>NC_135541.1:114950036-115550036 GCF_045843805.1 Urocitellus parryii
TGGGCTCCTTCCCCGCGTCCGCCCACCAGCAGGAGGACGCGCGCACTCACAGGCATGCTGCCTCCCACCGAGCCCGCCCTGCCAGAGCCAGGTCGGCCGAGGCGCCGGCCTCGACTAAAGGTCGACTCGCTGCGTTGGCCGGGAATCGAACCCGGGTCAACTGCTTGGAAGGCAGCTATGCTCACCACTATACCACCAACGCCACCCGGCCGAGAGAGCCTCTCCGCGCTGGCCCCGGGCTGCCGAGCGGCGCCCCGACGTCGTCGTGCCACCGCCGCCTCGTCTCCGGGCGAGGCCCTGAACCAGCGCTGCGCGGCGAGGCCTCGGGCGGCCGGCTCAGGGTCTTCTCCCCTCCAGCGACCCAGCCCGTGCACTTTGGCAGGGAACCCTTTTCCACACGCACTCGGGGCGCGGCCGTTGGTCTGTGGCGACAGAAGCTCCGGGCGAGGAGGAAGGCACGGATGCCTGGGGAGGGGTGTAGACGCGGGACCGTGAGGACGGCGTGCCAGGGACGAAGTGGCACCCTGCGCCCAACTGGAGAGCAGGGGGCGCCGAGGGCCGGCGGCGGCACGGAGAGCTAGCGGCCGGGGCGCAGCCGCGGTGGCGACCACCACCAAAAAGAGGGCGACTGCCTCCCCGTCGGGGAATCGAACCCCGGTCTCCCGCGTGACAGGCGGGGATACTCACCACTATACTAACGAGGACGGCGGCGCCCGCCGTCGTGGCGCCGGTCCCCTCTCCGACGCCTAGCCCGGCCCTCTTGCCCCTGCCGGTCCACCGCCGGACGCCACGGAGGCACCCTCAAGGAGTTCCACACCACCTGGCCCTGGCCCTGGCCTTGGCCCACGCCCTGGCCCGGTGCCTGGTGCCCGGAGAACGACCCTGTGCGCTCTGCCGGCTTCCCACTGCGCGGGCATCCCAGTGTCGGTGTAAGCAGGGGGGCCAGGGAGCTAGCGAGCACGGCGGCCGACAGGAGGAGGAGCACGACGCGCCGGGTGGGCTCCTGCCAGCACAGACGGTTAGTGGTACCTGGCCGGGCTCGCTGGGGGATGCGACCGCACCGATGCGCGGACTTGCCTTTCTCCCGGCCCGCCGGGCCCGTGCGTCCAGCGCGCGCGCAGACCGCCGGGCACGGCGCACCACGGAGCCAGCCAAGGACACCCGCGCCAACGCCGGGTCCAGCCAGGCGAGCCGCCAGGCGCTCAGGCCCGCCGTCAGGATGGCCGAGCGGTCTAAGGCGCTGCGTTCAGGTCGCAGTCTCCCCTGGAGGCGTGGGTTCGAATCCCACTCCTGACAGGCCCACCTTTTGGCTGCCGCGCGGGCCCTTTCCAGATCCCTCCCGTGGGCAAAATCCGCCCCTGGGCCCCCGTCCGCCCGTCGCCTATCTCTCTCGGCCCTGCAGAGGGCCCCGTTCCCGTCGTGCCAGACTCTGGCCGCCAGGCCCCTTCACTCGAGGGCCTTTCCAAACCACCCACGCCTGCCGGCCACTCCGCAACGCAGCAGTTCAGAGGTAGAGACCTCTGATCGCCACGCACCGTGGGGTCACCGGGCGTGGCAAGGCAGCCCAGCCCCCGGGACCATGGCCCTCGTGAGTGGCGGGGAGAGAACCCTAGAACCGGATCCCCACCGGTTGATGGCCGAGCCCCGGCCACGACCCTACCTGGTAGGGCGCGGCCACGAACCCCACGTGGGCAGCGGCTGCCTAAGGCCTGCCCACCACGTCGGTGCTGGTTGGGGCCCGCCTCACCCGACCGGGGCTCGGCCCCTGCGACCGGGACTTTGCGGGTGGACGGAGGCAGCCACCGAGCCACAGGTCCCCTGGCCTGATTGGGGTTCCCGTGAGGCAAAGCCTGGACCGGCTCCTGGCTTCTTCAGGCGGCAGCGGGACAAGGCGGTCTGGGGGGCCTGGGCTGGCTGGCCCGGCAGGTGCGGGATCCCGGAGCTTCGCGCCAGCGCCGCGCGGGGGGCACACGCACGCACACACCCCGCCGGCGGCCGCATCCCCGGGGCCCCGGCAGGATGCCTGGAGCCCCTCCTTTAGGAACGGCCCATCCAGCCCCCAACCCTCGCTCCCGGTCCCAAGCAGCAGCTCCTCACCGGAGGCGGTGACCACTGTCGGGCGGTTGCGTGGAGGTGCCTGCCATCGGTGCATGGGTGGTTCAGTGGTAGAATTCTCGCCTGCCACGCGGGAGGCCCGGGGTTCGATTCCCGGCCCATGCAGCACTCGGTCCCCTTTTGGTCCCGCAGCCCCGACGCTCTAGGCCGCCGCTGTGCACACCTCCCTGAGCCCGGACCCCACAGCCTGCGCTGCGCGCCCTCTCTGCCCTCGAGCGCCGAGGCGGCCGCTCCGGTGCCTCTCTGACCCTTCGTTCCGTGCAGGCCCCCTCCGCCCAACACCGTGCCAGACACCAGACTTCTCGGTGCTTCTCTCTCCGTTGCCGACTAGGGGACCCGTCGTCCTCGAGGGAAGTCGGGCCAGCGCGCAGATTGGTGCCCTTTGCCTGGGCGTCCCCTTGGAAGCCAAGCAAAGTTCCAGCTGCTACAGCACTGACTGAAAAGCCCTGCCGCTGGCTTTCCGCACGGCCCACACAACGTGTCCCCAGCCGCGCTGGGCAGAGAAGGGATCAACAGCTGGGTGGATGGACCTGCGGCCGGGCAGGAGTGGGAAACTTGCCAGTCCAACCTACTGTGTGTGTGTGTGTGTGTGTGTGTGTGTGTGTGTGTGTGTGTGTGGGGGGGGGGGCGTTCTCTGTTTGCTCCTGCGCCCTTGAGACGGGGGCAGGGGGTAGGGGGCCGAGGGACTCCTTCACACCCAGGGTCGGCTACAAGTCTATCCCGACACCCGTGAGTCGCCACCGGCTTCGGCCCGCCTGGCCCAAGGCGGTGGCCCGCCGCCCGCCTCCGCCGCTCTGTGCTCTGGCTCGCGGGCCTCTCCGGATTCTTTTTCGCGCCCTGGTCACTCCGGGGCAGCCTGACCCGGGTGTGGGCTCCCACCTGCTCTGCCGGCATCCCGGCCAAAGCCGAGGACACAGGCTGGAGCGCAGACCCCAGTGGCGGCCGGGCTATCCGGGCCCTGCCACGCGGCCGACCCGGTCGGAGGAGATCCCCCAGGATGGGGAGCAGTGATGTGTCAGGCGCCAGGCTTGGCCTCGCCCAAGCAGCTCTGAGGAGGAATCCAGAACCTCTCCGGGGCCAGACACAAGAGCCAGCGAGTGGGTTCCCAAACCCGGCTCCTTTCGCCGGCCATGAGCGCCCCCAGTCACTGCCTGAGAACACGGGGCAGCAACAGAGGGGGTTTGTCACTAGGGGGCCCAGGCGCACGAAGGAGCCGGGGGAAGACTCGAGTCTCGAGTCTCAGGTGCGCCCCCACCAGGATAGGGGAGTTCTGGGGATGCGCTCACGTTCAAAGCTGATTGCAGGCTCGCCGCAGAGCAGGAGACTCAGCAGGCGCGAGGCCTAGAGGGTTTCTGGAGCAACTAAGATCCCCGGCTGTCGGAGCTCGGCGTGCACCCGAGCACGCGCTCGTGTGTGTGTGTGTGTGTGTGTGTGTGTGTGTGTGCTCGCGCGTGCGTGTCCGGACTCCAGCGTAGGTGTGTCTTTGGGTGCTGGTGGTGGTGGTGCTGCTGGTCGTGGTGTACCCCCTGGCGGCCAGGGCCAGGAAGAACTGTCGCAAGCGGGCGACGGGCAAGGACGAGGGGAGAAAGTGAAAAGGCATAAACGTTGGGAGGGCTCAGAGTGGCAAGGATCAGTGAAGCTGGACGCCGCGTGTGGCGGGCGTCCATAAGGGTCCGTTTCGGGACACGGATAGTGTGAGCGAGCGGACCAACCAAGGCCTTGGCCAAAAGGGGAGAGAGAGGAGGAAGAAGAAAGGCTTCCCTGACCGGGAATCGAACCCGGGCCGCGGCGGTGAGAGCGCCGAATCCTAACCACTAGACCACCAGGGAGCGTGGGGCTGCTTTCACCCCGCGCGTGCCATCTGGGGCCAGCGCCTCGGTCCCAAGGGCTGGGCGCTACCTGGGCACCTGGCGCGGTCCCCGTGGGTGCCGTGGCTTCACATGGCAACCTGGTGCAGCCGCCCGCCACCGGCTGCCCCTTGATGCTCGGGGGCACCCTCAAAAGAATGCAATGCTCCTCCTTCCACCCTGCTTTGCTTTCGCTTCGCCTGCCCTCGCCTCGCCTGGCCCAGCCTCGCCTGGGCTCCTTCCCCGCGTCCGCCCACCAGCAGGAGGACGCGCGCACTCACAGGCATGCTGCCTCCCACCGAGCCCGCCCTGCCAGAGCCAGGTCGGCCGAGGCGCCGGCCTCGACAAAAGGTCGACTCGCTGCGTTGGCCGGGAATCGAACCCGGGTCAACTGCTTGGAAGGCAGCTATGCTCACCACTATACCACCAACGCCACCCGGCCGAGAGAGCCTCTCCGCGCTGGCCCCGGGCTGCCGAGCGGCGCCCCGACGTCGTCGTGCCACCGCCGCCTCGTCTCCGGGCGAGGCCCTGAACCAGCGCTGCGCGGCGAGGCCTCGGGCGGCCGGCTCAGGGTCTTCTCCCCTCCAGCGACCCAGCCCGTGCACTTTGGCAGGGAACCCTTTCCACACGCACTCGGGGCGCGGCCGTTGGTCTGTGGCGACAGAAGCTCCGGGCGAGGAGGAAGGCACGGATGCCTGGGGGAGGGTGTAGACGCGGGACCGTGAGGACGGCGTGGCCAGGGACGAAGTGGCACCCTGCGCCCAACTGGAGAGCAGGGGGCGCCGAGGGCCGGCGGCGGCCACGGAGAGCTAGCGGCCGGGGCGCAGCCGCGGCGGCGACCACCACCAAAAAGAGGGCGACTGCCTCCCCGTCGGGAATCGAACCCCGGTCTCCCGCGTGACAGGCGGGGATACTCACCACTATACTAACGAGGACGGCGGCGCCCGCCGTCGTGGCGCCCGGTCCCCTCTCCGACGCCTAGCCCGGCCCTCTTGCCCCTGCCGGTCCACCGCCGGACGCCACGGAGGCACCCTCAAGGAGTTCCACACCACCTGGCCCTGGCCCTGGCCTTGGCCCACGCCCTGGCCCGGTGCCTGGTGCCCGGAGAACGACCCTGTGCGCTCTGCCGGCTTCCCACTGCGCGGGCATCCCAGTGTCGGTGTAAGCAGGGGGGCCAGGGAGCTAGCGAGCACGGCGGCCGACAGGAGGAGGAGCACGACGCGCCGGGTGGGCTCCTGCCAGCACAGACGGTTAGTGGTACCTGGCCGGGCTCGCTGGGGGATGCGACCGCACCGATGCGCGGACTTGCCTTTCTCCCGGCCCGCCGGGCCGTGCGTCCAGCGCGCGCGCAGACCGCCGGGCACGGCGCACCACGGAGCCAGCCAAGGACACCCGCGCCAACGCCGGGTCCCAGCCAGGCGAGCCGCCAGGCGCTCAGGCCCGGCCGTCAGGATGGCCGAGCGGTCTAAGGCGCTGCGTTCAGGTCGCAGTCTCCCTGGAGGCGTGGGTTCGAATCCCACTCCTGACAGGCCCACCTTTTGGCTGCCGCGCGGGCCCTTTCCAGATCCTCCCGTGGGCAAAATCCGCCCCTGGGCCCCCGTCCGCCCGTCGCCTATCTCTCTCGGCCCTGCAGAGGGCCCCGTTCCCGTCGTGCCAGACTCTGGCCGCCAGGCCCCTTCACTCGAGGGCCTTTCCAAACCACCCACGCCTGCCGGCCACTCCGCAACGCAGCAGTTCAGAGGTAGAGACCTCTGATCGCCACGCACCGTGGGGTCACCGGGCGTGGCAAGGCAGCCCAGCCCCCGGGACCATGGCCCTCGTGAGTGGCGGGGAGAGAACCCTAGAACCGGATCCCCACCGGTTGATGGCCGAGCCCGGCCACGACCCTACCTGGTAGGGCGCGGCCACGAACCCCACGTGGGCAGCGGCTGCCTAAGGCCTGCCCACCACGTCGGTGCTGGTTGGGGCCCGCCTCACCCGACCGGGCTCGGCCCCTGCGACCGGGACTTTGCGGGTGACGGAGGCAGCCACCGAGCCACAGGTCCCCTGGCCTGATTGGGGTTCCCGTGAGGGCAAAGCCTGGACCGGCTCCTGGCTTCTTCAGGCGGCAGCGGACAAGGCGGTCTGGGGGGCCTGGGCTGGCTGGCCCGGCAGGTGCGGGGATCCGGAGCTTCGCGCCAGCGCCGCGCGGGGGGCACACGCACGCACACACCCCGCCGGCGGCCGCATCCCCGGGGCCCCGGCAGGATGCCTGGAGCCCTCCTTTAGGACGGCCCATCCAGCCCCCAACCCTCGCTCCCGGTCCCAAGCAGCAGCTCCTCACCGGAGGCGGTGACCACTGTCGGGCGGTTGCGTGGAGGTGCCTGCCATCGGTGCATGGGTGGTTCAGTGGTAGAATTCTCGCCTGCCACGCGGGAGGCCCGGGTTCGATTCCCGGCCCATGCAGCACTCGGTCCCCTTTTGGTCCCGCAGCCCCGACGTCTAGGCCGCCGCTGTGCACACCTCCCTGAGCCCGGACCCCACAGCCTGCGCTGCGCGCCCTCTCTGCCCTCGAGCGCCGAGGCGGCCTCTCCGGTGCCTCTCTGACCCTTCCTTCCGTGCAGGCCCCCTCCGCCCAACACCGTGCCAGACACCAGACTTCTCGGTGCTTCTCTCTCCGTTGCCGACTAGGGGACCCGTCGTCCTCGAGGGAAGTCGGGCCAGCGCGCAGATTGGTGCCCTTTGCCTGGGCGTCCCCTTGGAAGCCAAGCAAAGTTCCAGCTGCTACAGCACTGACTGAAAAGCCCTGCCGCTGGCTTTCCGCACGGCCCACACAACGTGTCCCCAGCCGCGCTGGGCAGAGGAAGGGATCAACAGCTGGTGGATGGACCTGCGGCCGGGCAGGAGTGGGAAACTTGCCAGTCCAACCTACTGTGTGTGTGTGTGTGTGTGTGTGTGTGTGTGTGTGTGTGTGTGTGTGGTGGGGGGGGGCGTTCTCTGTTTGCTCCTGCGCCCTGGAGACGGGGGCAGGGGGTAGGGGGCCGAGGGACTCCTTCACACCCAGGGTCGGCTACAAGTCTATCCCGACACCCGTGAGTCGCCACCGGCTTCGGCCCGCCTGGCCCAAGGCGGTGGCCCGCCGCCCGCCTCCGCCGCTCTGTGCTCTGGCTCGCCGGCCTCTCCGGATTCTTTTCGCGCCTGTCACTCCGGGGCAGCCTGACCCGGGTGTGGGCTCCCACCTGCTCTGCCGGCATCCCGCCAAAGCCGAGGACACAGCTGGAGCGCAGACCCCAGTGGCGGCCGGCTATCCGGGCCCTGCCACGCGGCCGACCCGGTCGGAGGAGATCCCCCAGGATGGGGAGCAGTGATGTGTCAGGCGCCAGGCTTGGCCTCGCCCAAGCAGCTCTGAGGAGGAATCCAGAACCTCTCCGGGGCCAGACACAAGAGCCAGCGAGTGGGTTCCCAAACCCGGCTCCTTTCGCCGGCCATGAGCGCCCCCAGTCACTGCCTGAGAACACGGGGCAGCAACAGAGGGGGTTTGTCACTAGGGGGCCCAGGCGCACGAAGGAGCCGGGGGAAGACTCGAGTCTCGAGTCTCAGGTGCGCCCCCACCAGGATAGGGGAGTTCTGGGGATGCGCTCACGTTCAAAGCTGATTGCAGGCTCGCCGCAGAGCAGGAGGACTCAGCAGGCGCGAGGCCTAGAGGGTTTCTGGAGCAACTAAGATCCCCGGCTGTCGGAGCTCGGCGTGCACCCGAGCACGCGCTCGTGTGTGTGTGTGTGTGTGTGTGTGTGTGTGTGTGTGCTCGCGCGTGCGTGTCCGGACTCCAGCGTAGGTGTGTCTTTGGGTGCTGGTGGTGGTGGTGCTGCTGGTCGTGGTGTACCCCCTGGCGGCCAGGGCCAGGAAGAACTGTCGCAAGCGGGCGACGGGCAAGGACGAGGGAGAAAGTGAAAAGGCATAAACGTTGGGAGGGCTCAGAGTGGCAAGGATCAGTGAAGCTGGACGCCGCGTGTGGCGGGCGTCCATAAGGGTCGTCTTCGGGGACACGATAGTGTGAGCGAGCGGACCAACCAAGGCCTTGGCCAAAAGGGGAGAGAGAGGAGGAAGAAGAAAGGCTTCCCTGACCGGGAATCGAACCCGGGCCGCGGCGGTGAGAGCGCCGAATCCTAACCACTAGACCACCAGGGAGCGTGGGGCTGCTTTCACCCCGCGCGTGCCATCTGGGGCCAGCGCCTCGGTCCCAAGGGCTGGGCGCTACCTGGGCACCTGGCGCGGTCCCCGTGGGTGCCCGTGGCTTCACATGGCAACCTGGTGCAGCCGCCCGCCACCGGCTGCCCCTTGATGCTCGGGGGCACCCTCAAAAGAATGCAATGCTCCTCCTTCCACCCTGCTTTGCTTCGCTTCGCCTGCCCTCGCCTCGCCTGGCCCAGCCTCGCCTGGGCTCCTTCCCCGCGTCCGCCCACCAGCAGGAGGACGCGCGCACTCACAGGCATGCTGCCTCCCACCGAGCCCGCCCTGCCAGAGCCAGGTCGGCCGAGGCGCCGGCCTCGACAAAAGGTCGACTCGCTGCGTTGGCCGGGAATCGAACCCGGGTCAACTGCTTGGAAGGCAGCTATGCTCACCACTATACCACCAACGCCACCCGGCCGAGAGAGCCTCTCCGCGCTGGCCCCGGGCTGCCGAGCGGCGCCCCGACGTCGTCGTGCCACCGCCGCCTCGTCTCCGGCGAGGCCCTGAACCAGCGCTGCGCGGCGAGGCCTCGGGCGGCCGCTCAGGGTCTTCTCCCCTCCAGCGACCCAGCCCGTGCACTTTGGCAGGGAACCCTTTTCCACACGCACTCGGGGCGCGGCCGTTGGTCTGTGGCGACAGAAGCTCCGGGCGAGGAGGAAGGCACGGATGCCTGGGGAGGGGTGTAGACGCGGGACCGTGAGGACGGCGTGCCAGGGACGAAGTGGCACCCTGCGCCCAACTGGAGAGCAGGGGGCGCCGAGGGCCGGCGGCGGCACGGAGAGCTAGCGGCCGGGGCGCAGCCGCGGCGGCGACCACCACCAAAAAGAGGGCGACTGCCTCCCCGTCGGGGAATCGAACCCCGGTCTCCCGCGTGACAGGCGGGGATACTCACCACTATACTAACGAGGACGGCGGCGCCCGCCGTCGTGGCGCCGGTCCCCTCTCCGACGCCTAGCCCGGCCCTCTTGCCCCTGCCGGTCCACCGCGGACCGCCACGGAGGCACCCTCAAGGAGTTCCACACCACCTGGCCCTGGCCCTGGCCTTGGCCCACGCCCTGGCCCGGTGCCTGGTGCCCGGAGAACGACCCTGTGCGCTCTGCCGGCTTCCCACTGCGCGGGCATCCCAGTGTCGGTGTAAGCAGGGGGGCCAGGGAGCTAGCGAGCACGGCGGCGACAGGAGGAGGAGCACGACGCGCCGGGTGGGCTCCTGCCAGCACAGACGGTTAGTGGTACCTGGCCGGGCTCGCTGGGGGATGCGACCGCACCGATGCGCGGACTTGCCTTTCTCCCGGCCCGCCGGGCCCGTGCGTCCAGCGCGCGCGCAGACCGCCGGGCACGGCGCACCACGGAGCCAGCCAAGGACACCCGCGCCAACGCCGGGTCCCAGCCAGGCGAGCCGCCAGGCGCTCAGGCCCGCCGTCAGGATGGCCGAGCGGTCTAAGGCGCTGCGTTCAGGTCGCAGTCTCCCCTGGAGGCGTGGGTTCGAATCCCACTCCCTGACAGGCCCACCTTTTGGCTGCCGCGCGGGCCCTTTCCAGATCCCTCCCGTGGGCAAAATCCGCCCCCTGGGCCCCCGTCCGCCCGTCGCCTATCTCTCTCGGCCCTGCAGAGGGCCCCGTTCCCGTCGTGCCAGACTCTGGCCGCCAGGCCCCTTCACTCGAGGGCCTTTCCAAACCACCCACGCCTGCCGGCCACTCCGCAACGCAGCAGTTCAGAGGTAGAGACCTCTGATCGCCACGCACCGTGGGGTCACCGGGCGTGGCAAGGCAGCCCAGCCCCCGGGACCATGGCCCTCGTGAGTGGCGGGAGAGAACCCTAGAACCGGATCCCCACCGGTTGATGGCCGAGCCCCGGCCACGACCCTACCTGGTAGGGCGCGGCCACGAACCCCACGTGGGCAGCGGCTGCCTAAGGCCTGCCCACCACGTCGGTGCTGGTTGGGGCCCGCCTCACCCGACCGGGGCTCGGCCCCTGCGACCGGGACTTTGCGGGTGGACGGAGGCAGCCACCGAGCCACAGGTCCCCTGGCCTGATTGGGGTTCCCGTGAGGGCAAAGCCTGGACCGGCTCCTGGCTTCTTCAGGCGGCAGCGGACAAGGCGGTCTGGGGGGCCTGGGCTGGCTGGCCCGGCAGGTGCGGGGATCCGGAGCTTCGCGCCAGCGCCGCGCGGGGGGCACACGCACGCACACACCCCGCCGGCGGCCGCATCCCCGGGGCCCCGGCAGGATGCCTGGAGCCCCTCCTTTAGGAACGGCCCATCCAGCCCCCAACCCTCGCTCCCGGTCCCAAGCAGCAGCTCCTCACCGGAGGCGGTGACCACTGTCGGGCGGTTGCGTGGAGGTGCCTGCCATCGGTGCATGGGTGGTTCAGTGGTAGAATTCTCGCCTGCCACGCGGGAGGCCCGGGTTCGATTCCCGGCCCATGCAGCACTCGGTCCCCTTTTGGTCCCGCAGCCCCGACGTCTAGGCCGCCGCTGTGCACACCTCCCTGAGCCCGGACCCCACAGCCTGCGCTGCGCGCCCTCTCTGCCCTCGAGCGCCGAGGCGGCCGCTCCGGTGCCTCTCTGACCCTTCGTTCCGTGCAGGCCCCCTCCGCCCAACACCGTGCCAGACACCAGACTTCTCGGTGCTTCTCTCTCCGTTGCCGACTAGGGGACCCGTCGTCCTCGAGGGAAGTCGGGCCAGCGCGCAGATTGGTGCCCTTTGCCTGGGCGTCCCCTTGGAAGCCAAGCAAAGTTCCAGCTGCTACAGCACTGACTGAAAAGCCCTGCCGCTGGCTTTCCGCACGGCCCACACAACGTGTCCCCAGCCGCGCTGGGCAGAGAAGGGATCAACAGCTGGGTGGATGGACCTGCGGCCGGGCAGGAGTGGGAAACTTGCCAGTCCAACCTACTGTGTGTGTGTGTGTGTGTGTGTGTGTGTGTGTGTGTGTGTGTGTGGTGGGGGGGGGCGTTCTCTGTTTGCTCCTGCGCCCTTGAGACGGGGGCAGGGGGTAGGGGGCCGAGGGACTCCTTCACACCCAGGGTCGGCTACAAGTCTATCCCGACACCCGTGAGTCGCCACCGGCTTCGGCCCGCCTGGCCCAAGGCGGTGGCCCGCCGCCCGCCTCCGCCGCTCTGTGCTCTGGCTCGCCGGGCCTCTCCGGATTCTTTTTCGCGCCTGTCACTCCGGGGCAGCCTGACCCGGGTGTGGGCTCCCACCTGCTCTGCCGGCATCCCGGCCAAAGCCGAGGACACAGCTGGAGCGCAGACCCCAGTGGCGGCCGGGCTATCCGGGCCCTGCCACGCGGCCGACCCGGTCGGAGGAGATCCCCCAGGATGGGGAGCAGTGATGTGTCAGGCGCCAGGCTTGGCCTCGCCCAAGCAGCTCTGAGGAGGAATCCAGAACCTCTCCGGGGCCAGACACAAGAGCCAGCGAGTGGGTTCCCAAACCCGGCTCCTTTCGCCGGCCATGAGCGCCCCCAGTCACTGCCTGAGAACACGGGGCAGCAACAGAGGGGGTTTGTCACTAGGGGGCCCAGGCGCACGAAGGAGCCGGGGGAAGACTCGAGTCTCGAGTCTCAGGTGCGCCCCCACCAGGATAGGGGAGTTCTGGGGATGCGCTCACGTTCAAAGCTGATTGCAGGCTCGCCGCAGAGCAGGAGACTCAGCAGGCGCGAGGCCTAGAGGGTTTCTGGAGCAACTAAGATCCCCGGCTGTCGGAGCTCGGCGTGCACCCGAGCACGCGCTCGTGTGTGTGTGTGTGTGTGTGTGTGTGTGTGTGTGTGTGTGCTCGCGCGTGCGTGTCCGGACTCCAGCGTAGGTGTGTCTTTGGGTGCTGGTGGTGGTGGTGCTGCTGGTCGTGGTGTACCCCCTGGCGGCCAGGGCCAGGAAGAACTGTCGCAAGCGGGCGACGGGCAAGGACGAGGGGAGAAAGTGAAAAGGCATAAACGTTGGGAGGGCTCAGAGTGGCAAGGATCAGTGAAGCTGGACGCCGCGTGTGGCGGGCGTCCATAAGGGTCCGTCTTCGGGACACGGATAGTGTGAGCGAGCGGACCAACCAAGGCCTTGGCCAAAAGGGGAGAGAGAGGAGGAAGAAGAAAGGCTTCCCTGACCGGGAATCGAACCCGGGCCGCGGCGGTGAGAGCGCCGAATCCTAACCACTAGACCACCAGGGAGCGTGGGGCTGCTTTCACCCCGCGCGTGCCATCTGGGGCCAGCGCCTCGGTCCCAAGGGCTGGGCGCTACCTGGGCACCTGGCGCGGTCCCCGTGGGTGCCCGTGGCTTCACATGGCAACCTGGTGCAGCCGCCCGCCACCGGCTGCCCCTTGATGCTCGGGGGCACCCTCAAAAGAATGCAATGCTCCTCCTTCCACCCTGCTTTGCTTCGCTTCGCCTGCCCTCGCCTCGCCTGGCCCAGCCTCGCCTGGGCTCCTTCCCCGCGTCCGCCCACCAGCAGGAGGACGCGCGCACTCACAGGCATGCTGCCTCCCACCGAGCCCGCCCTGCCAGAGCCAGGTCGGCCGAGGCGCCGGCCTCGACAAAAGGTCGACTCGCTGCGTTGGCCGGGAATCGAACCCGGGTCAACTGCTTGGAAGGCAGCTATGCTCACCACTATACCACCAACGCCACCCGGCCGAGAGAGCCTCTCCGCGCTGGCCCCGGGCTGCCGAGCGGCGCCCCGACGTCGTCGTGCCACCGCCGCCTCGTCTCCGGGCGAGGCCCTGAACCAGCGCTGCGCGGCGAGGCCTCGGGCGGCCGGCTCAGGGTCTTCTCCCCTCCAGCGACCCAGCCCGTGCACTTTGGCAGGGAACCCTTTTCCACACGCACTCGGGGCGCGGCCGTTGGTCTGTGGCGACAGAAGCTCCGGGCGAGGAGGAAGGCACGGATGCCTGGGGAGGGGTGTAGACGCGGGACCGTGAGGACGGCGTGCCAGGGACGAAGTGGCACCCTGCGCCCAACTGGAGAGCAGGGGGCGCCGAGGGCCGGCGGCGGCACGGAGAGCTAGCGGCCGGGGCGCAGCCGCGGCGGCGACCACCACCAAAAAGAGGGCGACTGCCTCCCCGTCGGGGAATCGAACCCCGGTCTCCCGCGTGACAGGCGGGGATACTCACCACTATACTAACGAGGACGGCGGCGCCCGCCGTCGTGGCGCCGGTCCCCTCTCCGACGCCTAGCCCGGCCCTCTTGCCCCTGCCGGTCCACCGCCGGACGCCACGGAGGCACCCTCAAGGAGTTCCACACCACCTGGCCCTGGCCCTGGCCTTGGCCCACGCCCTGGCCCGGTGCCTGGTGCCCGGAGAACGACCCTGTGCGCTCTGCCGGCTTCCCACTGCGCGGGCATCCCAGTGTCGGTGTAAGCAGGGGGGCCAGGGAGCTAGCGAGCACGGCGGCCGACAGGAGGAGGAGCACGACGCGCCGGGTGGGCTCCTGCCAGCACAGACGGTTAGTGGTACCTGGCCGGGCTCGCTGGGGGATGCGACCGCACCGATGCGCGGACTTGCCTTTCTCCCGGCCCGCCGGGCCCGTGCGTCCAGCGCGCGCGCAGACCGCCGGGCACGGCGCACCACGGAGCCAGCCAAGGACACCCGCGCCAACGCCGGGTCCCAGCCAGGCGAGCCGCCAGGCGCTCAGGCCCGCCGTCAGGATGGCCGAGCGGTCTAAGGCGCTGCGTTCAGGTCGCAGTCTCCCCTGGAGGCGTGGGTTCGAATCCCACTCCTGACAGGCCCACCTTTTGGCTGCCGCGCGGGCCCTTTCCAGATCCCTCCCGTGGGCAAAATCCGCCCCTGGGCCCCCGTCCGCCCGTCGCCTATCTCTCTCGGCCCTGCAGAGGGCCCCGTTCCCGTCGTGCCAGACTCTGGCCGCCAGGCCCCTTCACTCGAGGGCCTTTCCAAACCACCCACGCCTGCCGGCCACTCCGCAACGCAGCAGTTCAGAGGTAGAGACCTCTGATCGCCACGCACCGTGGGGTCACCGGGCGTGGCAAGGCAGCCCAGCCCCCGGGACCATGGCCCTCGTGAGTGGCGGGGAGAGAACCCTAGAACCGGATCCCCACCGGTTGATGGCCGAGCCCCGGCCACGACCCTACCTGGTAGGGCGCGGCCACGAACCCCACGTGGGCAGCGGCTGCCTAAGGCCTGCCCACCACGTCGGTGCTGGTTGGGGCCCGCCTCACCCGACCGGGGCTCGGCCCCTGCGACCGGGACTTTGCGGGTGGACGGAGGCAGCCACCGAGCCACAGGTCCCCTGGCCTGATTGGGGTTCCCGTGAGGGCAAAGCCTGGACCGGCTCCTGGCTTCTTCAGGCGGCAGCGGACAAGGCGGTCTGGGGGGCCTGGGCTGGCTGGCCCGGCAGGTGCGGGGATCCGGAGCTTCGCGCCAGCGCCGCGCGGGGGGCACACGCACGCACACACCCCGCCGGCGGCCGCATCCCCGGGGCCCCGGCAGGATGCCTGGAGCCCCTCCTTTAGGAACGGCCCATCCAGCCCCCAACCCTCGCTCCCGGTCCCAAGCAGCAGCTCCTCACCGGAGGCGGTGACCACTGTCGGGCGGTTGCGTGGAGGTGCCTGCCATTGGTGCATGGGTGGTTCAGTGGTAGAATTCTCGCCTGCCACGCGGGAGGCCCGGGTTCGATTCCCGGCCCATGCAGCACTCGGTCCCCTTTTGGTCCCGCAGCCCCGACGTCTAGGCCGCCGCTGTGCACACCTCCCTGAGCCCGGACCCCACAGCCTGCGCTGCGCGCCCTCTCTGCCCTCGAGCGCCGAGGCGGCCGCTCCGGTGCCTCTCTGACCCTTCGTTCCGTGCAGGCCCCCTCCGCCCAACACCGTGCCAGACACCAGACTTCTCGGTGCTTCTCTCTCCGTTGCCGACTAGGGGACCCCTCGTCCTCGAGGGAAGTCGGGCCAGCGCGCAGATTGGTGCCCTTTGCCTGGGCGTCCCCTTGGAAGCCAAGCAAAGTTCCAGCTGCTACAGCACTGACTGAAAAGCCCTGCCGCTGGCTTTCCGCACGGCCCACACAACGTGTCCCCAGCCGCGCTGGGCAGAGAAGGGATCAACAGCTGGGTGGATGGACCTGCGGCCGGGCAGGAGTGGGAAACTTGCCAGTCCAACCTACTGTGTGTGTGTGTGTGTGTGTGTGTGTGTGTGTGTGTGTGTGTGGTGGGGGGGGGGGCGTTCTCTGTTTGCTCCTGCGCCCTTGAGACGGGGGCAGGGGGTAGGGGGCCGAGGGACTCCTTCACACCCAGGGTCGGCTACAAGTCTATCCCGACACCCGTGAGTCGCCACCGGCTTCGGCCCGCCTGGCCCAAGGCGGTGGCCCGCCGCCCGCCTCCGCCGCTCTGTGCTCTGGCTCGCCGGGCCTCTCCGGATTCTTTTTCGCGCCTGTCACTCCGGGGCAGCCTGACCCGGGTGTGGGCTCCCACCTGCTCTGCCGGCATCCCGGCCAAAGCCGAGGACACAGCTGGAGCGCAGACCCCAGTGGCGGCCGGGCTATCCGGGCCCTGCCACGCGGCCGACCCGGTCGGAGGAGATCCCCCAGGATGGGGAGCAGTGATGTGTCAGGCGCCAGGCTTGGCCTCGCCCAAGCAGCTCTGAGGAGGAATCCAGAACCTCTCCGGGGCCAGACACAAGAGCCAGCGAGTGGGTTCCCAAACCCGGCTCCTTTCGCCGGCCATGAGCGCCCCCAGTCACTGCCTGAGAACACGGGGCAGCAACAGAGGGGGTTTGTCACTAGGGGGCCCAGGCGCACGAAGGAGCCGGGGGAAGACTCGAGTCTCGAGTCTCAGGTGCGCCCCCACCAGGATAGGGGAGTTCTGGGGATGCGCTCACGTTCAAAGCTGATTGCAGGCTCGCCGCAGAGCAGGAGACTCAGCAGGCGCGAGGCCTAGAGGGTTTCTGGAGCAACTAAGATCCCCGGCTGTCGGAGCTCGGCGTGCACCCGAGCACGCGCTCGTGTGTGTGTGTGTGTGTGTGTGTGTGTGTGTGCTCGCGCGTGCGTGTCCGGACTCCAGCGTAGGTGTGTCTTTGGGTGCTGGTGGTGGTGGTGCTGCTGGTCGTGGTGTACCCCCTGGCGGCCAGGGCCAGGAAGAACTGTCGCAAGCGGGCGACGGGCAAGGACGAGGGGAGAAAGTGAAAAGGCATAAACGTTGGGAGGGCTCAGAGTGGCAAGGATCAGTGAAGCTGGACGCCGCGTGTGGCGGGCGTCCATAAGGGTCCGTCTTCGGGACACGGATAGTGTGAGCGAGCGGACCAACCAAGGCCTTGGCCAAAAGGGGAGAGAGAGGAGGAAGAAGAAAGGCTTCCCTGACCGGGAATCGAACCCGGGCCGCGGCGGTGAGAGCGCCGAATCCTAACCACTAGACCACCAGGGAGCGTGGGGCTGCTTTCACCCCGCGCGTGCCATCTGGGGCCAGCGCCTCGGTCCCAAGGGCTGGGCGCTACCTGGGCACCTGGCGCGGTCCCCGTGGGTGCCCGTGGCTTCACATGGCAACCTGGTGCAGCCGCCCGCCACCGGCTGCCCCTTGATGCTCGGGGGCACCCTCAAAAGAATGCAATGCTCCTCCTTCCACCCTGCTTTGCTTCGCTTCGCCTGCCCTCGCCTCGCCTGGCCCAGCCTCGCCTGGGCTCCTTCCCCGCGTCCGCCCACCAGCAGGAGGACGCGCGCACTCACAGGCATGCTGCCTCCCACCGAGCCCGCCCTGCCAGAGCCAGGTCGGCCGAGGCGCCGGCCTCGACAAAAGGTCGACTCGCTGCGTTGGCCGGGAATCGAACCCGGGTCAACTGCTTGGAAGGCAGCTATGCTCACCACTATACCACCAACGCCACCCGGCCGAGAGAGCCTCTCCGCGCTGGCCCCGGGCTGCCGAGCGGCGCCCCGACGTCGTCGTGCCACCGCCGCCTCGTCTCCGGGCGAGGCCCTGAACCAGCGCTGCGCGGCGAGGCCTCGGGCGGCCGGCTCAGGGTCTTCTCCCCTCCAGCGACCCAGCCCGTGCACTTTGGCAGGGAACCCTTTTCCACACGCACTCGGGGCGCGGCCGTTGGTCTGTGGCGACAGAAGCTCCGGGCGAGGAGGAAGGCACGGATGCCTGGGGAGGGGTGTAGACGCGGGACCGTGAGGACGGCGTGCCAGGGACGAAGTGGCACCCTGCGCCCAACTGGAGAGCAGGGGGCGCCGAGGGCCGGCGGCGGCACGGAGAGCTAGCGGCCGGGGCGCAGCCGCGGCGGCGACCACCACCAAAAAGAGGGCGACTGCCTCCCCGTCGGGGAATCGAACCCCGGTCTCCCGCGTGACAGGCGGGGATACTCACCACTATACTAACGAGGACGGCGGCGCCCGCCGTCGTGGCGCCGGTCCCCTCTCCGACGCCTAGCCCGGCCCTCTTGCCCCTGCCGGTCCACCGCCGGACGCCACGGAGGCACCCTCAAGGAGTTCCACACCACCTGGCCCTGGCCCTGGCCTTGGCCCACGCCCTGGCCCGGTGCCTGGTGCCCGGAGAACGACCCTGTGCGCTCTGCCGGCTTCCCACTGCGCGGGCATCCCAGTGTCGGTGTAAGCAGGGGGGCCAGGGAGCTAGCGAGCACGGCGGCCGACAGGAGGAGGAGCACGACGCGCCGGGTGGGCTCCTGCCAGCACAGACGGTTAGTGGTACCTGGCCGGGCTCGCTGGGGGATGCGACCGCACCGATGCGCGGACTTGCCTTTCTCCCGGCCCGCCGGGCCCGTGCGTCCAGCGCGCGCGCAGACCGCCGGGCACGGCGCACCACGGAGCCAGCCAAGGACACCCGCGCCAACGCCGGGTCCCAGCCAGGCGAGCCGCCAGGCGCTCAGGCCCGCCGTCAGGATGGCCGAGCGGTCTAAGGCGCTGCGTTCAGGTCGCAGTCTCCCCTGGAGGCGTGGGTTCGAATCCCACTCCTGACAGGCCCACCTTTTGGCTGCCGCGCGGGCCCTTTCCAGATCCCTCCCGTGGGCAAAATCCGCCCCTGGGCCCCCGTCCGCCCGTCGCCTATCTCTCTCGGCCCTGCAGAGGGCCCCGTTCCCGTCGTGCCAGACTCTGGCCGCCAGGCCCCTTCACTCGAGGGCCTTTCCAAACCACCCACGCCTGCCGGCCACTCCGCAACGCAGCAGTTCAGAGGTAGAGACCTCTGATCGCCACGCACCGTGGGGTCACCGGGCGTGGCAAGGCAGCCCAGCCCCCGGGACCATGGCCCTCGTGAGTGGCGGGGAGAGAACCCTAGAACCGGATCCCCACCGGTTGATGGCCGAGCCCCGGCCACGACCCTACCTGGTAGGGCGCGGCCACGAACCCCACGTGGGCAGCGGCTGCCTAAGGCCTGCCCACCACGTCGGTGCTGGTTGGGGCCCGCCTCACCCGACCGGGGCTCGGCCCCTGCGACCGGGACTTTGCGGGTGGACGGAGGCAGCCACCGAGCCACAGGTCCCCTGGCCTGATTGGGGTTCCCGTGAGGGCAAAGCCTGGACCGGCTCCTGGCTTCTTCAGGCGGCAGCGGACAAGGCGGTCTGGGGGGCCTGGGCTGGCTGGCCCGGCAGGTGCGGGGATCCGGAGCTTCGCGCCAGCGCCGCGCGGGGGGCACACGCACGCACACACCCCGCCGGCGGCCGCATCCCCGGGGCCCCGGCAGGATGCCTGGAGCCCCTCCTTTAGGAACGGCCCATCCAGCCCCCAACCCTCGCTCCCGGTCCCAAGCAGCAGCTCCTCACCGGAGGCGGTGACCACTGTCGGGCGGTTGCGTGGAGGTGCCTGCCATCGGTGCATGGGTGGTTCAGTGGTAGAATTCTCGCCTGCCACGCGGGAGGCCCGGGTTCGATTCCCGGCCCATGCAGCACTCGGTCCCCTTTTGGTCCCGCAGCCCCGACGTCTAGGCCGCCGCTGTGCACACCTCCCTGAGCCCGGACCCCACAGCCTGCGCTGCGCGCCCTCTCTGCCCTCGAGCGCCGAGGCGGCCGCTCCGGTGCCTCTCTGACCCTTCGTTCCGTGCAGGCCCCCTCCGCCCAACACCGTGCCAGACACCAGACTTCTCGGTGCTTCTCTCTCCGTTGCCGACTAGGGGACCCGTCGTCCTCGAGGGAAGTCGGGCCAGCGCGCAGATTGGTGCCCTTTGCCTGGGCGTCCCCTTGGAAGCCAAGCAAAGTTCCAGCTGCTACAGCACTGACTGAAAAGCCCTGCCGCTGGCTTTCCGCACGGCCCACACAACGTGTCCCCAGCCGCGCTGGGCAGAGAAGGGATCAACAGCTGGGTGGATGGACCTGCGGCCGGGCAGGAGTGGGAAACTTGCCAGTCCAACCTACTGTGTGTGTGTGTGTGTGTGTGTGTGTGTGTGTGTGTGTGTGTGTGGTGGGGGGGGGGCGTTCTCTGTTTGCTCCTGCGCCCTTGAGACGGGGGCAGGGGGTAGGGGGCCGAGGGACTCCTTCACACCCAGGGTCGGCTACAAGTCTATCCCGACACCCGTGAGTCGCCACCGGCTTCGGCCCGCCTGGCCCAAGGCGGTGGCCCGCCGCCCGCCTCCGCCGCTCTGTGCTCTGGCTCGCCGGGCCTCTCCGGATTCTTTTTCGCGCCTGTCACTCCGGGGCAGCCTGACCCGGGTGTGGGCTCCCACCTGCTCTGCCGGCATCCCGGCCAAAGCCGAGGACACAGCTGGAGCGCAGACCCCAGTGGCGGCCGGGCTATCCGGGCCCTGCCACGCGGCCGACCCGGTCGGAGGAGATCCCCCAGGATGGGGAGCAGTGATGTGTCAGGCGCCAGGCTTGGCCTCGCCCAAGCAGCTCTGAGGAGGAATCCAGAACCTCTCCGGGGCCAGACACAAGAGCCAGCGAGTGGGTTCCCAAACCCGGCTCCTTTCGCCGGCCATGAGCGCCCCCAGTCACTGCCTGAGAACACGGGGCAGCAACAGAGGGGGTTTGTCACTAGGGGGCCCAGGCGCACGAAGGAGCCGGGGGAAGACTCGAGTCTCGAGTCTCAGGTGCGCCCCCACCAGGATAGGGGAGTTCTGGGGATGCGCTCACGTTCAAAGCTGATTGCAGGCTCGCCGCAGAGCAGGAGACTCAGCAGGCGCGAGGCCTAGAGGGTTTCTGGAGCAACTAAGATCCCCGGCTGTCGGAGCTCGGCGTGCACCCGAGCACGCGCTCGTGTGTGTGTGTGTGTGTGTGTGTGTGTGTGTGTGTGCTCGCGCGTGCGTGTCCGGACTCCAGCGTAGGTGTGTCTTTGGGTGCTGGTGGTGGTGGTGCTGCTGGTCGTGGTGTACCCCCTGGCGGCCAGGGCCAGGAAGAACTGTCGCAAGCGGGCGACGGGCAAGGACGAGGGGAGAAAGTGAAAAGGCATAAACGTTGGGAGGGCTCAGAGTGGCAAGGATCAGTGAAGCTGGACGCCGCGTGTGGCGGGCGTCCATAAGGGTCCGTCTTCGGGACACGGATAGTGTGAGCGAGCGGACCAACCAAGGCCTTGGCCAAAAGGGGAGAGAGAGGAGGAAGAAGAAAGGCTTCCCTGACCGGGAATCGAACCCGGGCCGCGGCGGTGAGAGCGCCGAATCCTAACCACTAGACCACCAGGGAGCGTGGGGCTGCTTTCACCCCGCGCGTGCCATCTGGGGCCAGCGCCTCGGTCCCAAGGGCTGGGCGCTACCTGGGCACCTGGCGCGGTCCCCGTGGGTGCCCGTGGCTTCACATGGCAACCTGGTGCAGCCGCCCGCCACCGGCTGCCCCTTGATGCTCGGGGGCACCCTCAAAAGAATGCAATGCTCCTCCTTCCACCCTGCTTTGCTTCGCTTCGCCTGCCCTCGCCTCGCCTGGCCCAGCCTCGCCTGGGCTCCTTCCCCGCGTCCGCCCACCAGCAGGAGGACGCGCGCACTCACAGGCATGCTGCCTCCCACCGAGCCCGCCCTGCCAGAGCCAGGTCGGCCGAGGCGCCGGCCTCGACAAAAGGTCGACTCGCTGCGTTGGCCGGGAATCGAACCCGGGTCAACTGCTTGGAAGGCAGCTATGCTCACCACTATACCACCAACGCCACCCGGCCGAGAGAGCCTCTCCGCGCTGGCCCCGGGCTGCCGAGCGGCGCCCCGACGTCGTCGTGCCACCGCCGCCTCGTCTCCGGGCGAGGCCCTGAACCAGCGCTGCGCGGCGAGGCCTCGGGCGGCCGGCTCAGGGTCTTCTCCCCTCCAGCGACCCAGCCCGTGCACTTTGGCAGGGAACCCTTTTCCACACGCACTCGGGGCGCGGCCGTTGGTCTGTGGCGACAGAAGCTCCGGGCGAGGAGGAAGGCACGGATGCCTGGGGAGGGGTGTAGACGCGGGACCGTGAGGACGGCGTGCCAGGGACGAAGTGGCACCCTGCGCCCAACTGGAGAGCAGGGGGCGCCGAGGGCCGGCGGCGGCACGGAGAGCTAGCGGCCGGGGCGCAGCCGCGGCGGCGACCACCACCAAAAAGAGGGCGACTGCCTCCCCGTCGGGGAATCGAACCCCGGTCTCCCGCGTGACAGGCGGGGATACTCACCACTATACTAACGAGGACGGCGGCGCCCGCCGTCGTGGCGCCGGTCCCCTCTCCGACGCCTAGCCCGGCCCTCTTGCCCCTGCCGGTCCACCGCCGGACGCCACGGAGGCACCCTCAAGGAGTTCCACACCACCTGGCCCTGGCCCTGGCCTTGGCCCACGCCCTGGCCCGGTGCCTGGTGCCCGGAGAACGACCCTGTGCGCTCTGCCGGCTTCCCACTGCGCGGGCATCCCAGTGTCGGTGTAAGCAGGGGGGCCAGGGAGCTAGCGAGCACGGCGGCCGACAGGAGGAGGAGCACGACGCGCCGGGTGGGCTCCTGCCAGCACAGACGGTTAGTGGTACCTGGCCGGGCTCGCTGGGGGATGCGACCGCACCGATGCGCGGACTTGCCTTTCTCCCGGCCCGCCGGGCCCGTGCGTCCAGCGCGCGCGCAGACCGCCGGGCACGGCGCACCACGGAGCCAGCCAAGGACACCCGCGCCAACGCCGGGTCCCAGCCAGGCGAGCCGCCAGGCGCTCAGGCCCGCCGTCAGGATGGCCGAGCGGTCTAAGGCGCTGCGTTCAGGTCGCAGTCTCCCCTGGAGGCGTGGGTTCGAATCCCACTCCTGACAGGCCCACCTTTTGGCTGCCGCGCGGGCCCTTTCCAGATCCCTCCCGTGGGCAAAATCCGCCCCTGGGCCCCCGTCCGCCCGTCGCCTATCTCTCTCGGCCCTGCAGAGGGCCCCGTTCCCGTCGTGCCAGACTCTGGCCGCCAGGCCCCTTCACTCGAGGGCCTTTCCAAACCACCCACGCCTGCCGGCCACTCCGCAACGCAGCAGTTCAGAGGTAGAGACCTCTGATCGCCACGCACCGTGGGGTCACCGGGCGTGGCAAGGCAGCCCAGCCCCCGGGACCATGGCCCTCGTGAGTGGCGGGGAGAGAACCCTAGAACCGGATCCCCACCGGTTGATGGCCGAGCCCCGGCCACGACCCTACCTGGTAGGGCGCGGCCACGAACCCCACGTGGGCAGCGGCTGCCTAAGGCCTGCCCACCACGTCGGTGCTGGTTGGGGCCCGCCTCACCCGACCGGGGCTCGGCCCCTGCGACCGGGACTTTGCGGGTGGACGGAGGCAGCCACCGAGCCACAGGTCCCCTGGCCTGATTGGGGTTCCCGTGAGGGCAAAGCCTGGACCGGCTCCTGGCTTCTTCAGGCGGCAGCGGACAAGGCGGTCTGGGGGGCCTGGGCTGGCTGGCCCGGCAGGTGCGGGGATCCGGAGCTTCGCGCCAGCGCCGCGCGGGGGGCACACGCACGCACACACCCCGCCGGCGGCCGCATCCCCGGGGCCCCGGCAGGATGCCTGGAGCCCCTCCTTTAGGAACGGCCCATCCAGCCCCCAACCCTCGCTCCCGGTCCCAAGCAGCAGCTCCTCACCGGAGGCGGTGACCACTGTCGGGCGGTTGCGTGGAGGTGCCTGCCATCGGTGCATGGGTGGTTCAGTGGTAGAATTCTCGCCTGCCACGCGGGAGGCCCGGGTTCGATTCCCGGCCCATGCAGCACTCGGTCCCCTTTTGGTCCCGCAGCCCCGACGTCTAGGCCGCCGCTGTGCACACCTCCCTGAGCCCGGACCCCACAGCCTGCGCTGCGCGCCCTCTCTGCCCTCGAGCGCCGAGGCGGCCGCTCCGGTGCCTCTCTGACCCTTCGTTCCGTGCAGGCCCCCTCCGCCCAACACCGTGCCAGACACCAGACTTCTCGGTGCTTCTCTCTCCGTTGCCGACTAGGGGACCCGTCGTCCTCGAGGGAAGTCGGGCCAGCGCGCAGATTGGTGCCCTTTGCCTGGGCGTCCCCTTGGAAGCCAAGCAAAGTTCCAGCTGCTACAGCACTGACTGAAAAGCCCTGCCGCTGGCTTTCCGCACGGCCCACACAACGTGTCCCCAGCCGCGCTGGGCAGAGAAGGGATCAACAGCTGGGTGGATGGACCTGCGGCCGGGCAGGAGTGGGAAACTTGCCAGTCCAACCTACTGTGTGTGTGTGTGTGTGTGTGTGTGTGTGTGTGTGTGTGTGTGGTGGGGGGGGGCGTTCTCTGTTTGCTCCTGCGCCCTTGAGACGGGGGCAGGGGGTAGGGGGCCGAGGGACTCCTTCACACCCAGGGTCGGCTACAAGTCTATCCCGACACCCGTGAGTCGCCACCGGCTTCGGCCCGCCTGGCCCAAGGCGGTGGCCCGCCGCCCGCCTCCGCCGCTCTGTGCTCTGGCTCGCCGGGCCTCTCCGGATTCTTTTTCGCGCCTGTCACTCCGGGGCAGCCTGACCCGGGTGTGGGCTCCCACCTGCTCTGCCGGCATCCCGGCCAAAGCCGAGGACACAGCTGGAGCGCAGACCCCAGTGGCGGCCGGGCTATCCGGGCCCTGCCACGCGGCCGACCCGGTCGGAGGAGATCCCCCAGGATGGGGAGCAGTGATGTGTCAGGCGCCAGGCTTGGCCTCGCCCAAGCAGCTCTGAGGAGGAATCCAGAACCTCTCCGGGGCCAGACACAAGAGCCAGCGAGTGGGTTCCCAAACCCGGCTCCTTTCGCCGGCCATGAGCGCCCCCAGTCACTGCCTGAGAACACGGGGCAGCAACAGAGGGGGTTTGTCACTAGGGGGCCCAGGCGCACGAAGGAGCCGGGGGAAGACTCGAGTCTCGAGTCTCAGGTGCGCCCCCACCAGGATAGGGGAGTTCTGGGGATGCGCTCACGTTCAAAGCTGATTGCAGGCTCGCCGCAGAGCAGGAGACTCAGCAGGCGCGAGGCCTAGAGGGTTTCTGGAGCAACTAAGATCCCCGGCTGTCGGAGCTCGGCGTGCACCCGAGCACGCGCTCGTGTGTGTGTGTGTGTGTGTGTGTGTGTGTGTGTGTGTGTGTGCTCGCGCGTGCGTGTCCGGACTCCAGCGTAGGTGTGTCTTTGGGTGCTGGTGGTGGTGGTGCTGCTGGTCGTGGTGTACCCCCTGGCGGCCAGGGCCAGGAAGAACTGTCGCAAGCGGGCGACGGGCAAGGACGAGGGGAGAAAGTGAAAAGGCATAAACGTTGGGAGGGCTCAGAGTGGCAAGGATCAGTGAAGCTGGACGCCGCGTGTGGCGGGCGTCCATAAGGGTCCGTCTTCGGGACACGGATAGTGTGAGCGAGCGGACCAACCAAGGCCTTGGCCAAAAGGGGAGAGAGAGGAGGAAGAAGAAAGGCTTCCCTGACCGGGAATCGAACCCGGGCCGCGGCGGTGAGAGCGCCGAATCCTAACCACTAGACCACCAGGGAGCGTGGGGCTGCTTTCACCCCGCGCGTGCCATCTGGGGCCAGCGCCTCGGTCCCAAGGGCTGGGCGCTACCTGGGCACCTGGCGCGGTCCCCGTGGGTGCCCGTGGCTTCACATGGCAACCTGGTGCAGCCGCCCGCCACCGGCTGCCCCTTGATGCTCGGGGGCACCCTCAAAAGAATGCAATGCTCCTCCTTCCACCCTGCTTTGCTTCGCTTCGCCTGCCCTCGCCTCGCCTGGCCCAGCCTCGCCTGGGCTCCTTCCCCGCGTCCGCCCACCAGCAGGAGGACGCGCGCACTCACAGGCATGCTGCCTCCCACCGAGCCCGCCCTGCCAGAGCCAGGTCGGCCGAGGCGCCGGCCTCGACAAAAGGTCGACTCGCTGCGTTGGCCGGGAATCGAACCCGGGTCAACTGCTTGGAAGGCAGCTATGCTCACCACTATACCACCAACGCCACCCGGCCGAGAGAGCCTCTCCGCGCTGGCCCCGGGCTGCCGAGCGGCGCCCCGACGTCGTCGTGCCACCGCCGCCTCGTCTCCGGGCGAGGCCCTGAACCAGCGCTGCGCGGCGAGGCCTCGGGCGGCCGGCTCAGGGTCTTCTCCCCTCCAGCGACCCAGCCCGTGCACTTTGGCAGGGAACCCTTTTCCACACGCACTCGGGGCGCGGCCGTTGGTCTGTGGCGACAGAAGCTCCGGGCGAGGAGGAAGGCACGGATGCCTGGGGAGGGGTGTAGACGCGGGACCGTGAGGACGGCGTGCCAGGGACGAAGTGGCACCCTGCGCCCAACTGGAGAGCAGGGGGCGCCGAGGGCCGGCGGCGGCACGGAGAGCTAGCGGCCGGGGCGCAGCCGCGGCGGCGACCACCACCAAAAAGAGGGCGACTGCCTCCCCGTCGGGGAATCGAACCCCGGTCTCCCGCGTGACAGGCGGGGATACTCACCACTATACTAACGAGGACGGCGGCGCCCGCCGTCGTGGCGCCGGTCCCCTCTCCGACGCCTAGCCCGGCCCTCTTGCCCCTGCCGGTCCACCGCCGGACGCCACGGAGGCACCCTCAAGGAGTTCCACACCACCTGGCCCTGGCCCTGGCCTTGGCCCACGCCCTGGCCCGGTGCCTGGTGCCCGGAGAACGACCCTGTGCGCTCTGCCGGCTTCCCACTGCGCGGGCATCCCAGTGTCGGTGTAAGCAGGGGGGCCAGGGAGCTAGCGAGCACGGCGGCCGACAGGAGGAGGAGCACGACGCGCCGGGTGGGCTCCTGCCAGCACAGACGGTTAGTGGTACCTGGCCGGGCTCGCTGGGGGATGCGACCGCACCGATGCGCGGACTTGCCTTTCTCCCGGCCCGCCGGGCCCGTGCGTCCAGCGCGCGCGCAGACCGCCGGGCACGGCGCACCACGGAGCCAGCCAAGGACACCCGCGCCAACGCCGGGTCCCAGCCAGGCGAGCCGCCAGGCGCTCAGGCCCGCCGTCAGGATGGCCGAGCGGTCTAAGGCGCTGCGTTCAGGTCGCAGTCTCCCCTGGAGGCGTGGGTTCGAATCCCACTCCTGACAGGCCCACCTTTTGGCTGCCGCGCGGGCCCTTTCCAGATCCCTCCCGTGGGCAAAATCCGCCCCTGGGCCCCCGTCCGCCCGTCGCCTATCTCTCTCGGCCCTGCAGAGGGCCCCGTTCCCGTCGTGCCAGACTCTGGCCGCCAGGCCCCTTCACTCGAGGGCCTTTCCAAACCACCCACGCCTGCCGGCCACTCCGCAACGCAGCAGTTCAGAGGTAGAGACCTCTGATCGCCACGCACCGTGGGGTCACCGGGCGTGGCAAGGCAGCCCAGCCCCCGGGACCATGGCCCTCGTGAGTGGCGGGGAGAGAACCCTAGAACCGGATCCCCACCGGTTGATGGCCGAGCCCCGGCCACGACCCTACCTGGTAGGGCGCGGCCACGAACCCCACGTGGGCAGCGGCTGCCTAAGGCCTGCCCACCACGTCGGTGCTGGTTGGGGCCCGCCTCACCCGACCGGGGCTCGGCCCCTGCGACCGGGACTTTGCGGGTGGACGGAGGCAGCCACCGAGCCACAGGTCCCCTGGCCTGATTGGGGTTCCCGTGAGGGCAAAGCCTGGACCGGCTCCTGGCTTCTTCAGGCGGCAGCGGACAAGGCGGTCTGGGGGGCCTGGGCTGGCTGGCCCGGCAGGTGCGGGGATCCGGAGCTTCGCGCCAGCGCCGCGCGGGGGGCACACGCACGCACACACCCCGCCGGCGGCCGCATCCCCGGGGCCCCGGCAGGATGCCTGGAGCCCCTCCTTTAGGAACGGCCCATCCAGCCCCCAACCCTCGCTCCCGGTCCCAAGCAGCAGCTCCTCACCGGAGGCGGTGACCACTGTCGGGCGGTTGCGTGGAGGTGCCTGCCATCGGTGCATGGGTGGTTCAGTGGTAGAATTCTCGCCTGCCACGCGGGAGGCCCGGGTTCGATTCCCGGCCCATGCAGCACTCGGTCCCCTTTTGGTCCCGCAGCCCCGACGTCTAGGCCGCCGCTGTGCACACCTCCCTGAGCCCGGACCCCACAGCCTGCGCTGCGCGCCCTCTCTGCCCTCGAGCGCCGAGGCGGCCGCTCCGGTGCCTCTCTGACCCTTCGTTCCGTGCAGGCCCCCTCCGCCCAACACCGTGCCAGACACCAGACTTCTCGGTGCTTCTCTCTCCGTTGCCGACTAGGGGACCCGTCGTCCTCGAGGGAAGTCGGGCCAGCGCGCAGATTGGTGCCCTTTGCCTGGGCGTCCCCTTGGAAGCCAAGCAAAGTTCCAGCTGCTACAGCACTGACTGAAAAGCCCTGCCGCTGGCTTTCCGCACGGCCCACACAACGTGTCCCCAGCCGCGCTGGGCAGAGAAGGGATCAACAGCTGGGTGGATGGACCTGCGGCCGGGCAGGAGTGGGAAACTTGCCAGTCCAACCTACTGTGTGTGTGTGTGTGTGTGTGTGTGTGTGTGTGTGTGTGTGTGGTGGGGGGGGGCGTTCTCTGTTTGCTCCTGCGCCCTTGAGACGGGGGCAGGGGGTAGGGGGCCGAGGGACTCCTTCACACCCAGGGTCGGCTACAAGTCTATCCCGACACCCGTGAGTCGCCACCGGCTTCGGCCCGCCTGGCCCAAGGCGGTGGCCCGCCGCCCGCCTCCGCCGCTCTGTGCTCTGGCTCGCCGGGCCTCTCCGGATTCTTTTTCGCGCCTGTCACTCCGGGGCAGCCTGACCCGGGTGTGGGCTCCCACCTGCTCTGCCGGCATCCCGGCCAAAGCCGAGGACACAGCTGGAGCGCAGACCCCAGTGGCGGCCGGGCTATCCGGGCCCTGCCACGCGGCCGACCCGGTCGGAGGAGATCCCCCAGGATGGGGAGCAGTGATGTGTCAGGCGCCAGGCTTGGCCTCGCCCAAGCAGCTCTGAGGAGGAATCCAGAACCTCTCCGGGGCCAGACACAAGAGCCAGCGAGTGGGTTCCCAAACCCGGCTCCTTTCGCCGGCCATGAGCGCCCCCAGTCACTGCCTGAGAACACGGGGCAGCAACAGAGGGGGTTTGTCACTAGGGGGCCCAGGCGCACGAAGGAGCCGGGGGAAGACTCGAGTCTCGAGTCTCAGGTGCGCCCCCACCAGGATAGGGGAGTTCTGGGGATGCGCTCACGTTCAAAGCTGATTGCAGGCTCGCCGCAGAGCAGGAGACTCAGCAGGCGCGAGGCCTAGAGGGTTTCTGGAGCAACTAAGATCCCCGGCTGTCGGAGCTCGGCGTGCACCCGAGCACGCGCTCGTGTGTGTGTGTGTGTGTGTGTGTGTGTGTGTGTGTGTGCTCGCGCGTGCGTGTCCGGACTCCAGCGTAGGTGTGTCTTTGGGTGCTGGTGGTGGTGGTGCTGCTGGTCGTGGTGTACCCCCTGGCGGCCAGGGCCAGGAAGAACTGTCGCAAGCGGGCGACGGGCAAGGACGAGGGGAGAAAGTGAAAAGGCATAAACGTTGGGAGGGCTCAGAGTGGCAAGGATCAGTGAAGCTGGACGCCGCGTGTGGCGGGCGTCCATAAGGGTCCGTCTTCGGGACACGGATAGTGTGAGCGAGCGGACCAAGGCCTTGGCCAAAAGGGGAGAGAGAGGAGGAAGAAGAAAGGCTTCCCTGACCGGGAATCGAACCCGGGCCGCGGCGGTGAGAGCGCCGAATCCTAACCACTAGACCACCAGGGAGCGTGGGGCTGCTTTCACCCCTCGCGTGCCATCTGGGGCCAGCGTCTGGGTCCCAAGGGCTGGGCGCTACCTGGGCACCTGGCGCAGTCCCCGTGGGTGCATAGTTTAACATCTGTATAGATATATATATGTGCTTGCCAAGAAATTAACTAACTACAACTCAGATAATAAGAAGTATGGAGCACTGTGACCATGAACAAAGTAATTCTGAGATTGTTTATCCATGCTTGATAAGATTAAGCTGCCCAGATGTGTTTCTTTTTTGCTGTATAAAAGATGTAGGGAAAAAATAAAGCTGCAGCTAATTTTCTACTGGATGTGTGCTTGTGGGTATGTCTTTCTTTATGCATCTCTGCTGTACCAGGAATTACAGATTGTCAGCGGGTTCTGACATTTGAGAATGCCTAAAGATTTCTCTGGGCATTCTTTGTACCATAGAAAAGTAAGTCTTGTTTTTTGTTTTTTTTTTTGTTTGTTTGTTTTTGTTTTTGTTTTTGTTTTTTTTTAACAGCGTTTCCATGACTCACAGTTAACTGGAAAATTAGTTGCATAGTTTCAGTGTTAAAATTATTTTTGTAGTAATTAAATTTGTCATTGTCTATGGAGAATCATGGTCCATTTGGGTTATTTTTTAATAACCCTATTTTTTGGTGGGTTTGTGGAGGGTTTATGTGTTCAACCTATTCAATCTCTTGAATACTCAACTGTTCTTGCCATGGGATATTTAGAATTTTTTTCTTATTATTTATTTTTTTAATACAAGTCTGGCATTTGCCATTTTATTAAAAAATAAAACATTTAAAAATAAATGTTCGGCTAGAAGGGATATTTATTATTTTTTTGTCCTTATAACTTGAGAATCATATTCAGGGCAAGCTTCAGACTTCACTGCCATATCTTAACTTCATTCTTTTAATTTTTTATTTGTTTGAATAACTTATGCATGACAGTAAAATGCATTTATGCACTTTGATATACATTAGATGGGATATACTTCCTCATTTTTTTCTGAGCGTACATGTTGCAGAACTATATTGGTCATGTAGTCACATATATACCTACAGTAATAATGTCTGTTTCATTCTACTATCTTTCCTATCTCCACGTACCCTCCCCTTCCCTCCCATCACTTCTCTCTACCTAATTTAAGGTAACACTATTCTTCCCTAGTGCTCCCCCCACTTTATTGTGAATTAGCATCCATATATTAGAAAAAACATTCAGCATTTGGTTTTGTGGGATTATCTTATTTCGCTTAGCATGATATTCTCCAACTCCAAATATTTACTGGCAAATGCCATAATTTTACTCTTCTTTAAAGCTGAGTAATAATGACATTCTTCATAGAAATAGAAAAAGGAATCATGAAATTTATTTGGAAAAATAAGAGACCCAGAATAACTAAAGCAATCATTATCCAAAAAAGTGAAGCAGGAGACATCATAATACCAGACCTTAAACTATATTAAAGAGTTAACTTCCTCTTTTAACAATGCTCAGAGTCTGGTTTAAAATTCAAAAAGAGAGATTGAAGGGTGTTAGAGCAAAAAGACCAGGAGGAAGGCAAACTTCACAAATCAGCTCAGCACTTTATTCAGGAACTAAGTCTCACACAGGAGCAGGGGATGCAGGGACGTAATGACACAGTGGTATGTTGGGACTCACCTTCCTGGTGGAAAATGAGCCCCCAAACAAAGAAAGGGCCTGGGCTTATATAGGTTATTCTGAGAGGTGATCTAATAAGCACATTGATTTTCATTGGACACCCAGGAATTTGGAGTTTGTTCTATCAAACAGTGAGGAGATCAGTTCTAGTGCTTAGGAATTTGGAGTCTGTTTTACCGAGCGAAGTGGGAGTCTAGGATCAGTGGTCAATTTCTGGAATTTATCTTACTAGACTGGTGAAGGGCCTGGAGTCAGTGGTTGGTATCTGGAAAGGATTTGTTTACAGAAGAATTAATGTTTTGGCCTCTTCCCAGAGACTGCCTTTCCAGGTTTGATGGACACCTCTTCCTCAGGGTTTGTTTTATCACAGGGAAAGAATGTGTTGGGAGGGGCTGGGGTTGTGGTTCAGCAGTAAAGTGCTCCCCTAGCCCTGGGTTCAATCCTCAGCATCACATTTAAATAAATAAAATAAAGGTATTGTGTCCAACTACAACTAAAAATTTTTTTAAAAAATTAAAATAAAAAAATAAAAAAGAATGTATTAGGAAAGGATAAATGCTCTCAATATATGGCTTTTCTTCTTAATCCCCTTTTCCCAGGTCTCACTATTTTTGGGGTTTGTCATTTTCCATATCTAATAAAGGGCTTCAAAGAACTTTACTGAAATGAAGACATCAGGCTAGCCTCCCAAGCTGGCCTCCCAAACATGGAAGCTAGTTCAAGTGAGCAGCATGCTATTTTTCAAACACTCCCTGTTTACTGTTCCCTACTTCATTAAGCCAATATTGAAATTGACTACTTATTTTCTGGGTCTCAACTGAGGGAGAAAGAGGCCAACTTTCTGTTGGTGCCAAAGCTCTCAAGGACTTGAATAAACTAAAGTACTACAAGGAAGTTTAATGTTCTGAGACCTAAACTAGCAATGTTAAGGTGATGAAGCAGAAATTCAAGCAGTAAACTTCACAATTTGACTGAAGTTCTATGGCACAATTGGCTAGTGCACTTATGTGTTCAGCTGCTAATCAAAATGTTGGTTCGAGCCCACCCAGGGATGAGGTAAGTTTTGACCTCTGTCACAGAGGTTGCTTCCTGTCTCCAAAATCCTTTAAGAACTTTTTCCCTGCAGAACCTCTCAGCTAGTTGGCCTTTGTAGATGGGTGCTGGTAGTGTGATAAACAGCTATATGGCTCTTTTCCCAGTCAATTCTCATAGCAGATGCTCAAGAGAGAATCTTGGAGAACCCAATGATCTCTGGCTCATTTGAAAGGGGGCAGCAAAACTCCACCTCTATCCTCTTTAGATTTCCAGCTGGATGGGAGAATTAAATTGATCTAAAGTAGATTAACAGGAAAAGCATATAGATTTCTTTCATATACATTTTATGAACCACAGGAGCCCTGGTAAGGAAATGAAGACCCAAAGGATCAGCTGCATTTAGTTACTTGTATATAAACTGGATTGTATAAAGAGTAATCAGTTGTCGCCAGGCACTGAGACACACACCTCTAATTCCAGACACTTGGAAGACTAACACAGGAGGATCCCATGTTCTAGGCCAGCCTGGGCAACTTAGCAAAACCGTATCTCAAATTGAAAAATAAAAAAAGGACCAGGGATATAGTTCGGTGGTAAAGCACCCTTGGGTTCAATCCCTAGTATCAAAAAAAAAAAAAAAAAAAGAAAGAAAGAAAGAAAAAATAGGAACTTCAAAGACACTGGTAATTTTATTCATTGACTTATTTGAGTTAAGTTTGGTGGTGGGACAGAAGAGTTGATAGGAGTAACTGATTTCCTCATTTTTCACAGCTGATGTTAACATGTGGGGAGTGTTTTGTTGCTGTTTTTGGTTTTCTGTGCTAGGGATCAAATCCAGGTTCTCATGCATGCTAGGAAAGCACTCTACCACTGGGCTATACCCTTAGCCCTAACATGTATGTTTTAAGCACCATACAAGAGAAAATAAAAACTAAAAAAAGAAAAAGAAAAGAAAGAAATGAACTGTCATTACTAAAGTGGATTGAATTGTGTCCTCCATAAAAATAATTTCAAGTCCTAATTGCCAGTACCTATGAATGTGAACTTATTTGCAAATAGGGGTTTTGTAGAGATAATCAAGTTAAGATGAGTTCATACTGGATTTGTGTAGGCCCTAAATCCAATGACTGGTGTCCTTAAACAACAATGACATTCAGAGACACTGGGAAGAAGGCTTTTGCAGGGACACAGAAACTGTGATATTACAATTACAAGCCAAGGACTACCAAGAGGTACTAGAGTCACCAGAAGTTTAGAAAAGGCAGGAAGGAGTCTCCCCTACAGGTTTCAAAAGCAACATAGCTCTTTGACATCTTTATTTTGGATTACAACTCTAGAACTTTGAGATAATAAATTTCTGGGTTTTTATATCACCCAGTTTGTCACTGAGCTACAACCCCAGCACCTAAATTTTTAAAAATAATATAATAATATAAAATATGTTCTACGCAGAAATAAAAAATCTAAAATGGGGCTGGGATTGTGGCTCAGTGGTAGAGCACTTGCTTAGCAGGTGTTAGGCACTATGTTCAATTCTCAGTACCACATAAAAAATAAATAAAGTTACTGTGTCTGTTATAGTTAAAGCTTCGTCCCGGGGTTTCATAAACTGACTTCCAGATCACTCAAGTATCATCAAATCAAGCCTTTATTGAAGCACACCAGTGGCGGTTGACCAGAACATAACACTGTTCCTGATCAGCCCCGAACAATTGCAAGAGCGCTCCTTATAAACCTGAAAACCTCAAAAGGGATGTTCGGGGGTCTAGCCAATGCAAGCAAGTCAGGTTACAGAAGTGGGAGAGTGCAGTCAAGCGGAGAGAAGCCTAACCAATCACAGTTAGCCCAGTCACCCCAGTTGCAGAAACAGAGCCCGTTACCCTAGTTACAGAAACAATGCCCCATTAGGTAGTTCCATGTTCTTACAGGTTTCTAAAGCAAAAGGAAAAGAACATCTTGCCCCAGTCATGACCCTTCTACTTGGCATGGTTGTTTTACAGGATGAAGTCATACAACAAAATAGAGTCACATTTGCTTCTACTATCACATGTCCATCAAAAAAAAAAAAAAAAAAAAGAAAGAAAGAAAGCAAAAAGCTAAAATGTCTGTAATACTAATACATTTAAAGTAGGTTAAGTCACTTACCAAGGGAAGTAATGATTATCTGATTAATCTTCAAATCAAAACCAATGACATTAAAATTTTCTCATTTTGTGATCTTCAAAGTTTGGGAAATATGAACATAAGCATGAACAAACTCAGGTACTATTGGGCCAGGTCTGTAATTCCAGCAATTTAGGAGACTGTAGCAGGAGGATCTCAAGTTCAAAGTCAGCCTGGGCAAATTATCAGAGACCCATCTCAAAACATAAAAATGGCTAGGGATGTAACTCAGTCATAGAGCATCCCAGGGTTCAATCCCTAGTACTGCAAAAACAAAACAAAACAAAAAATCATAGACAGGTTAGAATTCTTATGAAAGTCCAGTTTTGGTTTTTGTAATTCCCTTACAAGGCTTTTTTTTTTTTTTTTTTTTGCATGGTTTTGGCTCCTCTTACCCATATTTTTGTCCTCCTACCTTCTGTAGGGGAGAAAAGTAATATCTTTTCCTCACCCACCATGAGGTTCATAGCTGACACCTATAACAAAATATGATTAACAATAGGAAAGCATAACAAATTTTTTTTCATGTAAATTTTACACTACACAGGAAACTTCAGAAACAAAGACCCATAGGCCCAGGGACATCTATGTACCTATAGACAACAAGCTGAAGTATGATTGGTAAACAAAAGATACAATCTAATGAAGATAAATGGGAAGAATTTTCCAAATCTTGTTTTCCTCAATTCTTCTTGGTCTCTGAATAAGGGCAAGACTCCTTTGGGATAAAGGTCTTATGGAAGATAGTTCGGATAAACCATTTTTTTTTTTTTGGGTGTGATGGCTCATGCCTGCAATCCCAGTTACTAGGGAGACGGAGGCAAGAGGATAGCAAGTTCAAGGCTAGCCTCAGCAATTTAGCAAGACAGACCCTATTTCAAAATAAAAAATAAAAAGGGTTGGGGATTCAATCCCTGGAACTAAAAAATAAAGAAAAAAACTTCCCCATGTCTAAGCATGTGCACACACACACACACACACACACACACACACACACTTCCTATTGAATCTATTTCTCTGATTACTATCATCCCAAATTCAAGAAACTTTATAGGCCCCTCCTTCTGTCTCTCATTAACTCCTAGCAGAAGATCTAAAGGTTCTTGAAACTTAAAGGAAGTGGAACAGTTTTATAGTATTTTTAATTGGGAAAATGCTATTGAATACAATGTTAAGGGGAAACATGCATATTGTTCATCTACTACCCTGAGCTTGGCACTGTTTAAGCTTGGCAGTGTCTCATTAGAGGGCAAGCCACAAGGGTGAAAACAGGATGTACTTGAATTTTACCAGATTTGGTGAGTAGGGGAAGACTCTGAACTTGTTTTTCCAAGGGTGCTATGATTCACTAGTGGTGAAACCCCTGGGAAGTTTTCCTGGCTTGGAGATGGAGAAATATGACCTCAATTTGGAAAAGTGACTTAAGATGCAACCTTGGATCCTGGGTGGGCCTAGAGGTCAGAGAAGTAAATGGGTTGCTGTAGTAAGAGCTTTCCTCCAACTTTGACAAAAATACCTTCTTAAGGATTTGTGAGGCCAGGTTTGCATTTAGAATTATGTGACTACTCACAATTCTGTACCTGAACATGGTGGTACAGACAGGGCCCTCTCCACTTAACTCTGGCTCCTTAACTCTTGTGTAGGTTTGGGGGCCCTTTGTCTGCCAAGTCTGAGCTCTGTCCATACCCCTACTAATAGCCTTGCACTGACCACTTGCCTATCCTTGTATGCACACACCAGAGGCCTAAGCCACCTTCAGCAATACCAATGGGGAAAGAGGCCTGGTCAGACTTCTACATTTGTGTGGGTATTTCTCACAAAGAGCGGTATTTCTTCAGAGCTTGGCCTAGAAGAGGGATGCACCTCTATGTTGACATGTACCCTTAGTCCTGAATGTTCTTCCATCAGCACTGGGGTTTGGGGATATGGTAGGGGTGGAGGTGGGGCAATCAACTGTGGGAAAACTGTGAAAGTGAGAGAGACCCACAGGTTTTATGAGGGAGGGAAGAAAATAAACCCCTATGGTCAGAGGGAATGACAAAAATGTTGCAGGAGATATTTTCCTCTCCCCTAATTTGACTTATGACAATCTTTCTTCCAACATTTTCACTGCTAAAGCCTCCTGCTACTCTCTGATCCCAGTGGCATCAGTGTACCCAGCACCATAAAAATCCCCTTCAAAATATTCTTCTGTAAATTACTAAAATGCACTTAAATTATTCCTGAGATCTTTGTCATGAGTGCTGCTAGGTAGGCCTTCCTGTTTCTCCCTGGAGGTCTAGTGATTTGGATTCAGCACTTTTGCTGCTGTGGCCTGGGTTTAATTCCCGGTAATGGAGGAGTAGCTTTCAGTACTTCAGATAAATGACCTCTATGTGGTTGAGCCTCCTAAGTCCATGTTCCATGAACTTTTTTTTTTTTTTTTTTTAAAGAAGGGAATAATGAAAGGGGGGAAAAAAAAGAAAAGAAAAATGAACCTCTTTAAAACTATGCCTGTGCCAATCAAACCCTTCTAGATTTAGAAGACATTTGAAATAACAGATTTGGTTCATATAAAAATTATTTATATTGATAAAAACAAATTAGTAATTTTCAACAGGGTGAAGTAGAGGTGAGTTTGAATCTGCATAAAGACCATTTTCATTTTTTTCTCCTGGATGCTGATAAGTTATACTTCAGAACATTAGGTCAATGGTTCCTTGTAGGGTGCCTGCAAGAGAACTGTAGCTAAAAACAAGGAGGTGGGAGCATCAGCAGTTTCAACAGGGGATAAAAAAACTACAGCTTTCCCTGAGCTGGAATCAAACCCAGCCCTAGTGAAAGCACCGAAATCCTAACCACGAAACCACCAGGGACAGATATTTGTGGGTTATAGGCAGTACCTTATGGAAAAAGATCTTAGGATGAAAAATTTCTCTACTGCAAGCACATGTTAGAAAACTTTCAAGGACATCTGAAAAAAGTTCTCAACATTTTAAGATACTTTCGCTTTTGTGTGTTTTGTAAGTGGAATTCCATGAAACATGGAGATGGCACATGAGCAGAGAACATTCCAGAAATATCCTTGTTTGCCTTTCTTCACTTGATCTTAGTCAAAAGGCAGAGAAACAGTTTTTGCTTGCCTTTCTTGTTGCTCATTTGTATACAGCATTTGCTGTAACTGATGAACCCAGAATTCGGGGTAGAATCACAAGGAAGCTACACTTCCCATTTAAACCAGAACTTACTTCAAACGTAAAAAGTGGATAATAGCATTTTATTTTATTCTTTTTAATATTTATTTTTTAGTTGTAGTTGGGTACAATACTTCTATTGCATTTATTTATTTTTATGTGGGGCTGAGGAACAAACCCAGGGCCTCGCATGTGCTAGGCAAGTGCTCTACCATGGAGCCCCAGCCCCAAGGTAATGGCATTTTAAGAAACACAAATGACAAAACATATCCTTTATTATGTTACTTTTCTTCGTTAGCCAACTTTTTATGGCATGGAAAGAAAGGGAAACACAGGGCAACCACACTTCCTTTTTCTTTCAGTCTTCCCTTATTTATCAGTAAGTGAAAAACAGAAAGTGTGGGTAAAATGTATACATAAAGAAGTGAGCTAAAAACAGTAGAGTTAATTTTGTGTGGTGTTGCCACTGTTACAGTAAAGACAAAAATACATACGCCTGTAGTAACTATAGTTCTACTTACGAGCTAAATGCTTTTTTATATTTACATTGTCAAATAAAAATAAATCTGAGCCGGGTACAGTGGCACATGCCTGTAATCCCAGCAAATCAAGAGGCTGAGACAGGAGGATGGCAAGTTTGAGGCTACTCTGAGCAATACAGTGAGACCCTGAGCAACTTATCAGGACCCTGTCCTGAGGATGGTAGAATGAGACAGACATTCTTACCCTACATATATGATTACACTATTGGTGTGACTGCATCATGTGCAACCAGAGGAATGAGAAGTTGTGCTCCATTTGGGTACAATGTGTCAAAATACATTCTACTGTCATGTATAACTAATTAGAACAAATTTTAAATTAAAAAAAAAGACCCCATCTTGAAACAAAATGGGCAGAGATATAGTTAGTAGTAAAGCACCCCTAAGTTCAATCCCCAGTACCAATAAATAAATAAATTAATTAATTAAAATACATCTATCTGGACCTAGGGGCCTGGGGCTGGGGCTCAGTGGTAGTGCACTTACCTGGTATATGTGAGGCACTGGGTTTGATTCTCAGCTCCACATATAAGCAAATAAATGAAATAAAGGCCTACCAATTAATTAAAAAGTAAGTAAATAAATAAATCTGGCCTAGAAAAGGAGAGACTTTTCAAGAAGGCTATTTTTGTAGTAAGTACAATGTTCTGATCTCAGAAATCTGCAAGTGTCTCTAAATCAAACAGAAAAAGATCATTACTTTCACAGGGAGAGATAAGCAGGTTTGTTTTTTGTTGTTGTTGGGTTTTTTTTTTTTTTTTTGGGTGGATGAGTTTTGTGGGGGATTTTTGCAATATTAGATATTGAACCCAAGGGTACTCTACCACTATAGCTACACCTCCAGTGTAAGCAAAAATTACCAATCTGGTTTCAACACCACGATGAAAATTAAAAAAAAAAAAAAAAAAAAACGGAATGGAAGCAGACCTCAAACAGATCAGCAAGCTTTTCTTTATTTCACAGCAAAGTCAATCAGTCAGGTATGGGAAGGCTCCTTTTCTGGGTGGAAATGGTCCATGGTTTACAGAAGGAGCCTGGGTTTTATAGGTTCGATGAGGGTGGATTAATTATTGGAGACTGAGGCAGAATGTGTTGATTAGGGCAGTGAGGAAAGAAGTTGTTAGAAGTCAGAACTCATTGTCACTGGGAAAAGCTCAGAACTAGGCCTTCACTTATCTCCCTTCCTCTGGGACCCATTGTCACCTAGAACTTCACTATTTACTTTTCTCCTTCCAGGACTCAAGGGCAATGGGAAACAGTGAAAGTCCAGGGCCTGGCATTTCAATATCCCCCTCCTCCCTTCAGGCCCCACTGTGGTTGGGAAGGAGTGAGTGTCTTGCTTTCGGTGAAGATGTGGGGGATGAACCCAGGAAGGGATGAAAGTTTGCTTTTTCCCTCAGGGCCCACTGTCACTGGAAAAGGATTTACTGGGAGAGGTTTGGATAATTTCCCTTGCTTTTTCTGAGCCACACTGTCTTTCCATTCCCCCCACCCCGGGGTGGGGGTGCGTGCTGTTATAGGAATATTATTTTCCATAACTATTTACCCAGCCCTTTTTAGTTTGTTTTGTTTTGTTTATTTGTTTGTTTGCTGTTGTATTTTGTTTTATTTTGAGACAGGTTCTCACTAACTTGTCCAGTCTGGTTTCCAATTTGCCATCCTCCTGCCTCAGCCTCCTCAAAGCTAGGATTACAGGCATGGGCCACTATAACAAACTTAGCAGAATTTTTTTTTTTTTTAAGAGAGAGTGAGAGAGAACTTTTTTTTTAATATTTATTTTTTAGTTTTCGGCGGACACAACATCTTTGTTGTATGTGGTGCTGAGGATCGAACCCGGGCCGCACGCATGCCAGGTGAGGGCGCTACCGCTTGAGCCACATCCCCAGCCCTTAGCAGAAATTTTTAAGGACAATTTGAACAAACAAATGAAGAATGAACAGATATGATGATCAGAGTACTTTCCTAGGAAATATGTCTCCATATGGAACTGATTCTCAGGATAAGTTGATAAGGGGTGCATGTTCTGCATTATAGCCCTTATCCAGGTTGGCTAAGGTAAGCCTTATATAGGGCCTATGGAGAAAGAAGCCCAATTAAATTTAGGTGGAGACAAAGCAAAGAATCAGAAATGGGCAATAGTGAACATTTGGTCAACATTTACAACTGGAATCATACAATTTAAAGATAATGGGTAAATTTGTGCTAATTATTTAAATTACTGATTTCTACATAGAATGACATTAAATGTTAATACAAAAAATCAGAACAAGACAAAGACCATGAAAGAAAGGAAAAAGATTTATAGTTTATTACCTTTAACAGCACATTTTTTTTTTCTACTTTAGAACAAGACCTTGCATTTTCACTTTGCACTGGATCCTATAATTTACATAGTGGATCTTGATACCAGAAGATAAGATGAGTTTCCGTGTGTGTGTGTGTGTGTGTGTGTGTGTGTGTGTGTGTGTGTTTTGGCAGTACTGTGAATCAAAACCCAGGACATTAAGCACACCTAGGCAAGTGTTCTACCACATCCCAGTCCATGCCAGTTTCATTTTTCAGTTTTATCTCCTCTATTTGCTTTTTAGTTATATCTTTTTGTATGTTCTTTCAGGGGGTACACTAGAAGCTAAAATTGGCTTCCTTAATTTATGACAGACTACATTTATTTACCACATCATGAATAATGGAAAATGCTGAGTGCAGTGGTGCATACCTGTATTCCCAGCAGTTCAGGAGGCTGAGGCAGGAGGTCTGTGAGTTCAAAGCCAGCCTCAGCAATTTAGTGGAGCCCTAAACAACTCAGTGAAACCCTGTCTCTATATAAAAAGATACAAAAAAGGGCTGAGAGTGTGGCTCAGTGGTTGAGTGCCCCCGGGTTCAATCTCCAGTACTATTACTATTATTATTACTACTACTACTACTAATAGACCCTTTCAACTATTCAGTTCCATCTATCCTTCCTGTCATTGTGTCTTGTCACATACTTTATTTCTTTATATGCCATATACTATGCTATAAACTCTTCAAGAGGTTGGGGGGGTAGCCCCTGGTATAGTGCTCAAAAGAAAATAAAAACACTCCACATGACATGATGATTATTGTTATTTAAAACAGTCAATATTCCTTCATATGTACTCATTTTTACCCTTGACAGTGCTCTTCATTTGCTCTTATACTTATGTGTTTGTTTAATCAGTTTTTTCATCACTGTGACCAAAGGCCTGACAAGAACAATTAGAAGAAAAGTTTATTTAGCTCACGTTTTCAGAGGTCTCGGTCCATAAATGGCTGACTCCATAGCTCTAAGCATAAAGTGAGGCAGAACATCATGGCAGAGGAAAGCAGCTCAGGACATGGCAACAGGAAGCAGAGAGAGATCCACCCCACAGCCACATCCCCAGTAATGGTCTTCTAGCTACACCCTACCTGCCTACAGTTACCACCCAGTTAATCCATATCAGTAGATAAATGCACTGATTCCTTTAAGGCTCTCAAAATCCAATTATTTCACCTCTAAACTTTCTTGCACTGCCTCACACATTAGACATATCTAAACCATTACAACCCTGTTCCTATGTGGAATCATTTTCCTTTAACCCAATAATCTCTCTTCAGTCTTCTGGAAATACATTGTTCAGCTTTCATTTGTCTGAAAAATGTCTTTATTTTGCCTTTATGTTCAGATACTTTTACCTGTGTATTATTCCAGAATTGCAATTCTTTCTTCTGGTTTTTTTTAGCCTTTCTTTTCTTTTTTAATGCTGGGTATTGAAACTAGGGCATTGTGCAGAGACATCATTCTTTCTTATGTTGTCATTTAGAATATAATATTGTTTTTTCTCTATCTCTACCTTTGATTTTTAGTAATTTAGTTGTTTTAGTTATTTAATTATGTAAGAAAAATACTGAGTTGTGATTTTTTTTTTTTTTTTTGATTTGTCCTTCTTGGTGTTTGCTAAGCTCCTTGAATCTGGAGATAGAGCCATTCATCAGTTTTAGAAAGTTCTCAGCCATTGTCTCTTCATATATTGCTTCTGCCCATTATCCTTCTGCAACTGAGTACACATCTCTGTTATATCCTATTTTTTCCTGTTTTTGCATGTGCATGTGTGTGCTTCCATTTGGATATTTTCCATTTATCTGTCTTTGAGTTCATTCTTCCTGTCTTCTGTTTTATCCAATTTGCTCTTAAACCCTCCTAGAAAGTTCTATTCTATAAGTCCCTTGATGACTCTTTATTGATTCCAGGTGTCTGTTAGTGTTTTCCATCTTTTCATCCACTTTCCATCTTTTCCTTCTATTATAAAAAAAAATTATAATCATAATTATTTTAAACTCTTGTCTGTGACCTTAAACAATTGGATCATTTTTGTTTCTGCTTCTGGTGATTTCTTCTCCCCCACTGCCCACTTCATTATTTGTCACATTTTCCTTTGTCTTCATATATATCTCCTAATTTTTATTGTATGCTAGACAGTGTATAAAACAACTTCAGAGACTGAATTAAATGCTTCCTTCCAGCAGGTTTTCTCTATTCTCTATCAGAGAATGTTTTGGGGAGTCTCTCCAGAAAGCACTCTAAGTCCGAATTTCAAATCAATAGAGAGCTTTATTTACCTGGTCAGGGACTGTCACCCACGGCAGAGACCCAAGCTCTTTGGGAGGACAGCAGCCTCCTGGTCCATCCAAGGAGAATATAAGCACAAAAGCCACAACTCAGTGACTTGTTTATCATCATGTAAGCTAGCCAATTACAGAAATCAAAACATTAATAAGTGGGACCTGTGGGCTCTAAGCAGGACTGGAATTTTCCAGTCAGCAAGCAAGCTATAAACCAGAAGCAAAAGGGGCTGGGGATGTGGCTCAAGCGGTAGCGCGCTCGCCTGGCATGTGTGCGGCCCTGGTTCGATCCTCAGCACCACATACAAACAAAGATGTTGTGACCGCCAAAAACTTAAAAAAAATATATATTAAAAAAAACAGAAGCAAAAAAAGCATTAGCTTTGCAGTTCAGTTGTCCACAGTCCTGGGTTCAAGCAGGTACTAGACAGCCCCATCCTGAATTTGGGCAGGGGTCATCGGAGCAAGAATCTTCTTCAAAGTCATGTAGACCCACAAGGGCATTCAAACCCAGGATGTAGCTCACTACGACCACCACTACATCCTGAGTAGGTTACAATTTATGGGGTACAAAGTATAGAAAGACAATTTTTTTTTATAAGAAAACAGCTTTCATTTCAGTTTCTCAGAAACAGCTCTTATACCAGTTTTTTTATAGAAGTCAGCAAAATGGAGTCTTAGGCCTGTCTATGACAGTTCTTGCTTTATCTCATTTATCAAAATCTTACATCTATAATCTACATTTTTTACTAATCTATAACCTATAACTTGCACTCTTATTGATTGTTTTATCAGTTCACACCACAACAAGAAGATGAGATTTTATCACCTTAATTCAATTTAGAATCAATCTGGGTAATGAATAGGGTCAACATTAATCAAACTCAGGCTAACTCTGATACCAGTGGTCTCAAGAGTGAAATCTGGTATGTATTTATTGCTGGCAGTTCCTCCTAGCAGTCTTTCCCCCAAGTACCCAGAGATTGCAGGAGATCTCTCTGCCTTTTCAGCTCAGCACAAAGTCTCCCATGCTTGTCCAGTTCTCATTAATGTTGTGACGGGGAAAACAAACATTTGTTTGATGTTCTAACTGGCATGACCATCAGGAGTTCTACTGGTTTCTCTTTCTCTCAGTAGAATTTCACTACCTAGGTCATATCTGATCCTTACCTCAGGACCAAACTAAGCAAACTTCCAAGGGAAGAGAACAGTCGTCAATCTCAGATTTTCTGGATGAGACTATTCCCTTTTAATAATATAATATAAGCTCTTCGGTCTCGGGCCTAAGTCGCGGAGACATGGCTAAGCGCACTAAGAAAGTCGGAATCGTAGGTAAATATGGGACCCGCTACGGTGCCTCCCTCCGGAAAATGGTGAAGAAAATCGAAATCAGCCAGCACGCCAAGTACACATGTTCCTTCTGTGGCAAAACCAAGATGAAGAGACGGGCTGTGGGGATCTGGCACTGTGGTTCCTGCATGAAAACAGTGGCTGGTGGTGCCTGGACCTACAACACCACTTCTGCTGTCACAGTCAAGTCTGCAATCAGAAGACTGAAGGAATTGAAAGACCAGTAGAAAGTTCTACCATATAGCAAAATTGTGGTTTGTTTGTTAATTGTATTAACTGGATATTCTGATGTTAATTGCATTAATATTGCCCTTTCAAAAGATTTGTAAATTGAAGCCCTTCTAATTTGAATTGGAAAATTTTGCTAGATGGGTTATTGTAATTCAGGTCTTTTTTTCTTCAGTAGTCAGATGATAACGGCAGGAAACTAAGTCTTATGGCTTAGTATATACTCAGCTTTTTTTGTTTTTTTAAAACACTGTTCAACTACTCCGAGATACATTGATATTGTACAAAATTTGTTTTAAAGGTAAAATATGCTAAAATACACAAAGGATATACATAAAAAAAATAATATAATATAAGACTTTTTTTTGGACTATGGATTGATGTGTCGAGCCAGCCATGGGCTGTGTGGTGTGTGTGTGTGAACTATGAGCATGAGCACGTGAGTGGACTGGACTGATGTTGCCTCTCTGTTTGGACTGGTGAAGGTATGTGTTCTTTTTGGTGGCTCTGCCTATGATCCCCACAGAGTACCTGATAGGTGTGGCCTCCCAAGATGTCAGTCAATCTGCTGACCACAGGCCACTAGGAAGCTCTGCCACGCGGCCTGCGCAGTGGTTTCATTAATGAGGTTCTAGGCATAAAGTTAGTTAGACGAGATCGAAATAAAAACACAAGACTCAATTACCTTAATTCTATTGCTAGGTCCGAGACGGCTCCCCTCTCTGGTTCGCTCCTCCAGCCGCCCAGCAGGGCAGCAGGGATTACTCAGGGCTAGCAGGAGAGAGAGAGCGAGCACGCCGGGGAGTAGCCTTTTATTAGGGAACCAGAGATTCAGGGGAGAATTCCATCCAATGAAGGTTGAGGGGGGGCTGCACTCCAAGGTCAGGGTCAGCGATTGGGTCCCCGGGGTCAGTGGTCAGGCACACCCGCACACGGATGGGCTCTCTCATCAGGAGAGGGCCGGGAAAAACTTCGACTTTTGCCAAAGTGCCTCAGACCCTCAACGGGAGGCACCCCATCACGTGTGAGAATGGCTCCCCACAGGAAGCTAGTCTCAACCCCCTGAAACTTTACCCCTCTCATGGGGTGGAACTTTCTCCAGTGTCTTCCTCTCAATAAAAAGGGGCTTCAGAACATCCTCTTCCTCTCTTTTTTTCTGCCTCCCTTATGGGAGCTGGAGCGGACAAGCCATCTCTGAAGAATCGCAAGAAAAAGATATTTTCTCTGCGTAGTTATTTCATGCCAACTCAAATTCACCTGGAGTGACCCTGAATGACTTAGTGGGCAGATTAGACTAAATCTAGGAATACTCTACTGCTGAGCTAGATTCTTTGCCTTTTGTGTATGTTGCTGGTGATTGAACCCAGGGCCTTCCATATGCAAGGCAAGCACTCTACCAACTGAACTATATCCTAGAGCTGGCCTCCAGCTGACAATCCTCCTGACTCAGCCTCCAGAATAGCTGGGATTACAGGTGTAATGCATCATCACGCCTGGCTATGATATTGCTATTTATGTATATGAGAGGGTATGTTTAGTTTTATTGTAGTCTGTTTCTTGTTGTTTAACAAAAAATATCTAAGGCTGGGAAATGTGTAAAGTAAAGAAGTTTATTTGGCTCATGGTTTATTTGGACACACTCAATATCCAAACCATATTCCCACCCCTGGCCCCCAAGGTTCATATCTGTTTCACAATGCAAAAATGTTTCACACCACCCTTCATTATCTCCAGGTCTTAACTTTGTTCCAATACTACTCAGAAACACAAGTCCCAAGTCTTATCTGAGAGACAAGTAAAATTGTTTCCAGTTGTGAGTCCCTGTAAAAGAAAAAAGAAGTTTCATATTTCTAAGGTACACTTTCAGGTATATATACAGCAACCCACTCCTCAGCACCAATTTTTTAACAAAAGGGAAACTCAGATATCTAATACATAGATTTACTTAGCAACATGGAGAGAGTGCAAAATACACTATATTTACAAAAATACAGTGAAAACAGCATAAAACTTATACCATGAACCCATTTTTGTAAGTACATACTATCACATTTTGTAAAATTGCTATAGTTTGAATATGATTTGAGTGTGTCCCCAAAGCTTCATGCATTAGAATCTTGGTATTTAGTTTGGTGATGGTGGGACCTTTAAAAGGTGGAACTGTGGGAAGTCATTGGAGTCACCATGAAAGATCCAGACATAATAAAATTCTCTTTAATAAAATTATCTTGCTTGGCTTTTTGTTCCTTACTTTAAATTTTCTTTTGTCAGAACATAAGAGCTGATGAGGTTTGAAGCTTCAGCTCCCTACTCTCCTGCAACAACTTGACTTCAATTAAGTAACATGTCTCATTCCTTTTGCACACAGCATAGAAGGACCAAGAGAATTTTTGAGCCTCTGTAAAGACTTGCTTGAATTCCACATTTACCCAGCACTTGAGGCAATATTTTCCCTTTATTATTTAAGCCAATTTAAATGAATTTTCTATGAACATGACTTAGCTTTATAAACTCTCTAGTAGCTGCCTAACATCCAGTCCCTTAGACATGACTGAAGTCTTCACATTCTGCACAGGCTCCACCCACAAACAGCTACTTCCTGGCTCAACACTACCATTTCCCAACCCCTTAACATTCCTCCTTTACTTCTTCATCCACAATCCACTTTCTGCTCCAGGCTGTTCCATCTTAAGCCAGTCAAATTTACTTCAGTCTCTCCATTTTTAAAACAGTTTGTAATACCGTTTCTAAATGAGAAAGTGTGCAAATGCCTCCTAAATTAAGTGCTGCACCAACCTAAAGTCTATTTTTAAATTGTTTTAAATATTGGCTCCTTTCAGGCCAAGTCCATCACTTATGTCTCTTTCTGCCTGGGGTTAAATGCTCTATTTTTATCTCTCGCGCAAAGTGCCAGTGAAGCTGGATTCCAGAGCAGCGCACCCAGTAGCACCCAGTAGCCTGATTGACAGGAAAGGAAAGCTCTTGCCTTATAACCTAGGGGTCCTGGCTGGAGACCTAATTGTGCTGAAAGTTTCCTGAGTAGGCACCATCAAGTTCTCTGTGTGTCCCTGTGGTTACAGTTCCCCGAGAGTAGCTTGGGCCTAACTCAGGCTTGTTAACTCCTTCCCTGCACTCTGAGTGCGCCGGGGGGACCTTAGCTGGCTGGCCCCAGACTTTTCCTATGGACTGGGGACACAGCGATGAACCATTACGTTTCAAGGGTGATTTGCGAAGGGCCAGCAACCAACGGTTTCCGTAGTGTAGTGGTTATCACGTTCGCCTCACACGCGAAAGGTCCCCGGTTCGAAACCGGGCGGAAACAGTGTCTGAGTTTCCTCTTTTTCCGGCATCGTTGAAACCTTGTGAAAAACCCTCCGGTATTACAATGACAACTCCAGTACGACGCGGGCTGGAACAAACCCTCCAAGAGGCATCCGATGGCGCCCCCTTGCGGAGGTGGTGGCATTGGGTGACTTTCTCCCTCCGGGCCAATGACACGTTCAGATCAGCAGGTCCCTGTGCTGTTGGGCTGACTCTTCAGTTTCTATGTCGTGTCTTTTCTGACCCCGGGAGGGCGCTCCTGGTAAATTGGGAGCCAGAAGTGGCTGCTCAAGGAAAGAAGTCGTTTTGTTTGGATGTGGACCTCAAAGGACTAAGTCCTGGCCCGAGGGCGAGTTCTGAAGGGCGGTCCCTCTTTCAGATCCTTTGTCAGGCTCCAGCCTCTTCGGATCAGGCTGCGAAGCATCGATCTCCTCCAGGTTTTACAAACTGGTATCGAGGCCCAATCGTGTGCCGGATTGCTTTACGCAGACTGCCGGATCCTCAGCCCCCACCATAGTACAGAGAAGTGAATCGAAGTGATGGCAGAGCCAGAGTCACAAGTCACTCTGCTCTACCAGAGTCACAAGTCACTCTGCTCTACCGTGCTGCTCAAACCTGTCGCCATCCAGTTCTCACACACGAAAATTCTTCCCTCGTTCTCCCTCCCTGTCTTTCCCACAAGGAATCTCAAAACCCTTGCTTCAGATGGAAACGATATTTATTTTCTTTTAATTAAAAATTATGTTCATATTCACCCTCCCCAAAGGGGGCAAACAGTTTGAACAGACACTTTTTATAGATTTTTTTTTTTTGCCATCTGTATATGTTCACCAAAGGATATATAGAGATGACAAATAATCACACGAAAAGATTTTCAACATTATTAATCATTAGGGAAATGCAAATTAACAACAAAATGAGATACCATTACACATATATTAGAATATTAAATAGATTGATCATACTAAGTTCAAAAGGATATGGAAGAACTGATAACTTAAAACATTGCTGATAGGAATGTAAAATGGTACAGCCACTTTGGATAAAAGTTTGGTTTGTTCTTTCTTTCCTTCTTTCTTTGCCCCCTCCACCCCATATCCACCGCCACCTTGGTACTGAGGATAGAATCCAGGGTGGCTTTACCACTCTGAACCAGATTTCTATGTCCCCTCCCCCCACCCCACATACACACTTGATTCTTGCTAAGTTGCTCAGGATGAATTTGAACTTATGATTCTTCTGCCAAGTAATTTGGCGGTTTCTTAAAAAGTTAAACTAGAGCTAGGGTATAGTTCAGAGATAGAGCATGTGCTTAGCCTGCTGGAGGCTCTGAGTCTAATCCCAGCAGCCGTCCTCCAAAGCTATACTACCACAATGTGATTCGGCCACTTAATTTCTAGGTATTTGTACAAGAGGAAAAAAAGCAAATGCCTGTACAAAGGCCACTCTGTAATTAGCCCTAAAGTGGAAACAACTCAAATGTCAGTCAATGGGTGAAAGATGAATCCATACAATGGAATAATATTAACAAAAAAAAAATTTGATACATCAATCTCAAAATAATTATGCCTAATCAAAAAAGAGCACTGGATGATTATATATATATAATATTTTAGAAAGGGGTTAGGGTGTAGCTCAGTGGTACAGTGCTTCCTAGCATAGTTGAGAATCCTGGATTCAATCCCCAGCATTGCAATAAAGACCAATCTATAGTGACAGAAAGTAGATCAGTGATTGCCTGGGGATGGTAGCGGAAATGGGCAGGCTCTATAGAAAAGGGACATGAAGAAATGAAGTGGAGTAAGGGATATGTTCTTTGTCCTAGTTGTGGCAGAGCTGCAAGATAACCTTCACTGGCCCTAGGTTCTTTTATCTTTGTGGGCCCCTTCCATCATAAAATTTTGATATTTAAAAATATACTAATATAAAAATATTTTATAGCTCCACATTTATAAAGATGATTATTAATATATTATAAAATATTTATTTGATATAAAAGACCTTAAAAGAATTTAAACTATATTATAGGATTTTAAATTTAAAATAAATAAAACATGTGTGTGAGCCCTATGAAGCATGCCTACCTTGCCTAATGAGTGAGTAAATTTTGGATCTTGGTGATGGTGTTCCATGGGTGGATACAGAAAACATTTTCTGTTTCTTTCATGTCACGATTGTTAATAAGAAGTCTGTTTTTTGATAATAAACATATTGAGCTTTGGGAATATTTTTTTACAGAAAAAAAACATGTGCCAAATACATGTGCTAAAACTTGTACATTCTAAATAAATCCAGTTTATTATATGTCAGTTATGTCTTAATATAACAAAGGTTTTAGTATTTCCTGGTGGAGGGGGGTAAGCATATTTGAAGTCTCTTCTGAACATTTATATAAAATACATATTTTAAGTTTCTTATAAAAAATGTTGTATAGTTCATGCTTATAATCTCAGTTACTTAGGAGACTGAAGTAGGAAGATTGCCAAGTTCAAGAGCAACCTGGGCAATTTAGCAAGACTCTATCTCAAAAGAAAAGAAAAAAAAAGGCTGGGGTATAGCTCAGTGATAGAATATTTTCCTAGCATGTGTGAAGACCTGAGTTCAAGTCTCATAATCTCTCTCTCTCTCTCTCTCTCTCTCTCTCTCTCTCTCTCTCTCTCTCTCTCTCTCTCTCACACACACACACACACACACAGTCATATGAAACAAAACTATATTCACAATATTAAATCATTTTTCAACAAAGCTCAGGAAAAGTGTTAATCTCAATTCATTGCTCTTTATTTATATGGATGGGGCAAGGCTTTTATCTTGCTTATTTTTGTCTTCATTTATTATTTTATATTATCCTATTCTTTTAAAAATTGTTTTCTTTTTTTTTTTTTTTTCCTAAAGGCAAAGTTTCACTATATTGCTTATGTTGCCTAGGCTGGCCTCAAATTCACAATTGTTCTCCCTTAGCCTCCCAAATAGCCAGGATTACAGGCACATGTCACCTCATTCTGCCTCTTTCATCACATTTCTCTATCTTGGTGTGATCCTCTCCAATGAGTTTGAGTTTATATCCTGATAAAAAGTATAGTTTTCTTACACATAAGTATTTCTTAATTTTGCATGTGATTTTTTTCACTCAGGATAATGACTTTATGGTCTACCGCTGTTGCTAGGTGCACACCTGGTCCTTTTGTTTCCCACTGCTGCAAGTAATCCCAAGGTAGGTACCTTCCATTTCACTTTTCTTTCTCCGTGATGGGTGCCAGGTTGTCTGCTAATTCTTGCTCTGATGAAGCCATCATACTTCTTTATTAAACACATATTTACTGAGTGCTTACTACACGATTGGCATTGTTCTAACTTCTGGGGATTCAGTAATGACATAAATAGGAAAAAAAAAAAAAAAAAGAATCCCTACCCTCATGAATTTTACATTCCTGAGTGAGCAGACAAAAGTAACTTCTAGGAGGGGGAAAGGGGTGGGAGATTGTCTTAATCCCCAATAGTCAATGATTTGATCAATCATGCCTATGCAATGGAACTTACATAGAACCCTAAACAACAGGGCTTAGAGAGCTTTGTCAAAATAAAAGGAAAATTTTTCAGATGAAAAACATCATTGAAAGAATTTTTTTAAATGGACTCTAGAAGCCCTGAAGAAGTAGAATGCACCTTAGGATATTGTAAGAGTTCAGTAAAAAATAATTTGGTTAAAAGAAAAGAAGTAGAATGTGTGATTCTAGAAATGTAAACTTTGGTTACTGTTATTGTGTCCCCCCACCCCCCAAAGCTCACATGTGAGACAATGCAAGAGGATTTGGAGGTAAAATGATTGGGTTATGCCCTTAGCCTAATCAGTTAGTTGATGGAATTAACTGAAGTAGTAGGGTGTGGCTGGAGGAGGTGGGAATTGGGGCGTGGCTTTGGGTATATATTCCTATCTGGCAAGTGGAGTCTCTCTGTTTCCTGGTGGCCATGATGTGATGTTCAGTCTCACCTCAACCCCAAGGAATGAAGCCAGCCTTCTATGGACTAAGGCCTCTAAAACCATGAGTTCTCAAATAAACTTTTCCTCCTCTATAATTGTGCTGGTCCGGTCCTTTAGTCACAGCAGCAAGAAAAAGTGACTGAAATAGTTACCTTTGTTCTTTGATTGCAAGAATCTAGAACAGATAATTAATTATACTGTGCCACTCAAAGTGCACATCAGGAGGTTAACTTATGTTATTTTTATTAAGTATAGACATTCTCTATAGTCTGTTGTTCACATGGCTCTTGTCATACAGTATCTATTCTTTCTCAGTTTCAACAGAAGTTTCTGTTATGAGAAATAGAAAGTCTGGTGGCCCATAGGGGCTGGGGATGTGGCTCACCGGTAGAGTGCACACCTTGAATGCGTTTGGCCCTGGGGTGGATCCTCAACATTATATAAAAATAAATTTTAAAAAGTAAAGGTATTGTGTCCAACTACAACTAAAAAAAAAAATGAATATAAAAAAAAAGTCCATTTTCAGAATACAGTAGTAATCTTTAATTGGATCCAGTTGTTGCCCTTCCCTTTTCCCTCCTCCCAAGTTCTAAAATTAGCCATTCCTGTAGATTGTAACCCCAAACTCCTCCAGTCAGAGTGAAGGACAGCACTAGAGTAGATTCAGCAGGCAGACCCCCATCCAGGACACTTGCTAGTCAGTTTCCTGTTGCAAGCCCTTCTGACAGAAGTAAAATTTTGCCTTGCTCATGCATTTTTGACATGTGTTTGATTTCTTGTGGCACCTCCTTATTTCTAACACTGTTATGGTTTTTTAAAGCTTCAGGGTTGATGCAGAAATGTTCAGAGGTAAAATGATTGGATACTTATAGCTGTAACCTAATCAGTCCATCCTAGTTTGAATGGACTGACTGGGTGGTAAGTGGGTCACTATAGGCAGGTGGGGCATGGCTGGAGGACTCACTGGTGCATACCTGTGTCTCCTTCCCTGCTCTCTCTGCTTCTTGAATGCCATAATCCAAGCAGTCCTTCTGCCCTGATGTTCTGCCTTACCCTGGGCCCAGAGCAATGGAGTCATCCTATCATGGACTAAAGCTATGAAACTGAGCAAAATAAACTTTTCTTCTTCTAAGTTGTTCTTTAAAATAAAGTATTAGTTTTAGATGGACACAATACCTTTATTTTATTTATTTATGTGGTGTTGAGAATCGAACCCAGTGCTCCACACATGTGGAGGCAAGTGCTCTACCACTGAGCCATAGCCCCAGTCCCTCTAAGTTGTTCTTATTGAGTATTTTGGTCACAGCAACAAAAAGCTGACTAACAGTTTCCTACAAAAGAATTGTTATCTCTTTGCACTCCTTGCCCACTAAAGTTCCCACTTTCTCTGCCTTATTTGGAACACTGATTTAGAACTTTTTGAACCTGTGTGTCTCCCAAATTGAAATTCTTTGGTGTTTTGGTACCAGGGATTGAACCCAGGGCACTTAACAATTGAGCCACATCTCCAGCCCTTTTTAAAATATTTTATTAGAGACAGGGTCTTGCTGAGTTGCTTAGAACCTTACTAAATTGCTGAGGTTGGGTTTGAACTTGCAATCCTCCTACCTCAGCATCCCAAGTGGCTGAGATTACAGGAGTGTGCCACTGCACCTCAGCTCCAAATCGTAATTTTTTTTTTGTTTACTTATTTTTATGTGGTGCTGAGGATCGAACCCAGTACCTCACACGTGCAAGGCAAGAACTCTACTACTGAGTCAGAGCCCCAGCCCCCCCCCCAAATATTAATTTTCTTAAATCCCCAAATAAACTCCTTTTTATTTTTGCAGTTTTTGAGTTTGGATCAATAAACAGCTTCCAAGTTGGTGAACAGAACAAGGTGCTGGAAGGGTGGCATTCCTGAAAAGAACTTGGAAGCTCCAAGCCCCTCCCTGATACTTTGCCCTGTATGCCTCTTCCATTCGGTTGTGCCTTGTAAAAAATCCACTACATATAAATAAGTATCTCCTTGAATATCATGAGCTGTTAAAGCAGATTATCAAATACAAAGGGGGTTATGGGAACTCTCAATTTATAACCAATTGATCATAAGTACAGGTGAAACTTGGGACTTGATATCTAAAATGGGGCAGGGCAGTGTTGTGGGACTGAGCCCTTTCATGGGATCTGCACTAACTCCAAGTAGTTATGTTACCAAACCCAGGTCCAGAAGTTCATCCTTCAGAAAAACAAATGTCTGAGAGATGAGCATTAGGAAGAAAGGCTCTATTTAAAGGCCACTGCCCAGGCCAGTAATTCTTCTGAGGCTTAAATACTGCAGGTTAGGGCTACATACACTAATGGGAAAATTGGTTCCATCAGGTTGAGTCAGGAGCCTCAGGCATCAACATCCTGCTGAACTCCAGAAAGAGTACTGGAAAGTTTTCTCTGTTGAAAAACAGCCAATACAAGGCCAAGGCCAGAAAAGCATCTTTAATTATTATAGTTGGGCCCTTTGCCTATAGGGGCAAAAAGTTGGAAGTACTTTCAAGACCACAGAAAGAGTTTAACACACTTTTCATCTTGCATATGGACTGGTTCAAGGTCTCCAAAATACATTGCTAATGGAAAAGACTGGAGCAGTGTGTAACATATATTTGGGTAAGGAAAAAAATAGAGGAAACAAATTTGTACACATGTAACTACTGTATATACATGTATAGATAGATGATCTACAAGCAACTGGTCATACAAGAAACCGGAATTAGTGGGTGCTTCTGGGAACTCAAGTGCAGAGATGGAGAAAGATTTCTCTTTTAAAAGTCCCCTCCTCCTTATGCAAAGCTTCACTTTCCTCGGCTTCAATTACCTGAAGTCAGCCTCAATCTGAAAATATTAAATGTAAAATTCAAGAAATAACTAATAAGTTTTAAATAAGCTTTATTATAATATTTTGTAATAATTGTTCTATTTTATTGTTATTAAACTCTTATTGTGCCTAATTTATTAATTAAACTTTATCATACAGTATTATGTATGGGAAAAAAAGCAGTACTCTCAGCACTACCTGTGGGTTCTGAACCTATGGATTTAAACACCTGAGGATTGAAAATTTGAGGGGAAAAATAAATATGTACTGTATAAACATTTTTGCCATTATTCCCTAACAAACAATACAACTATTTACATTGTATTAGGGGTTTTTGTTTGTTTGTTTTTTGTTTTGTTTTGGTATCAGGGATTGAACTCAGGGGATCAATCCTGAGCCACATCCCCAGCCCTATTTTGTTATTTTATTTAGAGATGGTCTCACTGAGTTGCTAAGCACCTTGACATTGGTGAGGCTGGCTTTGAACTCCTGATCCTCCTGACTCAGTCTCCCTATTTTCTGGGATTATAGGTTAGCACTACCATGTCCAATACTAATCCCTTTTTCTAAGGCAGACTACACATATAAGGTTCTGTATTCTCCCCAGTTTCAGGCATCCACTGGAAATCCTGGACTTACCCCTTGGTTAAGAGGAGGCTAGTGTACACTTTAATGTTTGAATTTGTTTTTATTGTGTCTACATATTACCTATTCAAAAATTATCCAATGTTTTTAAGATGAAAAAATACCATTAAGACAAAATATGGCAGGACATGGTGGCACATGCCTGTAATCCCAGCAGCTGGGAAGCAGAGGCAGGAGGATCACAGCCAGCCTCAGCAATTTAGCAAGGCCCTAAGCAATTTAGCTAGACCCTGCTTTTAAATAAAATATTAAAAAGGGCTGGGGATGTGCTCAGTGGTGAAGCACCCCTGGGGTTCAATCTCTAGGACAAAAAAAAAAAAAAGACAAAATACGAACGTGGGAAATGTATGTGACATAGTCTTAAGTGAAAAATGTCAGAGCAGCACAAACTGGAGTGGGCAGACGAAATAAACATACTAAATATGAGAAATAAATATACAAAATATGAGAAAGGAGCCAGGCATGGTGGTGCAGGCCTGTAATCCCAGTGATTCAGGGGCTCAGGTAGAAAATCACAAGTTCAAGGCCAGCTCTCAATTTAGTGAGATCCTGTCTCAAAATAAAAAGAACCAGGAATGCACTCAGTAGTAAAGTGCCCCTGAATTAATCCCCAGGATGATGATGATGATAATAATAATAAGACAGTAATAATGATAATATTTCAACAGTAATAGTAAAGGGCTGGGGTTGTAGCTCAGTGGTAAAGTGTCCCAGGGTTCAATCCCCAGTACAACACAATAGGAAGGGGTTAAAAACAAACAAACAAACAAACAAACAAAAACTAGTTTGTGAAAAATAGATTATGAGTGCGTTTTCAAATTTTTCCTTACAAAGATAAAGAAAGCATAGATATGCTAAAACAAAACAGGAGCATTTCCCCCAAATAAATTAGTCACATGGTGGTGACTTCCCTTTCTATTCCAGAGGGTATCCAGGTTGCTACTAATCCCCTCACTTCTTTCTCGAAGTTTTGGGGAGGCAACAGCTGAGCCAAGCCTGGGGCCTGCCGGCGCAGAGCGCAAGTCACAAGTGGGTGCCCAGCGGCAGCAGAACTGGGCGCCGACCCTGCACATCCGCCAACCTTGCCGGCCTAACCTTAAGTCGGGAAGACCTCGTCCCCTAGGCGGGAGACCTGACGCCCCAAGAAAACTCGGTGCAGTTTCTCACAAGCTCAGGGAGGCCCCGCCCCGCGGAGGTCAGGAGCTTTTCAGGGAAGTCCTGAGTCATCGCGGGAAGGGTTGTCAGGGCTGACCTCATTTCCCAGCAGCCGGGGCAGGACGACAGTCCCCGGCCACGAGCCAATGGAAGGGAAAAGGAGCAGAGCGCCGAGCGTGGCGACGCCGGGAGGAAGGGCGAGCCCGGACGTCCTGTCCTGGGAGGCTGACGTAACCGTGGGTCAAGGTCTTTCCCGGAAGGATAGTGCGGAGCCACGACTGGCGCACCTTGGGCTCTGAGTTCCAGCAGAGGTTGGTTCACTCCAGCTGGGCCTTCTCCACCTTAATCCACTCTCATCCCAATTGTAGGTGTTATTCTAAAGGGTTCTGTGAACATATCAGCCAGGGAAATTCTGAGTTTCACAGTTCAGCAGTTCTCTTTCATGGTTTTGGAGTCTTCCTAATCATAATAACGTTTGTTTTACATCCTTGAATCAGACTAACTTATAGTATCATTTAATCCTTCCAATCTTATGAAAAAACGATTATCAAAATGTTACAGATGAAGAAATAAATTGTAGACATGTTTCTCTCTCTTATTTCTTCCCCCTCACACTATCATATATGTAATTTTGCATAACCATGAGGGTCTCATGTCACAGTAGATTGGGTAGAAAGAGGTGATGGGAGGGGAGGGGAGGGGGGATAAGAAGGGCAGCACAATACAATAGACACTAGTATGGCCCTATGTATAAACATATAACCAATGTGATCCTGCAATCTGTACACGTGGAAAAATAAGATTATGTACCCCATTTGAATCAAATGTATGATATGTCAAGATCATTGTAATGTTTTGAGCAAATAATTTTAAAAATTTTTTAAAAAAAGAAAGAAATTGTAGAGCAATCTTGATATCCCATTCTGTTAAGTGATTGAGCAAGATCCAAGCTCTGGTTTCCTTTTGTTGTTATTATGCCAGGATTTGATCCCAGAGCCTCCTGCAAGCTAGGCAAGCCCTCTATCAATGAGCTATACTCCCAGCCAGACCCTGGTCGCTCATTTATATTGATTGTTCACAAATTCTTTTTTATATTGGGGCATCACTTAAAACCAGTCCTAAAAACAATACTTCATCTTAAGAGAGGGTAACGTCTATTAAGGAATGGTGCCCTCCCCCTGTCATGGAAGGAGTGTGTCTGACTTCTGCCCTCACCCTCCCACAGGTAAGGCAGTGAGGAAACTTCCAGATGAGGTCTATGGGCCAGCAACACTTCTGTCTTAAACACAATACACTCTTCTGCACCTTTTGCAGGGCACTTCTGAGTATTCCAGTAAAACCCTGAAGTTGGGGCCAGTGCTAGAAGGAGTGTCAGCCAGGGAGAGGATGGCAAAGAGAACAGGGGTATTTGTTGCCCAGACTGGCCTCAAACTCCTGGACTGTAACCATCAGCCGCCTTAAGTAACTGGGACTACAATCCTGTACCAGGGCACCTGGTTTAAACCTCACATTTAGGAAAAGGATGCGGTATGTAATACCTTCTAACAATCCTCTTAAAAAACACAATCAGCCATAAGATGGAAGAGCCAAGCATTTACCTGGAGGTGCTAAATAACCTCAAAATATTCTATCTTGGTTATCTTTTTCTGTGTATCTACATGAGAGCATGAGAGAGTGACTCTATATTCCTTTGTAGTTTAAGTGAGTTTTTGACTTAAGTTGAAGTGATACAAGATTTTGTTTTCTTTCCTTTTTTTTTTTTTTGAGAGTGATACATTTTTCATTTGGTTACTTTAGAATGCACTTGGAATCCAGTGAGCCTATAAGGAAGCAGAGAGACTAGGAGTCTGAGGCAGGAGTAGCACAAGTTCAAGGATAGCCTCAGCAACTTAGCAAGACCCTATCTCAAAATAAGCAAACAAACAATAAAAAAGAACTGAGGAGGTAGAGCTTGGTGTAAAGTGCCCTTGGGTTCAATCCCTAGTACCAAAAAAAAAGAAAGAAAGAAAGAAAAGAAAAGAAAATTTCAACCTCCAAGTTTTCAGCCTTTCTATCTCATTCAATTGGTCAAAACAGATCACAGAACCAACCTAGATTCAAAGAGAAGAGAACAAGCAGCCTCTTGAAGGATAATTGTCCATATTACATTGCAAGGGAGTTTGTAAATGAGAGATATATACCTTTATAGACACAATCACCACTACTATTAAGAAGAAACTACCAGGCAGGTAGCATAAATCTGTCATTCCACCTAATTAGGAAGCTGAGGGAGGAGGATCACAAGTTCAAGGCCAGCCTGAGCAAATTAGCAAGAAGACCCTGTCTCAAAATAAAAAGGGTAGGGAAATGTGGATAAATGGTAGGGTACCTATGGGTTCAGTCCCTAGTACCAAAAATAAATAAATAAAGGAGTAAAATAAAAAAGAAGAAACTAATATATTTTTAATTGGGCATTTAAAATTTTCCCCATTTCTCTGCCTAGTGTGTGCCAGGATTTGGGCTTATCAGCACCAAAAAGAAAATAAAATTTCCCCCATTTCTCCCCATATTTTTTGAGGAGTCCACTGGAGATCAAACTCGGGGGTACTCAACCACTGAGTCAGCCCTATTTTTGTATTTTATTTAGAGACAGTGTCTTACTGAGTTGCTTAGCAAGCCTTTCTTTTGCTGAGGCTGGCTTTGAACTCATGATCCTCCTGAGCAACTGGGATTGCAGCATGTGCCACTGTGCCTGGCTCTCCCATTTCTCCTCATCTTGTAGGACAGACACTTAAGAACAAAGTTAGAGCAGTATGCTGATATTAGATCAGTTATGAAATATCACCCCTGCCCCATGCACATAAGCTCAGCAGTTAACAAGACCCTGTCTCAAAATAAAATAAATAAATAAAAAGGGCTAGGAATGTGGCTCAGTGATTAAGTGCCCCTAGGTTCAATTCCAGGTTTAAAAAAAAAAAAAACTGGTTTAAACTAGATAGTCTTAGTTTTTGTTTTTGTTTTGTATTGTGATTGAAACCAGAGAGGCTTTACCACTCTAGTCCCTTTTATTTTTTTTATTTTGAGACAAGGTCTTACAAAGTTGCTGAGGCTGCCTGTGGACTTGAAATCTTCCTGCCTGAGACTCCCACATCACTAGGATTATAGGTGATAATCTATAATCCAGCAAGAGTTTTACTCTTAAGAAATAAAACTGAAGAACACTGGATACCAGTGGGAAGTTAGGAAAATTAATTTTGGCCAGGCATGGTCAAAGGAGCATGCCTGTAATCTCAGTGCTACGGAGGCTGAGGCAAGAGAACTTCAATTCAAGGCCAACTTCAGCAATTTAGCAGGACACTGTGTCAAAATAAAAAGGGTTGGGGGGGCTGGGATTGTGGCTCAGTGGTAGAGTGCTCCCCTAGCACAGGAGGGGCCTGGTTCGATCCTCAGCACCACATAAAAATAAAGGTATTGTGTTGTGTCCATCTACATCTAAAAAATAAATATTAAAAAAGGTTGGTGACTTAGGTCAGTGGTAAATCGCCCCTGGGTTCAATCCTCAGTACCAAAAAAAAAAAAAAAAAAAAAGAAGAGGAAGATTAATTTTGATTTTGCTATTAAAACTCTTGTATCTTCCTTTATTCCCATCCTGGTTTAATCTACTATTATCTCTTTCCTAAACTACCACAGATTTCTAGTCAGTGTCTCTCTATCCACAGTTGTGATTATTTAATCCATTCTCCATTTATGTATCTCTATATTTTAAGCCCTTAATACTAAGAATATACTTTAAATTTTTTTTGTTTTAGTTATACATGACAGTAGAATGCACTTTGATATATATAAGAGTATACCATTCTTCTGATTATACATCATACATAGTTATATATGTACATAGGGTGATAATGTCTAATTTATTCTACTATTCTTCCTGCCCCCATACTCCCTCCCCTTCCTTCACTCCCCTCTACCTAAAGTAACTCTATATCAAACATATTTATATTATATTTTTATTAGTGATTTCATTATAATATTTTTAGATCCTAAATCTGAAAAGGAACTCAAGAATCAACTTTTTCATTTTAAGGATGAGGAAAAAACTTGATAGAAGCTATATAAGTTGCTCCAAGGCAACTGCTTAGTTAGTGGCATAGCTGGAACATGAAAAGTGATATTTTCATTTATCACCTTACCTTTGAAGTAAAGATGGGAAACATAATAATAATAATAATAATAATAATAATGCCTTATATTTGTTGTCCTATATTTATATTTTTCAATACTTCTTTAAAACTGATTGTAGGGGCTGGAGTTGTAGCTCAGTGGTAGAGTGCTTGCCTAGTATGTGTGAGGCACTGGGTTCAATTCTCAGCACTGCATATAAATAAATACATAAAATAAAGGTTGTGGGGAGCCATTCTCACACGTGATCGGGTGCCTCCCGTTAAGGGTCTGAGGCACTTTGGCAAAAGTTGAAGTTTTTCCCGGCCCTTTCCTGATGAGAGAGCCCATCCGTGTGGGGGTGTGCCTGACCACTGACCCCGGGGACCCAATCGCTGACCCTGACCTTGGAGTGCAGCCCCCCCTCAACCTTCATTGGATGGAATTCTCCCCTGAATCTCTTGTTCCCTAATAAAAGGCTAGTCCCCGGTGCTCTCTCTCTCTCTCTCCTGCTAGCCCTGAGTAATCCTTGTTGCCCTGCTGGGCGGCTAGAGGAGCGAACCAGAGAGGGGAGCCGTCTCGGACCTAGCAATAGAATTAAGGTAATTGAGTCTTGTGTTTTTATTTCGATCTTGTCTAACTAACTTTATGCCTAGAACCTCATTAATGAAACCACTGCGCAGGCCGGGTGGTAGAAAAGGTCTATTAACAACTAAAAATATATTTTTTAAAAAACTGATTCCATCTTAAAACAACCTGGTGTATTTGACAGAGGAGATGTTATTATCCTCCATTTGTAAAATTAAGACATTGAATATTGAGAGGCTTGGTGACTTATTCAAGGCCATAAATAATTGGTAATTGAATTGGACCTATGAATAAATGTCTTCAGGCTACTCTTTCAGGATTTTAAAAATGCTTTTCTAAAAGTTTTTTTGCTACATGGAACATACCTGTAATCCCAGCAACTCAGAAGGCTGAGGCTGGAGGATCACAAGTTTAAGGTCAGCTTTGGCAATTTAGTGATCCCCTGTCTCAAAATTTAAAAAGGACTGGGGATGTAGTTCAGTGATAGAGTGTTGCTGGATTCAATTCCCAGAAATGCAAAATAAAATAAAATATCTCAAATACACAAAGAATATCTATAACTGATAAGAAGAAGAAATAAATTGAAAATGGGCAAGAGATATGAACGGGCAGTTCATAAAAGAGGAATTCTTGGAACCAATGAACATATGAAATTTTCCATTTTCTAGTCAAGAAAATGGAAATTAAAAGAATGATGATACATTGTCACAAGCCATCCATGGGCTGTGTGTGTAAGATATGCCCATTTGAGCATATGAAGGGACTGGTCTGGTGTTATGCTCTTATTGGGCTGTGAGACAAAGTGATCCCATTCTGCCTGTGATCCCATATAGCACCTGAGATGGGTGTGACTTGCCAAGAGTCATTCAATCTGCTGACCACAAGACATCACCAAGCAAGACTCCACCCTTCAAAACCCAATCCCTTGCCTTATTTGGGTGGAACTTTCTATTGAATGTCCTTTCCCCAATAAATAGAGGGGCTCAGGATGGGCTCACTCTCTTCCTTGCCTCTGTTGCTCTCCTTGCCCTCTTTCCAGTGTGGGAGCTGATCTTTGAGGTCACAGAGCTGTCCCTGACCCTAGCAATTGAGAAAAAGGTATTTTCAGGTTTGTGTGGTTTCTTTGCTGTTTTCTTAATTATGGATACAGCTAGCTCCTTGAACCCAGCTCATCTCATCAGCCTGGTCTGCTAGCAACAATACATCATTTTTCACTCTTCAGATTGATAAAAAGAGTGATAAAGTCAGGCATGGTGGCACATGTCAGTAATCCCAGAGACTAGGGATGCTGAGGCAGGAAGATTGCAAGTTTGAGAACAACTCAGAAACTTAGTGAGGCCCTAAGGACTTAAGCAAGACCCTATCTCAAAACATAAAAAATGGGCTAAGGATGTGGCTAGTGGTTAAGTAACCCCAGGTTCAATCCCTAGTTCAACAACAACAACAACAACAAAACACACACACACACACACACACACACACAGTGAAAATATTCAGGAACTGAAAGGAGGGAAGAAAAGAGGCACTTTTGTATGCTTCTGGTTGGAATATATATCACTACAAAATTGTTATCTGGCCATGTACATAAAAAATAGAAACACTGCTATGGTTTGTCTAAGTGTTCCTCAAAGGCTTGTGTGTTAAATGCTTGGTACTATTGGGAAGTGGTGGAACCTATAAGAGGTAGGGCCTACTGGGAGGTCTTTGGGTCATCAAAGGTGTGCCTTTGAAGGGTACAGTGGGACTCCAGTCCCTTCCTCTTTCACTTGCCAGTCATGAGGTGAGCAGCTTTGCTTTACCACATGCTTCTGCCACAGGTTCCACAGCAACAGGGCCAACTAAGCATGGACTGAAATTTATACTGTGAACAACAACAACAACAACAACAACAAAAAAAAAACACCTTTTCTCTTTAGTTGATTATCACAGATATTTGTTATAGTGATGGAAAACCTGACCAAAGGCTTTTGCCCAGCAACTGTACTTTTAAAAATCTAAGCTGAGTATGGTGGCACGTGCCTAAAATCCCAACAGCTGGGGAGTTTGAGGCAAGAGGATCACAAGTTCAAAACCAGCCTCAGCAATTTAGGAAGGACTTAAGCAACTCAGCAAGACCCTGTTTCAAAATAAAAAATAAAAATACCTGGGGATGTGGCTCAGTGGTTATGCACTCCTGGGTTCAATCCCTGGCACCAAAAAAAAAAAAAAAAAAAGGAATCTAGCCTAGCCTACTGAAATAAAACCATCAGTATATAAAGCCAAATGTGCAAAGATTTTTTTTTTTTATAACATTGTGGTGTCGAAAAAGTAGAAATATTCTGTATTTCTATGGCATACTAGGCCGTTATTTAAAAAACTGAAATAACTACATATTCATATGGTTTTCTTTTGGAGACATTTCTGATTCTTTTTGGCTATTGAGTCTCTGAACCTATTTCCTATGTTTAGAGGCTATCCCTCCACCTTATAAGAGACAGATATTTCTCATTGCTTTTTTTAAATATATATATTTTTAGTTGTATGTGGACACAATATTTTTATTTATTTTTATGTAGTGCTGAGTTTCAAACTCAGTTCCTCACACATACAATATGTACCACTGAGCTACAACCCCAGTCCCTCATTGCTTTTTAAAAAAAATTATCATTATTAGTTTATTATTGTAGTACTGGGGATTGAACCCAGAGGCACTTTGCCCCTGACCTATATTCCCAGGCCTTTTTACTTTATTTTTAGACAGAATCTCTCTAAATTGCCAAGGCTATCTTCAAACTTGGATTCTCCTGAGTCAACCTCCTGAGTGGCTGGAATTACAGGCATGTGTCACCATGTCCAGATCCTCATAGCTTCTTAAAGCTGCAAAATACTCATTGCGTGGACACAGATTATCTTATTGACAGTATATGGGTTGTTTCCAGTCTGTAGCTATCATAAATAATGTTTGATTTAATAGCCTTCTGCATACTTCTTTTCATTTTTGCCAGAGTACTTTGAGATTAATTCCCAGAAGTGAGATTGCTTAACTAAAAGCCATCCCTAATTGAGCTAGCCAGTTATTACCAAATTCCTTCCCCACTAAGAAGATTGTGGCATTTTGTATTTCCACACTCAACTTTTTTTTTTTTTTTTTTTTGGTACTAGGAATTGAACCCAGGGTTGCTTTACTATTGAGCCACTTTCCCGGCCCTTTTACTTTTTATTTTGAGGTAAGGTATTGCTAAATCGCTGAGGTTGGCCTCGAATTTGTGCTCCTCCTTCCTCAACCTCCTGGATTACCAGTGACATCACAGGCAGCCTGTGAATAGTATGAATACATATGAATAGTATCTGTTTTCTTACCAGCTGGCCAGCATATGAATAGTATCTGTTTTCTTACCAGCTGGCCAGCAGATTATATTCTCAAAGTTTTGGATTTATGCTAATTTCATGGGGGAGGGGGGTGTGCTGGGAATTGAACCCAGGGCTTTGTGCATACGGAGGCAAGCACTCTACCAACTGGGCTATATCCCCAGCCCCTCCATTGCCGAGTTTCTGTTCTCGAGACTAAAAGGCTCAGGGGTCACTCTAGTTAAACTGGGCTAACTGGGCTGCACAAAATAACCACACAAAAGACACAAATACCTTTTTCTTTGGGGTTGCTGTGACGGCTCCTCTGACCTTAAGGGTCCGCAGAAAGAGAGAAAGAGAGCATGTGCTGACCCGTTTTATAGAGGAGAAGCTATTCAAATGAGACAAGGGGTCAGGTTTCAGGGGGCTGAGTCTATCTTCATGATGTCCACTGTCAGCAGGTGACTGACACCTGGGTAGGCCACACCCAAGGGCACAGTAAGAGAAGGGGACACACAAGGCACTTCCATGGAAGATTCTATCCTAAACAGGGCAAGGGGTTATATTACAAAGGAACAGGTGAGCATAGCTTCACCATGGGGCTGTAGCAAGGCACACCCATTTCTGTGACTGAGCACCTCAGCACCCAGCTGGGGAGTGTAACTCAGTCACCCGTAAAGTTGGCCTCCCACACTCCATGTAGTTTTAATTTGATATATTTTTTAACTTATTTCCTGGGGATTGAACCTACGGATGCTTTACCACAGAGCTACATCTCCAGCCCTTTTTATTTTTATTTATTTATTTTTTTATTTTTGAGATGGGTCTTGCTAAATTGCTTAGACTGGTCTTGAATTTGTCATCCTCTTGCCTCAGCCTTCAGAGTAGCTAGGATTACAGGCATATTCAGCACTTTTCTTTTAATTGTGATAAAATATTCTCTTTTTTTTGTAGTTGTAAATGGACAGAATGCATTTGTTTATTTTTATATGGTGCTAAGGATCAAACACAGTGCCTTATACATGCTAAGCAAGCATGCTCTGTCACTGAACTCCAGCTCTAGCCCAAAGCTCCACTTTTTTTTTTTTTTTTTTTTGGTGGTGCTGGGGATTGAACTCAGGACCTTGTGCATGCTAGGTAAGCACTCTGCCAACTGAGCTATACCCCCAGTCCTTGTAAAATATTCTTTTGATGCTTTTAATTTTTAATTTATTTTTTGGTACTGGGAATTGAACCTAGGGCACTTTACTACTGAGCTATGTCCAGACCCTTTTTATTTATTGCTATTTATTATTTTTACACAAGGTCTAAGTTTCTGAGGTTCTCACTAAATTGCTGAAGCTGGCCTTGAACTTGCAATCCTCCTGCCTCAGCCTACTGAGTCATTGGCTTTATAGACCTGTGCCAAGAGCCCAGCCGCTTTTGACACTTTTTAATCAGAATTCTACTCTCTTACATGATTACAATGGCAAACTTTCCTTAAATTAAAAAAGAAAAAAATTCCAGCACATTTTTAGCTTTCCTGAATCTCTTCTCTTAGATGTTTTACACTACTGGGAACTAAATCCAGGAACTCATACATGCTAGGCAAGCTCTTTTACCACTAAGATGTATCCCCAAGCCTAGATGTATTTGTGTGTGTGTGTGTGTGTGTGTGTGCGCACATGCTCATATGTGTGTGTGTGTTTTAAGTTGTAGATGAACACAATATCTTTATTTTTTTATATGGTGCTGAGGATTGAATCCAGTGCCTCATGTGTGAGAGGCAAGCACTCTACCACTGACCTACATCCCCAGCCCCTAAGATGTGTTTTTTTAAAAATATAAATACAGCATAGTGTTGGATTTTGCTTTGTTAGTCAATGTGAAAACATTTTCTTTTAACAGGTATGGTAAACCTATTGATATCTATTAACATTATCAATGTTTGGCCTCTGATCTGCCTTACTATTTTAAATGTATCTTCAGTATTCAGAAAGAGTTTACAATTTTGTTCTAATGGTTATCTTATTTTATTTATTTGTTTGTTTGTTTGTTTGTTTGTTTATTTATTTATTTTTGGTACTGGGGATTGATCTTTACCACTGAAGTACACCTTCAGCCATTTATTTTTGAGACAGACTTTCACTAAGTTGTCCAGACTGGCCTGGAACTTGCAATTCTCCTGCCTCCACCTCCTGAGTGGCTGGGGTTACAGTGTGTGCTACAATACTTTTGTATAATATACAAGTTCTCTTTTTGGCTATTGCTTATATGAGCAATACTGAAATTATTTAGTAACCTTTTATTTTCCCTAGCACTTAACTTGAGGAAAAAATCCATTTAATCTTTTTTTAAAAATTTTTTTTAGTTATACATGGACACAATATCTTTATTTTGTTTATTTATTTTTATGTGGTGCTGAGGATCAAACCCAGGGTCTCTCCCATGCGAGGCGAGTGCTCTACCACTGAGCCACAACCCCAGCTCCCCAATTTACTCTTAATTAAAATCTATATATGACAATCAAAATACTTCTATGTCTCATGTACTCTCTCTAATGTCTCCTCATTGATAGTTGTACTATATTTACAGGATTGTCAAGAAATCTGGAAAAACAAGTAAATATATATTAATGTCTTATTGATATTACATTTTAATGTACAATAATAATATCTATTTTCATACTTTTATGGCCACCCTGCATATTGTGAAAGTTTATAGCCATCATATATACAATGTTTCCATTATAACATTTAGTCTTAGTTATGCAAATAAACAAAATTTAATTCTTACCACTAGTCAGAGCCATTGCTGTCTCATCCATCATTTTGGTTGTTTAAAGTTTGTTTTCTAGATTCCTCAAAAAGGAATCTTTCATGAAAAGAATACTTTTGTGGGCTGGGTTTGTGGATCAGTGGTAGAACACTTGCCTAGCACGTGTGAGGAACTGGGTTCAATCCCCAGCACACACATACACACACACACAAAACCTAAATAAACAAAATAAAGGGGTGTGTGTGTGTGTATTTTTTATATATTAGTTTGTGGCATATGGAGGCTGGAGGGAAATGTAATAGCAATCTCCATTAGAGGGAGCCTTAGTCTCAGAAAAGAAAAATGACTTGGATATTTGACATCTATAAGGAAATTCTGAAACTATAGTTTTTATGAATTTTTATTTATGACCATACATTTTCCAGGGTTTACCATATAACAGAACTGTGTTTTCAGTTCCTATAAGGAAATCTACAAAAGCCAGGGTATAAATAGTTCAAAATTGGACCAGCAGCTTGGCTCAGTGAGATCTTCTTAGCTCAGTGAGGCAACTTACAGGGTACCTTGGAGCCACTTGGAAGAAAACTTGGGAATTTGATGAAATAATTAGAGACAGTGATTCAGGAAGTCAAGCCATGAAACAGATGAAATACATGCCCAAGTCTTTATTAATAACTAGTTATTCATCATTTTTCTGATTTTAAATTTTTTCCAGGGCAAGAAAAATATGTTATAAGTTCAAGTTGTTGACTTTTGGCTATTATATATTAGAAAGCACTTAATATGATAGTTTATCTAAAACCAAATTTTTGAAAAGTTGTGTCACTAAACAAAGTACCATATTTAGTGCTTTTAGAATATAGGAAATAATATGAGATGAAAGCAAATAGCTTAGAGATCTAATCAATCTATAAAGCCTTCAAGAGCTGCCACAGAAATAGAAGACACCATCAAAAAAACCAAGATGGATACACAGCCGAGTGCTACTAGACTTTTAAAGAAGAACTAATACTAATACTCTTCAATTTATCTGAGGAAATAGAAATAGAAGCAGCACTTCCAGACTCATTCTAAGAGGCCAGTATCACCCTGATTCTCAAACCAGGCAAAGACACATTAAAAAAAAAAAAAAAAAGAAAGAAAGAAAGAAAAGAAAAAGAAAACTTTAGACCAATATCTCTAATGAACATAGATGCAAAAATTCTGGCAAATCGAATACAAAAAAATATCAAAAGGATCATGCACCATGACCAAGTGGGATTCATCCCAGGGATGCAAGTTTGGTTCAATATACGGAAATCAATAAATGTAACTGACACAATAGACTTAAAGATAAGAATCATATGATCATCTCCATAGATGCAGAAAAAGCATCTGACAAAATATAGCACCCCTTGATGTTCAAAACACTAAAAAAAAATAGGAGTAACAGGAACATATCTCAACATCATAAAGGCTATCTATGCTAAACCCTAGGCCAACATCATTCTAAATGGAGAAAAATTGAAGACATATCCTCTAAAAACTAGTACAAGACAGGGATGCCCTCTTTCACCACTTCTATTTATAGTTCTTGAAACACTGGCCAGAGCAATTAGACAGATGAAAGAAATTAAAGAGATACACATAGGAAAAGAAGAACTCAAATTGGAACTATTTGCTGATGATATAATTCTATATCTAGAAGACCCTAAAAGTTCCACCAGAAAACTTCTAGAACTAGTAAATGAATTCAGCAAAGTAGCAGGATATAAAATCAACACCCATGAATCAAATCCATTTCTATATATCAATGACAAATCCTCAGAAAGGAAAACTACCCCATTTACAATAGCCTCAAAAAAAAAAAAAACAACTTGGGATCAACTTAATGAAAAAAGTGAAAGATATATATAATGAAAATTACAGAAGCTAAAGAAAGAAATCAAAGAAGGCCTTAGAAGATGGTAAGATCTACTTTGCTCTTAGATACAAAAAAATATCCAAGGCAGAATTAATATTATCAAAATGACCATACTACCAAAAGCACTATATAGATTTAATACAATTTTGATCAAAATCCCAATAACATTCCTTATAGAAATAGAAAATGCAGTTATTAAATTCATCTGGAAAAATAAGAGACCCAAAATAGCTAAAGCAATCCTTAGCAGGGAGAGTAAAGCAGGTGGCATCACTACACCAGACCTTAAACTATACTACAGAGCAATAGTAACAAAAACAGGATGTTATTGGCATCAAAATAGACTGGTAGACCAATGGGTACAGAATAGAGAACACACAGACTAACCCACAAAACTACAATTATCTTATATTAGACAATGGTGCCAAAAACATGCATTGGAGAAAAGATGGCCTCTTCTACAAATGATGCTGGGAAAACTGGAAATCCATATGCAACAAAATGAAATTAAACCTCTTTTCTCACCATACACAAAAACTCAACTCAAATGGATCAAGGACCTTGGAATAAAACCAGAGACCCAATAGAAGAAAAAGTGGGCCCTAATCTCCATCATGTGGGATTAGGCCTCAACTTCCTTAATAAGACTCCTTTGGTGCAAGAATTAAAATCAAGAATTAATAAATGGGATGATTCAAACTAAGAAGAAAAAAGTTTCTTCTCCGCAAAAGAAACAATCTGTGAGGTGAATAGAGAGCCTATATCTTGGGAGCAAATCTTTACCCCTCACACATCAGATACAGCACTAATCTCTAGGGTATATAAAGAACTCAAAAAGCTAAACACCAAAAAAAAAAAAAAAACTCAACCAAATAAATAACCCAATCAATAAATGGGCCAAGGACCTGAACAGACACTTCTCAGAATATGAGAATATCAATCAAAAAATATATGAAAAAATGTTCATCATTGCTAAAAATTAGAGAAATACAAATCAAAACCACTTTCTTGGAAAATTTGGAATGGAACCACCATTGACCCAGCTATCCCTCTCCTCAGTCTATACCCAAAGGACTTAAAAACAGTGTACTACAGAGACACAGCCACTTCAATGTTTATAGCAGCACAATTCACAATAGCTAACCTGTGGAACCAACCTAGATGCCCTTCAATAGATGAATAGATTAAAAAAAAAAGTGGCATATATACACAATGGAATAGTACTCAGCAATAAAAGAGAATAAAATCATGGCATTTGCAGGTAAATGGATGGAGTTAGAGAAGATAGACAATCACAAAAAACCCAAGGCTGAATGTTTTTTTCTGATGTAAGGAGGCTGATTCATAGTGGGGTAGGGAGGGGGGACCATGGGAGGAATAGATGAACTCTAGACAGGGCAGAGGGGTGGGAGGGGAAAGGGGGGGACATTGGGTTAGAAATAATGGTGGAATGTGATGGATATTATTATCCAAAGTACATGTATAAAGACAAATTGGTGTGAATATACTTTGTATACAACTAGAGATATGAAAAATTGTGCTCTATGTATGTGTAATAAGAATTGTGCATTCCGCTGTCATATATAAATAAAAAAGTTAATTAAAAAAAAAGAGCGTCCACAGAACTGGAATACATGGCTAAAGGGGGAAAACCTCTACAGAAGGCACTTTGACAATCCCTATCAATACAAACATACTTTCTGAGTTTACAATTTCATTTTACAAACTTATGCTATAGCTATACTCACCCAAATGCAAAATGACATATGAACAAAGTTACATATTGCCACATTGTTGTAGTAGCAAAAATTTGGAAGCAACCTAAATGTCCAATAGGAAATGCATTAAATTATAGAACATCATCAGTGTATTACCCATTTACAGCTATAATAAAAGAAGCTGTTTATGCATTAAAGTGTAATGATATCCATGAGGCAGGAGAATCACAATTCAAAGTCAGCCTAAACATCTGTGAGGCTGTCTCAAAAAAAAAAAAAAAAAAAAGACATAATAGTATCCATCCAAACACAGTAGTGCCACATCTATAATCCCAGCAACTTGGGAGACTGAGACAGGAGGATCACAAATTCCAGGCCAACCTGGACAACTCAGTAAGACACTGTCTCAAAAAATAAAAAGGGCTTGGGGTGTAGCACAGTGGCAAATTACCACTAGATTCAATCGCAGAGAATTGAAAGAGAGAGAAGAATTGGAAAGAATAGATAAATTGGGCAAATGCCTGCTTAGGATAAATTCTGAGCCTGACAGTACCAGCAAGTCAGATATGAAGGCCACAGTGGCTGTATCCAGTGGGAACTGAACCGCAGTTCAAGTGCTAGTTCTGGATTTTTCAGGAATAATTTAAAATCCAAGTCTAACTTTCCATCCCAAAATTGTACAAACTACCCTGTGCATTTTATTTATTTATACCAGGGGATTGAAACCAGGGGTGATTAACCCCTGGTTTAATGCTCAAAACTAAGATTAACCTTATTTCACATATGAAGGCACCAAGACCAAAATGATTAATTTCCCAAGGTCTCATACTTAAGGCAGAACCAGAATTTAACTCAGGTAATTCGATTCCAGGACTTATGCTGGTGGTACCCTTACCTAGGTCCAGTTTATACATTGCCTATAGATCCAAAGTAAACTTGCACTTCAATAGCAGATAATCTCAATGCAAATAAAAGATTTCCTAATGGTCTAATTTCAGACATCAGAGAAACTGAATGATGAAAATACCTTGAGATATTTTGGGAGTTGCAGGGAGCCATCCGTGAAAACACATGAGGATCTTCTCTCAGCATGTAGCCAGGGAGATTTTAGGTTTAATCTTGGGAACTATCCATGGCTCTCCCACGAAATAGATTGCCCAAGGCACATGACCTTTATCTTCACTCTGCTAGGATGTTCTCTGATTGTCACTCAGGAGATGGGTGTAACCAGTTAGGAACTGGACAGCCCACCTTTTACGTTTTTTTGGAGAAGAACGTTCTACGGAAGGCCTTTGATGTCCTCCGAAATAAATAAAGCAGGTTCAGGCTTCATTTTGCCAGAGTATAGAAGCTCCATCCCTAGGATCGGCTTGCTCATCCCGACTTGCTTTTTGAAATTATTTTTTGTGTCCTGTGTTTTTTTTTTTTTTATTGTTGTTCTATTTTTCCTAGCTTTTATTTTTCAGCCAGCCCATTCCACAGAGAGGAACCTCATTTCTATTGCCTGCGCAGGACACAGGTGAGAGGGAATAGGGTTTTTATGAGCCTTTTCAAAGAACTGAATATGGTCCTAGTGACCTGAGGTCAACAAGTTCATGTAAAGAAATGCTAAAATCAATGCAATTTTATTAGAAGCTTAAAATTGCCTATTTTGATTTTTATGACAATTTTCTAGTATCTGTGAACTTTTAGCTGGAAGAATTCATACAGGAGCAAGTCAGGATTACACCTTAGATTTTAGGTTTATGAGAGACAAATAATCTAAAATGGTCATCCCTCTCCCCAGAACAATGGATTATGGGATCCAGAAACAAATCCCAATATATTAGAGAATATGATAAAAGTGGCATTCCAAATTAGTGGGAAAAATAGTTTATTCAATAAACAATGCCAAGAAAATCAGTTAGGCATCTAATACCTCACCTCTGTCTGTTCACTAAAACAAAGTCCAGTAGGAACAAAAGTCAAATTGTTAAAACTGAAACCAGTTTTAGTTAGTCTTTAAACATTGAAATTTATGAAAAGCTTTCAAAATAATAAAGTCTAGAAGTATAAAGAGTAATAATTTGACTACATATTGAAAACATAGCTGGTGCATTCCTGTAATCCCAGCCACTTGGAAGACTGAGGCAGAAGAATTGCAAATTTGAGGCCAGCCTGGGCAATTTAATGAGAACCTATCTCAAAATAAAAAGGATTGGGCATGTAGCTCAGTGGTAGAATACCTGTAGGTTCAATCCCCAGTACCTGCCCCCTTCAAATGTCCATAAGCAAAAAAAAAAAAAAAAAAGTCCCAAAGAAAACAAAAGTAACCAACTGGGATAAATGGTTGCATCATGTCTGGGAAAGGGCTAGTTTCCCTAATATATAAAGAATTCAAACAGATTAATAACAATGATTGACAGTCTAATCACAAATGGCAAAAGACATGAAAAGCCATTTTTATAATCCCAGCAACTCAGAAAACTGAAACAAGATGATCATAAGCTTGAAGCTAGCCTCAGCAACTTAGCAAGACCCTGAGCAACTTAGTGAGACCCTGTCTCAAAACAAAAAATAAAAAGGACTGGGAAGGTAGCTCAGCAGTGGAGTACCCCTGGGTTCAGTCTCCAGTACAAAAAACAAAACAAAACAAAACAAAAAAAAAACAACCAAAAACCAGGTGACAGCTGGGCACAGCAGCACATACCTGTAATCCCAGAGGCTTGGGAAATGAGGCAGGAGGATCTCAAGTTCAAAGCCAGCCTCAGCAACTTAGTGAGTCTCAAAGCAACTTAGTGAGACCCAGTCTGAAAATAAAAAGGGCTGGTATGTGGCTTAGTGGTTAAGTGCCTCTGGGTTCAATCCCCATTATTAAAAATAAAACAAAACAAAAAACAGAAAAGTAAGTAGGCACTTATTATGCACTGTCAGAACAAACAAACTGACGTAATATTTTTGAGTGATAATTTTAAGTACCTACTAATAATTTAAATGCACAAAGCTTTGACTTTGCAATATACTTTTATAAATTAATTTCATATATTATATATCTTCATAAAGATACATAGTATATATGACCTTAGAGATATAGGTGTACATATAGTTTTCATTGCAGCAATGTTTGCAACAGCAGATAACTTAAATGGTCACATGTATGGGTCTGAATAAGTGGTGGCATATCACAAGTGGAATACTATACCGTCATAAAACATAGCTCCCAAGATACTCAAAAGCAAATCACAAAGCATTGCAAACAATTTGCTCTCATAATTGTTTGAATGCATAAAATATCTCTGGAAGAAAACACAAAATATTGACAGTAATTGCCTCTGAGGAGCACAACTGGAAGTTGAAGTCAGATGAAGGTTTGTTTTTTCATTAAACATTTTCTTATAAAAATGGGGATGTGGCTCAAGAGGTAGCGCGCTTGCCTGGCATGCGTGCAGCCCGGGTTTGATCTTCAGCACCACATACCAACAAAGATGTTGTGTCCGCCGAGAACTAAAAAATAAATATTAAAAATTCTCTCTCTCTCTCCTCTCTCACTCTCTCTTTAAAAAAAATTCTTTCTCTCTCTCTCTTTAAAAAAAAATGGGATTCTTCCCCCATGTACAAGCATATTACTTTTTCAATTAAACAAAAACTAGCAACTTTAGACTCTGCAGAGTTCCCACTAGATGCAGCCTCCTGATCATGAACTTTTCAGTATTTGGAACCATGAGCCAAATAAAAAAAAATTTTTTTTTGAATGCTAGGGATCAAAGCCAGAGCCTCCTGCATGCTGGGTAGACACTCTACCATTAGGCTATATCCCTACCCCATCCCTCTTTTAAAATTTTATTTTGAGACAGGGTTTTGCTAGGTTGCCCAGGCAACCTTTTTTCTTTATAACTTAAAAAACCAAGAACACAGTCATCCCATATCATTATATTCCTATCAGAAAAGCAGGTGAAAACATATCAGCTGAAGACAGAAATTCCAAGAGAAACGATACTTGCTTAACTATCATTGTGACTTAAAAGTCCAAAACGGATACTCTAGAGCAAAGACAATTTTTGGTCCTTAAATAACTCCCATCTCTTCCATCACTCTTGAGATTAATGAGAACAACATGGACTAAAGACTCAAGTCCTCTTTCCAGACTTCACATTATCCAGCTGGTAACTGTCAGAATCTAGGAAACGAGTTATTTTTTACCTTCTCTAAAAGTGTGAGGAATGTTCTTACACTTGAATTGGTTGGGATAAGGACTTTGGGAGAAAGAGAATAAAAGGATGACAATTAATTATCCCTTATAATGCTTCCCTTGTCTCACTTACCTATTTCTTTGGACAATTTATTTTCAAAGTTGGGAGCAAACACAGAGAATCTTGTGCTCATTAGGCAAGTATTTTATCACTAAGGTATACCCCGCAATCTGGAGATCACTTATTTCTTTTATCTTAACAGCTTATATGTAGACAATTGACAAAGCACAGTTCCACTTCCTCATTAGTTCTCCTAACAACCCAGTAGACGAGTATTTTAAAATCAATCTAGATGAGCCTCAGAGGGTTGGTTGCCTAGTCCTATGGACTTTCTGTCATCATCCCTGCTCAATCTCCCTGCATAAGGCTCCATATATTACATTATCCTAGCCATTGCTAAGCATCTGTGCTCTTAAGTTCTGTTACTCTAGAGTGACAGAGAGACAAGAGTCATTTAAGGACAACAGACAAGATGTAATTTTCCTTTTGGGAACAAATTTGAGTCAGTCATTTTTTTAGACATTGTTTCTTTGTTATGCAACCTGAGAAAATGAAATAGTGGGCCCTAGAAACAGTATCTTACCATATTGAGTACGTACCATGATAGCACATTATCTAGAATGAGTGAGGCACTGGGTTCAATCCTCAGCACACGTTAGTTAATTAATATAATTAATTATTAATGATAATAAAGATATTGTGTTCACCAAAAAAAAAAAAAAAGACTAGACACATTACTCACTTTATCTCACTTACCTATTAAACCCAGACCCTTCACCACCACAATAGATATTTAGTGAAGGGAAGCCAGCTGCTTAAGGCCATATAGCTTCTATGTTCCCATGTCAAACAAAGATTCAAACCTCAGTTTCTAGCTCTACAGTCTGTAGTATATTGTGCTACATTGCCCAACAAATACAGCTCTTGGAATTTCATGGTTTGTTAAAGTTTTTAAAAATACCCAACACAACACGGAAGTTCTTAAGCAGGGGTAAGTTATGTTAGAGAGGGGAGGGTGGGAGGTAGGTCTGCTATCCAGCTAATTTTCTCATGTTTACAGTGCCTCACTTCTCTAAAATGAAACTAAGTTTCAGAAAGAAAGATGGGGGCAATATGAGCCAATGAAGTAACAGGCTGATTGGAAGGTAGTCCAAGAAGGTCTGCCTTCTGAGGTTGCCAGGCAACACATGTAAACAGTACAGGATCATGGCCACCAACTACAGTGCCAATCAGGTAAGTTCTTTCTCCACTTCTCTAACATTAAATTTTGCCTTCCCAGTTCTATCTTTGGCCTGGCTTCTCCCATAGGATTCTGATTTTTGAACAGACAGCTGACAGTGGGCTGATTGGGAGGGTCCAGAGATAAGCAAAAGGTATCTCTGGGTTCAATTTGTAAGATGTAAACCAGAGGTCAGAATTCTTTTCAGTAACAGGTCAGAAAGTAAATATTTTAGGCTTTGCTGCCAAGTAGCAAAGTCAAGAATATTATGTATCGGGCTGGGAATGTGGCTCAAGCGGTAGCATGCTCGCCTGGCGTGCGAGCGGCCCGGGTTCGATCCTCAGCACCACATACAAACAACAATGTTGTGTCTGCCGAAAAATGAAAAAAAAAAAAAAAAAGAATATTATGTAGCCACTTATATAAGAGAAATACTTCTCTGTAAAATTTTTAGCAAAATTCAAAACATAAAAACTGAGCACATCTTTTTTTTTTCTAATACTAATGAAAAAAGTGGAATTCTTTCAGGGTGAGAAAATATTTTGCTTAATTGGTATTAATAGTGTTCCATTTTGGCAAATCAATTGCAAACATTTATCTAAATCATTCTTAGCTCTCAGGCCATCCAAATACAGGTAGTGATGTGGATTTAGCCCATAAGACATAATTCACCAACTCTTGGTCAGCACTGCTCAATAAAAGAGTGGGAGTCACAAATATAATTTCAAATTTTCTAGTAGCTACATGAAAATTAAAATTCATTTCAGTGTTGTAATTTAACCCAATTTAAATCTAAAATATTTGAACATCTAATCAGTATTTTTAAGTTATATTCAGATATTTTATTGTACTATGTCTTCAAAGTCCTTTATATTTAAAAAGCTCTCGATTTGGACTAGTCATATTTCAAGTGCTCAATAGCTACTTGTGGCAAGCCCTTAGTTTTAAAATCTAGAGAACTATGTTTAATGCTGGGCATGATGACATATGCCTCTAATCCCAGCAATTCAGGAGGGGCCTATTCATCATTTCCTAGGTTTGGGGCTTGTTTTTCTTTTTAAAGTCATGCTGAGGATTGAACCTAGGACCTCCCACATGCTAAACAATCCCTCTCCCGCTAAGCCTATATCAGCCCAAGCTTGGAAACTTTTAACTTGATACGAATTCTCATTTGTCTCTACAGTATGAAAAAGCTTTCTCACCTAAGATTCTGCAGAACTGGTCTCCTGCCAAACCAACAAAAGAGGTATACCATGTTTGTTATGATCCTTTACATTACGCTCTGTAATCCTATCACCCCTTTTTTAGTCTTCTCTAAACTTCCTGTCCTCTACTCCCCAGACTCTAGTTCAAGCTCCTCAGATATATCCTCCCTCTATTGTACTAATAAGCATTTCTCTCTTCCACCTCTACCCCAGAAAATCTCTTCCCATGAAGGCTACACCCAGATTATCGCCAATGATCGTGGTCATCTGTTGCCTTCAGTGCCCCGTTCCAAGGTGAGATACCCATCTCCATTCTTATCAAGAAAGGTTGAAGAACTGAGGCATAGAACTGGGAGACTGCAGGCACTCTCTTAAGAAATTAAAATTCAATCTAATTCATGTTTTGAGTATGCCAAACTCCCAGCTAGTTTATCTAATAGGAAAGAGTTGTGCTTAGCATACGAATCTATAAGCAGATGAATGAACTGTATAAACAAATGTCCTTGGGTGATGATACTTGGGGGACTCTTGATCCTCTTAGCCTAAGGATACAGAATTTAGAAGGAAAATGTTGAAAAAAAATTCCTAATTGAGGGAGAGGGAAAAGGCAGGGGAGGGATTATGCTTTTAGCCTTGTTTCATTACCATGCACTCCCTAAGGAAGAAAGAATGGAGAGAAGACAAAGGTCCTACCAATAGGAATTTACAGGCAGTGAGAAGCCCTGAAGAATCCCTTTTCCTTTTAGGTAAGTCCCTGGGGTACTTTCATGGGTACCTGGCAAATGCCTCAGAAGATACCCCCTGCTCGAGTGACCTTGACTTCCCGAACAACTGCTGGTGCTGCCTCCCTCACTGAATGGATACAGAAAAATCCTGATTTACTCAAGGCCTGTAATGGGTTGCGTCCTGAAATCTTAGGCAAGGTATTTATTCTTCCTACCTAACCTGAAATCCCATCACCTCCAACCTCAAAAAATGTCTATTGTTATGCCAACATTGTCCCAGCAGGGGGAACCCTAACCATTCTATCTTGTCTAGTCCCTAATCACTTTTTCTGAGGCCTGAAGGGATGAACTGTGGATTTATTACCAGCCTCTCAACATAATAGAAAATAATCTAATCTCAAGGGGAGGTTAGGAGAACCAAATTTTTATTTGAAACCTACCAAGCATGGTGGTGCAGCTACAGGGGAGGCTGAGACAGGAGAACTGCAGTTGAAGTCCTATCTGGGCAATTTAGCAAGACTGTCTCAAAATAAAAATAAAAAGAACTGGGAATGTAGCTCAGTGGTAAAGCACCCATGGGTTCAATCCCTAATGCGTGTGTACACAGACGCACACACAATCAGAAACCCAACTTTCTGCCCATGGTAGGGGAATAAGGGAGTCAGGATTCTGAGGTGGATTGGGAATATTCTGGGCCTCACCAGAAACATGTCTATTCTATTCTCCTCTCAACAGCCCAATGATCCAGAGAGTCAGAAGAAACTCAGGAAGAAGTCTATCACAAAGACTGTACAACAAGTACCAAGTCCAACCATAATTCCAAACTTTATAGCTACCAATCCTAATCCCCCAGATCAACCCCATAGCCCACATCCCTCTGCAGGTCATACTCCAGGTCCCCAAAGCCCAGTTAACTCTCCAGGTCCCCAAAGCCCAGTTAACTCTCCAGGTCCCCAAAGCCCAGTTAACTCTCTTAATAGTCCACCTAGAAGTGCAGGTGTGATGGAACACTGAGACATAGCTGAGATACAGAAATATACTTAGATTGAGTAAAGTAACCAAAAACACCTAGTCCAAAATGTGGAACAGAGAAATTTAAGACCGGAGTAAAGGCAAATTTAAATAATAAATATTGTTTGTTGAATCTTTTACTGATTTGGATTTTCTCTCTCTCTTTTTTTTCCCCCCTTATGGTGCTAGGGATTGAGTCCAGGGCCTCTCATATGCTAAGCAAGGCCTCTACCAAATAGCTACATGCCCAGGCCCAGGCAGTTTGGCTGCCTCATGTAACCCATAATTAGGAAGGTTGAAAGTAGAGGTGAGGGCTGGGGATGTGGCTCAAGCGATAGCGCACTCGCCTGGCATGCGTGCGGCCCGGGTTCGATCCTCAGCACCACATACCAACAAAGATGTTGTGTCCGCCGAGAACTAAAAAATAAATATAAAAAAAAAAAAAAAAAGTAGAGGTGAAAAAAAATTTACAATGGTTTGGGGTGCAAACATTTCCACAAGACTGAGTTGGTTATACTCAGAAATGACCAAGAGAAAACTGGCTTAATTTTATAGCAAAAGGGAAGACCCTCAAAAAATCCATTCTTGCCCTTTATTTTTCATTCTACTTCAAAATCTGAAGTAAAATATATAGAGAGTATGTTTGAAGAAGGTGGCAAGGAAAGATATGGAGGGGCTGAGGGTATATCCCAGTGGCAGAGTGCTTGCCTAACATGTGAGGCCCTGGGTTCACCACAACTAGAAACAACAAAAAAGGGTATAGAAATCCAAAGTAGAAGACATTATCCTTATCTAAGCAAAATTATACAGTTTGGAAACTTAAGTATGGAAATGATTAGAAGACACAAGAAAAATAAAATGAGGGAGCAAGTACAAATTTATGGTTGAAAAACAATCATGATGTCCTACTACTCAACTCTTAAATAACTGGACTGGTGACAAGCCACCAAAAAATTCAAGAAGTAGAGGCTAGGGCTGTTGCTTAGTGGTAGAGCACTTACCTAGCATGTCTAAGGCTCTGGGTTCTATTCCCAGTATTGAAAAATGAAAGTCAAAAAGCCTCCGATCCATTTTGCAGATTCCAACATGCTTATCATTGACCCTGTTCTGCATCTTCCTGGCTATTAAATTTAATGCCCTTGCCAATCCTTCCCCAGTTCCAAAACCAAATCATTCCCTCATGAATACTTGTACCTCATTCAAAGGACAAAGTAGATGCGAGCTGGATTAAGCTGGAGGAAAGCTGCAAAACTTCCCAGAGCAAGGCTAGCAAAAAGGGGAAGTGATCAGTACTTAGATGGAAGACTGGGAACTGGGAGAGAAACTGTTAAGGTAGCAGTTTCCACTGTCTTAAGACCTTCCTATCCAACTGACACCAGTTAGAGGTCACTGTTATTCCTCTCCTACCCTCAGGTTTAACTAGTTGACCAACAAGAGCCATCTCTTTCCAGGCAGTGACAAAAGCTTGTAGTATCAGTTACTTGGAGGCCTAGGTTCCACCATGTGACCAGTGCACTGGTTTCATTAAAGAGATTCTTGGCATAAAAGTTAGCTAGTGAGATCGAATAAACACACACTCAGTTACCTTTTTCTATGACCAGGTCTGAGACGGCTCCCCCTCTGGTTCTCAACTAGAACCACCCAGTAGGGCAGCAAGGATTACTCAGGGCTAGCAGGAGAGAGAGAGAGAGCACGCCAGGGAGTGGCCTTTTATTGGGGAACAAGAAATTCAGGGGAGAATTCCATCCAATGAAGGTTGAGGGGGGGAGCACTCCAAGGTCAGGGTCAGTCACACCCCCACACGGATAGGCTCTCTCACCAGGAGAGGGTCGGGAAAGCTCCGACACAGTTTAGCCAGAGTGCCTCAGATCCAAACCGGGAGTTGCCCAATCACGTGTGAGAATGGCTCCCCACACCTTTAGGCAGGAGGATCCTAAGTTCAAATACTAGCCTCAGCAATTTAACAAGGCCCTAAGCAACTTAGCAAGACCCTGTCTCAAAATAAAAAGGGATGGGGATGTGGCTCATTGGTTGAGTGCCCCTGGGTTCGGTCCCTAGTACCAAAAACAAACAAAACAAAACCCCCAAATTTGCAGACTATCAAAATAGTACTTCTGCCAAGGGATTTAGGGCCCCAAAGGCCAGACCTATATGGGTTATAAAAGCATTAAATTTAACCATTATATACATATATGGGGGAGCCCTCAGATTTCAATACCCTCTTGACCCCCTAAATCTTAGGTCATCATCCCTTAGCTGGTCCTATGGTGGGAAAATTTGCTGAACTGTAATATGAGGCATATAATTCTCAATAGGATTTTGGAGCCTTTAATAACCTAAAAGTTCTGCACATGCTTAGCTTCTTTTCCTTTTCTGTGGAGGCTTCTCTGTGATATTTGAATCTCTGGCTAATCAGATTTTCAATCCATGAAAATTTCTAAGTGGTCAGTTGCAGGGTCCCTCCTGGGAAAATTCACTAGTGGGTATAAATGCCTGAGACCTGAGGGAGGTAAAGGAAAAGTAATTTTCTTGGTTTCCTTAGATTTCAAGGAGAGTCAGAGATAAAATGAGTGTTTTAATTCAGTTTCAGAAAAAGATAATACATGAACTTGGATTAGAAAACATGACATTAAAAGGTTTGCTTTTCCAGAAATGCAAAAACAAAACAAAACAAAAACCTTCATTGCAGTTGATGATAATTTTCTTGATCTTCCTCTTGCTATATATCTTCTTCCCGAAATATCTACTCCAAGAACCAACTCACCCTCTTTATCTCCATGTAGCTGGGCCTGGATAATTCCCTACTCCTACCTATCTCCTTTCAGTCACACTGTGTGGGTGCTAAAGGCCCTGGGCTCTGACCAATGAACAGAACTGTCCTTTAAGCCAGCAACCCACAGGCAGTGGCACCCAAAGCCTCACCCCCAGTTCCCAGGGCAGAGGCTACAGAGCTGGCATTGTTTCCACTGTCTTGGGAAGAAGGAGCCAAACGCTGACCCTCAGCACAAATCAAAGTCCAACATGGAAAGAGAATAAGGGCTCCTTGGCTCAGAGTAGGCTGTGAGCTGTGGGCAGGAAAAGGGAGTTTTTGCAGCCACTCCATCATTAGAAACAAGGGGAAAACTGGACCTTTTTCTACTATTGTGGTTCTACAAGCTACTCTTCTGAGTTCCAAAGGGATCTGCAAGCACAAAAGGGTTTAAACATATTAGGAGAACTTTGTTCATTGGAGATAAGAGTGACTGACAAACAGGAAAGTAAATCAATGTAATAATTTGTAGGAAGATGATGCTGGGATCTTCAGTTCTTCACATGGCTGCCAGCCCCAGAGAGGACAATACAGTAAGAACTAAGACGACCACTCCAGACTGGTAGAGTTGGGTAATCTTCAGGCCTTTTCCTAGGTCCCACATCTATAGAAAAAGGAAAACAAAATTTAAAAAAAAAAAAAAGTCCCCCCCCTCCCCCAGTACCCAGAACCTGGTCATAGCAACTTTCTCAAAAACAAATTATCTATTGGAATAGGCACCTCCTTTCTGCGTGGGGAAAAGCACTTATATCTTCAGGTTTGACCTTTACGCTTCTCAATATGGTACTTAAAATCCACTTATCCCAATGACAGAAAATCAAGTCCCACTGTGTGGTGGTGGTAAAAAGAGTATTCTCTAGAACTGCCACAGAACCTTCATACAAAAGCTTCCCCACAAAACAGATAAACCTTTTTCTCCTGTCAACATATGTAGACCACATAGATCAGTGTTTACTGAACTGTGTTTCTCCACATTGTTCTGCATAATGTTGTAAGGCATTATATTGAGCGGGGGGAAGTTCCATGGTCATATAAATCTGACAAACATTTGACTGAAAGACTCTCAATTTATTAATGTGTACCGTTAATCTTGAAAAGGGGGATACAATATTCATGTATGGTCAATCACAAAATTCCTTTTTAGAACATCTATCAGAATATTAGTATTTTAAAGAATACTCTGGGATCAGAGTCAATTTTGTTTTGACTATGACTCCACTAATATCTTCCAAATTGGAACCAGGTAGTAGAACTCTGTGTATAATATACCAAAAGTTCATGAAACAACAAATATTTACCCACACTAATGTGTACTGCATTTTATATTTTCTATTTTGGGTGGAGTAACTCACTAAATTTTCTACCCACCTAGTTGAAACCACACTTTAAAAAACACTAGTCTAAGTTGGGCACAGTGGCACACTCCTGTAATCCCAATGAGGCAGGAGGATCCAAGTTCAAGGATAGCCTCAACAATTTAGTGAGGCCCTTGGCAATTTAGTGAGCCCCTACTCAAAAGAAAAAAGACTAGGGATGTGACTCAGTGGTAAAGTGCTCCTGGATTAAATCCCCAGTACCTAAATAAATAAATATATGAGTCTAGATTCTTGTACTCTAGGGATATTAACATATCACACTCTAAATTACTATAAGAGCCCCTGGGGGAAAAGTAAAAGTTTGCCCACAGTCTGAATTTTATAGACTCGTATAAAATTGATTAAATTGAAGTCACTTTGGGGAAAAATTGTAGAGAGACCCAGAAAAAAAAAAACAAGGTGAAAACATTCCTTTACCTACACCCCCAATTATGTTCTACCTAAACCAGATTAGGAATCAAGCAGATTACATAGTATCTGTAAGCTGTTTTGCTTACAGAGGCAGTGTTGAGTCCTACTGGGTGGTGGGTAGTAGGAAGGATATTCTCTACGATGTTCCTACTCTTTGACATCAATATCTTTCTTCATTCCCCCATTAGATCTTACAACAAGGCAAATACCAAGCTCAGAGGCCAAACACTAAACACTGCCATAGGAAATAGTTAAAATGCTGAATCATACTCAGAGCTAGTACTTTTTAGAAGAAAAATTTTAAATTTAAAGGCTTAAGAAAAGCCTTTAGGCCAGGTACAATGGCACATGCCTGTAATCCCAGTGGCTCGGGAGGCTGAGGCAGGAGGACTGCAAGTTCAAAGCCAGCCTCAGCAACTTAGTGAGGCCCTAAGCAATTTAGCGAGACTCTGTCTCAAAATAAAAAAGGGCTGGAGATGTGGCTCAGTGGTTGAGCAACCCTGGGTTTAATTCCCAGTACAAAGAAGAAAAAATTTAAAAAAAGAAAAATGAAAAACCTTTAGGTTCATACATCTCTTACCAAAAAAATTCCTCTCATATGCAGGAACCAGGGCAGAAAAGTCCTGAGTTCCGGAATTCTGTAAAACCTCTCTCCTTGTAACAGTGGTCCACTTTATGCTTTGAATATAGCCCTTGCTGCTCTGCTACTGTAACTTATTTTTAAAATTGTTTCTTTCTCTTCTTCTCACCCTGCTCCTTCCTAATCTCTCCCCCTCCCCAATCTCAGGGGAAACAGAATTACCTTTCTTCCCCATCCCAGGCAGTTATCTGTCCCTGAGTACATACCCACCATAGGAACAAAGTAATCCAGACTTTGGGGATGGTACCAGAAGATCTCAGAAATGACTATCTCCCAAATGAACAAGTGAATTACAACTCTAGACAGAGAACACATGGAATGCAGCCTTTGAATCACCACTTTAAAAGCCTCCTGTTCCTGGTGATGGGCAGAATCACAGCTTTTGGGACAGGAGTCCCCTATGTTTCTCCTTTGCTAGCAAAGCAATAGACCTTTTTCCTTTTTCTCAAAACTGTGTCCTCATTACTAGATTGGTATCAGACACAAGAACTGAGCTTTTGGCAACATCCCTTCCCTCTCCTTCTCACCAGGATGTGGATGGAGGAAGCTGATTTTCTTTAGAGAGCTTTGTTCCTTGGAATAAGAAGTCATTAATGGAAATGCCCTTCCTTCCCACTAACTTTCCCTCAGGGAAGTGAAAAGTCATTTTAAATCAAACCAAACACCACCCTAGGGAACAGTTAATAGATACATTTAATTTAATAGGTCATTAAGTCTGTTTTATTTATTTATTTTTTTCTTTTATTCCATTGAACCACCTATAGGAAATCTGACAAGTGCTGCATTTCTCTAAGACTCTAATGTGGAAGGCAAAAGCATCTACCTGACACTTGGCTCAGGTTTAAATGTAATGGAAAACCAGATTTTTTATTGTTTTGTGGTACTACGGAATGGACCCAGGTCATTCTACAACTGAGCATTACGTCCCTAGTTGTTTTTATTTTTTATTTTGACATAGGGACTTGCTAAATTGTACAGGTTGGCTTTGAACTTGCAATCCTTCTGCCTTAGCCTCCAGAGGAGATGGAATTACAGGTGAAAAGAAAATTTTAATTGCCTTTTTGGGGAAGGATACAAGACTAGGAGTAGGGAGACTGACTTAAAAAGCTTAATTCCTATATTTATTGATTATTTTGGGCATTGGACATTGATTGGGGTTCTCTACTACTGAGCTAGATCCCCAGTACTTTTTTTTTTTTTTTTTTTTTTTTGAGATAGGGTCTTGCAAAGTTGCTGAGGCTGGCCTCAAACTTGGGATCCTTCTGCTTCAACTCCCTAAATTGCTGCTGGGATTACAGGTGTGCACCACTGCACCCAACCCTCTTCATTTTCTTCATGAGAAGGACAGAAACACCTGTTCTGAATTGACACCAAGGCCACATAGGAGGCAACAGGAACAGTCTACAGTCCACTAATAAAAGATTCTTAAACCCAAGATAAAAAAATCTGGGATCCATGGCACCCAGTTTCTGTTAAAGTTGCCCCATTCTCTATAATCACTCAAAAGCAACAAAAACAGTTAATATAATTTAATGTCAAGCTAACAAAAGCTAATATAAAAAGACTTGTCACTTTGTGTTGACAGAAATGGTAAACTGAAAGCAGCAAACATGTTCACTTAACTTATAATTGACATCCCCAGTATTTTTAACAGTGCTTGGCACCTAACAGGTACCAATTCATATTTATATAATAAATATGAATGATTTGGCTTCAGGAGTTTCTTTTAATTATATTTTTCTTAAAACTGGAAGAATTCATGCTGACAGCCTGCGAGTTCCTGCCTGGACTATACCTGATAAGGAATGCTGAGGAGGTCTTATTTAACTTTTCCCCCAGAGGACCTTGAGTGAAGGTCCAGCACAACTAACCTTAAGAATAGCACTGAGGGTTTAAAGTATTGCTCAGTTGGTACAGCATGTATGCTTAGAATGTGTGAGGCTCTACGTTCAAGCCCCAACGTCAAAAAAGAAAAGAAAGAAGAAGAGCACTAAACTCAACAATGAGGATCCTCTCAGCCTCCCCACTCCCATCACTCAGAAAACAAGCAAATCCATAATCAACTTACCAAGTGTCGAATTCCATTCCAGGTGTGATACATGAGAGGGAAAACAAGTGCAAATTTAGCTGTGTGGATCAGTGATGGTCCCAGACCCAGGGATTTCACAAATTCCAAATATGACTCGAAGTTTCCAGGGAGCAACAGGGCTGACAAACCAAAGAGGTAGACCCCTAAGAAGAAACAAAGAGCCCATCAAAACTGCATACCAGTTACAAGTAACATAATGTGTAAAACAGGGTACCATGAAAGCTCCTGGAACCTTATACAACTCTGAAATACATGTTCAAGTTTACAGTGGCAGATTGGTTAAGATGCAACCTGATGGTAATCTCAATACAAAGTTTTCTTTTTAATCTGTGTATTTGGTACTAGGGATTGAACCCAGGGCACTCTTCCACTGAGCTACAAACCCAGCCTTTTTTTATTTCATTTTGAGAGAGGGTCTTGCTAAATTGCCCAGGCAGGCCTCAAACTTGAGATTCTCCTGCCTCAGCCTTGGATATTGGTACAGGCCACTGTGCCAGGCAGTATGTTTAGTAGAATATTCCTCCTTTCAACATCCTGCTTTATAACAACCTTTCCTGACAGAAGTAGTCCTCTTGCTGTATCATCATGTCAGTAAGAAAGACAGTGTATTTTCTCCAAGGAAAGGAGCTAAAAAAAAAAAAAAAAAAAAATTAAGTGACTTGGGAGGCTGAAGCAGGAGGACCATGAGTTTGAGGCCAGCCTCAGCAATTTAGCAGGACCCTGTCTCAAAATTAAAAATTAAAAGAGCTGGGGATATAACTCAGTGATAAAACACCCCTGGGTTCAATCCCTAGTACTATTAAAAATTTTTTTTAACTCAAAACGGATCACAAACCTAATTGTTATATAATTAAAATATAAAACTCCTCAAACCATATGTCTGATGAGAAACTTTTTTTAAATGTACAGACATTTATCAGACGGTATTCTTTTTTATTTTGTACTGGGAATTGAACCCAGGGGTGCTTTATCACTATATCCTCAACCTTTTTATTTTTTATTTTGAGACAGGGTCTTGCTAAGTTGCTTAGAGTCTGGCTAAATTGTTGAAGCTGGCTTCAAACTGGTGATCCCCCTGCCTGAGTTTCCTGAATTGCTGGAGATTACAAGCATGTGTCACTGCACCCAGATATTTGGTGGTATTCTTGAGACCACTACTTGGAAGGAAAAGAAGCAGGATTTGGCAAATTTAATAATTAAAAATAATTTAATTGGACCTTTATCCAGAATATATAAAGAACTCTTTTTTTTTGGTACTGGGGATTGAACCCAGAGGGGCTTTACCACTGAGCCACATCCCTAGTCCTTTTTATTTTTTAAGACAGCAGCTCATTAATTTGCTTAGGGCCTCACTAAGTTACTGAGGCTGGCCTTGAATTTGCAATCCTCCTGAGTTGCTGGCATTACAGATGTGCACCACTGTGCTGGGCTTAGAAACCCAAGCATTTATTTATTTATTTTGCAGTGCTGTGGATTGAGCCCAGGGCTTCACAAATGCAAGGCAAGCTCTCTACCACTGAGCTACACACACACAAAACAAAAATCCTGAGGCAGGAGTACTTCAAGGTCAAAGCCAGCCTCAGCAACTTAACAAGACCCTAAGCAACTTAGCAAGAACTTGACTCGAAATAAAATATAAAAAGGGCTGGGGGTGTAGCCCAGTGGTAAAGTGCCCCTGGGTTCAATCCCTAGTACCTAAATAAATAAATAAGAAAATGCTCCAAATGACTATCAATTAATGGATGTGTAAATTAAACATGATATGTCAATACCACAGAATATTATTCACCAATAAAAAGAAATAAAGTAGGTCCATACTATTATATGAATAAACTTTGAAAACATGCTAAGTGAAAGAAACCAGTCATGAAGGACAATACATTATATAATTCCATTTATATAAAATGTTCAGAATAGGTAAGGGTATGGACACAGAAAGCAGATAAGAGGTTGTATGGTTTGAGAAGGATGCGCTAAGGAGTGACTGCTAATGGATAATGAAGTTTCTTTGAGGAGTAATAAAAATATCCTAAAATTAATTTGTAGTACAACTCTGTGAATGTATAAAAATCACTTAATTATACATTTTAAATATGTAATTGTTATGTGGTCTGCATAAAGCTCCACAAAGCTGTTAAAAGAAATAATCTCTTAGTTCCTATCCTTACATATTTCCCTCAGCAACTACAGAATGATTCTAAACAGCAGGATGAAAGGGCACACCTGCTGAAAATATATAGGGTTATTTTAATAAGCATTTACTGCTCCATTTCCACTCAAGGCCAAATAGTGGTTAGAATCATAACAATTCAACTACCAGGAACCGTCTCTCTCTTTTTTTTTTTTAAATATTTTTTAGTTGTAGATGGACACAATACCTTTATTTTATTTATTTTTATGTGGTGCTGAAAATCAAACCCAGTACCTCACACGTGTGAGGCAAGTGCTCTACCACTGAGCCATAACTCCAGCCCAGGAGGAACCTTCTGATATTAATGTTATTGATATTGTTGTGCCAACTCCAAGTCTTAAGAGAACATGAAACATTCATAAATGGTAGGAAATGGAAAGCAGGACAGAGAGAGTATGATTTTTAGAGGCTTGTTCTATTTTCACATGTAGCAGACACGTTCTCTTTTATTTCTTTGACACATTTTTGTGGGGGGTACCAGAGATTGAACTCAGGGGCATTTAACCACCGAGCCGCAGCCACAGTCCTTTTTGGTATTTTATTTAGAGACAGGGTCTCACTGAGTTGATTATTGCCTCGCTTTTGCTGAGGCTGGCTTTGAACTTGTGATCCTCCTGCCTTAGTCTCCCGAGCCTCTGGGATTACAGGTGTTTGCCATCCTTCCTGACTCACTGACACTTATTGAGGGCATACTATGTGCTAAATTTGTGAAAGGAAAACCAAGCCCTCATCTCTGACCTTAAGAAGCTTACAGTCTAGTAGATATATTTAAATACATCAACCTACAGTACAGAGAGATAAGCACTATAACAAAGGTATATGTGTGCACAGCATGTTATGAAATAAAAAGTAAAAGAATCAAAATCCATCTAGTAGGAGGGGGAGAATATCAGTATCTCCAAAGGCTTTTTCTCAGAGATTTACTCATCCTAAGTTTTGAGGAAAAAATAGAAAGCTGGTAATTGGGGAGAGGCAGGATATGATGTTCAATCATAAAGGTCCTTATGTGCTAAACTACAGAGTCTAAGTAGTCTTTTTGGTCAAGGATAACAAGTAGATTTCATCTTGGTGCCAGAGTTCATCTCAGTTCCAATTTCTATCAATTAGCAATATCTGTCTAGAGTACAACAGTAAGAAGGCTTCTTAGACCATATCATAGATAGAAAAACCTGCCATGGCCTCAGTAAGAGGGAGAGTTACTTGAGGCAAATTTTACCATAACTAATGGAACTGGAGAGTCATTAAGCTGGAGAATGATATGGTCAGAGAGGTCCTTTAAAAAGATAAACGTGACATCAATGGGGGATAAATCAAAGGAGAGAAATAAGGTAGGAATTTTGAATAGAAAACCATGTTAATTCTAAGTCTTAGTTGATAAAGCTTAAATAGTTTAAATGGACAAAAAAATAAAAACAGCTAAAAAAAGACTTAAAGGACTGCAGAAAGCCATCTGTGAAATACATGAGGATCTTCTCTGGGCGTGGTAACCAGGAGAGACAGACCTGGCACTAGAAACCTTCCATGGCTCTCTGATGTCAATAGATTGCCCAATGCACATGACCATTCCCTCCGCTCTGCTGGGACAGTTTCTCATAGTAGTTCGGGAGATGGGCATAACCCATTAGGAACTGAACAGCCCACTTTTAACCTTTTTTGGAAAAGGACATTCTATAGAATATCTTTGATGTTCCCCCATATAAATAAAGCAGGCGCATGATCCATTTGATCTAGAAGTTCCATCAGTCTCATCAGCTTGTCTGTTCTGCCTCCATGTTTGAAACTACTTTCTGTGTCCTGTGTTTTTTTTTCCCATTCTATTTCTCTTAGTTTTAATTTGTCAGCCAGCCCATTGCACCAAGGGGAAACCACCAACAAAAAATGCAGGTTGTTTTTTAGTTAAGTTCACTTCAGTAGTATTTTTAAAATAAATTTTTAAAAATTTAGTTGTAGATGGACACAATACCTTTATTTTTTTATGTGTTGCCAATGATCAAACACAGTACCCCATGCATGCAAGGCAAGCGCTCTACCACTGAGCCATAACCCCAGCCCTCACCTCAGTAGTTTTGATATGCTTGGGGCTTGATATTGATTTGGGGAGGAGGGGGAAGATAGGTTCGTTTTAGAGTATGTTTATATACCAGGTGCTTAAGAAACATAAAAGTGAAGATGTTCAATAAGCAGCTAAAGGTCTAAAGCTAGCTGAGTTTTGATTTAAAAATATGAATTTGGGGATCATTTGCATGTAAGTGATAAGTGAAGTTTTAAAGTGTGGAAGGGGTAATTCAGGGAAAGTAGAGTTAAAAGAAAAATAGGCAGCCGGGCATGGTGACACACACCTGTAATCCCAGAGACTCAAGAGGCCAAGGCAAGAGAATCCCAAGTTCAAGGCCAGCCTTAGCAATTAGTGAGACCCTGTGTGGAGAAAGTGGTGACTTGGAATATGGTCTTTGTCTGCTTTGGAGCTATGGCTGTACTTTTCTCTGGGAACTTTCTGTGTAAAGGTGCAGGGCAAGATTGCCCAGGAGCTATGGTAATGAAGCCCTGCCTGAGGAAGTTTTGGGTACAGAATAATAACATTCTTGACCTTGAGCTCAGAAACAGCTGCTAGGGATAGAGAATTCTGAACATAACAAGATAACCAGCATATCTTGCAAGTGGGGCAAACTTCAAGTCTGCTTGCTTTGCAGAAACTCTGGACAATGGGCTTCCTGGGTGCAGCAGGATAATAACAGGATGTTCCTAGCATTGCAACAGTAGAATAGCTACAATAATGTTTCTAGGTCTGTAACTTTTTAGTGCACAAAGAAAGAAACCCCTATGGTTTTAACTTCCTGATTATGAGACCCTATATAATAAACATGCTGAGCTAGCTCTGGGTCACTGGGTCACTGTTCCTCCATCAGAGGTCAGTATTCCACCTGGTTCCAGCTTTTTCTCTGTGTTTGTGTGTCTCTTAATCCCCCATCGCCTCTTGCTGGTTTCTAGGGTTCAGCAGTGTAAGTTGCAGCAATCCTGTCTCAAAATAAATTTATTCATTTACTTTTTTAAAAGCTAGAGCTATGGCTCAGTGGTACAATATCCCTGGGTTCAATCCCCACTTCCACAAAAAAACAAAAACAATACTGGCACTGGCAAAAAAAAAAAAAAAAAAAAAATTAAACCAGTGGAACAAAAAAACAGAGCCGAGAAATGAATCCATGAATATCCATGAATGTCTGAGGTCAACTATGATTTTTGACAAAGATGCCAAGAGTACATCATAGGAAAACAATAGTCTCTTCTTTAGTGTATATGTGAGAAGGGAGTGGTACTAGAGCCCAGGGGTGCTTTACCACTGACCTACACCCTGAACCTTTTTTTTTTTTTTTCTTTTTTTAAATAATTTTTTAGGACAGCATCTCATTGAATTGCTGAGGCTGGTCTTGAATTTCTGATCCTCCTGCCTCAATCTAGCAAGTCACTGGGATTACAGGGGCGTGCCACCACACTTAGCTAAAAATAGTTTCTTCTTGGGAAAACTGGCTATCTACATGCAGAAGAGTAAAACTGACCCCTATATCACACCATATACAAAAATTAACTAATAATTATACCAAGCTAAAAAGCTTCTGCACACAAAGGAAATAACAGTGTGAAAAGATAACTTATGGGGACTGAGAGAAAATATTTACAAGCCATACATTTGAGAAGATTAATATTCAAAATATAAGGAACTCAAACAACTTAATAGCAAAACCCAAAAAACCCAATTTAAAAAATGGCCAAGATTCCTGAATATATATTTTTCAAAAGAAGACATACAAAATGGCTAACAGATACATGCAAAACTGTTCCACACTGTTAATCATTAAGGAAATGCAAATCAGTCACACGGTCAGAACAGCTAGTGGCAAAAAAGAGGAAAGAAAAGTTTCTCAAGGATGTGGAGAAGAGGGAACCCTTGTACACTATTGGAAGGAATGCAAATTGCATAGCCATTATGCAAAACTGCTTGGCAGTTCTTCAAAAAACTAAAAATAAAAATTTCATAAGACCTAGCAATCCTACTTCTGAGTATTTATTTACCCCAAAGATTTTAAATCAGTTTTTTAAAGAAATATCTGCACTCCATTGTTTACTGCAGCACTATTTATAATTGTCAAGTAATGAAATCAAACTAAGTATCCATCAACAGGTAAATGGTTAAAGATGAATGATTAAAGAAAACATCTCTCTCTCTCTCTCTCTCTCTCTCTCTCTCTCTCTCTCACTCTCTCTCTCACACACACACACACACACACACACACACACACGAATACTACTCAGCCTTCAAAAAGAAAATTCTATAATTTGTGACATGGATGGAACTGGAGAATATTAAACTAAATAAAATAAGCCAGGCATAGAAAGACAAATGGTGTGTATTCTCATTGATTTGTGTAAAATAATCAAACTCAAAGAAGCAGATAGTAAAATGGTGGTTATAGAGATTGGATTGTAAGGGGAGTGGGATCATGATGGTCAAAGGATACAGAATCTCAGAAGGAATAGTTTTTATTTTTTATTTTTCAGCTTTATTGCAAACATGTTCAATAAAAAAAATAATAATAGTGTATTGTATTGTACATCTCAAAACTGCTAAAAAAGTAAAAAAAAAAAAAAAGCCAAAATCTTATCAAGGAAATTTAGGTGAACTCCAGGTGATATGCTTGGAATTGTAAAATTTTTTTTTTTTTCCTTCTTTTGGTACCAGGGATTAAACCCAAGACACTTAACCACTAAGCCACATACATCCCCAGCCACCCTGCTCCTTTTTTATTTTTTTGGTACTGGGAATTGAACTCAGTGGCACTCAACCACTGAGCCACATCCCAGCCCTATTTTGTATTTTATTTAGAGGCAGGGTCTCAACATGCTTGACCACTGTAGTTTGGGTCACAACTCTTTTCCTGTTTTTGTCTATTTAAACATTTAAATAACCTACCCTCATTAAAATATAAGAATATTTCATCTTTCTACTCTTGACTGGAATATCCAGTATATTAGGTCTGAATTTCTGCATAACAATAATCAGCTGAAGATATACATATATCAATGAATATCTCAGGAACCCTGACAGAACCCTCAATACTCATTAATATGTCCCCAACATTGAACTAGATGTCGATTATCTCTGTACTCAGAATTTTTTTGTTTTAGGAAGGAAAAAAGGTACAATTTTTCTTATGGTTGTGTCTCTATAAAAAGTGGAACAGCTATGTATTTCACTTGATTACTCATCTGCTTTACTCATTTAAATTACCTGCCTAGCCTTTGTAGATTGTGAGATTTCAAAGTCATGCTTTTGCATTTTTCTAACAAAACCAAATCCCAGAAACATTAGCCCTAAGAGTTTTATTTTGCTCTAGCTTTGTCTTAGATACACTAACGTAATCTTATGTATATCACATATTTTTCTCCTCTCCCCTACAACAAGGTCCTACTAATCTTGGCAAAGTTTGGGAGATTGAGAAAGAATTCTGCCTCCCCTACTACCTATGCTTAAGCTCACTTAACTTTTCAAAATCTAAATTCTCATTTATAAAATGGAAATCGTATCTGTTGTAACAATTTTTTGGAAGTGAAATGAAAGTGCTGGTAAAAGTAAAAAGACTAAGCACTCTTAAGATACTATTATTTTCTCTTCTATTTCTTGCTCCAATTCTACCAACTATATCTCTGTCCTTAATCTAATTCTTCCGGAAGCCTGAGATCAATATTCAAACCATTCAAAAGCTTCAAAAACTTCTCTTGATCAAGGAGCTCAGTTTCAGGATAAAATATTGATTAAATTCTAAGCAACAGACACCAGTGCACTAACACCAACCAAATGTATTTGTTACTCCCAATCTGATGTCTGTAAAAGAATACTCACTTTTCCATAACTGCAAATATGCACGTTATGGTTCCAGTGTTGTGATTTTATGAACTCTGGAAGATTATCTCCCTATGTAGGGAAAAAAGGATGGAAATTATAAGGTCTGACAGGGCTATATTACATTAGTAAGTAATTATAGATATTTGTGAATATACGTAAATATATTTCCACATATGTGTAAAAATATTTCCATTTATGTGAATTTTTTCTCCTAGTGCTGGGGATCAAACCTAGGTCCTCACACATGCTAAACAAGTGCTTTAACAGTGAGCTACATCCTCAGGCCTTTTTATTTTATTTTGAGATGAGGTCTCACTAACTTGCTAATGCTGGTCTTGAACTCGATATCCTCCTGCCTCAGTCTCTGGAATGGCTGGGATTACGGGCTTGTACCACCACTTCTGGCTATGTATATATTTTTCAAATGATTATAAATTGGTAGGACCAGGTGTTTGGATATAACCACTTAGTAAACAAAACTGATACTTCTTTTGACTTAAAAAATTACTGAAGACACAAGGGTACCATAAAGTGAGAAAATTTGAGAAGGTTTAGGAAGACATTATGACTCAACGGAGTTTTGTCTTTGATAGTCTGGGTAAATAGGAAGCTAGAAGATTGAAGGAGCAACTCCACTATTCTTTGATTTTCAGTACCAATACAAAGTTCAGAAACTTCAAATGCCACTTACATTGCTTAGACAGCAGAGCAAACTCAGCCCTGATCTATGTACTAAATGGTACAGCAGGCTAAGAGCCAAGGCCCAGGAATGACCCTCCGAGCAATACCCCTAGAATACGAGGCTGTGATATGGCTGCCTTATCACAGGAAATACTACCTTCTCTCACATAATCTGCCACAGCCAAACCCAATGAAAATCCTGAGATGGGAATAACAGTGTCTTTAGCTTTTGCTTTTCCCATGAATCAAATTATATTGATTATCTCTCGCCATGCACAAAAGTTAACTCAAAATGGATCAAGGAGCTTGATATCAAATCAGAGACTCTGCGTCTGATAGAAGAAAAAGTTGGCTCCGATCTACATATTGTGGGGTTGGGCTCCAAATTCCTTAATAGGACACCCATAGCACAAGAGTTAATAACAAGAATCAACAAATGGGACTTACTTAAACTAAAAAGTTTTTTCTCAGCAAGAGAAACAATAAGAGAGGTAAATGGGGAGCCTACATCCTGGGAACAAATTTTTACTCCTCACACTTCAGATAGAGCCCTAATATCGAGAGTATACAAAGAACTCAAAAAATTAAACAATAAGATAACAAATAACCCAATCAACAAATGGGCCAAGGACCTAAACAGACACTTCTCAGAGGAGGACATACAATCAATCAACAAGTACATGAAAAAATGCTCACCATCTCTAGCAGTCAGAGAAATGCAAATCAAAACCACCCTAAGATACCATCTCACTCCATTAAGATTGGCAGCCATTATGAAGTCAAACAACAACAAGTGCTGGCGAGGATGTGGGGAAAAGGGTACACTTGTACACTGCTGGTGGGGCTGCAAATTGGTGCGGCCAATTTGGAAAGCAGTATGGAGATTCCTTGGAAAGCTGGGAATGGAACCACCATTTGACCCAGCTATTCCCCTTCTTGGACTATTCCCTTCCCTAAAGACCTTAAAAGAGCGTACTATAGGGATAGCTATAATAGCTAGACTGTGGAACCAACCTAGATGCCCTTCAATAGATGAATGGATAAAAAAAATGTGGCATTTGTATACAATGGAGTATTACTCTGCACTAAAAAATGACAAAATCATGGAATGTGCAGGGAAATGGATGGCACTAGAGCAGATTATGCTAAGTGAAGCTAGCCAATCCCTAAAAAACAAATGCCAAATGTCATCTTTGATATAAGGAGAGCAACTAAGAACAGAATAGGGGGGAAGAGCATGAGAAGAAGATCACCATTAAACAGGGACGAGAGGGGGGAGGGAAAGAGAGATAGAAGGGAAATTGCATGGTAAAGGAAGGAGACCCTCATTGTTATACAAAATTACATATAAGAGGAAGTGAGGGGAAAGGGGGAAAAAAAACAAGAAAGAGAAATGAATTACAGTAGATGGGGTAGAGATAGAAGATGGGAGGGGAGGGGAGGGGGGATAGTAGAGGATAGGAAAGGCAGTAGAATACAACAGACACTAGTATGGCAGTATGTAAAAAAGTAGATGTGTAATCGATGTGATTCTGCAATATGTATACGGGGTAAAAATGGGAGTTCATAATCTGCTTGAATCAAATGTATGAAATATGATATGTCAAGAGCTTTGTAATGTTTTAAACAACTAATAATAAAAAAACCACAAATTATATTGATTAGTTTAATCAATTCAAAAGGAAGACTGTCTCCAAATAAATCAACTATTTCTTTAAACTATTTTACTATACAGCCCCACATCAATGTTTTCAAGATTAGTTTTTTCCTTTCTTTTTGATGCTGAGGATTGAATTCAGGGCTTCCTTCATATTAAGCATATGTTCTAACACTGAGCCACAACTTGGACTCAAGATCAGGATTTGACAAAAACACTACTGAGTCTGAAATAAATATTAAAAATCAGGAATTTAAGCAAAGTAGGGTGGTACACTCCTGTAATCCCAGCAACTAGGGGGGCTAAGACAGAAAGATCTTAAGTTCAAGGCCAAGGACAGCCTGGGCCACCTAACAGAGACCTTCTCCCAAAATAAGATGGCTGGAGATTTACCTTGGTGGTAGAATATCCCTGGATTCAATCTCCAATGCTGCCAAAAAAAAAAAAAAAAAAAAAAAAAAAAAAGGTGCAGCATTGGTGGAAAGAATCTGAATTTAGGTTTCAAGTCTTAGCACAGACATTTAAATACTGAGTAAACTTGGCTAATCCTGTTTTTGTTTGTTTCTTTAGCCAATAAATGGCTATGGCAATAAATTTATTTGAAATAGCTGGTATTTTCTGATGGGTTGATTCCTTAAACACACAAACAATACATATTTTTATTATATATATATAAAGTGAAATCAAGTCTCTGGCTATACTCAGAACAGAGGTTATCCCTGAGTGGTGGGATTATGGGGAAATCCTCTGAACCATACATTTCTGTCATATTAATTTTCTGTCATTATAATGCTTTTATAATCAGGAAAGAAAAAGTTTTTAAAATATTGCCTCTAGTAGGTCAAGGTGATCTGGAATCATTATACAAATGCCAACCCAGACATGAATTGAAGAGACATAGGTTAGCTGGATGCCTGTTTATTTTTTCCCACAAAAGAAGCTCACCTCTTCAAATAGGTACATCAGTTAACTCAATCAAAAGTTACCTTAGCCAATTTTTCCCTCATTACATGTGAGAAACATATGAGATGAAATTAAATAAAGGATTTCTTAGATCTTCCCCCGGTATATATAATGTTCAGTATACTAGGAATCAGGAAATAGTCTATACTCTTAGAACATGAGCGCCAAAATAGACTCCTCTAACAGTAACACAATTGAAACTGAGAAAAACAAAGCCACTGATGCTGTCCCATCTAATCATTAAGAAAAATTAAATGGCTCTTTTGCTTAGCTGCCAAGACCAGCCTCTGCTGGCTCCACTGCAGTTAAGTGCTATATACAGAACTGTGCAAATTGTAAGTCTTATTGCCACTTCCAAAAGCCATCAAAAGCTCTTTCAGACACTTTTTCCTAGCAAGCCGCTGCAGTTATCACTGCAAATGAAATCGAAAACATCTACAAGAGCTGTGATAAAGCTGTCCAAGTGATGATTAAAACTCAGATTGAGAGCACCTGATTGCTCTTTTATCTAACTAGGATGTAATCTGCCCATTGTTCCCTTGCAATGTCTTTTGGGTCAGGAGTATTCATGCACTGAAGAAAAGTAAAATATTTTTGAGAGCATATTCTCCTCTGGTGACAATCAGTTTTTCAAGTCATCCCATTTTGGCAATGCATGAACTACAACAAAATAGTCATAATGTGCAAAGGGCTGAAAATGAGATTTTTTTCCTAACCACAAATGATCAGACATTTTCTGAGACGTACCAGATTAACTATTCCAATTATTAATGTAGCCAGGAGTAGTGATACACTTCTATAATCCCAGTGACTCAGGAGACTGAAACAGAAAGATCACAAGTTTGAGGCCAGCCTAGGCAACTTAATCTCAAAGTAAAAAATAAAAGAGAGAGCTGGGGATATAGCTCAGTTGTAAAGCACCCTTGGATTCAATCCCTGGTGCATGTATATATGTATGTATGTGTGTGTGTGTGTGTGTGTGTGTAATAATCACCATGAGGCCTGTATTAGGAACTTATATAAAGTATTTAAATTCTCACAATGATAACTAGGCATTATTATATGTAGAAGAAAATGATGATCTAGTATATTGAAAGGCAACCTACCCTTCTCAATTTCTCTCCAAGGATCTCAATGGTGACAAGAATTCTTGATGTATTTTTTTTTATAGTCCAAGTCTACCTGGTCTTTAATTGTCTAAATTAAGACTACAGTACATAAAGCAGACTGCAATGAGTTAGTATATACGGCAGCAGCTGGGGAGGCTGAGGCAGGAGGGTCACAAGTTCAGACAGCCTCAGCAAAAGCGAGGTGCTAAGCAATTCAGATCCTGTCTCTAAATAAAATAAAAAATAGGACTGGGGATGTGGCTCAGTGGTTGAGTGTCCCTCAGTTCAATCCCCAGTACCGCCCCCTGCCCCCACCCAAAATTTAACAGATCAAAAAATAAGAAGGAAAAGAAGAAGAAAAAAAAAAAAAGCAAATCAGAGCAAAGAGTTGTGAGACAAATGTCATCCAAGCCAAGGTGAGGCCTGATAAATCAGAATCATTCACCCATGTGTCACAAGACTACTTCTCCATGGTCTGGAAAATTGGTGTTCTCTGGGTTCAACTCTCTCTACTCTCTGAACTCTAAGACAATAAGTACTTTCATCACCAGTCCCTGGCATTCACTTTTTTTTTTTCTTTTTTTTTTTTTTAAGGAGGGAGAGAGAGAGGGAGAGAGGGGGAGAGGGGGAGAGGGGGAGAGGGAGGGAGAGGGAGAGGGAGAGGGAGAGGGAGAGGCAGAGAGCAAGGGAAGGAGGAAGGGGGGAGGGGAAGGGAGAGGGAGAGGGAGAGGGGGAGGGGGAGGGGAAGGGAGAAGGGGAGGGGGAGGGGAGGGAGAGAGAGCCTGGCATTCACTTTTTGCATTTTCTTTTCTCCTTCCTACTTATTCCTCTCTGATTGTCACCCCCAAGATCCTCTACCCCTCCCAATGGGCAAGCCAAATCCAAATGCCTACAAAAGCCACACAAATATGTAAGTCAAGCAGAACACAAAAACACATATTATTTTTAATGGATGCACAGTAATCATACATGCTTATGGGATACAATATGATGGTTTAATCACATATAATCACACATACAAATCAGGGCACTAAGCATTTTTAACATTTATCATTTCTTTGTAGTGAAAACATTCAAAATCCTCTCTTCTACCTATTTTGAAACATGTGATACATTACTGTTAACTATTGTTATCCTAATCCAAAACTTTGAAATTATTGGAAGAAAACATATTTGGGAATCACCTTATGATATCAGTATAGGCAAGAATTTTTTTGGATAAGACTTCAAAAGCTCAGGGACCAAAAACAAAAAGAGACAAGTGGATTATATCAAACCAAAAAAATTCTGCACAAAGGAAACAATTAACAGAGCAAAGAAACAGCTGACAGAATAGAAAAAAAAGGCAGGGAGTCAAGTCATATCCAGAATATATAAGGAACTCAACTCAATAACAAGAAAACAAATAATCTGATTTTGAAAAATTGGCAAAGGACTCAAGTTCTATTTTTTTTTCATTACAGTATGACCAAGCAAAATACATCTGTTGACCAAATATGGCCCACAGGCTGCCAGTTTGTACCCTAAAATAGAATATAATAGTACCAACTAGATTCCTGCCTTACTTAATTCAATCACATTCTGGTCACATGTCTCTAACATTATTTGGTCATCTTGGTTTATTTAGTTAGTTTTATGGAGGTATAATTGATACATTCAAAACTATACATATACACTGTATGCATCATATACATTGTACAAACTGTATACATTTTGATGCATTTGGAAATTTCCTTGTTGTTCTCATCTGTACTACAGTATGTCCATAAACTTTCAGTTTATTCCAACAGACAACAAATCATACTCATTTCATAATAATTTATATTAATTTTACAATCCTTAAATTCGAATTGTTGCTCCCATATACAGTAAAAAAGTATTATCTACATTTGTAAATGAAATATCTGAGGCTGGGGGCTGAGGTTGTGGCTCAGTGGTAGAATGCTTGCTTTGCACATGTGAGGCACTGGGTTTGATCCTCAAGACCACATAAAATAAACAGATAAACAAAAGTACTATATCCATATTCAATTAAAAAAAATTTTTTTAAAATCTTATCTATCTGTTTATCGGAGGCTAGCACTAGGGATGCAGCCCAGTGGTAGAGCATTTGTCTAGCATGTGCAAGGCACTGGGTTCAATCCCCAGCACCAAAAGAAAAAAAAAAAAATTAAAATTAAAAAATAAAATTAAAGGCTCAAGGAACCAAATAACTTGTCCAATATCTGACAACTACTTAGTGATAGAGTTGCATCTGAACTCAGATCTATCTCATTCCAAAGGTTTTCATCGTCTCTATACTACCTCAGTCTGGAATGATCAGAATTCCTAAGGTGTAACAGATAACATTTAAGAATCAATAAAAAATGTCCCATCTCAAGAAAAGCCCAGAGGAATTAAAGAATCCCTTTCAGAAGTCATTAGTTACTTACAAATCTATTAGTTCTTTGGCTTTTCTAGGGGGGGAAAAAAAAAAAGAATGCCTAAGCAGCAGGTTTGCTTATGAATTAAGGAAATCTCAACCCCAAAGTTTTCTTTCTCTCTTTTTTCCCCTCTCTCTCCCTCCTTTCTTTTTTTTCTTTATCTTTTTTTTTTTTTTTTTTGATACTGAGGATCAAATCCAAGGGTGCTTTGTCAATGAACTACATCCCAGCCCTTTTAATTTTTTATTTTGAGATAGGGCTTTGCTAAGTTGCCAAGGCTGGTCTTGAATTTGCAATCCTCATGCCTCAACCTCCCAAGCAGCTGCACTCCACCATGTACGGCTCACACCTCAACTAGCAGTCTAATAAAAAGTCAACATTCTTTTTTTTTTTTTTTCCGATTCTGGGGATTGAACCCAGGAGTGCTTTACCATTGAATCACCAGCCCTTTTTAAAGATTTTTATTTTGAGACAGGGTATCACTAAGTTGCTGAAGGACTCACTAAGTTACTGAAGCTGGCCTGGAACTTGTGATTCTCCCGTCTCTTCCAGAGGTAGTGGAATTATAGGTGTGTGCCACCACACCAGGGCTGGGGTTGTGGCTCAGAGGTAGAGTGCTCGCCTACCATACATGAGGCACCGGGTTTGATCCTCAGCACCACATAAAAAAATAAAATAAAGATACTGTGTCCTCCTATAACTAAAAAATTAAAATAAATATTAAAAAAAGAAAATTACAGCCTGAAAAACGTTTCCCCAAGAAGTTTTAGGATGAAACTGCTCATTAATACCAACAAGCAAAAAGTGTCAACCTAAAAATTTCTCACTCTAAGCACAAATAAAAGCAATCATTAAAAAAAGTAATTATAGGGCTGGGGATGTGGCTCAAGCGGTAGCGCGCTCGCCTGGAATGCGTGCGGCCCAGGTTCGATCCTCAGCACCACATACAACCAAAGATGTTGTTTCCGCCGAAAAACTAAAAAAATAAATAAATATTAGAATTTCTCTGTCTCTTTCTCTCTCTCCTCTCTCTCTTTAAAAAAAAAAAAAAAAAAAGTAATTATAGGGGCTGGGATTGTGCTCAACAGTAGAGCGCTCGCCTTGCACATATAAGGCCCTGGGTTCGATCCTCAGCACCACATAAAAAAATAAACAAATAAAATAAAGATTTTTTTTAAAAGTAATTATAAATTTAATCAAGATTCACTCTATTAATCAATGCAAGCAGGTTTAAAACCAGGAACTACACACAGATTCCTAGGCAACATCATATACCTTCATTCTAATATCCCTTTACCAACCAAAGCAATGATAGCCTAAGAATGACACCATCAGATCTTAGGAGTTTCTATCCTTATATGATTATTACCACCAACAACATGTATGTGTGTGTACATGCATAAGATTAAGAACAGCAGAGACTTAGCTTCAGATAATTCCTGCCAATACCTAACCTATAGCTCCCTAAATGCAAGATCCTACACTAAAGCCACTAGGCTGATAAATCCTTTAGGTAAAGAGAAAAAAAAAAAAAAAAAAAAAGTCTACAGAAGTCTAGGAGGGACCCTGAAGGACAGTATGAAAAACAGAAGAGACTTTTCCAATACTACCATCACTTTACCAAGAAAATCAAAAGATATCTCTTTCTTACCCCGACAGCTCAATCTGTTATCAAATTTCTGGATCAAGCGCATATTACACACTAGGACCTGAAGGCTGCCTGCCATCTGTTCCACTCGGCACAGTGGGTCATTTCCTGACAAGTGAGCAATGATGCCTGATGTGTGAATAAAACTCAGACTTTGCTCCCAGGCTAAAGTAGCAAAAGAAAGGAGGCAAGGGGACTTGGAGTCTTCCATAATACAATACAGTGGGGCTTCTGTCTCTCAGGTATATGACCTCACACAGACTCTAGGCAAGATATGCTCTTACTCTGAGGATAAGGTTAAAGGCATAGCAGGGAACTATCCACAAGAAAAAAGAATTTGCATATCTGGCATGGATTTATGCTGTTCAAAATCATAACTCCATTTTCCTCTGCCAGCAAAGGGCTTAGAAGTAGCAACTTAAAACAGAAGACTTGTAGAACAGGTACTTACACCTCATTCTGCATTTCTTTTAGGAAGCATTCTACCACTCTTAGTTTATATTTGTTCCTCTGATGGATTTTTTTTAATATTTATTTTTTAGTTGTAGTTGGACACAATACCTTTGTTTTATTTATTTATTTTTATGTGGTGCTGAGGATCGAACCCAGGGCATCTACACGCTAGGCAAGCGCTCTACCACTGAGCCACAACCCCAGCCCCGCTCTGATAGATTATAAGAGCTAGATTACCTTTGTTAGAAGACAGCACAAGTTTCCAAGATGTCTTAAGGAGACTGAAAAAAAATAAATTCAGATTTACCTATGCAGGCCTCTATAACCTCTCTGTGCTTCCTCTCAATCAAGTAGCTTTCAAACCTAAGAAAAGAACCTGAGCATAGCAGGCACTCATAATTAATTGATAAAAAAGAATGAACCAGGAAGCCAAAGTGGTGGCACACACCTGTAATCCCAATGGCTCAGGAGGCTGAGACAGGAAGATTATGAGTTCAAAACTAGCCCCAACTTAGTGAGGCCCTAAGCAACTCAGTGAAACCTTATTTTTACATAAAATATAAGAAAGGGCTGGGGATGTGGCTCAGTGGTTGAGTAGCCCCAAGTTTAATCCCCAGTATCCAAAAATAAATAAATAAGTGAATGAGGAGCTGGGCATGATGGCACATGCTATAATCCCAGCACCTGGGAGACCAATGCAGGAGGATTGTAAATTCCAGATCAGCCAAGGCAATTTAGTGAGATCCTACCCCAAAACAAAAATAAATAAATAAATAAAGTTGGGTGTGGTAGCACACACATATAATCCCTCAGAAAACTTGGGAGGCTGATGCGGGAGGATCACAAGTTTGAAGTCAGCCTTAACAAATTAGTGAGACCATTTCAAAATAAAAACAAAAAAGGCTAGGGATATAGCTCAATGATAAAGCACCCCCATATTCAATCCCCAATACCAAATAAACATATAAATTTAAAAATTTTAAAATTAAAAGGGCTGGGGATGTGGCTCAGTGGTAGAATACCCTTGAGTTGTATCCCTAGTACCATGAAAAAAACAAGAAATGGATGAAGGCTGGGAATATAGCTCAATGATAAACATTTACTTGGCATGTACGAGGCCCTGGGTTCAATTCCTAATTAAAAAAAAAAAAAAAAGCAAAGAAGTAATGGCCATTTTTGCTGAATGCAGTGGCACACAGCTATAATACCAGCTATTCAGAAGGCTGACCCAAGAAAACAAGTTGGAGCCTAGCCTGGACAACTTAGTGAGTCCCTATCTCAAAATAAGAAAATAGGGCTGGAGGGCTGGGGCTAGGGCTCAGTAGTAGCACACTTGCCTAGCACATGTGAGGCACTGGGTTCAATTCTCAGCACCACATATAAATAAGTAAATAAATAAATAAAGGTTCTACTGACAACTAAAATTTTTTTTTTTAGATTTTAAAAAAAGTAAATAAAACTTACATTAAAAGAAAAAAGTAAAAAACAAAAAAGGGTTGAGTTAGACTGGTGGGTATAGCTTAGGTGCAAAGTGTTTGCCTAGCATGCACAAGGCCTGGGTTCAACCCTAGCACCTCAAAATAACAACAAAAAAGTAAAGTAGAAGAAGGCAACGGGGCCGCAGAAAGAGAAAGGGGAAGTAATGGATCGAAATGAAGCAAATTATGTAATATGCATGTATGAATATGTCAAAATTAACCTATTATGTATAACTATAATGCATTAATACAAAATAAATTAACTAATTAAGAAGGGGTGGGGACATACCTCAGTGGTAAAGTGCCCCTGGGTTCAATCCCCAGTACCAAGATATCATAACAAATGATGAATGCAGGAACTTAAAGGGACTCGTTATATCTAGGCCTCTAATCCCTGTGACTCGGGAGGCTGAGGCAAGAGGATCACCAAGTTCAAAACCAGCTTCAGCAACTTAGTGAGGCCCTAAGCAACTTGGAGAGATCTTGTCTCAAAATAAAAAATAAAAAGGGCTGGGGATATGGCTCAGTGGCTAAGTGCCCCTGGGTTCAATCCCCGGTATCAAAAAAAAAAAAAAAAAAAAGACTCATCAATCTCTGAGTTGCATAAGACGGTGAGTGACAAGAGTCATAGAAATAGCAGTTCTTCAAAGAAGTGTGTGTGTGTGTATGCGTGTATAAAAATGCACATACATACCTCCACTTAAGGCCACACCAGTACCACGGTGGCAAATGGACATTGCCATAGGAAGAGACCAGCTACAAAGAAACACATAAAGACAATTTAAAAACGGAAAAATTGACCCCATAGCAGAGTGTCCATCTTGGCAATGAAAACATACACTAATTCTGAAATAGGCATTATTTATTTTATTTTATTTTTTGGTACCAGGGAGTGAACCCAGGGACACTTGACCACTGAGCCACATCACCAGCACTATTTTGTATTTTATTTAGAGACAGGGTCTCACTGAGTTACTCAGAGCTTTGCTTTTGCTGAGGCTGGCTTTGAATTCGAGATCCTCCTATTTCAGCCTCCAGAGTTGCTGGGATTACAGGTGTGCACCACTGCACCAAGCTGAAATAGGCACTATTTTAAAAAAAAAAAAAAAAAAAAAAAAACAGTTTTCAAATTCCTTGCTTTCACTTTTTATTTTGAAAACTAGGCTGGGGTGTAGCTCAGTGTTAGGATGCCTTCCTAGCATGCATGAAGCCCTGGGTTCATTCCCCAATACTGCAAAATTGAAAAATGAAATATAAAAAAACAGACATTTATTTAAGAAGTGTCCCTCCTTTTTTTTTTTTTTAATTTATTTTTTTTTATTGTTGGTCATTCAAAACATTACATAGTTCTTAATACATCATATTTCACAGTTTTGTCCCTCCTTTTATCAGACTTCATCACTGTTAGAGCTGAGAGGAGAAAACAATTATAACTTCTTTCACAAGGAGAAACAGAGATCACTATATTGTCACCAATAAAAGTTGGCACAATTGGAGGAAGTAATCATTGGAACATAACCACCTGGGTCCTTCTGTTTCTCCAGTTTTAACACTGTAGTGGAAAATCTAAGTGAGTTTTACTTACCCAGTTTCACAAAATATATGATCATTCTTGAACTCTCCCTTATTATATTGAACATACCATTTATTCCCTAATAAATAATTTTGCTGGATTTAGTCCTATTCCCTTCTCTTCCTTTCCCTTCCCCTGTACTTTAACACTAGGTTACATCCCCAGTCCTTTTTTTATTTTTAGACAGGGTCTCCCTAAATTGCTGAAGCTAGCCTCCAAATTGTGATCCTGCCACCTCATCCTTCAAAGTCACTGGAATTAGAGGCATGTGCCACATGCCCAGCTTAGTATATATTTCTTACCATAGCAGTTCTAAAACACTTGGTCATGAAATCAAGTTGGGCAGGATGGCACACACCTTGGGAGGCTGAGGCAGGAGGATCATAAGTTCCAGGCCAGCTTGGAAAATTTAGCTAGACTCTGCCTCAAAATAAAATAAAAAGAGCTGGGGATGTAGTTCAGTGACTCTGGACTCAATCCCCAGAATCCACTCCCCCCCACACAAATTCCTTTTTAAATCATAAACCGCCATTTTGCCAAAGCATTTCCATAGAGGAACAATCAACATGGTTATTCTAGACCTGTTCTCATTCTCAAGAGGGAACTGATTGGTAAAATAGAAGGAATAGCAGTCTTGGAGAAAGTTAATGCTCATTTGGAAAATCAGCTTAGAAAGGGAATACTGACCAAAATCAGACCACATATTTAATACCCTAAAGAGAAATTACTGAAGTTTGAAAAGATCTCAAAAAGAAATTCTAGGACTGGGGATAGATTTCAATGATAGAGTGCTTGCCTAGCATGTGCAAGGACCTCGATTCAATCCTCTACCTACAAAATAAAAATGTTCACAATTAAGCCTGGTGTGGTGGTGCACATCTGTAATCCCAGGGGCTCAGGAGGCAGAGGCAGGAGGATTGTGAGTTTAAAGTCAGCCTCAGCATCTTAGTGAAACCCATGGCAACTCAGCAAGACCCTGTCTATAAATAAACTATTAAAAAGGGATGGGGAATGTGGTCCCTGGGTTCCATCCTTGGTACCAAAAAAAAAAAAGTTCACAGTTAAGAAAAGAGTAATATTCAGAGAAACCAAAAAAACTCACTAGAGACCATTCTGATTAACTCAGATTTAATGGGATAAATATAAAAGATGGAAGAAGAGCCACATAACCAAGGACAAACAGAACAATGGCATAATTTGGCAAGAACAATCAGGAGAGCTGCAGCTTGTAAAAGACATTAAGGACAGCAAAAAGGGGCTTTTAAAATTGCATTCAGGGACAGAAAGCCCCCTAACTAGAACAGGGAATTTTTGATGACAAAATTGTGAAACAGATTGCTTAAATATTTTGTCAAAGAGAAAGACTATCAGTCTAAAAAAGAACAAATATTTATTTGAAAGGCCTGAAACCCAAGAGGTAAGGAAATTTTGAGGCATTACTTAGCATTCCAAATGCAGTTATGGGGGCTCCTAGCCCACATAAATTAACTCCCATCACTAAAAGAGAGAAAAATTCAAATGTTACCCTAATTTTTTTTTTTTTTTTTTTTTTTTTTGTACTAGGAATTGAGCTCAGGAGCATTCAACAACTAAGCCATATCCCCAGCCCTATTTTGTATCTTATTTAGACACAGGGCCTCAGTGAATTGCTTAGCAACTCATTTTTTGCTGAGGCTAGCTTTGAAATCACAATCCTCCCACCTCAGCCTTCTGAGCCACTGGGATTACAGGAATGCACCACCTCACCTGGCAAATGTTACCATAATTTTATTTCTTTAGTAGCAGGAATTGAACCCAGGGGCTTATCCTTAGTCCATTTTTAAAAATTTTTTGAGACAGGGTCTTGCCAATTTGCTGAAGCTGGACTTGAACTTGCAGTCCTCCAGGGCATGAACCAACATGCCCGGCTACCCTAATTTTCAAAAGTCATTAAACCATAATAACCCAGTTAGCCTAGTACTGAGTGGGTAAAGGACATTCTACTTGCCAAAATTAACCACAACATTACTTCTTGTACCACATGCTCTTCCAGAATCTTGTCATTCTTTACCAAGTATTTAGTCCCTTCCTTTAAATCCAGGCAGAACTTCATGACTAATTGCTTCAAGAAACAGAACACAGAAGAAATAAACATGCATGACTTCCAAATTTCCCTTCCTCATGCTATGAGGAAGCCCAAAGTAGTCAATGCAAAGAGTTTATGGGTATATCAAAAAAAAAAAAAAAAAGAAAAGAAAAGAATTGGTACCGGGCTGGGGATGTGGCTCAAGTGGCAGTGCGCTCGCCTGGCATGCGTGCGGCCGGGGTTCGATCCTCAGCACTACATACAAACAAAGATGTTGTGTCCGCCGAGAATTAAAAAATAAATATTAAAAAATTCTCTCTCTCTCTCTCTCCCACTCTCTCTTAAAAAAAAAAAAAAAAAAAAAAAAAGAATTGGTACCAAGAATGTAGCTCAGTGGGAGAGTGCTTGCCTAGCATGCACATGGCCCTGGGTTCGATGCCCAGCACCACAAAATAAAACAACAAGAATTCAAAATTTAAAAATTATGGGAAACAGCCCATGTGGAGAAAATAAGGGCCACTCCCAATAGCCAGGATCAACCTAAGACATGTAAGCAAACAGAACTTGAGATTAGTTTAACCCTTAGACTGTGTTTTCCAGTTGAGATTCCAAACATCATAGAATAAAGATAATCACTACCACTACTCCCTGTTCAGTCATTAAGAGGCTAGTACAGAAAACCAAGACTATTTTAATTCACTTACAAAAAGTAGAAATCAGTATGATTTCACTTAGAAAAAAAAAATTTTTTTCAGGAAATACTGAGGTTTTTCTTTTTTCTTTTCTTTCTTTCTTTTTTTTTCTCCAGCACTGGGGACTGAACTCTATCACAAAACTACATTCCCAGTCCTTATTATTTTGAGACAGGGTCTCACTAATTTGCCCAGGCTGGCGAATTTACCATTCTTCTGCCTCAGTCTCCCAAGTAACAAGGGTTATAGGCACTCACCACAGGGCCAAGCCTGAGATCCTTTTTGAAGTTTATTATTTTATCCATTTCCAACTCCTAAAAGAGTATCAAACATACTGGGAATCATTAAAAAAAAAAAGTCTACTTTTCTGTTTTTTGACTTTGTTAATACAATTGTAGGCAACTAGAAACATAAGAATATATGAATTTCAGCAAGTGATCTAACAATTGTGCTACAAACAATACCTTCAAGAAAGTAAAAAGACATGGTAACACACAACTACAATCCCAGCAGCTCCAGAAGCTGAGGCAGGAGAATCACAAGTTCCAGGCCAGCCTGGGCATTTAGGAAGGCACTGTTTCAAAATTAAAAAAAAATAAAAGGGCAAGAGATGTAGCTCAGTGGTTATGTACCCCTGAGTTTAACTGCCAGTACCACACACACACAAAAAAATGAGAGCCAGACATGGTGGCAAATGCTTGCAATTCCAGCAACTCAGAAGGCTGACACAGGAAGATCACAAAATCAAAGCCAGCCTCAGCAATTTAGTGAGACACTGTCTCAAAATAAAACATTTTAAAAATGCTGGGGATAATAAATTTTTTTTTTAATTTTTAATTTTTTTTTTAAAAGGGCTGGGGATATGGCTCAGAGGCTAAGCACCTCTGGGTTCAATTCCTGATTCAAAAAAAAAGAAAGTAAAGAAAAAGCATTTCTCCAAGGAAGATATACATGAAAAGATGCTCAACAATCTCTCTTCCAAAACACTCCAGAAGTTACCAATAAAAGTATGATTTCAAATATCACAGATACATTTCTCTGACATGTCACCCTTGAAACAGGCCCATATTCCTTGATGTTTCCTTTTTGTATCTCACAAGTGTGTATGAAGTTCCATTACTGGAAGAGCAAACAAAATAGTTGTAGGCTTACCTCAGCAGCCTACTACCATTTTTGTGTGTGTGTGTGTGTGTGTGTGTGTGTGTGTGTGTGTGACTTGTAAAAAAAGATCAAGGCTTTTAATATAAATTGAGAATAACTTGGGAAGTTCTCCATAATTACAATCCTCCCTCCCCACCAAAAAAAAAAAAAAAACAAAAAAAAACAAACATTTATCTTTGGGAAAAAAAAAGTTTCACCAGGGACTGGGGTTATAGCTCAGTGGTAGAGCACTTGCCTAGCACATCTGAGGCACTGGGTCTGATCCTCAGCACCACATAAAAATAAATAAATAAAACAAAGGTATTGTGTTCATTACAACTAAAAAAATAAATAAATAAAAAATTAAAAGTTTCACCATGAGATATTAAGAATTGAGATCACTAGCCAGGGATTACAGTGGCTTGGAGGCTGAAGCAGAATGATTACAGGTTTGAGGCCAGTCTCAGCAATTTAGTGAGGCCCTTAGCAATTTAGTGAGACCTGTCTCAAAATAAAATAAAACAAAAAATTTTTTTAAAAAGGACTGGGAATGTAACTCAGGGTTCAATCTTTAATGCCCCTGTGCCCTCAAAAAATAACTAAGATCACTTATTAGCCTACTTTTATTTTAGTAAAATGTCTAATTCCTGCCATCAGAATTATTCCTGGAATTTGGGTTGGGGAAAAAACTGAAGGGCTGTGGTATTTGTGGAGGTGGTTAAAAAATGGCCAGCCTCACTGGCAGGAAACCAAGTAGAGGGTAGCAGAGCTCAAGATGTTGCTGGGTTGGCTTAAAAAAAAAAAAAAAAAAAAAAAAAGCAGATCAACAGGGACTTATCTTAGGAGGCACCAGCTATATACACTGTATATATAGTCACATATACACAGTGGGGTATGATTGGGTCCATATTTATCTTAGCTCTGTCCACTGAGAGGGCCTAGAAACAATGACATACTGGTAGTACCAAGCACATCTAACAACCAAATACTCATTTCACAGAAGCCATCAATACCCACTGAGCCAATTGTGGTTGGTACATACCTGATGTACCTACAACTTGAGAGGTTAAGGCAAGAGGATTACAAGTTCAAGGCCAGACTCAGTAACTTAGGGAGGCACTATCTCAAAATAATAAAAAAAGGACTGGGGGATGTAGTTCAGTGGTAAAATGTTCCTGAGTTCTATCTCTAGTACCAAAAAAAAAAAAAGGAGGGGGGGGGTCCATTTGTCAAGTCTGGCACCATCTGAACATCAAAATAAAATGAAACTAACAGAGTACAACCCTCTCAGCAAAATAAGAATCCCTGACTCCATACTGATAAAGAAGGCAAACTTTACTCTATAGAAATAAATAAATCTAGATGGGACATGGAATTAGAAAAATCACAGTTTGGCAACCATCAGAGTAATAACCTGATTAAGTAAAATATTATCCACAGATGTTGTTGGGTAAATGTCTGATGAAAAACAGAATATTTAGAGTTTCAAAGTATCTTCCCACAAAATATTATTAATTATTAAATATGCCAACTTTACATGAAAAAATCCAGTAAACATATCTTAACCAGTGATAAAAGCTCATATCAGCTGGGCACAGTGGTGCATGCCTGTAATCCCAATGGCTCGGGAGGCCGAGACAGTAGGATCGAGAGTACAAAGCCAGCCTTGGCAATGGTGAGGTGCTAAGCAACTTGGTGAGACTCTGTTCCTAAATAAAAAACAAAAAATGGCTGGAGATGTGGCTTAGTGGTCAAGTGCCCCTGAGTTCAATCCCAGTAACTGCTCCCCCCACCAAAAAAAGCCTCATATCACCAATAATGGATTAAATCATCATCATGTACCTCCTGAAATAATATATTGAGAAGAACACAGCATCAACTCAGGAGCCTGCCAACAATATATAAATCAAAAGTACATGAGACAAAGCCAAATTGGAGGAACATCCTAAAAATGCCAAGGTCATAAAAATAAGAAAAGATGAAAACTGTTCCATACTGAAAGAAATTAAAGAGATGACAACTAAATACAACATAAAATTCTGTGTTCTATCTTGGACCTACAATGGACATTACTGAGACAACTGGCAAAATCTGACCAGACCTTAAGTTCAGATGGCAGAGCTGGATTAGTGTTAAATTTTCTGATTACGATGGTTGTACTGTGGAGAGTGTCTCTGATAAAACACATACACAATATTAAGGGGTTCTGGTAAGCAGAATAATAAACTCATTGAAGATATCTATGACATCTCTAGAAGCTATGTTACCTTATATGGGAAAAGGAGAATTAGGGGATAAAATTAAGGTTCCTAACTTTAAGATCAGAGTCCATTCGGATTAGGCAAATGGACCCAATACAACCACAAGGTCTTCAAAAATGGAAGAGACTGGCAACAGAAAGATAGATAATTGAGATGATGGAAGCCAAGTCAACATGGTAAGATGGGAAAACTAGACCCCCCACTGCTGGCACCAAAGATGGAGGAAGGAAGCCACATGGCAAGGAATTTGGGCAGCCTTCAAAAACTGAAAAAGGAAATAGATTCTTTCTTATAGCCTCCAGAAGGAAAAACAGCCTTTATAGCGTCTTGATTTTAGCATAAGTAGACCTGTGTTAGAGTTCTGGCCTTTAAAACCATATGCTATAGTACAAGAGCATTTACAATATATAAATAGTTGTTAATACGGCATTACAATGTATAAATAGTTAATACGGCATTGATTAAGGAATAATGACAAGAAAAAAATACGTACATGCTCAGTACAAATATGATTTTTTTTTTCCTTTTGCAGTTCTGGGAATTAAACCCAGGGCTTTGCTCATGTTAAGGACATGCTCTACCACTGAGCCACACTCCCCATTCTAAGTAGATTGTGTCTTGAGTTTTACAGAAGACAATTAAATGCACCTCAGGAAGTATTATACTCAGAGTCTCACCCATATCTAATTTTGATATTTAGATGAAATTTTAAAACTTGGAGTCAATGCTATAATGGGTTAAAACTTTTGGGGCCAATGGGATGGGGTGAATGTATTCTGCCCATGGGACAAACAATCTCGGGGGGACTGGGATAGGCAGATCAGTTCAAATGTAATTATTAGCGTCCTTAAAAGTAGAAGGGAGAGGCAAAATAGATTAGAATGATATAAAGTGAGAACAAATCTGCTGTTGCTTGCTTTGAAGGTGGAAAAACAAGGCCACAAGCCAAGGAATGTGGATAGCATCCAGAAGCTAGAATTGGTAAAGTAATGGATTTTTACCTAGAGCCAATGGAAAAGAACGCAGCCCTTGCTAACACCTTCATTTGAAATCTATGTCACACTTCTATACTACAGAACTGTTAAGACTATGAAATTCTGTTATTTTTAGTCACTAAGTTTTAAAAGGGCTGGAGAGGGAACTCAAAGGTAGATCACTTACCTACCATGTAAAAGGAACCCAGTATGATAAAAAAGAAAGAAAGAGTAAAGAAAAGAAAAACCTGTTCTTAACTCATTCAGATATGTCAACAATCTGGGAATCTGCATAAAGGTATATGGGAACTCTGTATAATTATTTCTGCAACTTGTATGTATATTTGAAATTATCTCAACATTTTTTTAAAAGCTTTGTACTGGGGATTGAACCCAGAGACCTCCCACAGGCTAGATAAGCACTCTACCACAGAACTAAATTCCCAGTCCTTTTTATGTTTTTAATTTTGAGACAGGGTCTCCCTAAGTAGCCCAGACTAACCTCAAACTTCAGAGTGTCCTGCCTTAGCATCCTGAGTAGATGAGATTTACAAGTATGCACCACCTCAACAGACTCAAAACATTTTAATTAGTGGAAACTGTATTGGGACACATTAGAATTTCCTAAATAGTAGTATTGCAAGATAGATTAAGGCTAGACGATAGACTTAAATCATGTCCAAATTTAAAAAGGCCTGATAAGTTATTTCCCTCTACTGTGAAGGGTATCTCATCTACACAGCTACTTTCCATCTGAGCAAATATTTCCCTCCAATTGCAGAGAATATCAGGGAGGCTAAGGACAACCTCCAGAACTTTTACCCATCACCTCTAGATTCTCTGGCTCCAGAGACTTTACCTGTAGATAGTAATATGGGGAGATACAGGACGGTTTGAACTTGTGTTCTTATTCCAGAACCGCTCCATCTCTTCTTTGGCTGTGGTTCCCATCGGAATAGCACTAAAATAAAACCAGAAGATTAAAAATGGATTAAAAGTAAGCTTGGTTTAATTTCATTTGTTTGTTTTTTGGTGACACTGAGGACTAAGCCCTAGGTACTCTACCACTGAGCTACATCCCCAGGCCAGGCTGACCTTGAACTTGCAATCTTCCTGCCTCAGCCTCCTGAGACTCCTGGTGCTGGCAGTTTCATATTTTATATAACAAAAATTTTAAAAAAAAAGTAAGGTGAGCTTGACAAAGACAAACCCAACAACTTAGGAAAACATGTTCCTCCAATAGTATTATTTTTATGCCAAGTTTGCTTCAGTTAATAACCTTGGGGCTAGGAAACAATCACGAAAACTCAGCTAACACTACAAAATAACTGTACTGTAGTCTTCAAGAATTCAGCCATAAAAGATAAAGACTAAGACACAGTTTCAGATTTTAAAATATTAAAGAAATATGACAACTAAGTACACGTGAGTCTAGTTAGATCTTGGGTAGAAAATGAGATACTGGATTTCATAAAGTACGTTATTTGGAAAAAATAGAAAATCTGAAAATCAACTGTGCATTAGATAAGCATTCATCAACATTAAATTTCCTAAATTTGATAATTATGCTTGTATAACTATGCTGTGTTATGTAAGGTAATTTCTTGTTCTCAGAAGAAACAGTTACAGGTAAAATATCATGCTGTTCACAACTTACTCTAAAAGAATTCTGTGAAAATAATAAATATATATTAGGCTGAAGCACAATAAATTGACAACTATTCAACTACTTTTGACCTATAAAAATAACTGTTTCATATGATACAACCTAAAATAGAATGAATAAACAAACAGCAAAATGTTAACAATTGATAAATCTGGATAAAAGTTGTATTGAATTTCATCATACTACTTTATAACTTTTCTGAAAGTATAAAATTTTTTTTCAAAATAAGAATTTAAAAAAGAAGGAAAAAAAAGGCAATTAACACCAAAAGACTAGGAATGACTGTTTAGCAGGGGGAAAATATTTTACAACTAATTAAGATGTGAAATTGCCTAAAATTAAAAATTACAAAAAAATATTATTAAGGAAAAAATACAAAGTAGAAAAAGGAGAATTAAATATCAGTGAAGGAATCAAGAAGTTGGAGCACAAATTAAAATTAAAAAAAAAAAAGTTGGAGCAAATCAGTGAAGTTAAAAATTTCAATAAAGCTCTCACCAGGCATGGGGGCACACGCCTGTAATCCCAGTGGCTTGAGAGGCTGAGGAAGGAAGACTGCAGGTTCAAAGCCAGCCTCAGCAACTTAATGAGGCCCTAAGCAACTTAAGGAGACCCTGTCTCAAAATAAAATACAAAAACAAGGCTGGGGATGTCACTCAGTGACTGAGTGCCCCTGGGTTTGATCCCCAGTACAAAAAAAAAAAAAAATAGCAATAAGACTGGCCATCTATAGTGGTGCACTCCTGTAATCCTAGAGACTCAGGAGGCTGAGGCAAGAGGATTCAAGTTCAAGGCCAGTCTCAGCACCTCGGCAACTTGGAATACCTTGTCTCAGAATTTTAAAAAAAGAAGTATCATAACAAAGAAAATAATAATAATAATCTCCACAGACTTGGAGACTTACTTTCTGACATAGAGCTGAGGACTTAGGTGAGCTCGGAGGCAATGACGGCCAACATGTCTGCAAGATAAGAGAATCAAGAATCATACATATTTAAAGGTCAATTTTAATATATCAGCATCCCATTTTTGTACTATATTAGACTTGGGGGAAGATGGCTAGAATAAAAATAAGATGAAGGCCGAGGATGCAACTCAGCAGTACAGCATACTTAGCAGGCAGAGGACTCTGGGTTCCCATCCCCAGCACCAAAAAATAAGATGAAAACAAAGTCATTATCAGTGTCCCTATTTTCTAGTTGAAATACTACAAATTCTTAGTAACTTAAGAATGATTAGAATTATTACCTATAAATGCAAAATAAAATTTAACTTTTTCAAAATAAGAATTTAAAACAGAAGAAGAAAAAAAGGCAATTAACACCAACAGACTAGGAATGACTATTTTGCAGATGTAGGTTGGAATCTATGGCGTGCTCTGTCAGTGCTACTGTTTCCCAGACAAATAACAAAATATAAGGTAAAAGAATAATCAGAGCTGGACCAGCTGTGATGGCGCACACAAGTAATCCCAGTGACTTAAAAGGCTGAGATAGGAGGATTCCCAGTTCCAGGCCAGGCTCAGCAGTTTATCAAGACTGTCTCAAAATAAGAAATAAAAGGACTGAGGATGTGGCTCAGTGGTAGAGTGCCTCCCGGTTTAATCCCCAATAATGCAAAAAATAATAACAATTAGAGTTGATAATATTCAACAGAATACAGAAAGTGATTTTTTTAAAGATAGGTCCCATTGGAGGCAACACTTAAAAGACAGGGATTAAAAACATAAAGGGCAGGGGCTAGGGTTGTGGCTGCTCAGAGGTAGTGTGCTTGCCTAGCATGGGAGAGGCACTAGGTTTGATCCTCAGCTACCACATAAAAATAAAGGTATTGTGTCCACCTGTAACTAAAAAATAAATTTAAAAAACATAAAGGGCAGTACAAAACAGAACAGAACAGTAAGCCACAGGCAACATCAAGCACACAGTTTAGCTATAGTGGAGATATGTTGCAAATGAATGAACTAAAATTTGAAGAAGGGATTCACAGAATGAGGGTCCTAATAGTAAGCTAGGTCATTTCAGGAATTAATACAAAGTTCCAGACAACCTGGATGAACTTCAAGTCAAAAAGTCATTTAAAAAAAAAAAAAAAAAAAAGCCTCTCATATAATAGTGCAAAAAATATGGGAACACAAAAATAAAATTTTACCACTACCACAAAAAGGTAAAATTTTACCACTCCCACTTTAAAAGGACATGTAAATTCCCTAACTAAAAAGTTGCTATTTTTGAAGTATGTACTTTAGTGCCAGAACTGATTTTTAAGTCAAAAACTAACATGTGACCAGACATTTTATATAAGAAAAATGTGGGGGCTGGGGATGTGGCTCAAGTGGTAGTGCGCTCTCCTGGCATGCGTGCGGCCCGGGTTCGATCCTCAGCACCACATACCAACAAAGATGTTGTGTCCGCCGAGAACTAAAAAATAAATATTAAAAATTCTCTCTCTCTCTCTCTCTCCTCTCTCACTCTCTCTTTAAAAAAAAAGAAAAGAAAAATGTGACCCAAAGTTTACAAAGCATTATAAAAAACACAAAAACTATTATACCTTTTAGTCACATCAATACATCAAATCTGTACAAAAGTATTTCAGAAAGTGATCACGATGAATTAAGTTCTAGAAGTAAAAATTAAAAATATGGTGCTCTTCAAAAGTTATTGTGTGCCAGGTTTGGTGGCACAAGCCTATAGTCCCAGCAATTGGGAGGCTAAGGCAAGAGGATTGCAAGTTCAAGGTCAGCCTCAGCAACTCAGTGAGCCCATAGGCAACTTAGCAAGACCGTCTCAATTTTTTAATATCCCCTTCAAAAAAGGGGAAAGAAGTTTATTATGCATCTACTACATGCAAGACACTACGGGGATTAATAGAGCTCATGATGTTCCTCATGCCACTGACACTAGATCCACAAACATTTCAAGGTCTATGTTTTATAACAGTACACTTAAAGGGCCCACTACTTGAAGGGAAAAATCCAACCAATACTTCCTTCTTTGGTTCTTCCCTCTTCCCTGCTTTGGAGGCAAGAGGTGAATACAGACATTGTGTACCCAATGCTCCCAGAAAGAAGTGGGAACAAATCTCTTTAAATCAATTGAATTGTCTATGAAGTTGCAGGGCATGCATTCCTCACACCAGGCTAGGCCTAGTCAGCCAGCTACCCAGTAAGAGTTTGCAGATGTGGGTTGGAATCTATGGCGTGCTCTGTCTAGTGCTATTGTTTCCCAGACAAATATCAATGCAAGATTTCCACAAGGGCCTTACAGATTGAGTTGCACAAACTTCATAACCTTATTTAAAATATGACAAAAGTAGATATCTATCCTTGTGTTTCATGTGAAACCAGGAACTTTGAAAAGACTTTCTTTCTCCACCCATGAATGGTGCTTAAAATATTAGCACTAGAAAGTAACAAAACTTCATATTATCTTTAAGTCAGAACCTATAATTTCTACTAAGCATTGTCCCTTTCTAAACACACTATACAAAAAATGTAATCATTAATTGGATCATTGTTGGTTTGTTGTTTTTGCTATTGTTTTTTGATACCAGGGATTGAACAGCTTTTCCACTAAACTAATTCCCCAGTACTTTTATTTTTTATATTCAGACAGGCTCTTGCTAAGTTGCTAAGGGTCTCACTAAATTGTTGAGACTGGTCTTTAATTTTCAATCCTCCTGCCTCAGCTTCCCCAGTCACTGGAATTATAAAAGTCAAATAATTTTTGAAACTCTTCTCTGGATTGGGGCAACAACAGTACTAGAAAAAGAACACTGCAAAGTAAAAATGATAGTCTTAGATCTGTAACTTGAGTTGTGTAACTTGAGTAAGTCACTAAACTTCAACCTTTTAATTTATAAAATGGGATTGATAATATCTACCCTTATTGATTGTTGGGAGAATTACATAAGAAAATGTACAAGAGCCATGAACATGCCTATAATCTCCCAACTGGGCTGGGCTGAACACTGGGAATTTGAGGGAGGCTGAGGCAGGAGGCACACAAGTTCAAAGATAGTCTCAGCAACTTAGCAAGACCCTGTCTCAAAATTTAAAAATAATTTTTAAAAAAAGGGGGGGGGAGCTGTGGATACAGCTCAGTTGGTAGAGTACTTGCCTTGCATGCACAAGGCCATGGGTTCAATTCCCATCACCATAAATAAATAAATAAATAACATTTTTTTAAAAAAACTGGGGATGTTTCTCAGTGGTTAAATGCCCACGGGGTCAATCCCAATGCAAAAGAAAATCAAAAAAAAAAAAAAAAAAAAAAAAGAAGAAGAAGAAAGGAAGAAAACATACAGGAAAGCATTCTCTGGACTATAATACACCACTTATGTGTAAGAGATCAGTTCATTGGTCTCCCCAAGAACTTCATTGGTCTTTAGAATTCTTAACACATTTTCTTCAAAACATTCAGTGATGATAAAAACACTCATTTGGAAAAAAAAAAAAGGTTATTCAAAGCCATGTCTGTGATCAAACTGAAGACTATTTTTAATTCAAAACAAGACATGACTGCAATATAATGAGTTTCTTTGATTTGATGGCATTGAAAAGGTCTTATAAACATCTGCATTTGCAATAATAAAATAGATACATATAATCTTAAATTAAATGAACAATTTATTTTTTTGGTAAGAGTGATTGAACCCAGGGCATTTTTACTACTGAGCTATATCCCCAGGTCTCTTTTGAGACAGGGTTGTGCTAAGTTGCTGAGGCTGGCCTCCAACTTGCAATCCTCCTGCCTCAGCCCAGCTTCGGGAATCACTGGGGTCATAGGTGTGCATCTGACACTAACTCCCAAGCTATAACATAAGTCATCTTTGACTTCTCCTTTTCTGTCACCACCTATATATATGCATGGCATCATCCAATTCTACCATTACTATTTAGAAAACTTCATTCCAGTCCATTACTTTAGTCCATATCTTCTTTAAATATTTCTCCCCAGAACTGTAACAGGAGCTTCTGAACTGACCTACCTAGCAACAGTCTCTTCCCTATAATTCAACTTCACCAACATGAATGTACTGAAAAATAAAGTTACTCTCATTCTTACATCCACTACTTGCATTGCTATATAAGAGTCAAAGTGTGGGCAAACTCTCCAGACCTACCCTCTCACAAATTCCCATCAGTCCCCTATACTTCTGACACACTGAACATTACATTATGCCCAGACAGAACAAGCCTCCTTATGACTACAAGTCTTTGCTCATGCTCTTCTAATTGGAACTCCTTAAAGCCTCTTTTTTTCTTAATATTTATTTTTTAGCTTTAGGTGGACAATATCTTTATTTTATTTTTATGTGGTGCTGAGGATCGAACCCAGTGCCTCACGCATGCTAGGCAAGCGCGCTACTACTTGAGCCACATCCCCAGCCCTCCTTACAGCCTCTTAAACTCATCCATCAAAATCCAACTCCTAGATGGCAAGATCAAGTCACTTCTTCAGGCTTGCTCTATCCGCCAGGCTCTCATACATGTTTCTATCATCATTTGCTATGTTGTTTAATGATTCATCTATTTATCTCTCCTTCTAGACTTTGAGCTCCACAAGGGCTGAAATTCCTGACATTGATAGCACCTACAATAACTGAGAACTAAAACTAATTTTTTTCTTTTTCCCCTAGTGCTGGGGATCACACCAAGGGCCTCACACATGCTAGGCAAGCACCCTACCACTGTGCTACATATATTGGCCAGACAGTTGAATCACAGTGACTGTGCTTAAGTGGCATAAACATTATTACATGGAAGCCCAGCTGTCTCTATCTATCTCCTTCTTGGCCTTGGAAAGTCATTCCTTGACTGAGTGTTAATGGAATTCGTGTTACTCAGCTGTGAACAGCTCTGGCTGGTCCCTGGACTGTTACAAAATATGAAGCACTATTCAAAGGCTATGAAATATAATATTCTTTTTTGGAGGGGAAACTGGGGATTGAAATCAGGGGCACTCAACCACTGAACCACATCCCCAGCCCTATTTTCATATTTTATTTAGAGACAGGGTCTCACTGAGTTGTTTAGTGCCTCACTTTTGATGAGGTTGGCTTTGCACTTTCGATCCTCCTTCCTCCGTCTCCTGAGCCACTGGGATTACAGGTAACTAATAATTTTTAATTAGCCAAGCATCAAAAATTTTTAACTGGAGCCAAGAGTGGGAGTGCACTGATATAATCCCAACAACTTAAAAGACTGAGGCAGGAGGCTCTCAAAATAAAAAATAAAAAGGACTGAATCCAGTACAGTGGAGCACATCTGTAATCCCAGCAACCCAGGCAGGAGGAACTGGAACCTAAATTCAAGATCAACCTCAGCAATTTAGTGAAACCATAGGGTCTCTAAGACCCTAAGGACTTAGAGATCCCGCCTCAAAATAAACATAAAAAAGGACTGGGGATGTGGCTCAGTGGTTAAGCAACCTTGGGTTCAATCCTGATACCAAAAAATAGAGTAAAAATAAAAAAGACTGGAGATGTAGCACAGTAGTAAAGCATCCCTGGGTTCAATCCTCAGTACAAAGAAATAAAATTATTTAAGAGGGAGAAGGGAAGAGTTTAGGGAAATGGTGGTAATGGATAGAAAATTTTACTTACATACAAATAAGCTCTAGAGCTTTCTTGAAAACATGGTGATTTTCGATTTAAATTTAAAAAATGTATAAACTTTAACTGATACATAAAAAATTGTACATATTAATGGAAGTACTACAGAATACCTTTATACATGTCTATATTGTTCAGTGTTTACAGTGGTGATTTATAGTTAATAACAATGTATTACACACTTGAAAACTGCAGCTGGGCATGGTGGCACACCCAGCTACTCAAGGGGCTGAAGCAGGAGGATCAGTTCAAGACCAGCTCTGGCAAGTTACTGAGGCCCTGTCTGCAAATAAATTTTTTTAAAAAGGGCTGGGGATGTAACTTAGTGGTAGGGCACCCCTGAGTTTAATCCCAGGTACCAGAAAAAGGAAAAAAAAAAAAATTGCTTAGAGCCAGCACGGTGGCATACAACTGTAATCCCAGCAACTCAGGAAGCTGAGGCAGGAGGATTTTGAGATTAGATTGAACTTCAGTAACTCAGCGAGACCCTGTCTCTAAATAAAATATAAAAAGGTCTAGGGATGTGGCTCCGTGGTTAAACGCCTCTGGGTCCAGTCCCTGGTACCCCCCACCCTCCGCCCCAAACTCCTTAGAGTAGATTTCAAGTATTACACACATACACATACACACAAGTACATGGGTACTACATATGTTGACTAGCTATATTTAGCACAATGTATACATATTTTAGAACATCAAATTGTACACCATAAATATACACAATTTTTATTCATCAAGTGAAAATACACATTTTGTGAAATTTATTATTTCTCCTAAGTGGGCTCAAGTTATTACTATTTTCAACTCACAAATGAAGAAACTACAATCATAGAACTAAGGAACCTGACTTGTCTAAAATAAGTGAAAAGCAACTCTTACAATTTCTTAAAAGATACCTTCCTTTGAGATTAAAATCAGCATACTATAAACAGTATCAAATTCCTCTAGAGAATTGGTATTAGGATGGAATCTTCTATGGGGAAAAACAGTTTTAATTCACTATTTCTCCATCCAATAAATAAATAAAAGCCCTTGTGAGAAATAGAAAAGTGCCCTTCCATAAGAGCTTAAGGTTACCACTAATGAAAAAGAAGTGTATTTCTTGGCATTGAATCCTAGTATGGACAGAACAGTGCTACACAACATAAAATGACACTGTCTGGATACACTTTAATGAATATGGCTTACAGGGGATTAGCTGCAGGACCCTCAGCAGATACCAAAACCCTTGGATGCCTATATCCCTTCTATAAAATCATGTGGTGACTGCATATATCCTATGTACATTCACCTTATTTATTTATTTTTTTAAATCTTTTGGTACTGGGGATTGAATGCTGGGGTGCTTTACAACTGAGTTACATCCCCAGCAATGCCCACTCCCCCCTCTTTTTCAGATAAAATCTCACTAAATTGCTGAGGCTGGCCTGGAATTAGTGATCCTTCTGCCCGAGCCTCCTGAGTTCCTGGGATTACAGGCATTAGCCAACAAATACAGCTATTCCTATATACTTTAATCATCTCTAGATATTCAGAATGGCCAATATAATGTGAATGCTGTGTGAATAGTTGTTACATTGTATTATTTAAGGAACCACAAAGAAAAAAAATACATAGTGCAGTCCAGGTACAACAATCATAGTTGAAGACTGCACAGTATGTAAACAGAAAGTGTAGCAATTAACTCTGAAATAGTAAATTCTGCAGAGAGGAGAGACTGAGGATCTATGAAATAGTGGGAGGCTAACGCAGTATGCCTAAACACTACTTCATTTATGTGGACTCAGCATAATGCTTGGCAGGCAGCAAATTCAAATAACTTCTTGTAACTTTCTGGAATTTGTTTTTCAAGTATTTGAACCCATGGAGACAAAACCCAAGGATAATAAGGGGTGACTGTAATGACCCTCAGCTTCTAATCACTAATCCTGAAGCTCATCAAATGAACTGTTTAGAACAAATACGATCATTTCAAGCTAAATGTTAACTCCTCCAAAAGCTCCTAACATCTACTAAAATATGATATCAAAATCCAATGTCATTCAATTATGATCAAGTCAACTGGAAAAAAGGAAGGAGCTCCAGCAAGACTGGCCTCGGCATATCTGAGAGAAAAGATACATATGAAGATAAAAGGCAAAGAGAAAATGAAGGATTAAATAACTGATCTCAACTCCCAAGAGGAATAATTTCGTCACAGAGAAAAACTAAACAAAATCCCCTATTTTTATATTGCCTGACTGAAGTGGAAAGAGAAATGAGAAGACATTTGGAGAAATCGGGAATTGAAATCTCAACAGCATTTAAGCTAACTTTCCATAACAAATAGTTTCCAAAAATAGGGCTGGCACAAAATTATACTGGGATTTGTACCAGGAATATCCACAGGCGTTAGAGGCTAAGGACTTGAAAGGCTTGGGAGTAGAAAATGAGACCTAAACAGTGGAGAGTTCTAAATGGAAGAAAATCTAGGCTATTACTACCGATAGTGAATTGACCTTTTAGAGAAAAGCTGGGATCATCGCCCTTTAACCCCAAGTAGAAAGATAAACTAAAAACGAACTCCCTAGGGTGCAGCAGAGGACCTCTCGTTGTTATTATTGCTAATCGCGGTCCAGGCTTCTTCCATCCTCTGCTAGGGGCCTGTCGGGAACCTGGACAGAGTCACCCATTGCCAGCAACCGCTGGTGTCTGCAGAAGTTAGAAGCAAAAGTAAGAACACCGAGATCTCTCCCTCCGCCCCGAAGCCCAATCCCTAAATAAGATCTCGAAATTGTAAAACTCAGGGTCAGCTGAGTTAGAATATTTTCGGGTCTCGGCTCTGGGTGGGGTCACGAGAGTAATCTGGGGGAGAAGTACTAAAGCAGGAGAAAGTAGAAAGGGCAAGAACCGCGCCACTCCTCGGTACTTAGTTAAGTGACCTCAAAGCCCTACCGAGCTGCACCCAAGCGGCTGGGGGAGGGGGGTGTCTCTAGGATCCCGGAGCGGTGGCCTCCACACCCACGGGTCATTTCCCAGCCCAGGCACAGGGTAAAGCGCTGTCAGCCAAACGTTAAGGATCCGTTCTGGTCTCCCAAGGGTCGCGGACACCGACTCCCAACCCCCGCGCTAAAGTCACCTCAACAAGAGCACAGCCATCTTGGGTTCCGGTCTGGACGGAAGTGACGCAAGCGGCGGGGCGTCTGAGCTGGGGGGGGGGGTGAAGCCCGGGAAGAGTCGTCACGTGATGACACCGAGTTCTTTAAAAGGCTCCGCGACGCTGCTCTAGGTTCTGCGCTTTTGGTGGCAGACGTTCGGAAATGGTTTGTTCTTCCCCTCTTCCTAACGGTTTTTGCCAGGACTGCAGCAGAGATTCCGCTGGGTTTAGAATCTGCCACCCGCGTACGCGTTCATTTTTTTTTAATCCCCTTTCCAATCAGTAAAAATTGCCCACAGTCTTCACTGAGTCTGAATTTGACTCCACCTCCCTCCCTGGCCAGCCTAAAAATATCAGAGTTGGTTGGCTGAGACAATGGGGAAAAAGATACTTTGGGCTTCTTCTGATTCTAATATGTTTTGGTTAGATAGATACACAGGTTGAGACCCACTCAGGGGAGTCTGAGATGGGCCCACGAGAGGACCTTGCAGTCACCTCAACAAGATGAGGAACCCAAGAATGGGGAACGTCTAATCAGGCCTCAGGATTCCTAGGCTTGAGCTGCTGCCTGAGCTAGGCGCCCACCAGCCAAAGACAACGCTCCCTTGTTCCTTGTTTCAGTGCTATGTGGGCAACACCCACCATCAGAAGAACCTGAGATATGGGGGAGAACCTGCTTTGATTTGTACATACTGCATATAAACAGTTTTGAGGAACCCAAGCGTGGTGATCAATTTCAGAGAACTCACGACTGGAGAGAGAAAAAAAATCAAATGAGAAAGGAATAAAACAATGCAAAAGTTCTTGGCCCTTTTGCAGGGAAAGGGAAACAGGCGGAGTGGAGGTCACAGCCCAGAGGAACTCCTATTCTACAATAAAATATGTTCAAGTCACATTAATATTCAGATCTCATTTATATTTAGCACTCCCGAATTTTTACTTTCAGGATTTAAATAGCACAAATTCATTTATTTCTGAACCAAATGCTATTTTGCATTTCTATAATGTTAGACAAAAAAAAAATAAAAAAGCATTATTATAGATTTTTTAGGATTGGAAGGGACCTTAAAGACACTATAATCCAACCTTCTACCAAGTGCAAAAATCGCTTCTGAAGCATCCCTAACAGCTGATCTTCTAGACTGCTCGAACTCATCCTGTGGTAGTAAACAGCTTAATCATTACAAAGTTGTTCTTCTATTGAACTTCCAGTCATTGATACTCCTTTGGCCTTCAGGAGTATCACATTAGCAAATAAATGAAGACCTCTTGCACTTAGCCTGTTGTTGTTGTTTGGGGTTTTTTGTTTTTGGGTTTATTTTTTCTTTTTGTTTGTGTGTTGTTTGTTTGTTTGTTTGTTTTTTGTACTGGGGATTGAACCGAGAAGCATTTAATTGCTGAGCCACATCCCCAACCCTTTTTATTTTTTATTTTGAGACAGAGTCTTGCTAAGTTGCTTAGATCTTCACTAATTTGCTGAGACTGGTTTTGAACCACTGGGCTAGCTTTACTTAGCTTTTTAAGAAATTTTATTTAACACATAGGAGCTGTTGAGTTTCTGCCACAGTCTCTGAAAACTACTACAGGGGATTCAAAGACACAGACATACATTGTCCTCAACAAATTTATAACCTTAGCAAGATCCCTGAAGAAATACAACAAAGAAAGTAGTCAACACAAAAAACAGGTATAACTAAAAGTGGTGACTAGATAGGAAGAAAGTGATTGTTTATAGCTGGGAGAGGTAAGAATTGCAACATTTGTTGATGATGATTTTACCTGTGCAGTTTAGGACTGGGGTTGTAGCTCAGTGGTAGAGCACTTGCCTAGCACAGGTGAGGCACTGAGTTCAACCTTCAGTACCACATAAAAATAAATAAATAAAGGTATTGTGTCCATCTATACCTAAAAATATTTTAAAAGGTCTTTTACTTATTATTTATGTAGGTATTGGGGTGCTTTACTACTGAGCTACATCCCCAGTCCTTTTTATTCTTAATTTTGAAACAGGATTTCCCTAAGTTGCTGAGGCTGGCCTCAGACTTGCAATCCTCCTGCCTCAGCCTCCTGAGTCACCAAGTTCTATTCCCATCCCTAATTCCACCCCAAAATCTTAAAAAAATGGGTAAAATGCATCAGATAAAATCCACCCTCTTTGAGCTATCATTTAAGGCTCCTTAGGAAAAGGCTTCAACTTTTCTGTTCAGACTTATTTTCCCTTCAAGTTCCCCCAAATTAAAGTGGATGACTCAAGATCTTCCCTAAGTGTCCCCAGTACGTCACAAACCTGTCCAGCTCACACACACACACAAAAATGCATGCACAAAACACATTTTCTCACATTTTTGTACTTAATTTTGTTGTTCTATCTATCTGGTCACTCTCTCTGCTCTTTCCTTATTTTCAAAATGTCACTCATCCTTCAAGGTTGATCTATATCTAACATTACCTCTTAGACCTGACTGCCTCTTCCTCTGAACTTTATTTATTAAATGCAGTTTATTTTTGTGTTTAATCTCTCACATGACTTAACCTTCATAATGCTGTAGCTGTGTGTGTGCTCTGTTGTATTCCCAGCTCTTTGTTCATTACTAAAGCAAGCATCATGGTTTATTGTAATTGGTAGTTGATGGGTTTGTTTTCTGATCCTCTCTCCCTCTTCCTCCAAACTAAATTTTGAACTTGCAGGAGGGACGTAATTTTTATTCCTCTTTCTATTGCCTGCATTTCCATACTTTACATATAGCATTCAGTACAATTTTGTTGTCTTGCTCTAAATTTAAATGAACTTAAACTGCAGCATAAGTCATCAAAGAACTTCTTAACAAAGAGGGAAAGGTCTAGGATTTCTTCCTTTGAAATTTCTCAGTCAAGTTTCTCTCTGGGAAGCATCTCCCAGGATGCAGGAACATTGTGGGGTGAGGGATATTCCCAAAGAACCTGGTCATCTCAAGAAATCTATAATGCAACCTATCGTAATCAAGATAACAAGAGAGTTGGGGCTGTAGCTCAGTGGTAGAGCACTTGCCTAGCACATGCGAGACACTGGGTTTGATCCACAGCACCACATAAAAATAAATAAATAAATAAAGGTATTGTGTCCATCTACAACTAAAAATAAATATTTTTTTAAAAAATAACAAAAGATATCCTGTTTTCAGAGTTCTCTGGGGGAAAATTGCTTATAGCTTCTAGGACTCTCAGGGGCCTCCCGTCAGGCAAGGAGGCTAAGGAGAAATCACATTTCATGGTCTTTGGATTTAGGTTTCTCTGCCTAACTATCCCTCAGAGAAGTGTGTTTGTGTCCCTTTTTCTGTCCCTCTCCTTCACCTCCCTCCCAACATTCCAGCCTGGGGCAGGGGAAGGCCAGAAGACACAAAGCACTCTGTGTGTGGGGTGGTATGTGTCCCCCCCCATCCCTCCACCCAGAGTATACAATGCCCCTTCTGCTCTCTGCACCCTGTCCCCCCACCACCACCTCTCAACTGCACATGCCAGGCCGTAATTGGTTACTGGCTCAGGACAGCCCCCTCATGCTGGGGCCCCAGGGGATTTTAAGCGGGTTCCAGGAACCCCCCGCTCAGTTCCTTGTCCCCCACTCTCTTCACCCCACAGATGCTCCGGGCCCTAGCCCCTGCCCCAGCTATGGCTCCTGGGGCTCCCTCATCTAGTCCCAGCCCTATCCTGGCTGTGCTGCTCTTCTCTTCTTTGGGTAAGTGGAGCCACCCCAGTCTAGGTACCTTGCAACTCAGCTGGTTTCAGCATCCCCCCACTGCCTTTGTGGTACCCCTTATTGCCAAAAACCAGTGAGCAAAAGCAGGAAGGTGGTATTGTATTCAGAGAAAAATATATATCATTTGGAGGGAGTCAGGAAAGATCTTCTGAGAAGGGAGATGGTAAAAGAAAGTTTGAACAGCATTTAGAGTGGGCATGGCTGGACCCAGGTTGGAAACCAGTAACATACCCCCAGAACCATGCTGAGAATCTGATAGGAATTGGGGTTAGAGTTTGGGAAGAAACAGGATCAAACACTGGCTTCTATTCCCCACTCATCCCCTAATAGGGCAAGAGGTACCCAACTTTAGTTTTCCAGAAATGAAAAGTCAGGAAGTATAATCTAAGGAGGGAGCCTGAAGTTGTGGCCTTAGCTCCTTACAGTTTTTGTTTTCTTGGAGCCTCACATTCTCTCTGTGGCTCCTCATCTATTAAGTGAGTGGATGGAATAGAAGGAAGTTTCTATGAGATCCCAAGATCTTGTCCCTCTAAATCTGTCTTCCCTCATTTGTTGGCCCATCCATTCCTTGCCCTCTGACAAGTATTGGATAAGCAAGAGAAAGTCAAAACAGTGGACTGAATGGATCCTCTCCTTCTCCAAACTACCCTGAGTCCTGGTGCCATGGGTGACAGTAGGCAAGCTGGGATGAGGGTGAGGGAGAAGTCAGCAGGAGAGGGAAGTAAATTACAAAGCCCAAGGTTTTCTGCTGTCAGGTCCTTGAATCCTAAACCCAGAACCTAGACTCTTATGCGCTATATTGAACTGTTCCAGATACCCTGAGAAAATATTAAGGATAAGGAGTTAGAGAAGGGAGTGATGAGAGAAATGGGGAAAGGTAGTCTTGGAGTACAGGAGGGAGGGTGAGTTCAGTCCCAACGTCTGTCCCATTCATAGAACCATTGAGCTGAACTGAGAAGGGCAATGATTGGTATTATAACAGGAGGAATAGAAGTTAGATCCAAAGAATAACCTCCCTTGTTACCTTGTGATTCCCAAGAAGGCTGTAAGAAGGAAGTCCCAGGAGGTGAGTAAATAATATTGATGCTGAGGTGGGAGATTCAGGACAATGGGGTGGGAGTGGGGGCTGTAGAATTCCCCAATATTGGCCAGATAATGGGTCTTTGTTTGGTTGCCTCCTCCTCCTCCCCCCATAGAACAAAAGGGTCTACAGTGGACCCCATCTAGGGCCAGCCCCCACACATAGTCTCCCTGGAATGGCCTTTCTTGTGTGGGTGAGTCTTGCGGGTGGCACTAGGCTAGTTGGCCAAAGAGGAATGAGGATGATTAAACCACAGAGGCTCCCATGCAATGTCATTTGAACTCTGAGCTTGGGATCTTTCTCTGTATCAACTTCCCCTGAGAAGAGTATGAGTCCTTCTCTACCGGGCTCCCCAGTCAAAAGCAAGTTGTATGGCAACCAGGAATTCAGTAGTGAGGATTGTCATGCCACGGAAGACCTATATTCTCCAGTTCTCTCCATTTGGTGGGGTGGAAGGGCAAGAAATTTGAGTTTGCTATACTGTAAAATATCATACATCTGTTGAAAATAAGATTGATGTCAAGACGAGTGTAGTGGTGCATATCTGTAATCCCAGCAACTCAGGAGGCCAAGGCAGGACAACTGCAAGTTAGAGGCCAGCCTGGACAACTTATGGAAACTCTACCTCAAACTGAAAAATAAAAAGGGCAAGGGATGTGGCTTAGTGGTAGAGTACCCTAGGGTTCAATGCCAAGTCAATTCCCAATACCAAGAGGGGGGGGTGGCAGAGAATGTTATTATGCAATGTATATAAAAAAGCTCCACAAGCAAACTTATCCATTTCTTATAAGTACAAGTATATCTTGAGTTTATTGAGTTTGACAACCAGAAAAGCATACACATTAAATTGGTAACTGTGGTTCTGCGAGGGGACTACAAGAATTGGTTGGAGTGAGTGTGAAAGGAAACCAACTTTATCTGTATTGCTTGGATACTATATAAGAAGAATACAATTTATGTTACCTATATAATTTATAAAAACTTTAAAACTCTGCATCTAAGGGATAACTTAAGACTTGGATACTACCAGGTGTAGTGGTGCATTCCTGTAATCCCAGTGACTCAGGAGGCTGAGGCATGAGGACTGCAAGTTTCAGGCCAGCCTCAGCAATTTAGTGAGATCTTGTCTCAAAATTTTACTTGATTAATTAAAAGATCCAGGATATAACTCTAGGTTCTATCCCCAGTACAGAGAGAGAGAGAGAGAGAGAGAGAGAGAGAGAGAGATTTTATCAAAGGGAAAGTGAAACTTGAAAACAGCCCATCTTCTGGAAGTCCCCAAGACAATCTGTTACTACATACAGAGAGCTTGAACAGACATAACATTTACACTCATCAATTCAGTTAGTCCAGAGAGGTTCAGGCCTCAAAATTTTATTATTTCTTTGACTCAATCCTTGATTGCACTTTGGTCTCACATCCTCCATAGCCTTTACTGGGCCACATGCCTTTCTGATTTCCCCTCTGTGCTTGCAGTGCTGTGCCCTGTCCAGGCCATTGTGGTTTACACAGACAGGGAAGTCTATGGTGCTGTGGGCTCCCGAGTGACCCTGCACTGCTCCTTCTGGTCCAGTGAGTGGGTCTCAGATGACATCTCTTTCACTTGGCGCTACCAGCCCGAAGGGGGCCGAGATGCCATTTCGGTGAGTGCCTGAGGGATACTGGGGCTGGATAATAGAAGGGGTACCTCAAAAATCAACAGAAAAGAGAACTTGGGCTAAGGAAGGAAAAATCCTTTATAAGCCATAACCCCAACTTTGGCAAGTAAGTTGCATTTTTGCCACCCACAGCACTACCCTTTCCAGGCCAGAATCCCTGGCCCTACCCCCGGGGTGCCAAGCTTTGACAGCTTTGTTCTCACTAGGGTTCTCTTACATGCTTCCCCTCATTCCTCATAGATCTTCCACTATGCCAAAGGACAACCCTATATCGATGAAGTGGGGACCTTCAAAGAGCGTATCCAGTGGGTAGGGGACCCTCGATGGAAGGATGGCTCCATTGTCATACACAACCTTGACTACAGTGACAACGGCACTTTCACTTGTGATGTCAAAAACCCACCAGACATAGTGGGCAAGACCTCTCAGGTCACACTCTATGTCTTTGAAAAAGGTGCGACAAGGAGTCCAGAAAGGGGAGGAGGGAGACTGATAGACTGGGGAAAGAGGCAAAAAGCCCCACCCAACAATGTTTAGGCTTTGGGAGGGAGGGCAGGAGGTAGCCTTGGTTAGGAGTCCTATATCCCTAACGTCTGGGAATAGACGTGGGTCAATGGATCAGAGACAGAGGTCCCGGTTCATTTCCCCACTTCTTTTCCCTTCTCTTCCTAGTGCCAACTAGGTACGGGGTCGTGCTAGGAGCTGTGATTGGGGGCGTCCTTGGGGTGGTGCTGTTGCTACTGCTGCTTTTCTACCTGGTTCGGTACTGTTGGCTACGCAGACAAGCGGCCCTGCAGAGGAGGCTCAGGTAAGGGGCGGAGCCCGACTCCCCACCCTTAATCCACTATTTCCCATCTTGGTGGAGACCACTTCAGTAGGTAAGAGGGCCAAAGGAAAGAGAAAGCTGCGACCCGCTCTGCAAAGGTTTTGGGCGAAACCAAACCCACAGCAACCCCTTTTCCTGCAGTGCCATGGAGAAGGGGAAATTGCACAAGCCCTCCAAGGACTCGTCGAAGCGCGGGCGGCAGGTTAGCGGGACTTGGAACTTGGACAAGATGGGGAGGAGACCTGGGAGTCGCAGGGCAGCCGTGAGGGGCGGGATGGGAACAGTCAAGCCCCACGGGATTCGTGACTGATGTGAGCATCCCTCCCCCACAGACGCCAGTGCTGTATGCCATGCTGGACCACAGCCGAAGCACCAAAGCTGCCAGTGAAAAGAAGTCTAAAGGGCTGGGGGAGTCTCGCAAGGATAAGAAATAGCGGTTAGCGGGCCGGGCGGGGGATCGGGGGTCAGGGGCAGAGTCCGCTAAAGGTTCTCAGGTGGTGGTCATCGAGATGGAGCTACGAAAGGATGAGCAGAGCTCGGAGCTCCGACCTGCTGTCAAGTCCCCCAGCAGAACGAGCCTCAAGAACGCCCTCAAGAATATGATGGGCCTGGACTCGGACAAGTGATCACCGCCCCCAGACCCTGCCAGAGCAGGGGGACCTAGGCTCCTCTTATCCCCCGTCTAGGTGCTTTCCTCCCTTGCTCCCCAGCCCTGCCCTGCCCTGCCCTCACCTCCCTTTGAGATGTAAGTTTCATTCTAAAATTCATTCCCAAACACTTGTATTGCTCCCCCCCCCCTCACCCCCTGACTTTCTGGGATCCCAGGGACTAATCATACCCCTCACCTGCCCCAAGGGCTGTGTGTTTGGTGTCTGTCCCTCAGGCACTGAGAAGAAAGGGAACTTGATAGCCCCTGCCTCAATTCCAGGCCACCTGTTCTTCCATCCCTTGCACCCGAGCCTGACCCCTCTGGCTCTTTCCTTTCCCGCCCCTCCCTCCCCTCCAACAAGTGACCCAGCTCCATTATCTGTCCTGTTAACACTCAGATCACCCCAATCAGACTCTCCTTCAGGGTTTATTTAGGTTGTTGATTATTTTTTATTTTTTAATCCTTTGTTTGCTTGTTTGTTTACCTGTGCCCATGCTCTGCCCTTACCCCCATGACTGAGGACCGATGACGTCATGTGGCTTTTTCAGGCCCCCAACCCCATTAAACAGAGGGGCCCCTGATCCTCAGACCTCAGCTTGATACTTCCTGATCACTTTGGAGCACTGTTCTAGGACTCAAGAACTTGGAGAAGGATGAGGGGAGAGAGAAAGGATCCTCAAAGGTCAGGGGTGGAGGAGGGGGGCAAATGAGCCTTAAGAAATGGCTTTAAACAATCAAATAGAAAGCAGGAAAAAAGCAAATGGGAAGTAGGGGAAAAAGGAAGAGGCTGCTCTCCCAGCTATAGGGAATTCTTAGGAATTTTCTACATTCTGTATATTGCTTTTCAAAACTCCAAATGTCCTTAAATGTTTAATAAACACTGACATTTCCAGAAGTTTCTGGCTCCCTCTTGAATTCCTAGTTCTCCTGGGAATAATCCCTGCCCCTTCTCTCATCCCCAACATCCTATGATTCTGCCTCATCAACATTAGTTGTTGAGTTTGGTCTTGTGGTATTGTATAGTGGGAAGAATTCTGAAAAAGCTCACAAGACACATTGGGACGTTCAACAAATACCCAAAAAGCTTGTACTATGTGCTAAGCTGGGTCAGGCTTTGTTTTTACATAAGTGAAAACACACTAACCAAGATTCAGATTCTAAAATATCCCAGCCACTCTAGCTGTGTGATCCAGGATTGCATTTTATTTTATTTTATTTTTTTAATATTTATTTTTTAGTTTTCGGCAGACACAACACCTTTGCATTTCATTTTAATTTATCTAACTTTGGTAAGCTTGTTTATGCATTTGTCAAGAACTAAGATCGTGATATCCACTCTGCTTAATGCCCAAGGATGTTGTGAGAATCCATCCTATATATGGAAATCTTGGTAAATTATAAATTGATATACAACTAAGATATTGAGGATGAGTTCTTTAAAGGTGTTTTTAGCTCTTGCTTAAATAAGTACATTTTATAAACTAGCACAGATCTCTACAAAAACCCACATTTGTTTTGTTGGTAAACTATTTTAGCTATAATATTAATATCTCATTAGCTAGTTTGCTGGTATGTAAATTTAGGTTCATAATTAATATCCTTGAATCTTTAAATGATTGTGAAGATCATATATGCATCGTCTTTGCTTTGCGTCAAAAAACAAGGCTCTCAAAAGCCATTTCTTCTCCTTATTAAGACTCAAAAGATGTGATTAACACCAGCTTTGCCAAAAACCCATAGTGCTACTGTTTATTTGGGGGTATCTTTCACTACTTTTATTTTATTTTTAATTTAATTTTTTATACTGGGGATTGAACCCAGAGGTGCTTGACCACTGAACCACATCCCTAGCTCATTTTAGTCTTTATTTTGAGACAGGAGTCTCACTAAGTTTCTCAGGGCCTCAATAAATTGCTGAGGCTGGCTTTGAACTCATGATCCTCCTGCCTCAGCCTCCCAAGTGGCTGGTGTTATAGGCATGCACTGCTGCACCCAGCTGTTTTCACTGATTTTAAAAGAAACATTTATCTGAATTAATTCTAATATAAAATGGATTCTGGAGAACTTTTGGATGGGGGAGGAGAAAACAGTCAAAATCAATAAAGTTAGGAATATCTAAGTTAAAGATTTGTTATTAGTGAAGATACTAAAATGTTCATTATTCATCAAATAGTTGTAGCTGAGTACCCTTTTGAGTTTCCTGGGCTGTTATGAGAGTCAAATGAAACTTTGGGTCAGTTCTGATATATAGCATAGCCCAGAGTATCACATTTCATTACACTTTTGTTCTAAAAATTATCAGCACCTGCATTTTACCAGCTCAATTTACCCAATTGTTGAATATTTCTGATTCCATCAGGATTTCTGGTACCCTGGAACAGTATTTTGCAAACTTTCCATTATGTGTTTTCACAATCATTCCATACTTTTATGAGCTTATTCAGGACTACTTCCCATTTTCCACAATGTAAACCATATCTTTCTCTCTTCTGCAATGAAGCATTAAGTAGAGCCTAGAATAGTGAGCCACATAAAGGAAAATAGCAATATTATATGGGATAGTTTGAATTCCATCAAATTGCTACTTTTAAACAGATCATTTATGATCCTCAGTGCATCATAAATAACAAAATTTATCTAGGCATGGTGGCATATGCCTGAAATTCTAGCAGCTCTGGAGGCCAAGGCAGGGGGATCCCAGGTTCAAACCAGCTTCAGCAACTTAGCAAGGCCCTGTCTCAAAATAAAAAATAAAAAGGGCTGAAGGTGTAGCTCAGTGGTAAAGTGCCCTGGGTTCAATCCCCAGTACCAAATAAAACAAATAAATAAAATATTAATATTAATAATAATGATAATAATAACATAAATTTTGACCAGACATTTGAGTATTTTGAGAATAATTTAAAGCTTTTTAATGTAAATTCAAAATAAAAAGACAAAAATTATAATACAGCTTATGAATATACATAAAAACATTTCAATAAAATATTACCAGATAGAATCCTACAAGCTAATAAAATAATAAATTATGACCATGAAGAATTAATCCTGGGAATGAAAGAATATGTCTATACCATAAGAGGGCTAGGGTGTAGCTCAGTGGTAGCTTAGTATTCACAAGGCTCTGAGTTTGATTTCCAGCACTGGGGGAAAAAAAAAAAAAGGATAAAGTAATTTGTGGGCCAGGTGCAGTGGTACATACCTGTAATGCCAGCTACTCAAGAGACTGAGGCAGGAGAATCATGAGTTCAAGTCCAGCCTGGGCAACTTGATGAGACCCTCTCTTTAAATAAAAAAATAAAAATGCATGGGGAATGTAGTTCAGTGATAGAATGTTCCTGGGTTCAATTCCTAGTACTGAAAAGAAAAAAGAAAGAAAGAAAGAAAGAAAGAAAGAAAGAAAGAAAGAAAGAAAGAAAGAAAGAAAGAAAGAAAGAAAAAAGGAAATATCATGTAAAACACTACACCTCTTTGTCATTAAAATAGAAAACAAGACAGTTTATTCATTATCTCTAAAAGTACTCAACACCATTTTCAAAGAATTTAGTTGACATAATAAGAATAAGAAACCTCTCTATATATTAGAAGAAAAAAAACTATCTTTATTTGCAGATAGTTGCATTCCTAGGAAATGCATAAGACTTAACTAGAAAGTTACTGAACTAATAAGTCAATTTGGTAATGTGATTATAAGATAAATGTATTGCAATCTATAATGAGAAATCAAGATAGAGACAGAAATAAGATAGGAACCCATTATTGGCAATGAAAAGAACAAAAACAATCACAAGGTATATAACTTGTATGAAGAAAATTATATTTAGGCCACACCGTGGCCTGGAGTTCCGGAGGGAGAGCCTGCCCTCCCTGTGCCTGGAGATATGCAGTGAGCCACCCTGTGCTTGGGTTCCTTATTCACCAAAGCATGGCTCCACAGCCCAACATCAAGGTACATATAGGCTTGAGGCTGCCACAGCCATGAAACTGGGATATTGCGGCTTCTATCAAGGGACAACAATAAGGACCTGGTAAGACATCATCAAGGTCCCTGTGGCCTGGCTGCACCAGAGGGTTCTCTACTAGGGGTGCAACAGTTATCCTGTTGCTGAGGTAACAGGGAGTCTTGCATGGGGTTGCCTATCTCTTGTTTCTCCTACTAACAGCCAGCTTCTTATGATTATCCTCTCACTAGTCATATAATCTAATACCTCCATATTCTCACATCCTACCTCCTAAACATCTCAGCCAACCCCTCAGGACCCCCATCTACCTTTAGAAACTGTAAACCATTACGCAAACCTATTAACTATAAGGTAGAAGATAACCGAACTCATCATTTCTGATTATAGTGACAAAACTGTAAATGTAAAAATAGAAGCTAACTCATATATGCTGCATGTTGGGTACACTGAGTGCTGTAATATTGATCTCTCCCTTAAAAGTGAGCTATTGGTAACCCATAGGAACACTATAAGACAACAGGACAGAAGCTGTAATACCTCGGATCTACACTGCAAAAGAGGAAGACTCATAGACATCATGAAAAAACAAGGGAGAAAAGTGTCCCAAATAAACCAAGATATACAACAATAGAATAGATAGATAGGGAAGTAGGTTAAATGTCAGAGAAGGAGTTCAGAATATACATAAGTAAAATGATTTGGGAATTAAAGAACAACCTAAGTGAGAAGATCCGGGCAAAAATCGGTCACTCCAACAAAAAGAGAACAAGTACAAGTTGTAAGAGATTACTTCAAGAAAGAGATAAGAGATACTGAAAAACAAACAAACAAACAAACAAATCCTTGAAATGAAAGAAACAATAAGCCAATTTAAAAAATTCAATAGATAGCATCACCAACAGACTAGATCACTTGGAAATCAGGACCTCAGACAATGAAGACAAAATATATGATCTTGAAAATAAAGTTGATCTCACAGTGAAGATAGTAAAAACCATGAACAGAGTACCCAAGAATCATGATACCATCAAAAGACCAAATTTAAGATTTGTTGGGATAGAGGAAGGTTCAGAGATTCAAACCAAAGGAATGCACAATCTCTTCAATGAAATAATAGCAGAAAATTTCTCAAGCATGAAGAATGAACTGGAAAATCAAATACAAGAGGCCTATAGGACATGAAATGTACAAAATTACAACAGATCTACACCAAGACACATTATAATGAAAATGTCTAGCATACAGAATAAGGATAGAATTTTAAAGGCTGCAGAGAGAAAAATCAGATTACCTATAAAGGGAAGACCAATTCAGATCTCAGCAGATTTTTCAACACAGAATCTCAAAACTAGGAGATCCTGGAACAACATATACCAAGCTCTAAAATATAATGAATGCCAACCAAGTATCTTATATCCAGCAAAATTAAGCTTCAGATTTGATGATGAAATAAAAACATTCCATGATAAACAAAAGCTAAAAGAATTTACAGCAAGAAAGCCTGCACTACAGAACATATTCTTGGCAAAATATTCCACGAGGAGGAAATGAAAAACAACAATGAAAATTTGCAAAGGAAAGAACTACAATAAAGGAAAAGCCAACCAAAGGAGAAACCAAGTCAAGCTAAATATCAAAAATGACTGGTGATACAATTCATGTCTCTTTCAACTCATTTTGATAAATTTTTACACATAAAAATTTTAACTACAATATCATCTTATTTTTCAGATTTTTGTTTATTTTGTAATTTTTGTTTTCCATTTCTCTTCACAAAGTTACACAAATATGTTCTTTAAAAGTTTTAGCATTTTATATGTTATATTTTAATATAAAATTAATCTGGTATGTGTGAATACATTACCTGTGATATGAGATGAGGTATATTTTACTCTCCTATAATTAAAAATCCATTATTCAAGATTCCAAGATGAAAAAAGATCAATCAGAATAAAAATTGTTTAATAAGGTATTTATAAAGGTAAGGGCAAGATCGAGGGAAAAACGAACAAATTTTGTGAAGCCCCTTTCCTTCCATAAACTTGGAGAGGTAGGAGGTAAAAGAAGAGAGAGCCACTATGAAAACCTTGTAGGAGAAGGTGACCTAACTGAAGTTATTCCCACCAAAAGCATGAAGAAACCAACCCACAGTCTATTAGAGTCTTACAGGGAGAAATAGAACACCTCGCTCTACTCTTGTATATTCTAAGTTCATCTCTTTGGTGTCCCTTTCTGATGGAATGCAACAAGAAACCACATAACAAGGTGACTTACCATGCAGCCTACAGCATATGTCTCATCAAAAGGTGAAAGATGGAAAAAGGAGCCAATATGACAGCCAGTGGTTACATGAGGCCACTGAGTATTTGAAATATGTCTAGTCTGAATTGAGGTGTGCTATGTGTTAAATAGACATTAGATTCCAAAGAATTACTAGGTCAAAGAAAATGAACATGAACTATCTTACTAACTTCCACCATGCGACCAGCGCACTGGTTTCATTAAAGAGGTTCTTGGCATAAAAGTTAGCTAGTGAGATCAAAATAAACACACAGACTCAGTTACCTTTTTCTATGACCAGGTCTGAGACGGCTCTCCCTCTGACTCACACCTCGAACTACCCGGTAAGGCAGCAGGGATTACTCAGGGCTAGCAGGAGAGAGAGAGAGAACACGCCAGGGAGTAGTCTTTTATTGGGGAACAAGAAATTCAGGGGAGAATTCCATCCAATGAAGGTTGAGGGGGGCAGCACTCCAAGGTCAGGGTCAGTGATAAGTCCCCGGGGTCAGTGGTCAGTCACACCCCCACACGGACAGGCTCTCGCACCAGGAGAGGGTCCGGAAAGCTCCAACACAGTTTAGCCAGAGCGCCTCACACCCAATCCGGGAGTTGCCCAATCATGTGTGAGAATGGCTCCCCACAACTAACAATTATTTTCTTTGCAAATTATGTTGGTAATCCATTGGGTTAAATGGAACTATATTAAAATTAATTTTTCTATTTGTTTAAAAAAAGAATTAAAGGAGAACACGGTAACATATTCTGTATCTTGATGGTAGTACTATATACTATATATTTTTTATATTTGTATTATCAAAATTTATATAACTATAAAACTAAATAGGCAAATTGTACCATATATAATTTATATCTCAACAAACATGACTTTTAAAAGAAATCTAGTTCATAAAGTGTTTTAACAGGATTAGGCACATACTAACCACCTGATAAATAATGGCTATTATTATGATTCATTAAAACAACCAGCATCAAGCTGTTTCATTGTAGGGTAGGAGGGGGAGCATGGGAGGAATAGATGAACTCTAGATAGGGCAAAGGGGTGGGAGGGGAAGGAGGGGGGCATGAGGTTAGAAATGATGGTGGAATGTGATGGACATCATTATCCAAAGTATATGTATGAAGGCACAAATGGTGTGAATGAATATATTTTGTATACAGCTAGAGATATGAAAAATTGTGCTGTATATATGTAATATGAATTGTAATACATTCCGTTGTTATATATAACAAGTCAGAATAAAAAATAAAATACATATTTTTTTAAAAAAGAAAGTTACAACATTTATAAAAGGGTTTAGGATCTGAATAAACAACAACAACAAAAAAAATGTTTCATTCTACATTCTTTCTTTTTTTTCGGGGATGGCGGGTAACCAGGGATTGAACTCAGGGGCACTCAACCACTGAGCCACTTCCCAGCCCTATTTTGTATTTTATTAGAGATAGGGTCTCCCTGAGTTGCTTAGCACCTTGATAAATTGCTGAGACTGGCTTTGAACTTGTGATCCTCCTGCCTCTGCCTCCCACATTGCTGGGATTACAGGCATGCGCCACCACACCCGGCTTCTTCTACAATCTTAAGGAAGACTGAATAAAATAAAATTGTCTTCCACCAATAACATATAATAATCCACTGGAAATCCCAATAAAATAATTTTAGAAATGTAACTAACTGTTTTAAAATCCATATGAATGAATAAATATGCAAGGGTTTCTGCGAACATTCTGAACAAGAAAAATAATGAGAAGTGTCTTGATATACGACTAAATCAGTCAGAGTCACTTCAGGTGAACTGGGCTGGCATGAAATAATCACACAAAGTCAGAGAAAATATCTTTTTCTTTGGGTTCTGCGGTGACTCCTCTGACCCACCTCCCACAAAATGGGCAAGTCAGGCAAGAAAGAGAAAGGGACACTCCTGGAACCCTGGTTTTATTGGGGGAGGCAGTTTGAATGAACATTCCATTCATATAAAGCAGAGGAGTAATGTTACAAGGGGCAGCCCACTCCCATTGGGTACCGCCCACTCCCAAAGCTTGCTCCTCTGCTGAGCAGAGATGGGGATCCACCTGCTTCCAGGTTAGGAAAGCCAGTCTCCACATTTCCATCACTCAAAGCTAGGGGGTGCTCAGCTCCTACGTGGCAGCTCAGACAGAGAAGTGCACCTTAACACATATTAAGAAGTGCTGTAAAGCTACCTGATACAAACAGGTTTAGATGCATATATAAGTAAAACAGAATACAGCATCTAAAACCAGGCAAATGAATGTAGAGTATATTATAGTATAAAAACAGCATTACAGTTCAGTGATAAATAGGTTATTCTTGAATTCCTGGGCTCAAGCAATTCTCTTGTCTTAACCCCCCAAGTAGCCAAGAACACAGGGGCAAGATGACATATTGGGCTCAAATGGATTATTTAATAAAAGATACCAGCACAATTGATTTATATGCCTGGAAGAAAACGAAGTAAGATTTTAATTCCACACCATATACAAAAATAAAACCTAAATGTTAAAAAAATTACAAACATTTAAAATAAATAAGAATATTTATTTAATTTCTAATGGGGAAAGGTCTTTAAGAAAGACAGAAAATCAGCCAGGTGCAGTAGCATGCCTGTAATCCTGGTCTCTGGAAGGTTGAAGGAGGAGGCTCACAAATTCAAAGCCAGAATGGGGAATTTCCCAGGTCTGTGCCCCAAAATTAAAAATGAAAAGAGCTGGGGATGGAGCTCAGTGGTAGAGTTTCCCTGGGTTTAATGCCCAGTACAGCAAAAAACAAAAATAAATTTAGAAAGAAAGACCAGAAATCAACCAGTCCAATCATGCCTCTATCCCTATCAATCCACTAAAACTGCTCTGGTCAAAAGGTATTTAACTGGCTTTTGCATCACTGTGACCAAAATACCCAACAAGAACAATTTAGAGGAGGAAAAATGTATTTGGAGCTCACAGTTCCAGAGGTCTCAGTCCAGAGACAGCTGAATCCATGGCTCTGGGGCCAAGATAAGGCACAACTTCGTGAGGAAAGGGCCCCAGACTCAGTTCATGATGCCGGGAGTTGGATGGTTTGAGGGGAAGTGTCCAGAAGCAGAGAGAGAGAGAGAGAGAGAATGGCAGAAGGAGCCTCAGGGAGGATGCACTCTTCCAGGGCAAGCCTCCAGTGATCTACCTCTTTCAGTCACACACCACCAGCCTACAGCTACCCATTTACCACTCAATCAATCCATTCAAACTAGGATGGACTGATTGAGTTACAGCTCTCATAATCCAATCATTTCATCTCTGAATATTCCTGCATTAACCCGTGCATTGCGGTGGGGGTGGGGGGACATCAAAACCATAACAGAAGGTACTAATAATGTCCATTTTACCAAATCCAATGGTTACTCTCTCCTTCCCCCAGAACTGGGGATTGAATTCAGGAGCACTCTACCACTGAGCTATACCTCCAGCCCTTTTTATTTTTTATTTTGAGATAGGGTCCCCCTAAGTTACCAAGGATGAGCTTTCGTGTTAGAGGCCATATATATAAATTATGGTTTGTTTGAGTCATTAAGGCAGGGGTCCACTTTTTCAGGAACTCCTGGGTGGAATCCCCCTTTGGAGAATGCCCTGATAATGCTGGTGCCTGTTTCGGCTCAGAACCTTAAGGATCAAACAGCTTCTGGGAGATGGGCATATCCTGCCAGATAACCTGTTCACTGCAAGACCCTTGCCACACCAAGAAGCAAGCACCAACACAAGATCCTCACCCCTGCCCACCCCAGCTCTCAGCCAGAAACCTTATACCTACCAATCACCTTTGATCTGTACCTCTATAAATAAAGAAAGCCCAGGCTTTTTCTTTGTTAGGAGCCAGACCCTACTGGTTGGCTCAACGGGTCACACCCTTGCTTTGAAAATATATAATTCTTGTCTTTTTGTCTTTTTTTTCCTGCTTTATTACTTTCACAACTCCTGCCTTAGTCTCCCAAATAGCTGGGACTATAAGCTGCACTGCCACACCAGGCTCAATGGTCACTTTTGAATCTTCCTCCTCTTTTCGGCAGAACTCAACAGTTTCAGCCACTTATTTCTAATAACATTATCCCTTTGCTTCCTTTTTTTTTCTCCTACCTAATTCAGAAATGCATAAATTTAGTTTAAAGCAGAGATTGCAACAAGCCATCTTTTTACTATTGTCCCACACAATGTGTTTGTTTATTCAAATTAGTGCCACAATTGTCACTGGGCTACAGTCACCTGGAGCTGAATATTGTTTTTCTCCTTTAGAAGGAGCAGGGCATCCTTGCTTCTCTCACTTTCTTATCTGCCTAACCACTCAACATATGAATTTTCTACACTGCCTTAAAATGTCTAAGAAATGGTTGGACAGGAAAAGCTCACGGCCCACTCCTGTAAATCCAGCAACTTGTGAGGCTGAGGCAAGAGGATCACAAGTTCAAGGCTAAATTCAGTAATATAGGGAGACGCTGCCTCAAAATAAAAAAAGGATTGGGGATGTAGTTCAGTAGTAAAGTGCTCCTGGGTTCAATCCGCGGAAGAAGGAAGGGAGGGAGGGAGGGAGGGAGGGAGGAAGGAAGGAAGGAAGGAAGGAAGGAAGGAAGGAAGGAAGGAAGGAAGGAAGGAAGGAAGGAAAATACAACAAGTTACCAAGTTACTACAGTCTTCATTTCTGCAACTGGTCAAGGAGCCATAATTGGACTATGAACTTCTTCCACAACCCTTTTTTATCCCCAACCCCGCCCACCCCAGCTCCTAGCCAGAACGTCAGATGGTCAGGGTCCTTTACCTATAGAGAGGGAATTTCCATTTCTGACTCAAGGTCTGAGTTCTCTCAATTGTCCTCCCTTTTTCGGGTTGCTGTATCCCATTAATCTTTGTTTATGTATTGGTGTCTCGTGCATGGGTGTGTCTTGCTACAGCCCCATGGGTGAAGCTATGCTCACCTGTTCCTTTGTAATATAACCCCTTGCCATGTTTGGGATAGAATCTTCCATGGAAGTGCCTTGTGTGTGGCCCCTCTTCTTACTGTACCCTTGGGTGTGGCCTATCCAGGTGTCAGTCAACCTGCTCACAGTGGACATCATGAAGATACTCAGCCCCCTGAAACCTGACCCCTGGCCTCATTCGAATAGCTTCTCCTCAATAAAAGGGGTCAGTCAACGTGTGCTCTTGCCCTCTCTCTTTCTCCGGACCCTTAAGGTCAGAGGAGCTGTCACAGTGACCCCAAAGAAAAAGATATTTGTGTCTCTTGTGTGGTTATTTCGTGCAGCCCAGTTAGCCCAGTTTAACTAGAGTGACCCCGAGCCTTTTAGTCTCGAGAACAGAAACTCGGCACTATCCTCCTGCCTCGGCCTCCTAATTGCAGAGATTACAGGCATGTGCCCGTAAATCTTTATTATTAGTCATGGAACTCTGAAGCTTCACTTCTAGAAAATCCCCTGGTTTCCAGAAATAGCTTTCTTTGTCCCCTCTGTGTAGCAGCAGCTCAATTTCCCCCATTTATTCAGGATCAATCACATACCAGCCTTAGTATCTTTTTTTTTTTTTTTTTTTTTTTTTTTTTTGTCGTGGGCATTGAACCCAGTGGTGCTTTACCACTTAGCTATATTCCCCAGACCTTTTATTTATTTATTTATTTTCTTATTTTGAAGCAGAGTATTACTGAGTTGGTTAAGGCCTTACTAAAGTGTTGAGGCTCTCCTCAAACTTGTGATCCTCCTGTCTCAGCCTCCTGAATTGCTGTGATAACAGGTATGTGAGGCTGAGGCAGGAGGATGACCCAATAGCATATAAAACCTTAAATGACCAGGCAGTCCTATCTTCCATATTCATCAGTGGAATAAATCTCCCTCTAGGGACTAAGTTCTTCTTTTTTAAAAAAAATTATTTATTTATTTAGTTGTAGTTGGACACAATATTTTTATTTTATTTATTTATACATGCTGCTGAGGATAGAACCCAGGGCCTTGCACGTGCTAGGCGAGCGCTCTATCACTGAGCCACAATCTCAGCCCCTGGGGACTAAATTCTTCAAACCAACAGAGCTTGAGGTTGTTGGGAAATGAAAACTCTGTGAGTAGGTTATTCAGTGTGATAGTGAAAGCGCCACTCCTACTTCTACCCCCTAACTCCTAAACCCACATATTCTGGCTGTGGGAGAAATAAGTCCCTATAATGACCTCTCATCCAAAGCACATACTGCCATCTTGTAAGTCAGATCCCCATTTTTTTTTCAGGGTATTGTCCTTTGAGTGTTCAGCAAACCATTCCAAGTTTTATATAGGCATCTGCTTCCAAGTAATGGGGAATGTGTTAAGATCAATTAATTCCATGAGCATGAGCTCATTAGTGCATCTCCTTTATTGTGAAACAAATTCCTTGATTAAACACAATGATATAGGGGGAATGCCATGACTACAGATAAGGCATTCTATAAGTCCACAAATAGTGGTGTTGACCTTTTTTGGCTTTTATGGGCAAGAAGGGAAAACCTATATTCGGAATGTGTCTATCCCTGAGCTGGGGTCCACTGAGATAGAATTTTCACTGGATTTCCTCACACCCAGGTATTGATGTACAGGATATAAAAGGTATCACAACACTTTCCCCTGAGAAAGTTGTCACCCAGTGTGATCAAAATCAAATGTGTGTGCTTTCTCACCAGAAGTAGGGAGTCTAGTATTGAGCAGATGTCCACACACATGCACATGTGTGTGCACACTGAGGTTGATTCTAGCATGTGTAGTGTATGAACATTGTTTAATATTACTTTAAGTATAGAATAACTTAAAGCAGATCTCTTATTTGCCTAAATTACTTTGCTTATTCTAAAATAATCAAAATTAGGAATTACAGGCACATGCCTGTAATCCCAGTGGCTTGGGAGACGGAGACAGGAGGATCGGCAATTCAAAGCCAGCTTCAGCAATGGCAAGGTGCTTTGCAACTCGGTGACAACCTGTCTCTAAATAAAATACAAAATAGGGCTGGGGGTGGCTGGGGTTGTGGCTCAGTGGTACAGCGCTTGTCTAGCATGTGTGAGGCACTGGATTTGATTCTCAGCACCACATATAAATAAATAAAATAAAGGTCCATTGACAACTAAAAAAAATAATAGGGCTGGGGATGTGGCTTAGTGGTCAAGTGCTGTCATGAGCCATCTGTGGGCTGTGTGTGGACTATGTTGCACATAGTAGCCTCCTGAGGAGATAAGTCTGGCACTGGGCACTCCCTGGGGCACCTCCCCCCAACAGGGATTGATTGCCTGATACAGGTGAACTTCCCCCTCAGATCCCACAGGCTTGCCAAAATGCGTGTGACTTGCCGAGATGTCCATCAACTGCAAGACATTGGGAAGTAAGACTCTGTCCTTGAAACCTTATCCCTGCCTTTGATGTACCCCCTTAAATAAACCATGGGAGCCATTTCTCTTTGTCTAGTTCAAGAACCATGTGGACTAGATCTATTAAGGGCTTTGCTGTTTGTAAATATATTTCTGAGTGCTTGTGTTTTATTATTTGTTAATTATTTGAGATATTAAGATTTAGGGTAGCTTGGACTCCCCCCCCCCCCACAGTGAGATGCTAGCTGTCTTCCTTGCCAAAAGAGAGTTCCTGAGTTCAATCCTAGTTCAAAAAAAAAAAATTAAGGATTGTCTAGATACTCACCTGTTTCTGGTAAGACCTAAAATGAGATCAAACTACACCTGGTTTATGTTCCTGCTGTAGCTCTGTGTGACCTAGGACAAATCACCTGACTCTAGAAACTTGAATTCTGTGAAGTTAATATCTGATGGTTTATTTAAGATAGCAAATGGGAGGATATATGAAAGTACAAAAAAAAATTAAGTGTTTGGCATAGAGTAGAAGCACTATCCATGCATGTTCCTAGTTATTCCCTTTCTCCCTCTGTTCAGTTGAAGGAAGTGGGGGACTCTCCCCCAATAAACACTCAGAGATCAGGGCCCAACTCACCATCCAGGGGTCTAGTCTATCACTGTCTGCCTCATAATCCAGACTGCATCACAACTCAGGTACTATCCTTTTGTCCTGCAAATCCTTTTCCTTCTAGGCATTAAGTGTGTCTCCCAACTGAGCCCCCACAGTCTATCCTGCAGTCCTGTCTTGAGTGTCCAGCCCATGGCAAAGAATTGCAGCTTGACAGTGAGGTTTGGGGGACCCTTTTAGAAGAGGGTTGGAAAGAAGAGAAAGATAAATCTAGGAGCACTTATCACTGAGCTGCATCCCTAGCCCTTTGGTTTTATTTATTTATTTATTTAAATTTATACGTGACAGTGAAATGCATTACAATTTTTATTACACATATAGAGCACAATTTTCATATCTCTGGTTGTATACATAGTATATTCACACCAATTTGTGTCTTCATACCTATACTTTGGATAATAATGATCATCACATTCCACCATCATTAATTACCTTTTGGGTTATTTTATTTTATTTTATTTTATTGTAGTTGTAGATGGACAGAATGCCTTTATTTTATTTGTTTATTTTTAAGTGGTGCTGAGGATTGAACCCAATGCCTCATGCATGCTAGGCAAGTACTCTGCCACTGAGTTACAGTCCCAGCCCTGTTTTTTTGTTTTTTTTTTCAGACAGGGTCTTGCTAAGATGCTAAGGCTGGCCTTGAGCTCAGAATCCTCCTGCCTCAACTTCCCAAGTCACTGGGATTACAAGCATGTGCGTCACTGTGCCCAGCCAACTACTTTTAATTTCAAGAGAGCCTGGCTACATGTTCCCTGGAGTAACAGGGGAGGCAGCTGGATCAAGGCACTGATACAATTCGGCAGGAATCTGCTAGACCAGTCAGATAAAGCCAGCATCTGATCCTGAATAAGAGAGGGTTCAGGCCTTACCTGTCCAGGCTATGAGGGACCAAATCAGGTATGCCTGAGCTCAGCTAAGGGAAACTCTGCTCTATTCCCTCTAAGCTGGACAATATCCTTTTTTTAAATAATTTTATTTATTTTTTTTAAAGAGAGAGTGTGAAAGAGAGAGAATTTTTTAATATTTATTTTTCAGTTTTTCGGCAGACACAACATCTTTGTTTGTATGTGGTGCTGAGGATTGAACCCGGGCTGCACACATGCCAGGCAAGCGAACTACCGCTTGAGCCACATCCCCAGCCCTGGACAATATCCTTAATAACCAATCTGGCTACACTTCATTTATCCAACCCTTTATGTAGTATTAAAAAAAAAAAAAAAAAAAAAAAAAAGCACAGACTGATTGAATCAGACTGCCTGAGTTCTGGGTCTAATTCAACTACTCATTTGTTTTGAGAAGGTCCTTCAATATCTTTGACTTCTACATTTGTAAAATGGGGATATAATAGTATATAATAATATAAAGTATCTGTGTCATAGGCTTGTAATGAGTTAATATATATGAAAATGCTTAGAACAGGATCTGGCACATAGCACTTTAGGAACTTTATTTTTTTTAAATATTTATTTTTTAGTTGTAGTTGGCCACAATAACTTTACTTTATTCATTTATATGTGGTGCTGAGGATTGAACCCAGGGCTCCACATGTGCTAGGCAAGCATTTCACCGCTGAGCCACAACCCCAGCCCCAAGGAACTTTAGATATTACTATTATCACCATTCATATCTTGTATGCAGTATGAAGCTAGAGAATCACCAAAACGTAGAGAATGAACATCCCTTAGGACTCTACCTATGAATAACTCTAAGTTGATAGGGCCTTATATGCCAGTAAGAACACTCTCGAGTACTGAAGATGGCTTTTCTTGCTTTGTTCTTGAAAATCCAGGTGATTTGGTAAATAAAGAACACTGATGATGATGATGATGGTCATCATCATCATGAGAAAATAAAAGGAAAAATTTGATAAAAGAAACATTGAGAAAGCTTTTTAAAATGGAATCAGAAACCAGGCATGGTGGCGCAGGCCTGTAATGGCACTTACTCAGGAGGGTGAGGCAGGCAGATCACAAATTCAAGGTCAGCCTTAGCAACTTATTAGGACCCTGTCTCAAAAGAAAAAAGAAAAAAAGCTGAAGAAGGTATAGTTCAGTGATAGAATTGGATTCGATCCCCATTATTTAAAAAAAAAAAAAAAACCCAGAAGTGGTAAGCACACACCTATAATTCCAGCAGCTTGGGAGGCTGAGGCAGGAGAAGCACAAATTCAAAGCCAGCCTCAGCAGTTCATCAAGGCCCTAAGTAATTTAGGGAGACCCTGTCTCAAAATAAAAAATAAAAAGGGCTGGGGATGTAGTCTAGTGGTTAAGTGCCCCTGTGCTCAATCCCCAGTAAGGGAATCAAAAGGCACTATGAGAATAAGTAGTTGCCTGAGAATGTGAACTTTTGGGCACTTTGACCCCTTAATTGCAGGCAGCTGGAATGACCAGATAATTACACTGAGACCAGAGACTCAATATGTATGTCAAGCGATTATAAGATTATTGTTTTACAGACATTTTTAATACATTTATACATTCTTTTCTTTATCTGATTAGTCTCATAGCACCTGCCACTTAAACCCTGTTCTTTCTCGACATTTAATAGAAATTTTCTTCAAAGGAATTTTTACTGCTTTGCAATAAATTAGTACTACTTGTCTACATAAGTTTCCTTTTTTCTTGCCTCCTTTGGAACATTCACTCCGTGGTATCTGAATCTGTTTCCTAATTGTAACCCAAATAAATACCAAATAAAGTTCTTTTATGTTATCCATGATGGCACACACCTATAATCCCAGCTGCTTCAGAACCTAAGGCAAAAGGACCACAAATTTGAATATAGTCTCAGCAATTTAGCAAGACCCTGTCTCAAAATCAAAAGGGCTGAGTCTATAGTTCAGTGGCACAGCACCCCTAGATTCAATCCCCAGTACTGGAGGGGGCAGAGGGGGAAGCAAACTTCCTAACCACCCTTCACAACCCCTCAGTTTTCAGAGGCACAGACAGCAGAGAGACCAGTTGGGGAGATGATTAAGGATAGGAAGAGGGGCTTGTGGGTATAACTCAGTGGTAAAGTGCTTGCTCAGCATGTGTGAGGTCCTGGGTTTAGTCTCCAGTATGGGGATAAAAAAAAAAAAAAAGAACAGGACGACAACAGCTCACTGGAAAGTGATTCCAATTTCCAGTCAGAGTTGGTTCGCAGAGCCTGAGGATAACAGGGGCAGAGATGCTGCCAGAAACTGCTTCCAACTGCAACAATTTCAGAAACTCATCAAGGGCAAGAAGAAGAGTGGAGAGAGAGAGAGGCAAAGAGGTGGACAGGAAGGGGCAACTGGCAATTCCCCAAAAAAGGATATTAAGGCAGGATTTCATTGTAAGAGGAATGGAAAAGACAGAAGTGGAAGAAGCTGACTCTACATTGGGGCCAGATGAAGGTGAGGTCAAGAGTTCCATTCAGTAATATCAAGTATCTGAAAGTAGGATGTGAAAGGTTGTCTAGGAAGCAGAATCCTTGTCCCTTTCACTACCTGAATTTTCCACCCAGAACCTTCATCTCCAAGTTTGGGTTTTAGAAACATATTTAAAAATATATCACTTACTTAGACCTACAGACTTTCTCTGCCTTTGTCAGGACTATAGTTCTGTTATACTGTACAGTTGAAAATACACCAGAAGAGTAATCAGTTATTTGGATGTGATACTAGGATAGACTAAGAAATATTTGGTCTTCATCCTCAGGTCCTGGCACAGAGCTCCTAAAGCCCTTGGAATTTCTTGAGTGATGACTGTTATTCATGATAAACCCCTCTTGACCACACTACATATATGCTAGTGAGGTGACTCTTGAAGGGTGGAAGGCTTACTGCTAGAAAAACCAATCTTATGATTAGAAAATTGAACTTTCAATCCCTCTCCCATCTCCAGAGGGAGAAGGGCTGGAGATTGACTAAATCAAATCACTAATGACCAGTGACTTAATCAATCATGTTTATATAATGAAGCCTTTATAAAAATTGTAAAAAATAAACTTCAGGTTTCAGATAACTTCCAAGTTGGTGAACATACTTATGTTCTGAGAGAGTGGTGTCCCCAGAGATGACATAAAAAGCTTCACGTATCATCCTCCCTATACCTTGTCCTATGTATTTCTTCCATTCGACTTTTTCTGAGCTGTATCCCCTATAATAAATCAGTAAAAGTAGGTAACACATTTTCCTGAGTAATGTGAGCCATTCTAGCAAATTATCCAACAGGAGCAAGGGGTCCTGTGACCCCCTGATTTACAGCTGATTAGTTGGAAGTACAGGTCACAGCCTGGGATTTACAATTGGCAACACACATTTGGTGTCAGAAGTGTTGACTCTACTTTTCATTTCTTTCCTTTTCCCCCCCCCCTTCATGTCTTATCTGCTAAGCCATTTATAACAGAAATCAACAATTCCACAAAGACTTGTCATTTTTATTCCACAAAATAAAATACTCAAGAAAAACTCTCCAGTGATTAGTACCCAAGGATCATTTCTTTAGCTATACATACTAGAGGGAAGAGAAGCAGGAATCTAGAGCCCCAAGAATGAGATCCCAGTGGCTGGGGACATAGCTCAGAGAAGAGGCTCAATTTGAATACCCATGGTAGGAACAAGCAGCCTGGCAGAGAGAAATCAGCTTTTAGAACTGTTATTGAGATCTACCATTAGTTTGGTAAAGATACCTGTGTAAGTTAGTTTTTCATCTCTGTGACTAAAATAACAAACAAGAAAAATTTTGAGGAGGAAAAGTTTATTTAGATTCCTGGTTTTAAAAGTGTAGTCCATGGTAGGCCTCTTCCCTTGCTCTGGGCCCAAGGTGAGGCAGGATATCATGGCAAAAGGGCACTGCTTGTGTTATGGTGACCAGGAAACAGGGAGACAGAGAGTGGAAGGAGAAAGGGCCGCAGGGAAGATGCATCTTTCAGGGTTCGTCCCCAGTGACCCACCTTCTCCAGTCATGCTCTTCATGCTATGGTTACCACCCAGTTAGTTCATTCAAACTAGGATGGACTGATTAGGTTACAGCTCTCTTGACTCAGTCATTCACCTCTGAATATTCCTGCATTAAAATGGAAGCTTTTGGAGGATACCTCATATCCAAACCATAACAATGCCCAAGGCTCTCTTTTGGTCAAACCCATCCTTCCCAAAGTAATGACTATGTGTTTATTACTAAGGACTTAATTTAAAAATATGCATGAGGATAAACATAACCTTTTTGGAGCAAGAGATGGTGAGGGGAAAAATCATTTCAGCAATATGCTCCAGATCAGTGTGGCAAGGAACAAATCAGTGGAGATCCCGCAAGCAGAAGATACTATAGAAAGGGGCTGGTGACAGAGAACTCCATCCTTGCCTTAGCAACAGCCAACTCTCAAGAGCCCAAGGCTCTAATAAGAAGGAGCAATTTAGTCTGACCATAGGCAAAGACTAAGGTACAGCACCAGTTAATTCTCATCTCATCCATGGGATAAGGGAACAGGAAATACTCCTATTTTACTAGAATATGCTGGAATACACAAGGTGTAGCAATAAAGTTATTCTCGTATTTGCCTAAGAGGCTGGAACTAAAGGCCACTATCATTCCTATACTGCACTCAGAACATAGTCCAAATATAACAGTAAACTTCCTTTTCTCTAGCATCAGGAGGAGGGAGGTACCGCCTTTTACATATGGCCTTCCCATGAATCACTCTTTAATTCTCCTAAAATGTTATAGGCTTGCTAGGCATGGATACACTTTGGGGTAAAGTTTGCATTCCAGTGATATTGTCCTTTGTTTCTTATTCATACCTGCTATATGTTGTTGTTGTTCTGCAGTTCTGGGGATTAAACCCCAGGGTGCTCTACCACGGACCTACATCCCCAGACCTTTTTATTTTTTGAGTCCGGGTCTAAGTTGTTTAAGCTGACCTGAAACTTGCAATCTTTCTGCCTCTGTTTCCCAAGTCATTGGTATGTCAGGCATGTGCCACCATGCCTGGCTTGCTATTTGGTTTTGACTTCTATATTCTTGAATCAAGAAGGGAAGTATAAATACTAAGAAGTAAGGGGAAATCTTAGAGACAGGGAATGAGACAGTGTTTTCTAGAGACTGGGAAGAAAGAGAACAGGGAATTATTGTTGAAACATTTCAGTTGTACAAGATGAAAAGTACCATGGAGATAGTAGTGAAGGTTGCACAACATTGTGAATGTATTTAATACCACTGAACTGGATAGATAAAAAAAAAAATAGTTGAGATGAACTAGACATAATGATGCATGCCTGTAAATCTTAGCCGCTCAGGAGGCTGAGACAGGAGGATCACAAGTTCCAGGCTAGCCTGGGCAACTTAACAAAACCCTATCTCAAAATAAAAAATACAATGGGCTGGGGATAGAGCTCAGTGGTAGAGTGCCCCTGGGTTTAATTCCCAGTACTGAAAAAAAAAAAAAAAAAAAAAGCTAAAAATGGTAAGTTTAAAAAAAGAAGTGACAGCAAGAATAGATCTTTTTTCCCCTCAATCTTTAATCATTTGCTTTCTAGTTTCAATGTATAGTCATTTTACTTCATTTGTGATTTGAACTCTTCTGTGTAACACTGGTGCTCTCTAGTGACCGTAATCATTGTTAGCTTCCCTTAAGTTTGATAAACACTGGTAGAAGAAGGGAGAATGTGGGAGGAAGAACAAGCAGGATAGGTCATTTGGGGATAGGGAGCAAGGAAGACTAGTTTTGTTTTCAGAGTGATATGTACCAGGTTTGCTCTTGACTGGCAGGAGTACAGGAAGATGAACTCCCTGCAGGTGCACACTGTGGGTGGTGAAAGCAGCAGACACAATGTGGGAGGCACATCAAGGTGAGGGCAAGGTCAGGAGAAGGAAGGCAGAACTGGCTTCACCCTGAAAACTATTCAGCCAGTGTTGGTTTCTGTGTCACCATGTAATCCATGCAGTTGCTCTACCATTCTCCCTGGGGCCAGTTCAGGCTTAAGTTCACATTCCTCCAAGACAAAAACACTAATAGAGTTAAATGGCCCCAACTTGAGGCCTTTTTATTATCGTTGTTGTTACAATTATTAAACATGCTAAAATCACAGAGTGGCTATTTCATTTCTGCCCTGACTCCACAGTGGGGCAAGGGGGAACTACAGGGGTCACATGCCTCTTGTGGCTTCTGGGGATGTCTAGAGTTGGGGGGTTAGAGGTAGGCAGGTTAGCAAAGCCCCAGGAATCCTTCAGGTAGTACACTTTTACTGACAATAACTTGTGGCTTCAGAGACTTCCCCTTCTTCACTTTTCTTTCCTCTCTAATCCACCCTCCGCCTCATTCCCCTGCCTATGGCTCCTTAGGACCTCTTCTGCCTGTGCCTTTTGTGGTCTTAGACTGAAAGATGAAGGAAACTTTTCCAATCCTCTACCACTCCCAGTCTCCCTTCCTTGGAACTAATCTACTCAGCATGCACTAATGTAGTAAGCTGTTTGATTTAGGGCCACCAGGAGAGAAAGGGAAGCTCAAGTTCCCATTGTGGCTTTGATCATAGGAGGGAGGTTGGAGGTTTTGGTGCAGAATAATCTGAACGGGAAAGAAATGCTACTTTAAGTATGAATGTTACAACTGGCAGAACAGTGCATACACCTACCCTTGGACACCCTACTCTGAAGTTTTTTTCCTCCTTCCCATATCATTGAGGGGTGGGGTCCATTCTACCTCAAAGCCTCTGTTTTCCAACCCCACAGGGCAAGCATAGGCACTAATGAGAGAGCCTGAGCCCAAGGAGAAACTGATCCACCCTTTGGCAAGTGGCTGCCAACTGAAATCTTCATCTTGTCTGTGTCCCTGTATCTCTACTGCTGTGATGTCTCAAGAGGGTCAGAGAAAAGAATATTTAAAGGTTGAACTTGCCTCAGTGAGAGGCCAGAGGGATAGAGGGACAAGATACATGGGAGTCAGGGCTACAGAGAAAGGGAAAGAAGGTAGCAGGGTAAAGGGCTAGGCTAGCCATTCAAGAGCTGGGATCCTTTTTCCTTTTCTGGAATCGTCGGAACTTGCCCTGAATGGCGAGGGCAGCCTTCTCTGTTTCTGGTGCTGTCAGATCAATGTCAATCTCCTCCTCCTCCTCAGACTTCTTGACACTGCCAGCTTTCCCTGTGGATAGTTGGGAGATACGTTAATGAAATAACCTGCTTATTCTAGCCTTTTCTTCCAAGCTCCAAATATAGTGGGTAAGGTCCATTTTGTGCTACACTCTTTGGGGTAGACCCCAGTCTTTTCTAGGACTATGAATGCCTGATGATTCTCCAAGAGGTTTGAGTCAAGGTACCAAGTCTGGGAGTCAGCAATAGTTACTGAAGCTTTGCTGTTTTTGAACCAAATGACAAATGTCTCCTATCATTACTTATTCCTCAATCCTATAGTTCAAGTCCCAAAATTCACTTTCCCCAGTTTTTCCTCAATTTCCAATGGAGACAGAGACTGATATTTCTCCTGCCACCCCAACAACTTCTGACCTAGTTTCTAAAATCAAAGAGGAAATACTGATAGGTTTACTTTTTAGTAAAAAGTAGAAAGAAGCCTATAGATGATAGTAGTTTTAACATAGACCTTTGGCCCATTTTTTCACATTTTTATTCCATTGACATCTGGCCTTAGGTGCTTCCAGATTTGCAGCTCTACTTGTCTTCATGTTCCCACCTTCACTAGCTCTACAAACTGCCTAGCCCAACCCCACTCACCTTTCTCTTCTGGGCCAGATGCCTGGTTGCTTCCTGGAGATGTTTTGGTGTTAAGCTGGAAAAAAATCAGGATATCAGATATTCATGGAAGTATTAAAGTACCATCCCTTTAGATCACTTTGGTATACCTAAGCTCTGTTGCATTCCCTTAGTCTCTGGAAGAAGTAGGTCTTAAGATTAAGAACAGAAGAAAAATTATCAAAAAATTTATCAAATGAATATTTATTGGTGCTACAGAAATCATAGAGGACAAAACAAACAAAGAAACCCTGCCCTTATGGAGTTTAAGAATATACTCCAACAAATAAATAAATGATGATGATGTTGGGTGGTGGTAAGATTTATAGGGAAAAGGCAGGGAAGAAAGATAATGAATGCTGGGGAGAATAGAGAACAGTTTGACATAGAGTCATCAAGAAAAGTCACTTGCAAGATGGCATTTGAGCAAAGGGCTGAAGGAGATGAGGGAGTAAAGTTTATTTTATCAATGGCAAGAGCTTTCAAGGGTGCTGGGGAGGAAGTATGATTAGCCTATTTGAGAAATAGCAAGAGACCAGTGTAGCTGAAGAGGAGAGAGGGAGGAGGAAGGTGGGAAATAGATGGAGATGAAGTCAGAGCTAACTGGGGCTGGAAGCAGATGATGTAGTGCCTTGGAAGTCCTTTTAGGGAGTTTGACTTTTACCACAAGTGAGATGGGAAGCCATTGGAGACCTTCAACTGACACAAAAGGGGCATGAGGGAGGAAGCAGATATGCCTGTTAGGAGGTTATTGCAGAAAACCAAGCAAGATATGACGGTAGCTTGAATCAGTATGCTGACAATAGAGGTAGCAAGTAGTTGGTCTTGGATGTATTTTCAACTTATGACCAACATGAATTGTTGACTAAGTGGCATTGTGATAAAGAAAAGTCAGGGATAACTTCAAAATATTGGCCTGATAACCTGAAAAACATGGAGTTGCCATTTCCTGAGATGGAGAAGCCAGGAAAAGGAACAGGTTTTAATGAGAGGATCACCAGTTTGTTTTTGAACAAGTTTGAGATGTCTATTAATTATCCTGGAGATGTTTTTATAAGCAATGTATATTCAAGATGAGTTTAAGTGTAGAGTCTGGGCTGGAGATATAAGCTAGAGAGTTATTAACATATGGATGGATTTAAAGTCATGAGACTGAATGAGATCACCAAAGGAGTAAGTTCAGTTAGAGAAGATAAAGGATCAAATCCTGAGGCATTCCAGTGATTAGAGCTGCAGAAATGAACAAAAATCAACAAAGAGAACTGAAAAGAAGTAAGGTAGGAAAGAAGCCAAGAGATTAGAGTAAAGTGGAAACCATGTGAAGAAAATATTTCAGGAAAAAGAGAGTGCTTAACTATGCCAAATTCTCAGTAAGCCAAATAAGATGAAGACTGAGATTGACCACTGAGTCTTTCTTTGTGGTGATCACTGTGACATTGACAAGAGAAATTTTAGTGAAGAAATTTCAGAGAGAAAAGTAAGCTAAGCACAGTGGCACACACCTGTAATCCCAGCTGTTCCAGAGGATGAGGTAGAAGGATCACAAGTTTAAGGTCAGTTTGGGCAACTCAGTGTCTCAAAACAAAATTTTAATAAAGGGATGAATAGGGCTGGGATTATGGCTCAGCAGTAGAGCGCTCGCTTAGCACGGGCGGGACCCGGGTTCGATCCTCAGCACCACATAAAAATAAAGGCATTGTGTTGTGTCCATCTACAACTAAAAAAACAAATATTAAATAAATAAAATAAAGGGATGTATATAGCCCCCCAAAAGAGGTTAATCCAAAAAATTAAAGGCCAAATGTTCTCTCTGATATGTGGATGCTGAATCACAATAGGCATAGGGGTGGGGGAGTGGAAGTTCACGGGCTGGGGGGGGGGGACGGGGATGGGACAGGAAAGACAGTAGAATGAAAATGGGACATAAATTTCCTATGTTCACAGTGTGACTCCACATCATGTACAACCACAAAAATGGGAAGTTATATTCTATGTATGTAATGATATATATCAAAATATATTCTATTGTCATGTATAACTAAAAAGAATAAAAAATTTTAAAAAAAGTTTAGTCCACACTGAAAAAAATATGACATAGATGGATGTGCAGTAATAGGATAACAGCCAATTGTCCAGACAAGAGGGTCAGGGGTCAAGAGGCAAGTTCTACAGTTCCATGATCACTCACTTCAAATCCTCCTTTCTCTATTATCAGAAAATCCCTGACTCTCTGATCTTTGCTTTAACCATTATCCGTTTGACTCTAAACCTGTTGCCTTAATCCATCAACTCTTCTCCCTCTTCCCACCCCTCCCCTTTGAAGGAAAAAAATCTGGATTCCCATTCTAAATATCTCTTCTCAGGTGGCTGTTTCCTCAAATTTTCTTATATCAGCTGACCTTGAGAATTCTTTTAATAAAGAATGTGTCAGGATTGAACCACCCAGCCAGCCACTTTCCCTGCCAGCTGCCCCACTTCCTGAGCCTCTCTTGAGATTTCTATCCCTGGAATGAAACAGTGGCTCAGTTGCCATCTGGCTTTCCAGGAATCCCAGATCCATTTGGGTTAAATTTATGAAAGAGCAAGGGTCTCCACTGGGGATGACAGAAAAGTGTGTTGTAAGGAGAAGAAAACTCCTAATGCTCAGAATGCCCCTTACACCTTCTGTTGAAAAGCAGGGTGCTAGAGCTTCTACCTCCTGCTCCTCCTCCCTCCATTCTCTCTAGTCAGTTCTCAAAATAGCCACTGTGGACACTGGCTTTAGTTGTTTGCAACTTGCTGAGGTTGTCTCTCACCACTTATTTGGTACTCATTCCTTCATTAATTCCTGGACTTTGACTCAACTTTCTTATTCATTTTCCAGAAATTCTGCAATTTTAGATAAATTGAGGTTCTCTGGTATGTCCATGTACAGGCCATCAGACTAGCCATACTTCAGGTAAACTAAGGAGGCATGGAAGTCCACTCTGCATAAACCAGAGACCAAACTGTCTGTAAGAGTACCTTTTAAAAAAACTCACATCTCTGGAGGAGTGATGCTAACTCACAAAAGCTATACAGATCAGTATTTCTCATCCTCTCTCAACCCCTCATTCTAGGCAGATACAGATTACAGACTTCTCAGTGCTATTCCACTTCTTCTAATATTAGGCTTTTCTGATCAGAAACAACAACAGTGAAATGGTTTAGCAAATCCTTCCTTCTCCTTAGGGAATCCAAGTAGAGAAACTGGTAAAAATCAAGGAGTTTAGAACATTACCTCACTTATTTTACTAATGATCACATGTATAATACTTTGTGCTCATCACTTTCTGTGCACTTTTAAAACACACTGAATCATTTTTAACAGTCTCATAAAATAGATGTTGTTATTATACTCATTTCACTGATTAGGAAACTGAGGTCAAAAGATGTTAATTTTCTTGCCTAAGGTCATAGAGCTAAGAAGTTACGAAACCAAGATTTGAAGCCAGGTAGTCTGGCTTAAGAGTCCAGGCTCTTGAACATTATGCTACACTATTTCTGAAGATCTCCAACCAAAAGCATGGGTCAATGTGTGCACACTTGAGGAAGATGTCGTGTGTGAGACTGATCTGACTACACAAATTCTCCCACTCAGCACAGCAATTCCCAGATAGAAAGGAGTCTTAAGAATCATGGTTTTATTCCATTCCCACAGTCAGGTAGCTGAACCCAAGGCCTGGCCTCTCAATCCCCAGTCCTCAACACTTTCTTCATATACACGACACAGAGAACATAAAGAACTGAATCCTGTTCTCCCATTATGGACCAATCTTAAGTGTTATGTGAAAACTTAATCCCACACCATACCTGACAGATGACTGCTCTAACCCTGATGTGTGCTCTGTGGGCCTCCTTACACATACTAGGCTGACCCCTGGGGGACAGTCCTAGCTTATGTGTAAGTTCTTCACTCACAGGACAAAATCCTATCCCCGCAGCATCTGAAAACTCTACATATAGTATCATCCCATTGCTTTCCATTTCACATGACTCCCTTGCTTACATTCAAACCTATTATTACAAGCTTCTAGTGAGCTTGGAGCTTGGTTCAGTTCAGCCTCATTGCCCACACAGGACTAAATGTTTCTTACTTCTTAATACATACCAAACACTAATTAGCAACAGTGAGGCCCATCAACACTTGCCTTTCCCTAGAGGGCCTTAGTTTCTTTCCTTGCCTACCTTCCTGTATCCCTTTCCTGCTCACCTTGGGATCTGATGTATACCAATGTTCCATTCCATCATCTAGGCAGTAGTTGCCAATTCTCCATGAGTATGCTTTTGTATCTTCTTCAACTCAAAGTTTGTATCTTCTTCAACTCCTTTCTCGTAGGGAAGACAGAGGTAAAGCCCAACATCTTAGGAGTATCCCCCCACCACATCACCCTTTTAGGCTTTAAAACTATAGAAAGGAACATAATACAGCAACATCCTTTTATTCTTTAGTATGTCCTCCAAGAGTATTTACCTTTTTGATTTACTCCCACTTCTTAAAAAAAAAAAAAAAAAAAAAAAGAGGAAGCACTATACATTTGCCCTGTCCACCTCCTCCTAGGACATTTATTAACATTCAGATGAGATCTTGTTCTTCCATCTGAGCTCTAGATCCTATCCCCTTTCTCCTCCCCAGGAATCTTGACCTCCACTTTCTTATATATAAAGCCTCTCCCCCTCTTTAAGAAAAAAGGAAAAGAAACGCTTTCTCAATCTGAATTCCTTTTTGAGTACCAGTAGAATATAAAGAAGCAGGTCTAGGACTCAGTTTTGGGGGACAACAATATTAAAAGGTTAGAGAGATCTTTTCAACAAACAGTGCTGAAATGATTGAGCAGCCATATGCAGAAGAAAACAAACAAAACAAAAAAAGGCCCACCTCAAGCCATACCTTGAATCTTATACAAAAATTAACTCAAAATAGATATAAAACCTTATACTAGCTGGGCATAGTGGCACATGCCTGTAATCCTGGTGGCTCAGGAGGCTGAGGCAGGAGGATCTCAAGTTCAAATCTAGCTTCAGCAACTTAGTAAGGTCCTAAAAGCTTAATGAGACCCTGTCTCTAAATAAAATACAAAAGATGAGAATATGGCTCAGTGGTTAACTGTTCCTGGGGTTCAATTCCTAATACCAAAAAAAACAAACAAACAAACAAAAAAAACCCTACACACCTTAAACTATAAAACTTTTAGAAAAAAAGTAGGGAAAAAATCTTTGCAACCTTGGGGTAGGTAAAAATTTCTTAGATATACCAAATACACAACTCATAAAAGAAAAAAATATAAATTGAAAAATTAAGAACCACTCTTAGACACTCCTAAGAGAATGAAGGGACAAGCTATAGACAGGAAGAAATATTTACAAATTACATATCTGACAAAGAACTTGAATCAAGGGTTAAAGATATAGTTCAGGGTCTGGGGTTGTGGCTCATTGTAAGTGCATTTGCTGGGTTTGATTCTTGGCACCACATACAAATAAATAAAAATAAAGGTCCATCAACAACTTAAAAAAAAAAAAGATATAGTTCAGTGGTAGAGTGCTTGCCTAGCATGTGCATAGGCCCTGAGTTGTGGAGTAGGGAAAATTTGTATTCAGATTTTTTTCTCCAGTACTAGAGATTGAATCTAGGGGCATTCTACCCCTGAGCTACATCCCCAGTACTATTTATTTATTTATTGTAGTACTGGGGATTGAATACGGGGTGCTCTACCACTGGGTTATATCCCTAGTCCTTTTTATTTTTTGAAACAGTTTCTCTTTAAGTTGTTGAGGAGCTCACTAGGATGCGAATGCTGTCCTCCAACTTCAGATCCTTCTGCCTCAACCTCTCAAACTGCTAGGATTACAGACATGCACCACCATACCCAGCGCTTTTTATCTTTCACTTTGAGACATGGTCTTATAAAATTGCCCAGGCTGACCTCTAACTTGTGATTCTCCTGCCTCTCAGATTGCCCAGTCACTGGGATTAAAGTGGACATCATGCTCAACTAATGACTCTCCTTTAAATAACCAGTATTTTCCATGATACTAAATTGAATGCAAAAATTTCAGCTCCATTTGAGTAGACTCTTGACTACTCCCCCTGCCTTAACACATACTCCTTGCTTGGCTTCTGAGATATCCTAGTTTTTTCCTGGATTTTCTCCTACCTTTCTGGATTCTTCTGTCCAACATTTAAGGGTTACAGATTCTTAAGATTGAGGATAAGTCCTCTTCTGTTCTCTCTTCCTAGATGATCTCATCTCTACCTATTACTTCCTAGATGATCTCATCTGTACCTATTACTTAATACCAAATTATACTTTATACCAGCACTATCCAATTCAGAGATTGACAAACCACAACTCACAGGCCAAATTGGGTCTGCAACCTGTTATTGTAAATTAAGTTTTATTGGAATGCAGCTATGCCTACTTGTTCACATATTACATATGACTGCTTTGGCACTAAGCAGTAGAGTTGAGAACATAGTTCCACAAAGTCAAAAATATTTTGACTTTCTAGCCCATTAAAGAAAAAGTTTGCAGACCCCTGTACTGTAACTTTCTACAGTGCTAGAAAGCTTTTATATTTGCACTATTATGATATCCACCAGGCACATGTGGCTATCGTGTACTTTAAAATGGAGCTAGTACAATTGAGAAATAAATTTATAATTTTATTTTATTACATAAGATTTAAGTTAAATAGCCATATGTGGTTAGTGGCTATCATATTGAACGGCACAGAATGGCATTTCTATCCCAGATCACTGCTCTGGGCATCCACTCTGTGGCTAGTTCAGAGGTTGTGGGGAAGGTATCAGAAGCCAGGTCTTAGCCGGGTTTGGTAGCTCACACTTATAATCCCAGTGACTTGAGAGGCTGAGGCAGGATAATTGCAAATTCGAGGCCAGCCTCAGCAACTTAGTGAGGACCTCAACAACTTATTGAGATCCCATGTCAAGATAAAAAATGAAAAGAGCTGGGGATGGGGCTCAATACCATGTGCTCCTGGCTTAAATCCCCCATACCAAAAAAAAAAAAAAAAAAAGCCAGGTCCTTGCTTTTCTTCCCTTCAGCATATATACCTGAAAAAGTGCTGAGGGTGAAAGGAAGGTCTTCTTAGAAAGTAGAATTCATATTACCTGTAAAAAAGGACCCCATTCCTTTTTCATTTTGAGACAGGGTCTTGCTAAATTGCTTAGGGCCTCACTAAGTGGCTGCAGCTGGCCTTAAGCTTGCAATTCTCATGCCTCAACCTCCATAGTCCCTAGGATTATAGGCATGCACCACTGCACCTGGCGAGTTATTGTATTTTTTTTAAACTGATGCATTATAATTATACATAATAGTGGATTTGTCACTTATTTATATGTGCACATAATAACAATTTGGTCAGTTTCATTCCCTAGTACTGATCCTGGTTCTCCCCTCCTCCTCCCTCTAATTATTATGTCTTATTTCTCCTTCCCTACCTTCAGCACCCCTCCAGACTTCATTTCATTGAAAGCACAGTCCATATATTTTATTTATTTGTGTGCCACCTATAAAAACTACAACCCATATCTTGCACATGGTAAGGTATTCAATAGATATTTGTTTATATGAATTAGTATTTTCTCAGACTTTAAATTTCTGGAATGTCAGTGAAGTCAAACAGATCACAATTCATATCCTACAGCTGCATAGACTATCTGTTCAAATCCCAGCTCTGCCACTTATAATTGTGTGACATTGGATAAATTAGTAAGCCTTGCTGTGCTCAGATTGATTATTTGCAGAAGAGAGATAATATCTATTTTAAAAGGTGAAAAATAGTAGAGGAAAAATATATAAAGTGCCTAGAATGTATTAAAATAGTTATTATTCTGAAGTAATATAACCCTGGGTTGAATGTAAGCATAGCTCTATGCTCAGCATATAAAAGGTTCTGGGTTCAATCCCCAATACAGGAAGGAAAAACAAACAAACAGTCTAGGTCAAGTTACTGGAGATACTGCACGGTTAAAGTACTGGGATCAAGCATGGAGTTAGCAGGGCATGGTGGCAAATATCTGTATTGCTAGCGACTCTGGAGGCTGAGGCAGGAGGATTGCAAGTTTTAAGTCAACCTCAGCAACTTGAAATCAAAACAAAACAAAGCAAAACAAAAAGAGTAGAGTTACCACCAGGTGCACTAACATTACAGCTGTAGTCCTGGAGACTGGCAGGCCAGGGCAAGAGGATCACAAGTTTGAGGCCAGCCTCACCAGCTTAGCAAGGCCCTAAGAAATTTAATAAGACCCTGTCTCAGAATAAAAAATAAAAAGGAGTCAGGCATGGTGGTGCTTGCCCATAATTCCAGCAGCATGGGAGGCTGAAAAGGGAGGAGGGAGGATCATAAGTTCAAAGCCATCCTTAGCAAAAAAAAAAAAAAAAATGAGGCACTAAACAACTCAGTGAGACCCTATCTCTAAATAAAATATGAAATAGGGCTGGGGATGTGGATCAGTGGTTGAGTGTCCCTGAGTTCAATCCCTGGTACCCTAAATAAATAAATAAGGCTGGAGATGTAAAATAAAAAGGGCTGTCAGTGGTAGAACACATCTGGGTTCAATCCCAGGGAACAACAACAATAAAGTAGAATTACCACAGAGTAGACCTTTACTAAATGGTGCTGAATAGCTGGGATTGCTCTAAGGGTCCTTGGGATTTATTCTGCAACCAAAGAACCTTACTAAATGATCTTTTACTCTAAACTAATCCCAAGAAAAACAATCTCCTATCTTCCCAGTATCTGTCCTGTCCTCCAAAATGCTGAGAATGGCTCTAAACCTTTGGAAGCTCATAGACACTTTTTCTTCTATCTCTCTCTTCTTCTTTTTTTTTTTCAGTTATAGAAGACAGAAAGAGATTAGTGCTTAGAAGCAAATAAATCATATCTCCTTGATCAAGAACTTTTGTCCTCCCTAGTATCACAAAGATGATTATGTAAGTCTGTTCCTTGCCCCACAAGTTAGTATTGTCTTGGCAAAGCACCTACAGATGGTCAAAACAGCATCTCAGGTGTTATTTCCCTGCTGCCACTAATGGGAAAACAGTCACCCTATAACTCTAGGCCTGATGCACCCTGCTCCCTCCTCCCGCTGCATTTCTTTCTTCCTTTGTTGCTTTCCTCTTTAATGGTGTTACCACAGCAACCATTGTCACCAGAAGAGGGAAGATAACATTACCCCTGCCTGCTCCAAGCAGTGGGTTAAAATTAATCTTGGGGAGGGTAAACCACCCAGTTTTCCCTGTACTCTTTAAATCATGGAACTCTTTAAAGAGGGATCACAGATTGTTAAGAGCAGCAATAAACAGGAACAGGGTTCACTTCATTATACCCGGGTCAACTATACCCTGTACACTTGCATAACATAGTTTGGATGCTGTGCAAATGAAAACACATGATGAATACATACTGATACTGCCACGATTACTGGCAGTTTAGATGAGTATGTTACTGGAAGTACTGTTGCCTCTCAGGGGAAGAGGTTAGGCTACACGCTTGTTGCTCCAAAATAACCAGAGTCACACTGACAGGATGATAAGTTTTAATCGAAGCCAGCTTTGAAGATTTTCCCCAGTTTGATCAAACTGCATAAAACACATTTTTCCTTTTTCCATTTTTTTGCTTATTTTGTAAGCTGGTGGGTAGCCAAATACAGCCAGCTAGTAGCCAGGCAGGGTCCCTGGGCCAGGCTATTGGGTACAAATAAGTTCAGGGAGGCTGGGGTTGTAGCTCAGTGGTAGAATGCTCACCTAGCACGTGTGAGGCCCTGAGTTCGATCCTCAGCACCACATATAAAATATATAAAGGTATTGTCCCAACTACAACTAAAAATAAATAAATATTTTTTTAAAAAGAAAGAAAAAAATTTAAAAAAAAATAAGTACAGGTACTCAGAATCCTCCTGTCCTACAGGCCAGGGCAGAGAACCTTAAAAGAGTTTGAATCCTAAAAATTCTAAATATGAGCCTTAAAAAGACCCTTTTCTTGCCTTTGTATGGACTTAAATCCTAAGCTTCATAAAATCCCTACTTGCTCTAGAGATGCAAGAAGTGAAGCAGAACAAGAATTAGTGGATACTTCCAAATGGTTACAAAGAGGTTTTCTACCCCACTGCCTCCCAGGGACTCTTTTATCCCTGTTGACATATTATTCTACAATGTTAAATGAAAGTCACTGCTAAAGGAACTTATAGAGGCATCTGGGATCCCCTGGTGCCCCTGGATGACCCTAGACTGCTGTTTTTGGAGCACTGTTGGAACTGTTTCAATTCTTTCAGTGCAGCAACCAGCTGCAGTCCTCAAACAGTGTCAGAAACTTGTTCAAGGTCACCCTCAAGATAATAACAGAAAAAGAATTAGGAATCCTTACTCCAGGTTCCACAGATACACAATCCTCCCCTAGTATATGGAATATAACCCAGATGCTCTACATCTTGGTGATTTCCCAAGAAAATAATAGAACTGAAACAGTTTTAACTCCCAAGCCCCTGGTTTGTCCCTCTTCCCTTAGCCACCCCACCCTGTTTACTGGAATAGAAGTACCCCCACTGAAGTCAGAGGCAGAATTCCTTATCCATGCCAGCTCATGGTATGCAGTGAGTCAACAACCCCAGCCCAATCCCCCCAGCATGGGCTGCCACAATTTAATGAGTGGTTATTTGTGATACTTTGCACACGGCTTGGAGCTGTGCCTTTACCCCATACTGGGGGATAAGAAATGGGGGAGAGAGTAGTGCCAAAGCATCACTTATTACTATAATCTTCAATGTGCATCCCACCCCTGGTGTTAATGTCCTAAAATAAATGCATTAATCCCCCCACAGCCTACAAGGCAAACACTCAGCTGGAGGGCTTTGTGTGGGAGGAAAGCAGCACCAAGGACAACAGAATGGTAAATGGCACCTCTTTTCCCCAGGTGGGGGTTGGGAAACCTAGGTGGGCATGCCTTCAGGAGTCAGCCCAGAGGGATGTAGAAAATCAGGATTTGGTGAGCCTGATCAGTATGGAGAAACTGACAAGGTCTAGGTTTCTAAACACTTGTATAAAAGCACTTTTAAGGGATGCAGATTTTTTGCAAAAAGTAGTTTGAATCTGCTTCTGACTTCACTTACTCTTGCAACTAAAATATTTCTGAGGCAAGTCAAACCATTATGAGCAGCAGGTCTGGAGTATGGATTTAGAAAACCATACACTTCAAATTTTGGAATCCCAATAGGCTTTCATTACGTACATCACTTACAGTCTAATACAATCTTTCCTCCCCACCTCTTTTTGCTTTCTCCCTCTGGAAGGCTTTGTACTCCTTTCTTGGAAGCCAATTGGCCAAATAAAGGAAAACAGAATACACAGAGAGTATATAGAGCCTGTTTGGTTGTCAAGCGTACTAATTTTACTTAGATACCCTGTTTTTCTGCACTGTATTCTCCAAGTCAAATAAAAGTAAGAGGGCTATAGCTCAGTGGTAGAATGCTTGCCTAACAAGTGTGAAGCCTTGGGTTTGATCCCCAGCACCCCACACATACACACACACAATTAAGAGAACTGCTTTCATAATAGTGTGCTAGATTTCAAAAAGAAAGCTTCTCCTTCTGGTTCTTGATACCCTATAATTAAGTAATTAAGTGAATCAATGATGGACATCAAAAACTAAGAACCTATGGCTGGGTGTGGTAGCCCACACCTATACTCTCATCAACTTTGAGGCTGAGGTAACAGGCACAAGTTCAAGGCCAGTTTGAGCAATTTAGTGAGACTCTCAGTAACTTAGTGAGACCCTGTCTCAAATATATAAAAAGGATGGGGGATGTAGATCAGTGATAAAGTATCCCTATGTTCAATCCTCAGTATGAAATGAAAGACAGGAAGGAAGGAAGGAAGGAAGGAAGGAAGGAAGGAAGGAAGGAAGGAAGGAAGGAAGGAAGGAAGGAAGGAAGGAAGGAATTTAAAAGCTATGAAAAGTTGGGTGTGGTGGCACAGGCCTATAATTCCAGCAGTTCAGAAGGCTGAGGCAGGAGGATTGTAAATTCAAAGCCAGCCTCAGCAATGGTAAGGCACTAAGCAACTCAGTGAGAATCTGTCTGAAATAAAATACAAAATAGGCTTGGAGATGTGGCTCAATGGCTGAGTGGCACTGAGTTCAATCCCCAGTAAAACAAAACAAAACAAACAACAACAACAAAAAAAAACCTCTTTTACCCCCTGTCAAAAAAAGCTATTAAAAGATGGCCTCTAGGCTTCCTTTTTCATTCATCCCTATCAGTTTAGCTACTTCACTCCAGTATATTCAATGCACCCTTTGTTTTTTCTTTCTGTTCTAGAATTGAACCCAGGGCCTCTTACATGCCAGACAAGCATTACCACTAAGCTACATCTCCAGCCTCAATGTACCCATTTTTAAAGTGACTAGGCATCTATCAAAATGTGCCCAATTGATAAATGTTATCCCCTATAGGTCTCTCATCTCTATTTTCTTTCTTAATGTTTATTAAACCACAACTGCTTGCAATTTTTATAAAATGCATCTTTAACACGTTCATGGCTCAGTGGTAGATGCTCACCTAGTGAGGCACTGGGTTCAATCCTCAGCACCACATAAAAATAAATAAAATAAAGGTATTGTGTCCATCTACAACTAAAAAATATATTTAAAAAAACTTAATGAAAATTAAATGATTCTATATTCATTTGGGTAACAAGTTACAGAGGTCCAAAGGAAAGTTCTTTTGGGATAAGAAGGCAGTTGTACTGTGCCCTAGTTTCAGTTCTAGTCCTGTGTAAACTTTGATAAGTTTGGGTATCAGTTTCCTCACCTTTTAAATGAGAATAATGGGCCAAATGAGAATATCTCTTTAACAAATTTTAAATTATATCACTAAATTTCATTATTTATTTGTTTGTTTGTTTATTTGTTTATTTATTTATTTATTTAGGTACCAGGGATTGAACTCAGAGGCACTCAACCACTGAGTCACATCCCCAACCCTTTTTGTATTTTACTTAGAGACAGGGTCTCACTGAGTTGCTTAGGGCCTCAGTAAGTTGCTGAGGCTGTTTTGAACTCGAAATCCTCTCACCTCAGCCTCCATGACCGCTGGGATTACAGACATGAGCCACCTTGCCTGGCATCACTAAAATGTTTTGATATTTTATTTAAGATTATCTTGGTGGAAAATAATATATCTAATGTTCTATCTTTAATTTTTTGCAAAACTTAGTTTCTCTTTTTCCATAATAAATCAGACTTATGAAAGACCATTTTAAAAAGTTGAAAGAAAAAAAAAAGGAGGGAGGCATTCACAGAACCACTATCTCGAAGAGACAATTATTGATCCATCTTTTCCTTCTGCACAAGTAACCTGATCTCCATCACATTCATCAATTAAGTCATGAAAGATATATCAGATCTGTGTATTTGGACTCCAGCCATATTATTACAGTTGCCTGCACCCAGAAACTTGACATTCTGCACCAGGCATGGTGATATACTCCTATAATCCCAATGACTTGGGAGACTGGAATAGGAGGGTTGCAAGTTCAAGACAAGACTGAGCAATTTAGCAAGACCCTGCCTCAAAATTAAAAGGGCTGGAGACACCACTGGGCATGGTGGCACACACCCATAATTCCAGCAACTCAGGAGGCTGAGACAGGAAGATGGCAAATTCAAGGGCAGACTCAGTAATTTAGCAAGGCCCTCAGCAACTTAGTGAGATCTAATCTCAATTAAAAAGAGCTAGGGATGGGGCTGGGGTTGTGGCTCAGTGGCAGAGTACTTGCCTTGTACATGTAAGCCAGTGGGTTCAATCCCCAGCACCACATAAAAATAAATAAACAAAATAAAGATATTGTGTCCATCTATAACTAAAAAAAATCCTTTTTTTTAAAGAGAGAGAGAGAAGAGAGAATTTTAATATTTATTTTTTAGTTTTCGGCGGATACAACATCTTTGTTTGTATGTGGTGCTGAGGATCGAACTGGGGCCGCACGCATGCCAGGCGAGCGCACTACTGCTTGAGCCACATCCCAGCCCCTAAAAAAATTCTTAAAAAAAAAAAAAAGAGCTGGGGATGTAAATCAGTGATAAAATACTCCCGGGTTACATCCCCAGTACCAAGGGAAAAAGGGGATGCTGTTCACATTCTAAGGGATAATTGATCACAGCTACCACTTGGGAGAAAGTCAACTATATTTCCAGGTCACAGGATAAAAAAGTCATCCATTTCTACCAAGTAGAAGCTCCTGCTCAAGCAGCTAAATCAGCTAAAGCAACAACCTAAATTGATGGCCAAGAAAAAGGTAAGCAAGCTTAAAAACCAAGTTCTAGTTTCCTTACTTTGGAAGAAAGATATTTCCAGAGATAAAAGGCATTATCAATAACAAGTAGCTAGTCCTTATTTTATATATTTAATACCACTATAATAATAAATAAAATAAATGAGAGAGAGAAACTTGGATCTCTTCCAAATCCCTACTAGGTTTCCTAACAACTGACTCACAGAAGATATAACAGAATTGTCACTCTGACCTAACATCCATTGTCGGGGAGGTTGCACATTCAGACAGATGTGCAAAGGAAAAAGAATATGATCCCCAAAGTGTGACATCTCATTCCCAGAAGACAGCAAGAAGAAGAATAAATGAGAAAGTAAAAGCTTTCCACTAATGATCTAGTTGATCTGTCCCTTGCTCCTGCCAGCCAAAACACAGGACAGACACCCAGAGGATTGTCCCTAGCAATCCATGACTCCCTTTTCAGCAGAATGATTGCTGGACCAAGGGATTCTTCCCACAAGGTTTCTCACAGATAAAGAATGCAACAGGATCACAGAAGAACCTGCAATTCTGCTTTTAAGCAACCAGCTACACTGTATGAAAGGGATTATAGAAAAGAGCCCTTTGGGACCAAATGCATCTCCCCTTCTCTCCTTCACTGAAACTAGGGTAAAGTTATTAAACTATAAGAGACAGACTGTGATTCACAGCAATCAAGTCCTGCTTGCAGCTGTGAATGTAGACAAGCTGGAGATGAGTCCCTGCAGCTCCTCTGTGCATGAGTACACACATTTACAAGGAAATGCTCTGCTGCAGTACTGAGTGACAGCAAAAAGCCACCAAGGCAAAGCAGAGCTAGAGATCCGGTAACCCCAACAGAATCCCTACACTGTTAGTTGCTCTAAGTCTAGAGATTCCTTCCCAGTTTTTATTCTTTAGTTGACATGGGAATCTCTTGAAGACATTCTAAATTCTCTCAATATCATGCAGTTTCTCTAAAGCAAGAAAATAAGCAGATGGGGGAGGTGAAACTTACATAATATTCAGGGTACACAGAACTTTCCTGGCCTGGGCACTTCAGCCTGAAAGAGGAAACCCATGGGGCTGGGTTGATAGAAATGAAGCAGTTTGGAGTCTCCCTGGGGCTCCAGAGCTCTGGGCAACACTTCCGCTTTTCATCATAGATTTTATAAAAGGAAGAAAACAGGCTGGGTCTTTGCCTCTAGGGAAGCAGAGATCCCTAGGGCATATGGTTTAAAGACAACTGGTCTCTGTGTACACCCAGGTGGCTGCTTCAAGATATTATAAATACTCATCCCTGTAGTCAGGATTAGCTCTGTATTAGGAGGCAAGCATGTATAGCTAAATGGCTAGTTAGAACTAGTTTGCTCTGACATCTAGGAGGCTAGCCAGTCTTGTATACACTGAATTAGTCCCTATCCAAGGATCCTACTCTCATTACTCTCGGAGCCCCTTCATTGGGGATAGCCAAGGCTTACTGTCAAGAAGAGCCTCAAGACTTTATTTCCCCTAGCAAGAGCCAAATTGTTTTCTTTGTTACAAAACAGCTTTGTCACTTCACCAAATGCCACCCTAAATGCTAGCCCTTATAGTGTGTCCTACAGAAGGGCCTTACGCTTCTCCCCCAGAGCATAAGCAAACACAAATCTTCAAGTTGGCATAGCCTTCAGATAAACTCCCAGGGGATGGACTGGATTAAAACTCATATTTAGAAACACTGGGGTGGGAAGCAGTAGTTTGAACCTTAGACCTCAGTGAAAATAGAGCAAAGAAAATCTCTCTGCTCATGTTAGAGCTGAAAAAAATCAAGGGGAGAGAAGGTTGATCCACTTTTTCTTTTTCTTTCTGAAGGACTGCCATAGTCACAGTCATAACCAGCTGAGGGACTAAAAACCACTTTGTTTCTTCTTAAGCCCCCCCATACAAGCTGAATTTTCCAGGATAAACTTAGTGGACATGGCAACCAAGACAACATAGCAGTTGGCACTAATTGGCTCCCTAGGTGACAAATTTTAGGAGCCAGCAGAGCTCCTACTGAAAATCTTCATCTTTTGTATCTAAACTGGGACCTGGGCCCCAGAGACCTTCACTAAGATGATATCTTTGGGAATTCTTGTGCTAGTTTTCTATAATACTGTAACTGAAAACAGAGACAAATGAACACACAAACACACACACATACACACACAGATAATAGCTAACATACATTGAGTGCCTACTCTGTGATAGATAATGTATACTTTGATTATACCATTTAGTCTCATTTAATCAGAGAACAACCTGTATTATCCCCATTTTACAGATAAAAAGTCAAAGCTCATAAAATTTGTGTGATTTGCCTAAGGCCACATAGCTAAGTAATAGAGCTAGGGTCTGATAGATAGTTGAGAAGCTGGATTGAACACAATCTGTATGCTAGGAAGGATCTGTATGCTAGGAAGAGGACTGCAGAAAGCAAGCTTGTGATGTTACTTATCCAGACCAACTTTGCTTGGTACCTTTTTTCAGGATATGAGACTGCCTGGATAAGAGATTACAAATACAGTCAGACAATGGGAGGGGTCTTTCAAAGTCTTGCTTTGACCCCCACCATGGACAGTATTATTTGAAAAGACTAGATCAGTTAAAGGACTGGACCTGGCTCCAATGAACATCATAGAGCCCATTCGAAGATAGATGTAACAAGCATTGTAGAAGGAGGTCCACTCTTGAAGGGGACATCTCCCATGGAACTGGACATGTCTCCACTACAAGGCTTGTGAACGTCAGAAATGGTCCCTCCAACATTCCTGACAATGAGTGAAAGATGCCACCTTCCTAAAAGAGGGAAAGTGATCATCCCTGGGGGCCAGGGATGGAAATCTTGTTGGTTGCCTCATAAGGAATATAGGAGTAATACAACCCTAGGAGACAAGGACATAGGTGAAGTGAGGGGTCAGGAGGAGCCTGAATAACCTCAGAACAGTAACAGATGCAGAGGGCAGTACCCCGATAGCAGAGTCCCCTCCCTCTATGGCCAATTCAAATCACCTCAAAAGCGGGCATCCACAGTTGGCAGATTTAAAGCCTTCCCTTATCCAATCCAGTGCCCAGAGGTGGGAGCTTTCCCAGAGGGGCAATGGAAACCCCCAGAGAATCTCCAAGGTGTCGCACTCTCCCTCACCTCCCTGGGACCCCGAGCCGCAGTCTTCTCCCCGCTGCAGCCCTCTCCCAGAGCGCGGTGGGCCTGGCCGCGCCGCTCACCTCGCTCATCGCGGCAGCGGGACTAGGAGCGCCAGGCGCGGCACGCGCAGGTGAGGCGAAGGGCCCTCGGGGATGTGTGGACAGCGGCCGAGAGTTGCCGGGATCTAAGGCAGAGACTCCGGCTGACTAGGAGAAAAGAGTAAGCGCGGAGATCCGCTGCTTCCGCGCCTGCACCCCTTGTTCTCAGCGTTCAGCTTCCCGCCAGAGATCCCCCTTCGACCCTGTCCTGTCAGAGCCTCTCCGAGCGCCTCCGCCGACCCCACTTTTTATAGTCAGCTTCGGTACCCGCCTCCAGCCTGACCAATAGGAGGCCCCCCTGCGGAAGAGTGACAGCCCCTTGCATCCAATAGTGTCAGACTCAGAGCTTTGCTGCATTTCCAAACTAGGGTAAGAGAGACAGTGAGCGGGAAGGAGGGGGAGGCCGTCGGGGGATGAGAACACAAAAAACGAAGTACCGAGAGCAATGAAGGAGAGGTAGAATGAAAGGAAGGAGGAAGAGGGAAGAAAGAGTGTGTTTGAGAAAGAAATGAAAGAAGAACTGGGAGAAAATCAAGAAGGCACGAGGGAAACAGGAACCAGTGAATTAAAGGGGCGAAACTAAGATGTGGCAGGTTAAAATTGAATAGTAAGGTGGCAGTCTGGAGAGACAGACAGACTGGAGCAAATGAACAGTGCTCAATGCTCTGAAGCAAAGAACAGGAAAATTGGGAAGTGCCTATTTGACGTGGAAGATCATAAATCTTAGAAGTTGGGAGACATTTTAGGATTCATTAATCCTATTTCCTACATGAGGCTAAACAAAACAAAATCTTTCCAACAGAATGTTGATCTTCCAGGCTCACTTGAATAGATAATGAGCTCTTCCTGTTAATTTACAACTGCACTTTTTCCCCCCAGCTCAATCTAACAAGTTACTCTTAGCCTCTATTGTGTCATGGCTATAAGGCTTTTTTTTTTTTTTTTTTTTTTTTTGGGTGCTGGAAATTGAACCCAGGGGTTTAACCATTGAGCCATATACCCAGCCCTTTTTCATATTTTATTTAGAGACAGGGGTCTCCCTGAGTTTCTTGGGGCCTGGCTGAGTTTGCTGAGGATGGTTTTGAATGCACAATCCTCCTGCCTCAGGCTCCGGAGCTCCTGGGATTACAGGCAAGCACCACCACACCTAGGACTATGAAGCTATTTAAAAAACAAAAAGCACACACTGCCAGTGGTAATGGTGCACACCTGTAATCCCAGTGACCAAGACAGCTGAGGCAGGAGGATCTCAAATTCGAGGCCAGCCTCTACAATTTAGTGAGACCTTGTCTCCAAATGAAAAGTAAGCTCTCTGCTTCCTACTGCCATGTTCCCAGCTGCTTTCCTCCACCACACCCTTTTGCCATGATGTTGTGCCTCACCTTGAGCCCCCAGGAATGGAGTCAGCCTTTCAATAGACTAAGATCTCTGAAACTGTGAGCCCCAAATAAATTTTTCCTCCTCTTAAATAGAAAAGTAAAAAGGGCTGGGATGTAGCTCAGTGGTAGAGCACCTCTGGTGTGGATACCCAGCACCAAAAACAAAAAACAAACAATACAAAAACAAACAAAAAACCCAAGACACACCTTGAACCTATTGTTGTCACTAAAACATTTAAATCTTGTCTCCTAGAGGCCAGCTTGTTTCCCCTGCAATTCAGGTAGCAACCTACCATTGGGGTGGTAGATATCTAAATACAAAAGCTAACAGAGTGGTCTCTCCCAGAGCATAAGGAACAGATGTGAAAGATGAAGCCCAGAATCTAATCTATATAGATTATTTCCCAATAATATGGAATTTTACTAAATAATTACTATGCTGTATAATTTTTAAGAAAAAGATGATTAAAGAAGAAAAAAATAGAACATCTAGGTAAAAGGTGTTATTCCTGCTTGTCTATCTAGCTTTCATTTTTTTCTTTTAAAATCCTTTAAATTCTCATGCCTATAATTCTGGGCATTGTAAAACCTTTACTTACAGCTTTAGTCAGCCAAGACTGAATATTTTCAGCTTTAGCAGTTACAATCTTTTTGGTGGTGTGTTGGTTTGTTGCAGTTCCAGGGATGGTACCCAGGGGCGCTCTACCACTGAGCTCCATCCCTAGCCCTTTTTATTTTTTATTTTGAGGAATGTTCTTGCCAAGTGGCCCAAGCTGACCTCAAACTTGCAATCCTTCTGCCTCAGCCTCCTCAGTTGCTGTGATTATTATAGGCGTGTGCTACCACAACCAACTATTATAACAATCATGAGAGCCTCAGTCAGCAACCACTTTCAGATCAGTTTCAGACCACAAATAGACCTTTCTGTGTTTTTACACTTTCTCTGCCTGGTTGGAAACAAAAAAGATTGGGAAAAAAAGATGACCTCTTTTCTGTCATCCACCTTAGATCCTCGACTCTCACTTTCCAATGGGAATCCCGTTGCCTGAGTTACTAAATTTCTAACCAGCCTACTCCTCTGGCTTCCCCCTTTCTAATGAACAGCTAATTAGCATTGAAAAGATTGCCTTTAATGAAACAGACCTTTCTGAAGTTTTTAAACAGCTATGAAAATATATTCTAAAGGGAATTCAAGACCTTATATCAGGGATCAGCAAGCTTTCCCTATAATAATCAAATGATAATTATTTTAGGTTTTGCAGGCAGTATATGTTCTGTGGAGACTACTCAACTCTCCTATGATAGCTTGAAAGAAGCCTGAACAATATGTAAACAAATAGGTATGGCTATGTTCAATAAAACTGTATTTGTGAGCACTAAAGTTTAAATTTTATATAATTTGCATATGCTATAACTTTTTAAATTTTAGTGTAAAACCATTCTTAGTTTATGTACAGCAAGCTGGATTTGGCTCACAGACCACAAATTGCCAATCCCTGCTATAGATGATTACATGTTCAAGAATGCTACAATACTAAATTGTATGATAATAAATAGTATTGTTTAAAGAAGGAAGACATCAGATAGAACCAAAAGAACCAAAAGTTTCCTGGGGAAAGTGATAGGTTGGGCCTTAAAGAAAGAGCAAAATATAGGCAAGTGGAGGAAAGAGAAAGGAAGGAAGAAAAGATGTGTCTTCCTGGTATCTGAGTAATAATAAGAGAAAGAATGAAAGAAGACAGTTTTATGATCAACTTGATTCAGGAGATATGTAGAGGTCCTGGATATCAAAATAAGAAAATTAAACATAGCCTTCATACAAATAGCATTTCTATATTATTCTTGCAGAGAAAAGAGCACTGATCTGACAAGAGAAAGACTAAGAGCAAGTAGACTAAGATGGGCATACTGCAGTTGTATAAAACATAAGAGCCTGGTGACTGTAATGATGTTAATAGAAGAAAAGGCACAGTATCAGGAGACACATGGCATAAGGAATCAATAATACCTGAAGAATAAGAAGATTTAGGGGAGGATTCAAAGTGACTCTTGGAATTCAGAATCAGGAAATAGGGAAAATTATAAATCATCCATTGGCTATTAAGCCCACATTAAGCCCACTATTAAGCCAGGACCAATGTGGCTGTCAGGATAGAAAAACCCATGCAACACAGATGTTACAATCCAGTAAGTGAGGGACAGTTATGTGAATATAAAGGTATGGTATTGTTGCAGGCACTATAATAGAAGTCTGAGAAAGTGTGGCTGCAGTCCAGGGAAAGCAATAGAAGACTCCTAACTTGAGGAAGCATCAGAAGTAACTACAAAATTTCTGGGATTACAGATGGCACAGGCCTGTAATCCCAGTAAATCAGTAGGCTGAGGCAGAAGATCTCAAGTTTGAGGCCAGCCTCAGCAACTAAGTGAGACCCTGACTCAATAAAAAGATTTGGAGGTGTAATTCAATGGTAGAGCACACCCCTGGGTTCAATCCCTAGTACCTCCTCATCCTTCCCGCCACACACACACAAAAGATGTTAGCTATTTTACTTTTTTTTCTTCTTGGTACTGGGGATTGAACCCAGGGGTGTGCAGTATGCCCATCTTGGTCTACCTGCTCTTAGTCTTTCTCTTGTCAGATCAGTGCTCTTTTCCCTGCAAGAATAATATAGAAATGCTATTTGTATGAAAGCTATGTTTAATAACCACTGAGTCACATCTCTAGATTTTTAAACTATTTATTTTGAGACAGTGTCTTACCAAGCTACTTAGGACCTTGCTAAATTGCTGAGGCTGGTCTTGAACTTGCAATTCTCCTGTCTCAGCCTCCCAAGCTATCAGGATTACAGGCATGCATTACTGCACCCAGAAGCTACTTTACTTTTTTACTGAAGACTTTTATAGAGAGGAATCATTAGGGCAGAACGTAAAAGAAAGGTAGCACAGTTATAATGGGGAATTAGGAAAAAGAAGAATCCATTAGAGGAGAAAGGAAAAAAATAGTTATTAGAATATTGGTGCAAGGGTTGGGGGTGTAGAGAGGAAGAGAATGTAATTGTCAGGGGTTCAAAAGCAGTAGGAAGGTTGATTGTTGATTAGGAGAAACATGGGAGAAAGCCCAGTGAATTCAAGAGACCACGGGAAATCATTGATGATTTTAAAGAAAGGAGATTAAAGCCAGATTATAAAGCTCCAATGAAAGGAACCCTTCCTGTTCAAAGAAGTGTTTGTGCCAGCACCTGGGGTGCCAAACAGGATAGAGCAAGCCCAGATTAGAAATTTGGCTCAATGGACACCTGAGTGAGGTTGGCCAGAAATCAACTACGAACATGGCAGGTAGGAACAGCATGTAGCAGTAATTAAGAAGTCAAAACCACCCTCCCCCCCAAAAAAAGGAAGAAGAAGTCACAAACCAGTTAGGAATCAGACCAGAGGACTGGAGGAGAGCTGGAGATGTACCTCTGTGATAGAGCATTTGGCTAGCATACAAGAAGCCCAGGGTTCAATCCCCAGTCGCGCGCGCGCGTGCGCGCGCGCACACACACACACACACACACACACACACACACACACACACACACTTAATGGAAATCCTGCCAGAGAATCAGGACAGCAAAGGATGACCAACTATGAAAGACAGTAGCTAAGAGGAAAATAGAAATGTATCCAGATGACCCCTTGGAACTTACAGTGCTAGCAAAATGTCTGGCACAAAATAGGTTCCCCTTAAATATTTATTGGACAAACAAATGGCACAAATATAGGATACAATGCCATGTGGAAAGAGCAGGAGTTTGGAATCAGAACTTAATTCATACCCTAGCCCATTTACTCATCCATAAACTTTCATTATAAATGCCTGAAGTAATAAAAAGATGTGGCCCTTGACTTCAGCAACTCATAGTTGATTGACAGAGTCAGAAAGAAACAGGCAATTGTTCTGCAACGTGATTAAGTGCTGTGACAAATTTGTGTGCAAAGGTACAGCTCTAACCTCTACAGCTCACAGGTTCTCCAAAGTGATCTGCTGCATTCAGGCCAGAAGAGCCAAGAGGAACAGGAAAACCAAGGATGGAGTGTTTGAGGTGGGTGTGCTTGAGGTGATTCCAATCAGACAGAACAACAAGGAAAGCTGCTCAGAGGTGAGTGAGCACAGCATGTTCAGGGAACTCCAAATGTTTAAGCACATCTAGAGCCAAAGTGCTTTGTGCTAGGTCAGTGGATGGAAGTGAGGTTAGAATAGATGAGGACAGAGTGATAAATAGAGGCCAGATCACAAAGGACTTTGTGTGACATGCTAAAGAGATTGGATTTTTTTCCCCTGAAGGTGATGGAAAGCAAATGAAGAATTTTAAGCAGGGGAGAGACATGATCAAATTTGCATTTTAGAAATAGCAACAGCATGGAGGATGGGTTGGAAGGAGATGAGGCTGGGAATAGGGAGAATAATTTAATAGGCTACTGCAGTGATGAGTGAAAAATGATGAGGCCCTGAACTCAGCTTAGAGATAGTGGGTGGTTAGAAGTCAAGAGACAGAAATAACAGGTCATGGGCATGAGGGAGAGAAATGAGGCTAGGTGACCCCCACCCCACATCTTCTGGCTTGTCATCTGGGAAAGGGTGGGGAAGGAAAGGAAGAAGGGAAAAATGAATATGTATCTATTTTCTTCCATGTTCCAAGCACTGTTTGAGGAATTTTACATATATTACTTTATTTAGCCTTCACAATGAACCCAGATAATGGGTGTTATTAACTCTTTCTTCCAGATTAAAAAATAAAAACAAAAATCTAAAATTCAGAGAGCTCAATCCACTAGGCTATGGCCAACACAGGTATTTTTCAGACTCTGGCTCAGGATAGATGTGTTGGAAGAGGATGGGGGCATTAGTTAACCCTGAAGTCTATTTGGATGCCAGGTGCCTTCTGCAGCAGATAGATACCAGTCTCAGTCTGATCCACAGAAGAGACTCTAAAATTGGGAGACATTTCTGTCTCCCAAGCTCAGGGAGGTCTGTCCCCAAGGCAACTTTATCTCAAAGAACTGTTAAGTGAACTTCTCCGTGAACAAAGCTCACCATAATCCCCAGACCTCCAGTAAAGGGACAGCTCTGAGCCAGAACATTTGTCTCCACCTGGCCTCTCCCTAAATATTAAATATTGACCTAGGAGAGGAAGTGTACCAGTTGGCCCAGCATGATGATATATGAATCCCAGGCCCCATGGAGCTGGGTTAGTCATGACAAATAATTTAGGAAGAAACAAAAAAAAAAATGAATTCAACTATCAAGGGCCAGAGTCACAATTTGAACCTAAGTCTGTATGACTCCAAGGTCCATATTTTTTCCACTTTCTCAAGTTGGGATAGTCACCAAGTTAGATTACACAGAGAAGTTAGTTTGGGGAATTGGACATAGTGACATTTTAGACATAGTGAATTTGAGATGCCTCTGTGACATTCAAGTGAAATCATCTAATAAACTGTTGGGTATATTGTTCCCTTGTACAAATTACTTAAAGTATCTGAGTTGTTGAAAAAAATACCAAAGTCTCTGAGCCTCAGTTTCCTCATCTGTAAAATGGTAATATTATCTATCTTAAAGGGTTAACGGAGGTAAGATTCTTACATAGTACGCTGCTCACATTAGGCAGTCAATAAGAATAAATGAAGCTGGGTGTGGTGGGGCATGGCGGCACATACCCATGATCTCAGTGACTCCAGAGACTAAGGCAGGAGGATTGCAAGCTCAAGTCTAGTCTGGGAAACCTAGTGAGACCCTGTTGCAAAATTAAAAAAAAAAAAAAGCGGAAGTGGCGGGGAGGCACTGGCAATGTAGTTCAGTGGTAGAGTGCTCTTGGGTTCAGTCCCCTGAACCAAACACACACACATACACACACACACACACACACACACACACACACACACACAAAGAATAAATGAATAAAGCACGTGCTACCTACGATATTATGCATATTCATTGCTGCACAATTTAGAATGTGATTATTTCCTTTTTTAAAAAACATATTTTTAGTTGTAGATGGACACAATACCTTTATTATTTTTTATGTGGTGCTAGGGATCAAACCCAGTGCCTCACACGTGCTAGACAAGCGCTCTACCACTGAGCCACAACCCCAGCCCTGCTTATTTCCTTTTAAGATTTAGTAGTTTAATTAATTTAGTCTCCATAGTTAGACTATAAATTTCTTTGTAATACAGATGCCGTCTTTTGGTATTCCTTATGGTGCTAATCAGAGAATGGGGACTTGACAACTTATTACTAGAAAAAAAATGTTGATGTGGAAGTGGATTGGGACCTAAAGTATGGGGGATGCTTTTCCTTTCGTTGTCTCTTTCCCACCAGCTGCTTAATCAACCAAGCTAGAAACCTGGAGTCATCTTTAACTCTTCCTCTTTCTCAACCCAAACATCTAGTAGTCACCAAATTCCAAATTACTTCACCTATATATCTCAAAACTCTGTTCTCTCTCTACCACTGTCCTAAACCACCTGATCTCTCACCTCCATTATGGGTTTTCTTTCGTTTGTTTGTTTTTCTATTTATTTATTTATTTATTTTTATGGTGTGCTGAGGATCAAACCCAGTACCTCCCACTTGCTAGGTGAGCACTCTATCAGGCCTGGGCAATAGTAACTGCTTACTTTGCCTCCAGTTCTGCCTCCTCAAATCCATCTTCCAAAGAGTCGACAGAGTAAACTACACAGAACACAGATCTGACCATGTCGTTTCCCGGCTTACCCTTTCAAAGCTCCCTGATGGACTCAAACTGTTTAGTCTGATACATATGGTCCCTAATGCTCTATACATAACACCACTGTTCATCTGAATGTATTTCTTTATGTGTCTTTAAAGGTCTATCTTCCTACCAGCATTTCAATGCCATGAGGTCAGGAAAGCATCTTATTCATCGTTTTGTCCCAAGTATCTAAACACATAGTAGATTCTCAATCAATATTTGTTGAATGAACAAATTAGTATGAAATCTCAGTCACATTTGAGCAAAGACAACAACAAATATATATACACATAGATATACTCACCATCTCCCAAAGACCAGAACCAAACACCTCTCTAAACTCAGCTTATTTTAAAATACCAAGTTATGCATAGTTGAATATTGTACCACTTGAAGTTAAGGGTTCTACCAATTCATTCTGGGAACCTAAATGAGGTTCTTTTTTCAACTTACTATTGTGTGTGTTTGTGTGTGTGTGTGTGTGTGTGTTTATGACTCTAAGCTGCACTTGGGTTTTTAACCCATCTTTAAAAAAACAATTAATTGGGGCTGGGGATGTGGCTCAAGCGGTAGCGCGTTGTCTGCCGAGAACTAAAAAATAAATATTAAAAAAAAAAATTCTCTCTCTCTCTCTCTCCTCTCTCACTCTCTCTTTAAAAAAAAAAAAGAATAACAAGGCACATTTACCATTTAAAAAAAAACAATTAATTATAGGTTAGCTTTCAAGAAACTGAAGACATGACAGAAAAAGGAAGAAGAAGGAAAAAAATTCTCTTTTATTCTGTGGGAACAGTTTATGCAGGGCAGAACCAATTAATACCTAGGAATCCTCAATGAGAAGAATCTCTTTTTTAAATTGATTGATTGATTGATTGATTGATTGATTTTGGTATCAGGGATTGAACTCAGGGGTACTCAACCACTGAGCAACATCTCCAGCCCTTTTTTGTAGTTTTTTTTTTTTTTAGAGACAGGGTCTCACTGAGTTGCTTAGAGCCTTGCTAAATTGCTGAGGCTGGCTTTGAACTTGTGATCCTCCTGCCTCAGCCTCCCCAGCCACTGGGATTACAGGCATGCACCACTGAACCCTGCTTAATTTTTTTGTTTGTTTGTTTCTTTTAGTTGTAGATAGACACAATGACTTTATTTTTATTTATTTATTGTTGATGTGGTGCTGAGGATTGAACCCAGTGCCTCATACATCCTAGGAAAGCATTCTAACCCTGAGCCACAAACCCAACCCCCCTACTTCTGATTCTTAAACACATTAATCATAAGTCCTTCATCTTAACTCCAGACATGCTGTGTACATAGTTTTGGAGACCCACTGAAAAATGAAAACCCTTATTTAAAAAAAAATCTTATTTCAGGACTGCAGAGCAAGCAATGAACTCCTCTGAATGTAGGGCCTAGTGCAACTACATAGGTCACACCTGAAGTCAGCTCTGGCACAGGAGTTCACAAATCAACCCCAGCTACCTCTGATTTACTAGAATTCACTCTGAATTAATTCTCAGCCATTCATAGCAAGAAAATGAGACCCTCTTCTAGGCTCTTAGACCAATTCTTCCCACCCCACTTACAGGGGATTGAACCTAGAGGCACTTAACCACTAAACTACATTCCCAGCTTTTTTTTTTTTTTGTCTTTTAATATAAGCTGGGAATTGAACCCAAGGAAGCTAGACAAATGCTCTACAATTGTAGACAAATGAGCTACAGTTACAGCCCTTTTGTCTTTAATTTTGAGACAGGTGCTAAATTGATGAGACTGGACTTGAATTTGTGATCCTTCTACCTTGTTGTACCAAGTCTCTGGAGATTACAAGCCTGACTTTTTTTTTCCAGTTGTAGATGAACACAATACCTTTATTTTATTTTATTTTTTTAATGTTGCTCTGGGGATCAAACCCAGTGCCTCATATGTGCTTGGCAAACACTCTCCCACTGAGCCACAAACCCAGCCCTTCTGCCTGGCTCTTAATTTTTTTTAATAAATCCTTCCATTTTCTTTCTTTCTGAAGCCTAATTTTAAAGTCTTTTTTAAAAGAACTTTTCTGAGTCTGGTATAATTGTAAGATATCATTGTTAGTAAAATAGTTAATTTTACTACTGACATAGTGCATGTGAAAAGTTTGCTCTGTCTCTCCCTTTCTTTCCCTCACAGCTTGTCCAGGATCCATGTATAGAGGAGGCTGCAGATCTACCCTGAAGCTCAAAAGTAGAAAAAAACTTGGGGCTGGGGATGTGGCTCAAGCGGTAGCGCAATCGCCTGGCATGCCTGCAGCCCAGGTTCCATCCTCAGCACCACATACAAACAAGATGTCGTGTCCGCGGATAACTAAAAAATAAATATTAAAATTCTCTCTCTCTCCCTCTCTCCCTCTCTCTTTAAAAAAAAAAAAAGAAAAAAGAAAAAAAACTTGGTGAGTCTGATAAGCAGCAGCTTTTAATGAGTGATAAGGTCCCGCCCACCAGGAACCCTCCCCGTGTGCCACCAACCAGCATCTTAGGCATGCTGGTAAACTTCCTACACAGGCCTTTGCCCTAGGTCCAGAGTATGTGCCCTACCTACCTAGGGCTCTGAGAGCACCCAGAGGCCACATACATAGACATCCCTTGTTTTCCAGGTAGTGAAAAGTACCATAATTGCTAACTCCTGAGATCACAAGGAAAGCAGAGTCACTGTGGGAATTTGGCAAGACGCATCCTGCACCAAATTCTGTGGCCTGTGGTGTGTTGCCTAAGAGAAGCAGGTAAGAAATCTTTTGGGGTCCAGGTGTGGTGGTGCACGCCTGTAATCCCAGCAGCTTGGGAGGATGAGATAGGAAGATTTTAAGTTTGAAATCAGCTTCAGCTAGCAAAATTCTGCCTGGGGATGTAGCTCAATAGTAAAATACTCCTGGTTCCTGGGTTCAATTCCCAGTATCCCCCCACCACCACCAAAAAATAAATAAATAAATAAAATAACTTTTTGTTCAGGGCCAGAGACTTAAGCAACTGTCTTGCTTTTAGTATAAATAGTGCTGGGACCAGGTTCAGGGCAGGTTTGGAAAGAGGCTCCACAGAAAGAAGAGAAAGTCACAAGTGGCTCAGAGTGGTCTGCTAAATCTTCTCACATTCAGGGGTCCATGATAGCCACACCAATACCTGGAATCATGGCTAGTGGGGAAGATGAGCCAAGGAACTGTGTGGTGTGTGGGGACCGAGCCACAGGCTATCATTTCCATGCTCTGACGTGCGAGGGCTGCAAAGGTTTCTTCAGGTAAGACCCTCCTCCTCCATAGAAACAACCCTGTTCCCAGCTCCTATCAGTCAGCCTTTAAACCCTGGCACACGCCCAGCCTTGTCCAGCTACATTACTCCTGTATTTAAGTCTCACTACTCTGTGGCTAGCACTCTACATCTTGCCAACCACACCACTGTATAAACTGACGGCATGATAAAAGAGAGAGGACCAAATATTTGTCCCATGCACACAGTCTATTTGTTCCCCCCCCCTTTCTCTCTGTGTGTGTGTGTCTCAAGAGTACTTATCATGTGCCCATTGCAAAGCACTAAGGTAATACTATATTGACTAGGCTTGCCCCAATGATCCTGTGTGTTGTGCTCTATTCACTCCTGAAGTTCTTTGAACTTGTGCTCTATTCACTCCTGAAGTTCTTTGCTGAGTGAAGGTGGGAGACAGCTGTAGTCCCAGCTACAGAGGCTGACATAGGAGGGTGGCAAGTTCCTGGCCAGCCTGGGCAAGTTAGCAAGACCCTGTCTCAAAATAAAAAATAAAAAGGGCTAGGTATGGGGCTGGGATTGTGGCTCAGTGGTAGAGTGCTTGCCTAGCACATGTGAGGCCCTGGGTTCTATCCTCAGCACCACATAAAAATAAATAAAAATAAAAGTATTGTGTCCAACTACAACTAAAAAATAAATATTAAAAAAAAGGGCTAGGTATGTAGCTCAGTGGTTAAGGCCTCCCCCCCGGAGGGTTTTGATTCCTAGTACCACAAAAATTTAAAATGTCTCTGTTGGGGCTGGGGTTATGGCTCAGTGGTCTGAAGTGCTTGCTTAGTTCGTGTGAGGCATTGGTTTCAATCCTCAGCACCACATAAAAATAAATAAAATAAAGGTATGTGTCCATCTATAACTAAAAAACAAAAATGTCTGACTTTCACAGACGAGCAGTCAGTAAAAGCACGGGTCTCACCTGCCCCTTTGCTGGAAGCTGTGAGATCAGCAAGACCCTGAGGCGCCACTGCCCAGCCTGCAGGTTGCAGAAGTGTCTAGGTGCTGGCATGAGGAAAGACAGTGAGTTGGTCTCCTACCTTCCCAGTTGTCCATTGACTGTCTCTGTGCTTTGTCTTTATTCCCAATAGTACATTTTGCATTAACAAGCACAGTAAGATTATTTTTTTCAAATTCGTCAGATGATATCACTATTCTACTCAAAACTCTCAATGGCTCCCCATCTCTTTTAAAGTACAAGATCTCTTGATCTGGTTCCTGCATACCACCTTTCAGACTTCATTTCCTCTTTCCCCCTTGCCCAATCCAGTCCAATAACATTGACTTCAATGCCCTTCTTAAACCCACCAATCACACTCTTCCCCAGGACTTTTGCACTCCTCATTCCCTCTACCTGAAAAGTGCTTCCCTTGGTATTCATATGGCCAGCTTTTTTCTTTTATCTCTTGAGTATAATGCCTATCACCTAGTAGATGCTCGATAATTTTTAATTAATTAATGTTTTCTCTGTGCCAGGTAAACTATTCTATGCTCCCAATAGATGATATAACTGGGACTCAAAGAAGTTAACTTACCCAAGATCAACCAGCTAAACAGTTGTACAGTCAGTATTCAAATTCAAGTCTGCCTGACACTAAACTCTTGCTTTTTCCATACGATTGCAGTACTTTTCAATAGGATGGAAAGAAAACTATTTATAAACCAAAAAATCTTGGTTTGAATTCAATCTGCATCATTTATTTTATGACCCTGGACCTGTTGCTAGAATCTAAGCATATTTACATTTCTGAAAAATATGAATAATACTTACCTTGTCTACCACAGTGTTGTTTCATCCAGTGAAATCTAACCTCAGAACTTTTGAAATTATAATGCTGTGTCATGGTTTGGATCTGGAATGTCCCCAAAGTCTCATGTGTTGAAGTCTCGGTTTCCAATGCAGTAATGTTCAGAGGTAGGGCTTTTAGGAAATGACTGGATCATGAGGGATAGAACCTCATCAGTGGATTAATCCATTTGATGGAACTAATAATTTGAGTGGACTATTGGGACGTGATAGAAACTGTAGGAGTTGGGACCTAATTGGAGTAGCTTACTGGGAACCTGCCCTGGAAGGGTTTATCTTCCTCATCTCCTTCCTCCCTCTCTCTGCTTCCTGCTGCCATGAGCTGAGTAGCTTTTCTGCCATGATGTTCTGCCTTGCCTCCGTCCCAAAGAACAGAACCAGCCAACCATAGACTGAAATTGAGTCAAAAGAAATGTTTCCTCCTCTAAGTTATGTCAGGTATTTTGGTCATGGAAATGAAAAGCTAACATATTATACAAACACAAGATGCTGCCTTAGCACTTTATTAAGCCCCTCTTAATTATTTCCCCCCAAAGCCAACCATCTTATACCTTTCCCACTTTACTCTCCATCCTTCCCTCCTTTCCCACAGTGCATTGTTTCCTGCCATGTGCCTTACAGGTAACTGAGGTTGGTGAAAGGGGGCAGGAATTCCCCACACTTGAGGTCTCTAGGAGTCAATCAAGTTCAAGGAAGCCTCAGGAACTCTCCTTCCTTCCCCAATCCTTCCTTGTATAGAGTGGTTGAGGAATCCCAGATCAGTGACTGGCTGAAAGATGTTCTCTGCTGGTCTAAATAGCTTTGTTACATCTCGTCTGGTACAGTGATACTGTCGGCAGAAGCCCTGGCATTACGACGAGCAAAACAGGCACAGCGGCGGGCACAGCAGACTCCTACACAATTGAGTCAGGAGCAGAAAAAGCTGGTCCAGACCCTTCTGGGGGCCCACACTCGTCATGTTGGCACCATGTTTGACCAGTTTGTGCAGTTCAGGGTGAGCACTGATCAGGGCTGAAAGTGACAAAAAGGGTATCTAGGAGGTGGCCTATGGGAGAGGGCTGTGTACCATGTACCAACAGAGGATAGATCTTCTCCAGAACCCTAGTCTGGGCAAATTCCTCTAAAGAACCTTTCCAAATAAGGCTGGTGAGGCCTCAACAAAAGCCCTAGGAGCCAGGGACTCTGGCTCACATCCTGATCTCTACAGCCTCCAGCCTACCTGTTCATCCATCATCAGCCCTTGCCTACCCTGACCCCTGTGCTACCTCTGCTCACACACTTCGCAGACATCAACACTTTCATGATGCAGCAAATTATCAAGTTCACAAAGGATCTGCCTCTTTTCCGGTGAGTGATCTTCCCTTATCTCTCATGAAGCAAGGGCTTCATAAATTGTATACCGTCTTCATCTCTCCCTACCTCTAAAAGTTACTGATCAGCTGGTCATGGCGGCTCATGCTTGTAATCCCAGCTACTCAGGAGGTTGAAGAAGAAGGATTGCAAATTTGCAGCCTGTCACAGCAACTTAGTAGACCCTGTCTCAAAATAAAAAGTGCTGGGGGTGTAGCTCAGTGGTAGAGAGCCCTTGGATTCAATCCCCAGTACTAGGGTGGGGGGAGTCCTATCACACATGGTGGTGCATGCCTGTAATCCCAACAATTTGGGAGGTTGAAGCAGGAGAATGGCAAGTTCGAGGCCAGCCTCAGCAATTTAGCTAGGCCCTAAGCAACTTAATGAGACCCTGTTTCAATACAGAAAATAAAAAGGGCTGGTGATGTAGCTCAGTGGTTCAGCACCCCAAAATAAAAAAGTCACTCAACCAATTACCACACCCCTTAGTATTTCCAAGCACCAGGTCTCAAAATCAGGTTTGTTTTTAAGTGTGTCACTCAGGACCGGAAGTTCCTCTCCCTCTCCTAAGTTCAGACTTGTCTAAAATGCCCTTTTTTTCGTGTTCTCTATAGATCCCTGCCCATGGAGGACCAAATCTCCCTTCTCAAGGGAGCAGCTGTGGAAATATCTCACATTGTACTCAATACCACTTTCTGTCTCCAAACACAAAACTTCCTGTGTGGACCTCTTTGCTACACAATGGAAGATGGAGCCCATGGTGAGAAGGTGCTAGAGCAGTAGGGGCATGTGTCCTTGTGGTCTGGGATGAGGTGAGGTGACCTAGAGGCTCTAAGCCTCATATCTCCTACAGCAGGGTTTCAGGAAGAATTTTTGGAGTTGATATTTCGCTTCCATGGGACACTAAAACGACTGCAGCTCCAGGAGCCTGAGTATGTGCTCATGGCTGCCATGGCCCTCTTCTCTCCTGGTGAGCATTTCCCAAAGCCCAGAAACTTTGGTCCCACCATCTCTACCCAAACTGGGTCCCTTGAATCCATCCGTCCATGGCCATCTAGCCTTTAAACCTTTGGAGTGGGTCTATATCATCCTCAGACCCTGGGACACTGTGCAGGCCTCCCCCCTCCCCCTTGTCCTTCCCAGCTCTCTCTCTTACAGATCGGCCTGGAGTTACCCAGAGAGAAGAGATTGATCAGTTGCAAGAGGAGATGGCACTAACTCTGGACAGCTACATCAAGGAACAGGAACCAAGGCCCCGAAATCGGTAGGTGGGAGCCTGGGGCTTGGAGGCTGCACTGGGGAAGAAAGAGGTTATGGAAAACGCTCAACCCTGGATGAATGTTTTTCCTGTCTTTTCCTTTGGCAAACCAGATCTCTTGGGGTCTGGTCCTTTCCTCTGGCCATCCCAGTTGCACAGTTCCAGCATTCAAATTGCTCTTACTGATGTTTGATCTTACTTTTTCCAGATTTTTTTTTTTATTCAGTAGAGATGCAAAGTAGTAGCTCACAGGCTCTTATAATAGCATTCCTGAGATTGATGACATCTATAACCTAGCACTATAACTTCTCCAGACTAAAGTAGACCATTAAGAGTCTTGCTCACTTTTGTTCCTTGGCCCTTTCTCATCTCTCCACTTGGCCAATTCCTTGAATTTTTTCATTTCCCTTGGAGTTAGGGTCATTCACAGTTTTGTGTCCCTGATTCAGGATCTATCTGGGCTCTGTGGTATGTGCAACTTCTGTTCTTACTCATTCCTCAATAAGTCAGTTTGCCAGAAGAAGGATACTTTGTACCACAGAACAACCCACCCATCTTCTAGAACTTGCTCTAGAAGGCCAAACCCTCAGACTCTACACAGTTGAAGTTCTGGCAAGGTCTGGGGCTTCCTTCACACTTGGCCCTCAGAGTTCAGGAAAAACTGGGCATTGTGACAAGATAGTATCAGACAGATACCCCTTTGGGGACTTTTGAACATTTGACAAATTTTCATACCAGAGCCTGATTTTCTCTAAAGTTCAGACTTAGCCTCACTGAGGGTTAATTCAGTGGGTCAGGGCCTCAGGACAAGACTTCTAGCTGTCTTATTTCCTTTCTCTTCCCTGGTAACCCCACTACTTCCTTCAAAGGTTTCTATATGCAAAGTTACTGAGCCTGTTGGTTGAACTCCGGAGTATTAACAACGCATACTGTTACCAACTCCAGCACATAAAGGGACTATCTGCTATGATGCCACTGCTCCAGGAGATCTGCAGCTGAGCCCCAGCCTGGCCTTCTTCCCCAGCCCACTTGGGACACACCGGACTGGAAAGGGGAAATTGCTAGGACGAGGAGAAAGGGAGTTCAGTGATTGTAATGAAAGACTAAAGCAATAAATGCCTCTTCATGCGATCATTGGGGTACTCAGGGGTGACCATGGGGGTAAGGTTGTCCTTTGGATGCATAGAAGATGAAGAAGAGGAAGCCTCAGGCTAAGAGGTAAAACTTCTGGGAATGGGTAGGTCCCACTTTTCAATGCCCCAAATTTAGCCCTTCAGCCCTACTTTCTCAGCCTTGGGAGACTCTGGGATGGGAAAACAGGATGGGGAAGCTAATCCCATGCAGTCTTTTCTGCTCTGGAGAGGAAGGAGCTAGGGGCTTTAATCCAGAGGAAAACAAAGATGGAAATGAAGGGGGGAGTTCAACCAGACATATTCCTTAATCCTTCTCCCTTAGTCCAGAGCAACGAGAGCCTGGGGAAGATGATACTGGGGCTGGTGGCAGAAGTGGGAGCCTCAAACCACTGCCTTATCAGCTGACCCAGTGGCAGCGCCAATTTTGAGAAGGGTATGGTCCTGTTCCCCACTCTGCTCCTAGGACCTAGAGGTCACCCATCGAGGTGGGCTCTGGAGAGGAGCCTAGTCTCTGGCCCTAGGACACCTGACTCAGGTTCCAGCTGTGGGGGCTGGCTCTGGGACAACCTCAGCCCACAGTGATGCTGAAGCCACAATGGAATCTGTTGCGCCAATGATTAAGGAAGGCTCCAAGGGCCAAGGTGACGGGCAGCGGGGGCATCTTCTTCTCCAGCACAGCACCTACACACCAGTTACTATCCACCAAGCCTATTGGGAAAGAAAACATCAACTAGGTTATTGAACAAGACTTGGAGAAAAGGGTTGGCAAAAATAAGGTAGAACTTCCCTCCCTCTGCATCCCCTGATCCTTCAGCACTTCTGAATGCTGTCACAATAACTCTTACCTCTAAACACCATGTTGGCCTGGGGCAAAGTCAGGTGGTAACCAAAGGAGAAGGTTGTGTCTTGTAGCCTTGTATTTGCCTCAAACTCCACTCCGACCTGAACCTGAAAAACAAGGGCAAGGATAAGAGGGGGATTCAGTCTTGGTGAAGACCCGAGGGGCCCTGACAGGGGATCAGCAGAATGAAGACATCCATGAAAATGTATACCTGTGTGGGTAGGAAGAATACGAGGCCAGCAAGAGCCTGTTTGTCTACAAAGGCAAAAGTTTATATAACTGACTTAGTAGCATAGGGCATGAGATAAGTAGCTCACCTGTTCATTTGCCCTGTGGTAATAGCTTGCGTGGGCCCCGCCAGATCCCACATTCAATGTAGCCACCCAGTGTACAGCTGTAAAAAACAAAATACAAGGGGAAAGGAGAATTACTGTAGTAGGACGCATTCCAAGGACCCCAGCAAAGCCAGAATTGCCATTCCACTTCACCCCATACCCGAGTACTTCCCAGCCAGAGTCAAGATGGCTCCCTCTTCACCCGGCCGCCGGTGATAAACTAGCTCTCCTCCTAGCACCAGTCGATGAGTGAGGCTCTGCAGAAAGTGAGCGACCATGATCACTGTGGGGGAGTGAGGAGACGTGGAGTCAGAAATAGAGACAATAGTGAGGACTATTCCTTCACCCCCAGTTCCCTCCTACAACCTGCCCCAGAAATTCCTTTTCGAACTCCCAAACTCTACAGAAGATGAGGAGGCATGTCCAACATTAGCAAATAGAACCCTGTTTAGGGTTCAAAAGAACCCTGTCCCAACTCCTCACCCGATTCCCCAATCAGGTCAGGATTTCCTAGGGTCAGAGTGGCTGTGTAGTCATCTCCTCGATACTCGCCATCAAACTGCCATGTCAGGAATTTGGCCTGTTGTGTCTGTGTGGAGAGAGCAAGAAGTAAAATCTCCAACCATCTTTTTATAATCACTATTGCCTCTGATCCTCCCCCTGGCTTCCCCAGGGCAGGATACCCATAGAGGAGAAAGAGAAGTGCCTCGATGGATGGAGGCAGGAACTGTGGGTCACCTGGAAGACAGCCTTAGCTCGGAGCCGCTCTGCCAACAGAAGCAGGACCTGGGCGTTGAGACTTCCACTGCTGTCCATATCCCCTACCACAGTGGGGAACACCTGGTGAGGAGTGTAGACAGTAAGGCTGAGCTGGATAGCATTACTCAACTTAAACCCAAACACTGGGTTACTCAGCGCCCCCTGGTGGAGACACAAAGAAAAACTCTGGCATCTTTTCATAGAATTGTTTCCCCACCCTTTGCCATTCAGAAGAGACAGAATCTGGTTACTGTCAATTCTTCCCTTAACACACACATTTCCTCCTCCTCCGGACCTAAGTCCCAGGTGCGCTTTTAGAGAGTGGACCCAGGTATGTGGAGCCCTCACCTCTGTGGGGCTGAGCTGCCAATCCCCTGCATAGGCTGCATGGAGGTGATAGCCAGGCAAGCCCAGGGCACTCATGTGCACAGTGTGAGCCACCTGCAGAAAGAGGAGTCAATGGAGGAAGAGAGCATCCATGTTTCATTTCAATACCTCATCCCACCCGTCATCTTCTCCCCATTCAGGGGGCCTTTTAAGAATCCCAAATATCCCAACATATGCAGTGGGTTAACAGATTTTAAGCACCAAGTCCCGCAGGCAAGGGAGGTAAAGAGAACCCCACATCCTCCCTCATTTGTCCCACATAGCCTAGCTAAGGCTGGAGTGCAAAAAGGAAAGGAGGATCCAAGGATAGGCACGAAGGAATGGTAAGGATGGGACAGAGAAGTGGGAGCACCTGGAAATGGCTGCTCAGAACCTTGTTGACAACGAGCTTCACTCCCTCCATCTGTGCTGGGAATACATCTGAAGGGGGTGGGGGGGAAGGGAAGGAATAAGCACAGACAAGGAATCCCTACCCAAAGAGATAGTCTCCCCTTTCAATCCCATATGAAGCACTGGAGGGATTGACCTCCTTTCAACTCCTCAAACGAAATGCTCCACTTCATTTGGGCACCTGATTCTCCCTGAACTGAATGCCGCAGCTGTGATTTCCCCTTTTCTGTTCCCATCACCGGACATCAGGTTTCAAGACCCTCCCTTCCTCCGCCCCTTCAACTTGAGATCCAAATGACAGAGTTCTCACCTTTGCATAGCCGGTGCAGCTCATCGAAGCTCCCAGGGTTGGGTAGAGGTTCCTCTCGGCGGGGGCTCCGGCGGGGCATACTCCCCATCGGTGCCAGGCCCAAAGTATTACCCATTTTAGTCCAGAGGACAGGGAGGGGCCCGGGTTAGCCTGGGAAAGGATTCTGGCTTCCTCTACCCCCCACGGGCCCCACCCCCCATCACCAGGCTCCCCAGTCTCAGAAACTTCCACATGATCGAATGCTAGTCCTGGAACAGGAAGAGTGGGGAGAGAGAGCACCGATGGAGAGATAGAACCCTAGGCACACTCCCACCCCATCTTTGATCCCTCACCCCCACCTGTCACCCCTGTCCTCGCTCCCATTTTTTAATCCTAACCCCCACCACAGACCTCACCTGGATTCCTAGTCTTTCTAATCTTCATTCCCACGCCCTGAGGGCAGGCCCGCAATAGAACAGTAGCCCTTACCATCTCAGACCATCCTGCTGTCCCTTTCCCCCCGGCACACCCCGGTCATCTTGATGGGGGCAGCCATCTTGGTTAATGGCAAAGCTTCGGCTTCACGTTGCATTTCCAGAGTGGCCATGAGCGCCATCTTGGAACCGGGCAAAGGAAACTACCTAAGACCCAACCCTCTCCTGATTCGGTCCCGCCCAATAGGTGGGAAAAAAGGCACTTCGATCTCCTAGTCGCCAATGAGAAAGAAGGAAGCAAAAGAGTGGCAGGCATGGCAGCCGGGGAGCTTCACCCTGGCGGGGCAGAGGCCAGCGGGATTTGATTGGTGGTTTCTTAGACTTCAGCAGAAGGCCTTAGATTGCCCTGCCTCTCCAAGGTCGAGATAAACCTGTGAACGTTCAAGCCACTAGAGGGAGTATCTTGTCGCTTGGACCACTGAAACTCCTTGCACCGGCCACGAAAAAAGTGAAACTACAGCCTGGAGGCTGTTTTATTTTTGGTACTGGGGATTGAACCCCCGGGAGCTCTACCACTGAACTACATCCCCAACTTTTTCTTTTCTTTTTTACTTTTTTTGAGATAGGACTCGATTAGTTGCCGAAGCTGAACTTGTGATCCTCCAAACGTGTGCCACCACACCCAACTCAGATTTTGTGTTTAGTGACGAATGATGGAGGAATGATCCTGAAGACTTCTTTCGAACCTAGTTCATATCATGCCCCACATCCCCATTGAATCCACAGCCCTCCACAGCCCGCCTCTAAATGACACATAAGCACAGCTCTTCCCCAGACACAAACCCCCTCATCTTCTAGAGGTCTACACCTCTCAGGAGTGTCCCCTCTGGGTAGAAAGGAAATGGGTGTGTGACAGTTTGGGGTAGAGGAGCAGGCTCTGGGCAGAACTATTCCTTAAAATACCATCTAAGCCCAGCGGCTCGGGAGTCTGAGGCAGGAGGATGGCAAATTCAAAGCCAGCTCAGAAACTTAGTGAAGCCCTAAGCAACGCAGTGAGGCCTGTATTTAAATAAAACACAAAAAAGGCCTGGGAATGTGGCTCAGTGGTTAAGCGCCCCTGGTACACGCCCTCCAAAATAACAACAACAACAAAAAAAACAAAACAGGTACCTCTATAGTTAATCCTTCTTTCTTTGAGTTTTCAGGCAGGGTGAACAAATAAAACCTAGGAATAAGTTTCCAGACCACAAATGTGCTCTGCCTTAGGGCCAGGGGCAAGCAATAGACTACACTCAAGAACTATGAGCTCTACTGGGGAATAATTGAAAATGGAATAAAATTGTTTAGCCTTTTTTCCCTACCTTTCTCACTAGCTCCCACCACTCCTTCCCATCTTTCAGGAATGTTCCACATACCTAGGGAGCAAACTTTGAGGGCAATAGGGTGGAAGATACAAATGCTTCTGGTATCTAGTTAGCTAATTCTACTGAAATGCTTTGAGCCTAGGAATGTAACCCCCCTCCCCTTAATTAGGGCTGGGACAAGGGCCAGGACCTTGGCCATAGGTATTCTATGGCCCCTGCTAATTCAATATTGGCTGACCACTGCCTTGAACTGATAAGGCAGTCAGATGACCAGGTATATTCAACCCTTATCCTAGCAGGAGCCTCTTGTGTCTTTTCCTGCCAGAGCTCTCCAACTGAGAGGGGAAGGGCAGAGGCTGTTTTCTGAATTTGTTTTTATTGGGGGAAGGGTATGCTCATTGATCAGCAACCAGGAGGGCCATTCTGGGCCCTGGGTTGTTTTCTCCCCCTGTCTCATTATACATTAACTGAAAAAGGACAGAGTCAATCACACCTGCCCTCTGACCCTGACTCTCATTCTCCTAACCCCCATTCCCTTCACTACTGCCCCTAATTTCAACTGCTCTTTTTTTCTTTTATTCTTTTCCCCAATACTTATCTTCAAAGTTGCAGTGAAGACAAGTAGGGTTGGGGAGATGAAATTTACTCAGAAAAGAGATAAAAAGATCAAGGATCAAGGGTTTGATGTCAGAGCTTTCCAGAGAAATGATTAGAAATCTTGCTTCCCCACTGCATTCAAATCCAAAGATAACTAGCCCCAGATCCCAAAAGAGTCAATCTTAAACAGATGGATGTGTACACTTTTGCCCTTCACTAAGGCCTGTACCCTCTGCTTCTCATTTAATCGCCATGAGTTCCTCATTTCTTGTCCTCTCCTCCCCCATTTCTCCAATCTGTTTACTTCAACATGGTCCCTCCCCCAATATCTCCCCAGAATCTCTATCACCTGACAGGGGGTGGTGAAAAGGACAGGTATATATATAGCCCCTGCCTTTCCAGCCAGGCCAGCAACAGACACCAAAGACAGAGACGCTGAGTAGGTATGGTGAGAGAGTAAGAGCTGTGGGCAGCATGTAAAGAGGACTGGGCTTTGATGGTGGAAAGGAAGGGAACCAGGGTGGAGAGGGCATCTGGATGTGAGATCCCTGGGGAGGGGGTGAAGCCCATTTGGCTTTATCATCCTTCCTCACCACCAGCACTATATTCTAGGCGACCTTTCTACTGTCACCACGATGAAGCTGCTTGCAATGACCGTGCTTCTCCTTACCATCTGTAGCCTTGAAGGTGGGTATGATATGGAGGGAGGGGGACAAAGAAGAACAGGAGATGGTGGTCCTCGCTACCCATTTTCTGTGTTCCTATGCCTCAGTCTGGCAACCACGGAGCTTTCCTCTCTGAAGTCCAGAAAGAAAAAAATATATATATCCAAAGATTTGTCTATATATCTATTTGGAAAGGGGGCTGAGAGCTGGGGTGGAGAATGGCAGAGGTATGGTGGGAGACCAGGACTCATTGCTGGGGACCCAGCTGAGAAAAGTGTGCCTATGTTTCTAGGGGCTTTGGTTCGGAGACAGGCTGAGGAGCCAACTCTGCAGAGCCTTTTCTCTCAGTACCTCCAGACTGTGACGGACTATGGCAAGGACCTGGTGGAGAAGGCCAAGGGCCCAGAGCTTCAAGCCCAGGCCAAGTAAGTGTCAGGGGTAAGGGTTTGGAGGTGGGACAGTGGAGAGAAGGAACAGAAGATGGAAGGTCTTACAGGAGACTGACTCAGGGGTGGAGGTTAAGAAGGATTCAGCTTAAACTGGGGAGAAAACTTCTTCCATTGCTCATAGATCGTGTGTACCTTTTGGACAGATAGGGGTAATAGGAAGTGGTCCCTGAATTTCAACCTCTAGAGTCTATTGCTCTGTCCAGTGGTGGGTTTGATTCTCCTACTAGGTGCTTTGCCATGGCAGGAGGGACCAGAGACCTAGTTCATTTTGCTCCTTCTCACCACCAACAAGGCTCCTCCCCGCCAGTCATTAGGTTTCTTCACACTGACCTCTAATCCCTCCCCTATCCAGGGCCTACTTTGAAAAGACGCAGGAACAGCTGACACCCCTGGTCAAGAAGGCTGGAACTGATCTGATTAACTTCTTGAGCAATTTCATGGACCTCAAAAAAACACAGCCTGCTGAGCAGTGAGGAGACCGTACCATTTCTTCCAACCCCAGGGACCAGGCCTAGTGTCCCTCTCCCTACCAACTCCCCATTTTCTACAATAAATGTGGAAGGAATCAAATTGTGAGTCTCATGTGTTCAGGTGACTGGGAAAAGTAGCAGAGTTGAGGAGGAGTGGAAAGAAGAAAAAAGATAAATCTGCTTTTAAAAGGAGAAGGGTTTGGGTGTGGAGGGATAGAGAAAGGGTTGAAGAGACAAATGATTGAAATGATATAGCAGTGGTGTGTGGTATGCCTGTGATTCTTCCTCAAGCCCAGGGAATCTCCCACAGCCCAGGCATAGCTCTGCCGTGGAGTGATAGTGCCACTGTATAGGACATGGAACTGTGAAAGAAAGGAAGGATTCATAAACCCAATCCCTAGACTTCTGAAAATTACAGGAAATGAGGGCATCCTTCAGAATTTCCCCTTAATCGTTCTAGAAAGAGAAAAATATCTTCCTCAAAATTAGCCCAGTGGTGTGACCCAAGACCCTCTCTTTCCTTATGAGTAAGGAGAATACTCTTGTTTCTCCATCTCACAATAAAAGAGAAACCTGGTTTCACTCCTTTCCCTAAAAGTGTTCTAATTCTTCCCTCCTTTCAAAACCTCTGAAAGCTTGGACCCATTCCAAGCCCTTCCCCTACCATTATCCAGGCACTATTCAAAGAACTGGCCTGGTAACCATCTTAGAGCCTGGAACTGGTAGCCATTTAAAGGCCTGACAGTTATCTAACTTGGTGGACATGGGATATAAGAGACGCTGTGATACCTGGATTAAATGAAAATGGAAATCAGGTTGGGTTGATAGGGGGAGATACAGTTCTAAAATGAGGCCTTTTCCAATAAAAATGAATTCCTCTTTTATTTACTTATAGTATAAGGAATCAAACCAGGGATTCACACATACTAGACAAGTACTCTACCACTGAACTACAACCTTAGCCTCCTGCTTTAAAAGTTATTTTCTCGGGGCTGGGATTGTGGCTCAGCGGTAGAGCGTTCCCCTAGCACGGGTGGGACCCCGGTTCAATCCTCAGCACCACATAAAAATAAAGGCATTGTGTTGTACCCATCTACACCTAAAAAACAAATATTTTTTAAGAAAGTTATTTTCTCTGTATGTCTAGCTACTTGGAAGGCTGAAGTAGGAGGATCACAAGTTTGAGACCAACCTCACCAATTTAGCGAGACCCTGTCTCAAAATAAAAACTAAAAAGGACTGGGTTTGTAACTTAGTGATAGAGTGCCCCAAGTTCAATACCCAGTACCAAATTAATTAATTCATTATAACAGTTATTTCCCTGTCCCGGCTCATTTCACATACAGCATCTGAAGTCATCTTTCTCCCGGAGACTGGAGATGGCTTCAATTTATTCTATATGTTGATCAACCTCCTTAATCTGTTATCAAGACTCTCACCATTCATAATTATTCCCCTACCCTTTTCTTTCAAAATATCTACCTTTTCTCATGAGGCAAAGTGTGCAGAAACAAAGATTTATTAGTCTGTTATTTGCAAGGTGACAATTTGGACAAGTTAATTTCAAAAAGCCTGAATTTCCTTAGGAGTTGACAAGTGAATCAAATGGTACAACTGAAAAAATAGTTTGAGAAACATAAGTTACTACCCGTACAAAGTATTGCTTGGCACAAGGGGTTGCTGGAAGCTTGGGGACCCTAGACCCATTCAAGAATACCTGCTGGGTTAAAGGTAGAACTGGCAGCATCTCAGGAAGTTTAAATACTTCCAGGCAGAGCTTTCTGGCAGTTCTGGAAACAGGACAGGCACAAACACGGGATTCCTTGGTCACTCACCCATGGGCTTGGGGGAGATGACTTCTTATCTGGGCCCAATTTGATTCCCTTTGCCTTACCTGTCTTTAATCCCTATTTGGCCATTTCTCTAAGGCCCCTTTCTCTATATGTGAATGTGCTACTAGGGATTGAACTGACCTACATTCCTGAACCTTTTGATCTTGCTAAATTGCCCAGGCTAGCCTCAAACTTTTTTACTTTTTTTTTTTTTTTTTTTTTTTTTGAGTGCTGGGGATTGAACCCAGGGCTTTGTGCATGCTCAACAAGCACTCTACCAACTGAGATATAGCCCCAGCCGTGGCCTCAAACTTTTGATTCTCCTGCCTCAGCTTCCTGAGTCACTGGGATTACAGTAGTATACCACTGCATCTGGCTCTTAAAAGTTCCTCTTACCTTAGAATTCCCCTTAAAATCACTCTTTCTAGAAAACCGTCTATTAGGAGCTTCACATAACCCTGGTTATCCCATTTTTTTTTTCTGCATGTTTGGCTTTTCAACTGTGCTAATTCCCATATGCATATACTGGATTGGTACATATCTGGATTGGTGAAAATCTGGGATTGGACAGACAGGCTCCCCCACAATCCAACAATTGTCAATTTTCAGACACAGAAGGCCACATTGTGTGCAGATGTCATTTCTTAGGTTCTGATGTCTCCGAACATGGCTACATTCCCAGCAGAGTTGGTGTGTAGGGAGCATACTCCCTGCTCTAGCTCTATCTCAGAGCATCTGGGGGTCAAAGGTCTCATCCCTCCCCCAGCTACAATCAGCATTCATTCCTTGTTTGAGCAAAGTAGCTTTAAAGTTCATTAAACTGTGAGTTCTGTGAGGTCAAGAACTGAGTTTGCCTTACTCAAAACTGCATCTTCAGTATCCTTCCTAGTGCCTAGTAGAGGCTGAATAAATATAAGATAAATGAATGAACAGATAGAGTACAGTCTGTGACAGCTTTATTGAGGATCTCCCTTCCCATTGTTTAACAAGAGTTGGGGAGGGGGAAGGGAAGAATGGTTGGGCAAGGGAGTGAGACTAGAAAATAAACACATTGAAGAGCATCTGAGCATAAGTCTTTAAGTGGGAGGAGAAATCGCTGGTGTACATTAACATGGGGCTTGGCATCATTATAGGGATAAGGTCAGTTGGCATTAAGAGTGTGGAGGCATATACAATGCTGACCATAAGGGCTGGGAGGTGAACTGGAAGCCACAGAAAGATGTGACCAAGGATATCTAAAGCTATTGAGGTGGTTTCTCATACTTCAGAGTCTCATATGTCTCCTGGGTCCGGGTGCTCAGGCCCTGAAGGTGGGAGTCAAAGAATGGTCAGGGGTTTGATCTCACCCAAGAAGCCCCACCCACCCCAAAGACCTTGGCCCAAGGTCACCCCAAACCCCACCCTCTTTTGCTGATTCTGAGGGGGGACAATCAGGCTCACTCACCGTGTAAACACCATCTGATTTCTGCAGAGAGGAAAGGGGCAAGGCATTACAGACCCATATCTCTTTGAGGGCTCTTCAGCATCTATTAGGAGCTTCACATAACTTTCCCACCCAGGGAGTATCTGGGTCAGGGTCAGAGTTAGCTGCCTAACGCTGGAGGTCATTCACATGATAGGGACATGAATACACATTTGCCAACATGGATACAAACACAAATAACACACAACTCTCATGCATTCATTATCACCCTGTGCTTGATTCTTCCCTGTTACCTGCCAGACATTTTACTTGTGGCTTGGCCAGCTGGCAGGGTAAATAAGGTAAGGTGCTAAGGTGTATGCAGATCAGTACAAGAGATGCATGCTCTCCCAGAGGACTCAGACCCTAACTCTAGAAGGGCAGAATCTGAAAAATTATCAACACCCACATGTGGGAAGGTCCATACCTCATAGTTGGCTATAGCTGCCTTTCGAACCTGGATCTGGAGTGGAGGAAAGGTAATCCGTGAAGAGGAAATTAGAGGCCCATCCCCTTCCCTCCAAGTGGGAGAACCCCTTGGGTTCCCCTTCCTCCATTCCACACTGCTGCCACCCTCCCACTTCTCCTTCTAGCCCTCACCCCACTTTGCCTTACCTTGAGTCGACAATAGAGCAGGGTGAGGACAATACCATATAAGAACAAGATGGCGTCCAGGATATAGCAGAGCTGAGGCTCTCCCAGGGCCTCTGAGGGGATAGAGGGTACCAGGGGGTCAGGGACATGGTGGTGGGATCTCGTGCTCAGTGGAGAGAAGGGAGAGACTTAGAGGGGATCCCTTTTAGGAAAGAAACTCTATGGTCCTTTCTGGACTCCTATTTTTCTTACTTTTCTCTATTCTCCCTTACCAGAGAGTAGGGATAGAATAAAAAGTTCTATTGCAGTAGGACTTACATGGTTTAAGAGTTGAAGACTTTCCCCTTAACCCCAACCCTCTTTAGCACTGTGGTTCTTTGGGTTCCATTGAGCGCTTCATCTATTCTCAAGGACAGGTCTAAGTTCACTGGGCTGAGACTAAAACCTCAGCCCAGCGGGGGAGGGTGATAGAGAGGCAGTGGCAAATTTCAGCTTAAGAAACCACAAGAGTGTGTCCTGTGACCTGTGGCTGAGAGCTGGACAGGAAGGATGTGAGCTGGGGAAGGGAGGGAAGGCAATTACTCCATTATTGGTCATCTCCCAGCCTCAGCCTCATTGCTCTCTGTCCCACAAGACACTTAAATATGCTAAAAACAAAGTATCTACTTTCCTATGCCTGCCACTGGCTGTGCACATGGAGCTGGGGAAATGACTACAGGCTCAAGGGAATGATCCCAAATTAAATGCAAAATATGAATTCTTCCTCCTGCTACTCTGCCCTGTTACTCACTGTGAGCCTCTCGGAGGGGAAGTTTTTTATGATTAAAAAAAAAAAAAAATCACATAGGATCTGGGCTTCCAAGACTGTTCCCAGCCTGTATCAGAACTGATGGAATGCATCTGACTAATATGGGCCAAGTACTGACATCAGTAAAATACTTTTTATTCTGTAACACATGCACAATATTACATAAATCTCAAAACTACCCTGTGAAGGAAACGTCACTGCCGTTTTATGGATGACGAAACCCAGGCTTTCGGAAAAGCTAAGTAACTCATTCAGGGCCACAGTTAAGCAAGAGACTGGAACTGAAATCTAGTATTTTCTGCCTCCAAAGTTTTTCCTATGCCCTGGAGCTCTGGCCTCCCTCTCCATCCCATGACAGCAGATAAGTGGCTCACTTAATCCTTTTTCTCCACCTCAACTGGGTTGGTGGGACTCATTCAATTTCTCCAGTTTCCTTAAAGTTAACCAACTCCTTCCTCCCCAACTGACACAACCTCTGTTCAGAACAGACACACCCTCATAGCATAGACAACCCAAAGTAAGCAAAAAGTGAGAGTTCTTCAATTGACTAGAGTCCTAGAGCTAGAACCTTGTTATTTGTGCCTCTATTTCTCCGCTGATGCTCAGGTCTCTAGAAACAGGCATTTCATATGGCCCACCTTCCTATCAGCTCGTGCTGTAGTGATGATCCGCCGAAACAGCTATCATGCCTATTTATCTTGAATACCCCTTGCCTTGCTCCTAAGTCCAAAGACAGGCCTCTGCTCTCTAAAAGGGAGTTTTGTATATTTATAATTAACTACAGACCAACTCCCCCTGGACAAAACCAAGGATACCACAAAAATAATGCTGATCAGGGAAAATGGAGCCCTCTCATACATGCCCTTGATTCCCACACTGAGGACCAGCTCTTCGTACTAAACAAACACCTGCTTTTCCTGCCAAACTGACAGTCTCAAAGCCATCCTGAAGTCAGTCTGGAATAAGGTTGGAAAGGGACTAAAATCAAAGAAACCATGACTAGTGCCCTGGATAGGACCAGACTCAAGGTCTCTGTATCTCAGCCCTGTGCCCACATGCCTACCACTGGCCTTCCTCATTCTGTCCCTGACTAGAGCCCTCCCATAAATGCTCTTGATTCCCACACTGAGGCCCAGCGCAGTGACGCTCACCACACTCTCACCTGCTTGTTCAACCAAAAGGAGTAAGAGCAAGATCACTGCTGGAATCATCTTGGGCAGGGGGCTGAGGAGCCGAGAGCTGGGATCGGGCGCTGACAGCACTGCGCAGCTGTGCTCTGAGAACAGTTCCCTGACCACAGAGTTCCCCCCTTCCTGCCACGCCTTCCCCCACATTTTGGCCCCTTCCCCTTCCTGCATTAGAGATTGGGCGGCTCCCGGAAGGGCTAACTAGGGGAGCTAGAAGATCTGGACTCTAAGATTCAGCCCTTCGATGACCAACCTCAACCCACGGAACGAGGGGACTCTCAAGCTTGGGAAAGGCTATCTACACTGCCACCTTTCACTCCGCCCCTGTTCATAGACACACGTTTGATAAACTGACTTGATAAACTGCCCCTCAAGATTCCCTCTATACTCTTAACCCTTACCACCTGAAACTTTATACCCAGTCTTGATTAAGGAGCTTACCATTTTGTGTGGACATTGAGGTTAACGCAGAGGGAACTGAGGGAAAAAGAGGAAATGAGGAATAGAGAAGTGGAAAGGGCAAGAGTCAGCAGAGGGGTGGAGATGAGCAGGAAAAATTGCTGAGACCTAAATTTAACAGAAAAACAAAGTGAAAGACAATAAGATACCAAAAAGACATATCAGAAGCTTGGCCATAGGGGCTGCAAGGCAGCTAATTTATTATAATTTTTCCTTTTCAGTACATGCACAGAAAGTCTGTACAGATATATGTGTATGTGTACACACACGTACACACACACGCGCGCACACACACACAGACCCATTTTCAATGAGGAACAGGCTCCACAGAGGAATCTGATAGACAGGGCAGGTCAATGCTGTTCCCCTGCTCACCGATCTACTTCTCCAAACACAATATCTTGGGTACCTAGGTCAGAGGATAGAGAGAAGTTGTGTTACCAAAGAGCCAAAGCTCATTACTAAGTCCAAGAGACGGAGGCCTCAAGTCCATGTCAGTCTATGCTGAACAGGGAGTGTTTGGTTTCCCAACCACAGCCTGACACCCCTTGTACCTCCAGTACACAATAGGATGCCTCATACCTATAATGGCAACAACATCTGCCAACATGTGTCCCTTAGACATCTTGTCCAAACCAGCCTGGAGAGACAGAGAGAGCAACAGTGTGAGCAAAGATTTGCAGGGAAGGAGGAGATGGAAGGAGATTTCATAAAATCTCAACCAAGGTCAATAAATTTCTGGATTAATTTATTAGCATTCAAATCACTGGGATTGGTTCTTACCAAGTGGGCAAAACCAGGAGCTTTGATCTTGCACCGATAAGGGCGGCTACTGCCATCAGACACCAGGTATACCCCAAACTCGCCCTGTGCAAGGAAGAAGGTTGGGTGCCACTGTTTTTTTTTTTTTTTTTTTTTTGAGGTCGATCGATCGGCTGACTATATTGACAAGATACTGATTGGTTACATGTTGAAGAAAACATACAATACAAAATACAGAAAAAGTTGGTTCCATCCCCTCCCACTCCCCCCCTTACCCACCCACCCCCAAATACTCATCATCGTGATTTGGTCAGAACAGGGCTCAGAGCCAGAGGTCAGGTGACCGAGGGTGGAGGGGTCATGGGCAATGGATTCGTGGCTGTCACAATGATGCTGCGGTAATGCTGCGTTTTCTCTCCCAGCTGGGAGTTGGGTGGGAAGGAGGCTGCAGCCTGATGACAGCCAGCTGAGGGCAGAGCTGCCTGTCCCCTTCCCAGCCCAGGGCCTGCCCACCACCCCAGACTAAGACCACTCCCAACAAGGTAAGGATGTGGATGCTCACAAGGTAAGGATGTGGATGCTCTGGGTGCCACTGTTAATAGGAAGAACATTCTTCCCTGCCAACAAAACATCTCTGTTCATCCTCACATCCTCTTGCTGATGAGAGAGCATTCTGTTATATGTCTGTCTATAGCCACTCACCCCACATTTGGCTGTGGGAAGCCAACCTTATGGGTGACTGAGTTACATTCCCCAGCTGGGTGCTGGGGCCCTCAGTCACAGAAATGGGTGTATCTTCCTACAGCCCCATGGGTGCAGCTATGCTCACCTGTTGCTTTGTAATATAACCCCTTGCCCTGTTTAGGATAGAATCTTCCATGGAAGTGCCTTGTGTGTCCCCTTCTCTTACTGTGCCCTTGGGTGTGGCCTACCCAGGTGTCAGTCAACCTGCTGACAGTGGACATCATGAAGATAGACTCAGCCCCCTGAAACCTGACCCCTTGCCTCATTTGAATAGCTTCTCCTCAATAAAAGGGGTCAGCGCGTGCTCTCGCTCTCTCTCTTTCTGCAGACCCTTAAGGTCAGAGGAGCCGTCACAGCGACCCCAAAGAAAAAGGTATTTGTGTCTCTTGTGTGGTTATTTTGTGCAGCCCAGTTAGCCCAGTTTAACTAGAGTGACCCCTGAGCCTCTTAGTCGTGAGAACAGAAACCTGGCATTTGGCCTTTCCCCTTCCCTCTTCCCCTCACCTTAGGAGCCTCAATAGCAGTATACGTGGCTCCTGGAGGAACTTGGTAGCCCTCAGTATACAACTTGAAGTGATGAATCAATGACTCCATGGAAGTCTAAAAGGAGGGAAAACAGAGCATTAGTAAACCAGACCCAAATTCTTTCTCCTGAACCTTCCTCCAGCACAAAAAATAATGTGTCCTCAAGTCTAAAAACCAACACGGAAGCAGAGAGAACACAGAATAAAAGAGTGCCACAAGACGCTCAGAATCTTATACAATATGCCAGGCCTGGTGGTGCACGCCTACTACTCAGGAGGCTGAGGCAAGAGGATCACAAGAACAAGGTCAGCCTCAGAAACTTACTGAGACCTTTGTCTCAAAATAAAAAATGAAAAGAACTGGAGAGTAGCTCACTGGTAGAGCACTCCTGGGTTCAACCCCTCCCTCAGTACCAAACAAACAAAAAGACAAAAAAAAAACAAAAAACAGAAAATTCTTTGAAAAAGCAAAAATAGGATTGAATCCAAGGCTACTCCTCCCTGGCCACCAACCCCTTCCCAATACCCTCCTCCTCCTCTCCCTGCAGCCAACCTTCATCTCTGCTCGCTTAGGTGGAGACACTTTAGCGTCATCAACCTTGATCTCCCCAGAAGGCATCTTGTTTAGACACTGTAAGATGATGCGAAGGGACTGGCGCATCTCTTCCACCCGACACAGGTACCTAAGTCAGTAAAACAGACTCAGAACAAGGCTGAGGAGCATATATGGGGCTGGAAAGATAACTTCTGATTGACCTCAAGAGAGTTAGATAAATGGTCCTCACTCTTTTCTCCTAATACAGCATCTCTGTTTAGAGTGGTTACCCATATAGATCCTGCAGTATTTTGATTTTACTACAGCCTTTCTCCAAATCCTCTTTATTTTCTCAGACCATGGCCTGTAGTATTTCCCTGTTTATCCTCTCAAATACTTTCTTGAATGTATTTGAATGGAGGAGACAAGCACAGGGGCAAATGCCTATAATCTCAGCAACTCGAGAGGTTGGAGCCTTGTAAATTTGAGGCCAGCCTCTGTAACTTACTGAGGCCCTAAGCAACTTAGGGAGACCCTGTCTCAAAATAAAAAAACAAAAAGAGCTGGGACATAGCTCAGTGGTAAAATGTCCTTGGATTCAAAGCTCAGATACAAAAAAGAAGAAAAAAAAAATGAGGGAATTAAATGGAAAAACAAGCAAACAAAACAAAACAGAAAAACAATAGTAGCAAATCTTACTCTAATCTTACTTAGGGTCAGTGAAGAGGAGTGGAATTTAAAGCTTAGAATCTAGTGGAAAGAGCACAGGATCAGGCAGATTCTAGTCTTAACCACTATTAACCACTACTAACAGAATAATCCCAGGCTAATCCCTAAATTTTATGCCTTAGATTTCTCAGCCATAAAATGCAGCCCAAACTAGTTCTAAGACAGGGATAGCATAAGGATAAGATAAGATACCAGGTATGTGCAATGTATTTTGGGGATTTTGTTTTGGTTTTGGTTTTTGGTACTGGGACAGAACCCAGAACCTTATATATGTTGAGCAAGTGCTCTCTCGCTGAATTACACCCCCAGCTCAAGCAACCTAATTTGACACAGGAGCTCCTATAGGGATTTGGAAGTAGGGTAAAAAAGAAAGTAGTAAAGAGACAAGTTAAGCAGGGGCAACAAGCTAGACAAGCAGCTGAGAAAGGAAGGACTGGGTCCTTACCTATCATAGCAGTCTCCTCGAGAACCAATAGGAACATCAAACTCAACCTGATCATAAACATCGTAGGGCTGAGTCTTCCGCAGGTCCCACTGGATGCCTGAGCCCCGAAGCATCACTCCACTGTAGAATAGACAGCATAAGGGCCACTCTCCACAAACCAAGAAAGGAGGCACATTCTTCCTTAGTCTCCTCCTTCCCTCCCTGACATTCTGGGCATGAGATACAAACTCAGAAAATGGCAAAGAGGGTGCCAAATATTCTTTCAAGCCAAGGTACTGTGCTGGAACTCCCCACTCCTATCCCAACCCCTAAGGAGAGATGTAGTAATCTCCTACCTAAAGCCATAGTTCAGCGCGTCTTCTGCTGTCACAACCCCAATGTCAATAGTTCGATTTCGCCAGATCCTATTGTTGGTCAGCATCTATTAATCAAGAAAACTGATGCATTAATGCTCTTTATAACAATATTTAAATACATCTATATTTCTTTACAATTGGAAACTAAAATTCCACATGTTCTTTTAGGGGGGATTTTTCCCCATTGTCTTCTATCTTACCTCCTCTACTTCATCAATCCGAAGAGAGAAGTTCTTAGAAAACTCATAAATATCATCCATAAGCCCAAGGGGTAGGTCCTAGAAGCCAAATGAAGGTAATAATGAAAATAGTACAGTCTCCATTAAGGACAGTCAGCTCAGCAACTCTCCCCCATGGCTACAGGGTTAGTTTCCACCAGCCAGCACTGCCCTCCAGCGGCCACAGAGGGAAGAGGCCTATACTGGAGGTTTGGGAGGCAGGGAAGCCCACTCACTTACCTGGTGCACTCCTCCTGGGCGGATGTAAGCAGCATGCATTCGGGCTCCAGATACTCGCTCATAGAATTCAAACATCTTGATAGGACACATTGGGAATCAGTGACCCCTAAGTCCAACACACTATACCACCTTTTTTTTTTTTTTTTTAAGTGTTGGGATGAAACTTAAGGCCTCACACATGCCAGGCAAATGCTCTACCAAGACCATTCCCAGCCCCCACCATCCCATTTTCTGCCCTTTTTATTATTTATTTTTTAGTTGTAGTTGGACACAATACCTTCATTTTATTTAATCCATTTTTTGTGTGGTGCTGAGGATTGAACCCAGGGCCTCACGCATGCTTAAGTGAGCACTCTACCACTGAGCCACAACCCCAGCCCATCTTCTGTCTTTTTATGTTTGACTAACCCCTCATGATATGGAGTTCCTAAGAATAAAACTCAAGTAAATATACCTTCTTCTCTTAAATAGTCTCTCCATGTTCTCTTTTTCCTTTTAATCTCGCTTCCTTCATGCCCTCCCTACTTTCACTCTTCCTCCCCTATTCCTATCCTTGCCTCCCTCATACCTTCTCCCTTTCTTCAAACATCCAGAAGAAAGGGGTCATGGCCCCAATGTCCAGGGCATGTGTGGTTACAGCCATAATGTGGTTCAAGAGTCGTGTAATTTCTCCAAACAGCACTGGGGAGAGGTAAAGACAAGAAAAACAGAAGGATATAGCAGCCAAGGATTCATTCTGAAAACAGTCTGGACAGAGCCTGGGGTCAGAATAATGAATACCAACCTTGAATTCAATGTTCCTAAGGTGGAGAAGGGGTAGAGTGGAGAAGGCATGGAACTGTGCTCAAAATGGGCAGCAAGAATAAGTGACAGAGCATACCTCGGATCCACTGTGCCCGGGGAGGAGGCTGGATGTTTAGTAACTTCTCCACAGCTAGCGAATAGGCCTGTTCATTACACATCATGGACACGTAGTCTAGTCGGTCAAAGTATGGAAGAGCCTAGGCAGAGGGAATAATCTAGGTCATATCTAACAAGCCCAGGAAACCACAGTCTGGCTGCCAGAAGCCTTCCTTCCAGTGGACTGGAGTCCCAGCAATGCAGGATGAAATATCCCAACAGCCAGTAGTATGCTTGGTAAATGTTTCAAAACTGGCTCTCCAACATGAGGGGAAGACCCTAATTTGCCATTTTTGTCAATTCCATAGTGAAAATACTCCCACTTTAAAGCTATCAACATTATGTGATGGAATGCAGCATTGGGAAGAGCAGCACACCAATATATAGTATTTGTAATACAGAAACACAATAGTACCTTAAAGGCAGCCCAGTAAAATGTAATAATAAATAAATAATAAATTCTGAGTATTTCCTGCTTTTTAATTTTTTTGGGGGGTACTGGAGGTTGAGCTCAGGGGTGCTCGACCACTGAGCCACATCCCCAGCCCTATTTGGTATTTTATTTAGAGACAGGGTCTCACTGGATTGCTTAGCACCTCACTAATGCTAAAGCTGGCTTTGAACTCATGATCCTCCTGCCTCAACTTCCTGAGCCACTGGGATCAGAGGCATGCACCACCATGCCGGGCTTCCTTTTTATTTTTAATGCATTTTATTTGTTTGTTTGTTTGTTTGTTTATGGCATTGGGGATTGAACCTGGGGATGCTTTACCACAGAGCTGCATTCCCAGTTCTTTGTCATAAATTTTGAAACAAGGTCTTGCTAAGTTGCTGAGGGCCTAAGTTGATGAGATCAGTCTCAAATTTTAAATCCTCCTGCCTTAGTCTCCTTCCTGAGTCACTGGGATTTTAGTGTACCACAACATCTGGTTTAATGTATTTTTAACTAATATACAAAAACATAAAAATTGGGGCTGGAGATATAGCTCAGTTGGTAGAGTGCTTGCCTCACATGTACAAAGCTCTGGGTTCAATCCCCAGCACCACAAAAAAACAACGTAAAAATTATATATATTAATAAGGTATAATATACTGTTTCCATACATATGCAGAGTTTTAAGTATTTCTTATCTATCTTTTTTTTGGGGGGGGTGGGTTACCAGAGATTAAACTCACAGTACTCAACACCGATCCATATCACCAGCCCTATTTTGTATTTTATTTAGAGACAGAGTCTCATTAAATTGCTTAGTGTGTTGCTGTTGCTGAGACTGGCTATGAACTCAGGATCCTCCTGCTTCAGTCTCCTGAGCTGCTGGGATTAGAGGCAAGAGTCACCTTGCCTGGCTTCTTATGTTTTTGTTTGTTTGTGGTACTGGGAATTGAACTCAGGGGTACTCAACCACTGAGCTACATCCCTAGCCCTATTTTGTATTTTATTTACAGACAGAGTCTTACTGAGTTGCTTAGCACCTCACCATTGCTGAGGCTGGCTTTAAACTCACGATCCTCCTGCCCCAGCCTCCTGAGCCACTGGGATTATAGGTATGTGCCTCCATGCCCTGCTTCTTATCTGTTTTTAATTAATGTATTGCCATAAAATTAAATTTTTTTAAAAAATCACAACCCTATATAGTTTAATTTTTAATAATGTCTGTGTTCAATAACTGGCTCACAAAAATCTCTGAAAAATTTACCATTTACTCTCTTGCTAGTCAGTATTAGCTGGCACCAGCACATCACTGTCGACAGTCCTCTGATCCAAGTGACACCTCTGCCAAAGACTGGCCTAGACTACTAACTCTATTTTCTCTTAAGTCTCTTAAAATTGAGCGGGGCATAGTGGCACATGCCTATAATCTCAGATACCTGGGAGGCTGAGGTAGAAAGATTCCAAGTTCCAGGCCAACCTGGCAAATTTAGTGAGACCCTGTCTCAAAAAAAAAAAAAAAAAAAAAAAAAAAGATGGGCTAGGGATGTAGTGCAGTGGTAGAGTGCTCCAGAGTTTAATCCCTAGTACAAAAAAGAAAACTGAGATGTTGAAGTCGAGAAAGGTAATCAGTCTTAGGAGTATCTGGGAGCAAGAGTTTTAAGAAAAACGGAGCACCAGCTAGAAATGGTCCTTTCCCCAGAAGGCCAAGAAAACGAAGTCCTAGCTGTCTACTTCAGTTTCCAGGAAGGAGGCGGAGCTAAAGTATCTCTTGTTGGGACAGCCTGTTCTTGTCCTGATGTCACTATGATGTGGGATAGTGCTACAGGGATTAACCCATAGATGCCAGAACCAGAATCCACTGCTGCCTATAATTCTCTGGGGGAATCATGCACTAGTCACTGTTCATCCCCAAACAGGGCTGAGTCTAAATCCTAACCCCAACACCACCATTATGTTTTCAGGACCTTTCTTCGTGACAGTAAGAAAAAACTTCAGATTCCCAGATCCAACTCCTTCAAGTCTGACCTTCACCACTTGGGTCACACGGTTCTCCTAAAACAGGCAAACTGTCACAAATCCCCTCCCAGTCACTCTGACTCACTGAGTGTTTCAAAAACAAACTTAGACAGCTGGAAGATACAAGAATCAGCTGTTAATCCTAGAGGGCTGACGTCTTTCTCCTCTTTCTCTGCCCTTAGGGACACTAACTTTGACGTTAGTATAAGAGCAGGGAAACTGAGGCACTAGGGTACTAATGGTCAAGGAGTGAACCAAGTTAGTCATAGAAAAATTGAGAGTGTGGCTCTGGGTCCAAAGCACTTCTACTGGATAAACCAAATCCAAAGGACTCCATCCCCTAATATCACCCTCCATCTTCCCAACCAAGACTGTCCTAAAAACCTCAATGTGCTACCCTCCTCAACATCATCCTTCTCTGAAGTTTTGGGGCAGCAAACCTTGCAAAGTGCCAGGCTAAAACCCACATCCCATCAACAGACCCCTGTTCCCCCCTCACACCTGCAGATAGGTCTTGTATTCAATGAGCTTCTCAGTGCCTCGATGAAGGAGCCCAATGTGAGGATCACATTTCCGCACCATCTCGCCACTCAGTTCCATCACTAGTCTCAGGACTCCATGGGCTGCTGGGTGCTGGGGTCCAAAGTTCAGGGTCAGGTTGGACACCATTTTGTCCTTTGGAGGGTCCACATCTGAGAAATGGCAAATAGTTGAGAAATAAATGGTAATTCCCTTGGGAAACTTCAAGAGACAACAAGAACTTAGTCTCTCCCTATAGATCTTCCATCTCCCTATTCCATACCTTGTTAATTTATGAATCACCAATAGAACTAGGAAAAGTTCCATCAGAAGAGGAAAAAGGGAGATCTAAACTTTCCAATGAGAAGGACCATGAATCTCACCAAGTGTGGTGGAAGGCTGAGATAGGAGGATCACAAGTTCAAGGCCAGCTTCAGCAATTCAGAGAGGCCCTAAGCAACTTGCCTATCTCAAAATACAAAGGGCTGGGGATGTAGCTCAGGGTAAAGTACCCCAGCCCCTGGGTTAAATCCCTAGTACAAAAAACAAAACAAAAAACCATGAATCTCATTTTATGTCTCCTAGAACACACTTACATAATCCTTTTCTATGTCTTCATCTTTTTTTTCCCCTCATACTAGGGACTGAACATAGGGGCATTCTACCATTGAACTACATCCTCAGCACTTTTTATTTTTTATTTTGAGACAGGTTGTGGGAGACCAACCTCCCACATAACTGGGTTAACTCCCCTGCTGGGCGATGTGGCTGTCAGGTAGCAGTCATGCAGCTATACTGCCCCGCTCTTCTAGGGTTCGATTAACTGTCTTCATGCCCCATGTGTCTTTCTACAGCCCCTTGGGTGGAGCTACGCTCACCTGTTCCTTTGTAATATTACCCCTTGCCCTGTTTAGGATACAATGTTCCAAGGAAGCGCTTTGTATGTGTCCCTTTCTCTTACTGTGCTCTTGGGTGTGGCCTACCTAGATGTCAGTCAACCTGCTGACAGTGGACATCATGGAGATAGATTCAGCCCCCTGAAACCTGACCCCTTGCCTCATTTGAATAGCTTCTCCTCAATAAAAGGGGTCAGTGCATGTGTGTGTGTGTGTGTGTGTGTGTGTGCATGTGTGTGTGCGCGCGCGCGAGCGCGCACTGTCTCTCTCTCTCTCTTCCTTTGGACCCTTAAGGTCAGAGAAGCTATCACAGCCACCCCAAAGAAAAAGGTATTTGTGTCTCTTGTGTGGTTATTTTGCGCAGCCCAGTTAGCCTAGTTTACCTAGAGTGACCCCTGAGCCTTTTAGTCTTGAACAGAAACCCGGCAACAGGTCTCACTAAGTTGCTTAGCACCTCACTAAATTGCTGAGCCTGGTCTTGAAATTGCGATCCTGCTGCCTTAGCCTCCGAGAGTCTCTGGGATTACAAGTGTGCGCCTCTGCACCCAGTCTTGATCCAGGTTTTTTTTTTTTTTTTAGAGGGGGGGGGAGAGAGAGAGAACTTTTTAATATTTATTTATTTATTTATTTAGTTTTCGGCAGACACAACATCTTTGTTGGTATGTGGTGCTGAGGATCGAACCCAGGCCACACGCATGCCAGGCGAGCGCACTACCGCTTGAGCCACATCCCCAGCCCATTGATCCAGTTTTAATCTCCCTGCAGTTTCCTCACATTTGGGATAATACCCTCACAGCATTGTTGGAAGGATTAAGTGAAATAACACATACAAAATGTTGCACAGATGGGTATAGTGATACATGTCTGTAATTCCAACTAATAGGGAGGCTGAGGCAGAAGGTTTTCAAGTTAGAGGCTAAACTCAGAGGCCAGCTAAAGAGGGGACAACATCAGTGGCAGAAACCCAATAAATAGACTCCTGAGATAATTGTCTAATATAAGATAAATATGAACAAGAGCGATGGCAATGAAAATTAAAAGAAAGAGATAACCTGGTATGAATATTATGAAAGAATCTATGTAATCTGATGACTTACTAAACAAAAACTTAGAAGCCAAAAGAGAAAAAGAGTCAAAGATTACTAAAAAGTTTCAATTTTGAAGAAATAAAAGAAATGAGGGTATTACTGATCAGAAATTTTTAAAAAATCAAGAGCCAATTTTTAAAAATTATTTTTAAATTATTTTTATTTTTATTTATTCTAATTTGTTAAGATATATATATATATATATATAAAAAAAACAGCAAAATGCATTACAATTCATATTACACATATAGAGCACAATTTTTCATATCTCTGGTTGTACACAAAGTAGTGTTACACCATTCATGTCTTCATACATGTATTTAGGGTACTTGAAGAAGAGCTAATTTTGATGTGGGAAAAAATATGGTTTGTATTCAAGTAGGTTATATTTGAGTGCCAGTGGGGAAACTACTTGTCCAGATGGAAAAATGTATTAAACCTGGAAAAAGGTGACACTAATTATTGAAATTTGGTAGGAGCCTTTAGGTAATAACTAGGACCTACTCTTTCTTTTCTTCTGGAATGTCCTTCTTTTCCGTCTCTATCCTGCAAATACCTGTTATTATCATCAATGTGTTTGCTGAATTGGGTGGTGAAAGAAGCAAACATAGCAGAGGCTAAAACTTGCCTGAGACAGAGGGCTAACAATCAGCATGGGGCAGGGATGGCTATAGTTTGAGACAGTAGGTTCTGGGTACTTACCATTCCAAGGTGGAGGCTTCCAGTGTGCTGTTTCTTTGGTGGGGTACATGACAGCTCCCCCAAACTGCTGTGCCCATTCCACATCTGGCTGCCATTGCCGGGCGCCTCTGAGAAGTTAAAGACAAGATTCTAGACAAAGGGAATGAACTAATGCTTGCTTCCTACGTTTCCGATTCTATAATGCCCTAATTTCGGACAGAGATAGTATAGCTTTGGCAAAATAAGGTAGAACTTTAGGGGTTACACTCCTACTAAGACTTATTCCTGCGTTCACTCCACCCATCATCCTTGTGCATGCAATACTGGGGAACCTGGCTCCTTCATATTTCCATCACATTCATATTCCTATGCAAGTGAACATGAATGTGAGAAAGGAGTTTCTACAAGGTCATCTTAAGAGGGTGGGGGGGGGGAGAAAGAAAAAGAGAACGGAGAGTGAGGGAGTGAGGTTCCTTGGCTGGGCTCTGCTTAGGTATGACAGGAGAGGTGCACTCAAGTTTTCTCCCACGCCACTGATTTTGCCGCTGGCACAACAAGCTCAAGCCCCTGTTCCCTTCCTCAGCCACAGCGGGCGCCACTGCATCTCGGAGCCTGAAAAATCAGGTCTGAGCGAGGGGATCACGGGCCTGGGTCATTCTTTCCTAGGGGGTCACTGGGCCCATGGAGTGTCCTCATCTTTGGGAAACTCTATCATTGAGGAGAACATATCGAGGACTGCCCTCGATCTCACCTGCTGGGCTGAATCGACAGACGGATCCCAGCCCCGGACCGCAGCGCCTGGGTCCCGACACCCCGGAGGCTGCATAGGGCCCTCAGCGCCGCCATCTTACCCTGGGTGCAGACTGCTGGAAGGAGAACCGGGCGGAAGTGATTCCTGCGCGCCTCCTTGTGGGCTTCTCGTCTATTAGCACAATAGATCCACCATCTGGGAAGCTGGCAACGCCGTCTGCTACGAACCTGACAACATCCGGGTTTTGCGACTTAGCTTCATTTGCACTTAAATAACAGTGAATGCCGCCATCTTTACTTAGGGCGGTTTCTCCCACGGCTCCTGGTTGGCTTTTCCCGGCGTGAGCTAAGGGAACTTGCCGCTGTAGCAGGGGCAAAGTTGCACTTCGCCTTTTCTGGCAAAGCCCGCCTGCGTGTACCAGGGAAAATGTCCCTGGCTCACTTTCATTTGGGGGTTCCTAATCTCCGTTCCACCTTGGCTATGGTCCTGCCCTCCTGGGACAGCCCCAGGCTTTGCCAATAACCTTTCTCTCCTGGAATGCTAAAGATTTCTAACAGGGAAAGCCAGCTAATTTCCAGATGTCCCAAATGAGGATAGGGATGGTGGCCCAAGTGCGTCTGGGTAGGTCTGAGAGCTTCCGCCAAACCAAAACAAAAACAAAAAAAGAGTAGGACGCCAAGGCCACCAGCATTGGTGGAGAGGGGTGTGTAGGAGCCACCTCATCCCAGATGGGGGAGGGAAGATCCTCCATGGGTGACCCGATATCCTGTAGGCATTCTGAACTTACAGAATCACAGACCCACAAAGCTTCCCTATAGATGTCTCATACCCCACTTCCATTCTGTCAATCTCTTTTTCCCTCAAGCCTTGGTAGTGGCCAAAAGCATAAAAATGTAATCGCACCAGGACTCTGATCCCGATTCTGTATGGACAGAGTTTTCCCATCTTGAAGTCTGGTTCCTGTCTCTTCCTCTGCCTTCAAGCCCAGTTCCAGCTGGGCCACCCACCCGCAGAATTTGTACAATTTCCCACCCTGAGAGTGGAAAGAAGCCTTCTCCAGATCTCCCCTAGTCAGGGTCCCTGGGACAAAGCCCACCAGCAGTGCAACAGGGTGGAGCATGCAAACCAGGGGAGTGGCAGAAACAGAGAATTCTTAGCTGCAAAGAAAGAGGGAAAAGCCAGACTTCTAGCATGAATATTGACCTAATGGGAACTGTACCAAAGGGTGGGTCCAGATCCATGGCTGTGGGAACTGGCCGGGACTTAGGAAGGACAAGGCAGTCCCTGCAGAATCAGAACAGAGGCTTGGTCCCCTTACCCTCCGAAGAAGTCCTCACCCTTTTCTTTGGCCTTTTCTCCCTATAGTTGAAACATTAAATATGTTATGCTGTATTTATTTGCCTTAATCCAGCCTAAGAGAAATCAGGATATACTCGGGCTGCTTGGCCCTGGGGGCAACTTGAGCTGGGACTGGGGTGACTGCTCCTGGGGGGCTGCTTAGGACACTGCATCTTTTGTGCTTTCTCTCTGCTGCCAACACCCCCCACACACACTGCTGTTGCCACTCTAAGGCCCTTTGTCTTTCACTGCTTAGTCACCCCCTTTGTCTTCATCTCAGAGGGGGGATGGAAAGGAGCAGCAGGAGTCCTCTGGTGATAGCTCCTCTTGCCCCTGCCCCTTCTGGCCTCCCATCCCTTGTCTAATTCCTCTAGCCCCAGCCCCTTCCCTCCCATAAGACCAGGGAGGGTCAGGGCATGTGGTGGGTCAAAAGATGGGTCTTGTAGTTACCATGGGGTGGGTGATATAGGAAGTGATAGGCACCAGGGCAGGTATTAGTGACCTGGGCAGGAAGGGAGGAGGAGATGAAGTATTATGGCGGATATGATGTGGGGGACAGGAGGTGACATGGCAGAAAGTGATTAAGGGAATGGGGGCAGGGGGAGGTGATTCCCCTCTGGAAAAAGGAAGGGACTGCTGACTGCACTCTCCTTCCTGGGGATTTCCTGGGGAAACAAGTGGCTGTAGGGTTGGCTGAGCAGAAATTGCCCCTATTTCTGAACCCTTTACTTCCTTGCCTTGAGAATTCACCCCTCTTCTGAGTCACCTCCAATCCAGAAGAAAAGGAATCATTTGCTTCCTTTCTCCAACACCACCCCTTCTCCCCAGCCTCTCTCCTCACCCCAGACATACTCCACTCTTTCCCCCATCCCCATGGAGAATGAGAAATCAAAGATTACTAGATATTCCAGGAACTATTGGCTTTTCAGGGCAAGGTGGGGACAGAGAAGGGAGCCAGGTTGGGGATTTCCTCAGGTTGACACTGGGTAATTCTGAGTTCTTGAGAGAGCAAGTCTTGCCTATACTGGGGGCTTGCCAACTTGAGACTGGGGAGGGGTTAGGGTAGTTGGGAGTGGGTAGGAGCAGGGCCAAGAGCCTGGGGGAAGCTGCTGGGAGCTGGGCCAGGGAAATGGGGAGTCAGGAAGCAGGGGGGGATCCTGGGGAGTGGAGGCGGAATAGCTGTTCCCGGCTTTGTGGGGGTAACTCAGGAAGGGGGAACCTGAAGGAGAGGAGAAATAAGGTGCCACTCTGGATCCTCTTTCTATAGGAAAATAAAAAAGTTATTAACCCTCCCTGCAGTGTTGTCTGTCTCTTTTATATATGTCCATTCTAGCAGAATCATCCTGTCTTTGGACAGTAAGCTCCCTGATCGCTGGCTCGCTGCCTCCCCCGTCTTTCTGCCCCCTCTGCTCTCTCCAGCTGTTTGGTCCCATCCTGAACTATGTCAAGGTACCTCCTTTCTTTGTTCTTCATTGTCTGCTTCCTCGCCTGTTCCCCACCCTCTCTCCCCCAGAGAGCCTGCTCAGTCCCCTTAGCCCTGGCAATCAGCCTGTGAGGGCAGAGGGCAGCATTGAGGGAGCCTTGGGAAAGGGGAAGTCAGCCAGGTCAGACAGTAGGAGCGGGAATTCTCCCAGGGTATGATTCTATCTGTGCGTGTTATCTGGGCCCTTTCCCTGGCTCCCTACCTCCCTTGGGGCTCTGTCCCACCAAAAAGGGAAAGAGACAGCTAAGGGCTGAGTGTGGGGTTTGGGAAAAGGCTATGTCATCAGCTGGCTCAGTTCCTATAATCCATCCGGCTGCTAGAGATTCCCCTCCCCTGGGCAAGTCCCATTTTTTTTTTTTTAAAGGAAAACAAAAATTAGGATTTTGGGAAGCAAAGTCTATGTCCCACTGACAGAGCTCCCGGCTGAGTGGCTTACAGCTCAGCCAATCACAGAAGCTCTAGATGGTTAAAAGAGCTGGCGGGGAGAAAGGCTGGGGAGAACCCACAGGGAGACCCATAGACACTTAGACACGAGAGAGACAGGAGGAGAGAGACAAAGGCACAGCGGAAGGAGAGAGAGACAGGGCAGGCCGAAGGCGAAGCCAGACAAAGTTGTACAGAAGGAGAGGCCAGAGAAGCTGCGGAAGACACTGGCAGGGAAAGACAAAGATCCAGGAGAGGAAGGCACAGGAGGGCAGTTTGGAGGAACCAGACCCCTGGGCACCTCTCCTGAGTCTAAGGGTTAAGTTTTCTCCATCTCTTCCGAAGGTCCTCAGCCCCTCTGAAAACTGCCTCTGACCTTGGCACGAATCCTAGCCCCCAGGCTTTAGAGAGGAGCTTTCCACAGCTAGAGTGTGGAGGACTTCATGCTCCAGATGGCCTCAGTTCCTCCCAGCTGCAGCGCCCGTGCCATGTCCCGGACCAGCTCACATCCCGGGAGGGGCTTGGCGGGGTGCTGGCTGTGGGGAATCCAACCCCGCCTGCTGCTCCCCACTGTGCCCCTCTCTGGGCTGCTGTGGCTGCTGCTGCTGCTGCTGGCCTCCCTCCTGCCCTCAGCCTGGCCGGCCAGCCCCCTCCCCCGGGAGGAGGAGATCGTGTTTCCTGAGAAGCTTAACGGCAGCGTTCTGCCTGGCTCAGGAGCCCCCGCCAGATTGTTGTACCGCTTGCTGGCTTTTGGGGAGACACTGCTACTGGAGTTGGAGCAGGACCCTGGTGTGCAGGTTGAGGGGCTGACGGTGCAGTACCTGGGCCAGGCACCTGAACTGCTGGATGGGGCAGAGCCCGGCACCTACCTGACTGGCACCATCAACGGAGATCCAGAGTCGGTGGCATCTCTGCATTGGGACGGGGGAGCGCTATTAGGAGTGTTGCAGTACCAGGGGGCTGAGCTCCACCTCCAGCCTCTGGAGGGAGGCACCCTTAACTCTGCCGGGGGACCTGGGGCTCACATCCTGCGCCGGAAGAGTCCTGACAGCAGCCAGGGTCCCATGTGCAACGTCAAGGCTCCTCCTGGGAGCCCCAGCCCCAGCCCCCGAAGAGCCAAGGTAGGCAACCCTGGAATCTGTATCCTGCAGTGTCCTTTCTCCATGTCTGTCCTACTGACCCCTATTCACCCTCTCTCCACCCACTTCTACTTCTGGCCATGCTGCTTCCCTTCCTTCTGTCTGTCTGCCTTTCCTCTCTCCACTGGCCTCCTGTCTTGGGAAGGGTCCTCCCTCTCTCTCTCCCCCCCCCACCCCCGAACCCTTCTCCTAGCCAGACCACTGATCCACTCCAAGTATTCCTGGAGGTGGGTCAGATACTCTAGGCTGGGAATGGCTGCTTTCCCTTATCCCACCCCCATACCCCTTCTTGGCTTTGGCATCTCCTACTGGCACAGTCCCCAGCAATAGAGCTCTCCTAACAGCCCCCATGGCCTTGGCTCTTTTCTCTGCCTCAGTGATTTTTCACCCCCACACTCAGCTAAAGGAGTGAGGTTTGAGTCCCAAGGGATTGGCCTCTGGCTTCTGATGCTTTCTTGAAATTTGTTCTGGCAAACTGCAAACTAGGACAAGAGTGGGAAGGGGAGGAAAGGCATCCCAATACCTCCTCTGGTCAATCCCCTTCCCACACTGTGGACTGACTGAGGCTGCCTGAGGCTCCATCCTTTCCTCCCTCCCACTCCTGTCTCCCCCTTCTTCCCTTCCTTCCTCCTCCCTCTCTAGCTTTAATCCAGACCAGACGCTCCCTCCACACCCGCCACGCTGAGATCTGGCCCTGGCCCTAGCTGCTGACTGAATTGTTCCTCCAACCACACAGGGCAGACACGTTGCAGCCCAGCCCTCTAGCCCTAGTCCCACAGGCCCCAGCCACACTCAGGCCTGGGTACCCCAAAACACCTCCTGGAGGCATTCCAGTTGCTTTTCACTTCTGGGGCCCACAGTTCCAGGACATGGCATCCCCTTCTTTCCTTCTCAGAACCAACAGCTGGGTCCTCAGCATTACCCCAAAAGCCCTAGAATTTGGGATGGGGGGACGGCCCAGCCCAGACCCGTCAGGAATCTATGGGGTATGTGGGGCCCAATGGGCTGTGCTGAGTTTCAGACCCAGGAAGTGATGGAGGGGAGTGATCATGGGTCTCAGAGGCCATTTCAGGATCCTCCTCTCCCTTTTTTCTCTACAGCGATTTGCTTCACTGAGTAGATTTGTAGAGACCCTGGTGGTGGCAGATGACAAGATGGCAGCCTTTCATGGTGCAGGGATAAAGCGCTACCTGTTGACAGTTATGGCAGCAGCAGCCAAGGCCTTCAAGCACCCAAGCATCCGCAACCCTGTCAGTTTGGTGGTGACTCGGCTAGTAATTCTGGGGTCCGGTGAAGAGGGGCCCCAAGTGGGGCCAAGTGCTGCCCAGACCCTACGAAGCTTCTGTGCCTGGCAGCGTGGCCTCAACACCCCTGACGACTCAGACCCTGACCACTTCGATACAGCCATTCTGTTCACCCGCCAGGTGAGGCTCCACTCAGTTCCACAGGCCAGGTGCCAAAAACACCAAGAAGCACCTCTAAATAGATGGTGTTGGAAACAGTGCTCCCGGAGTGGGACAGCAGGATGCCTGGCCCTGGCCAGGCGGCCATGTGTGGCTATCTGGGCCTTGACAGTACTGGGTACCCAGTGCTCAGGTCTCCACTAATCTGGGATCCAGACTAACAGATCCAAGTGTCTTCACCCCCCATGCATCTTCTATGATCCCTCTCCACAGGACCTGTGTGGCGTCTCCACTTGTGACACTCTGGGTATGGCTGATGTGGGTACTGTGTGTGACCCTGCTCGGAGCTGTGCTGTCGTGGAGGATGATGGACTCCAGTCAGCCTTCACCGCTGCTCATGAACTAGGTAAGGTGGGAGTGGGGCCATGGGGCACCTGGGATGGATAGCAGCAGTATCTGGGGAGCAGTATCCCCCTAACTAAGGGGACAGTGAGCTCATGGGAGTACAAACAAGAGTCCTAAGGTGTTCCTTCCTCCTCCCAGGCCTAGGTTCAGCTCTGGATGTAGACAAATAGATTTTCCTATTCAAATAAGATAGTATATGGAAACCTGCTATAAAGTGCTATGTGTGTGTATGTATGTATGTTTGTTTAGAGGGGAGTAAGTGAGGGAAGGGAGGTTCAGGATTGGGAATGTTGGCTAGAATGAAAAATGAGTAGGGAAGGGTCTTTCCTTTGGAGAAGGGGAGATGGAGCAATGGTGGTTCTACGTTGAGGAGCTCTTAGAGCACCAGGAAGGGGTTGGGGGCAGGATTGGTTAGGAAATGGATCTGATCGTGCACAGCTGCATCCAGATTAATAATGGAGCTCCCTGAGGGCTCAAGGAACCCTTAGTCACTAGCAGGACCTCTGCCCTTACAGGCCATGTCTTCAGCATGCTCCATGACAACTCCAAGCAATGTGTCAGTTCGAATGGGCATGGGAGCACCTCCCGCCATGTCATGGCTCCTGTGATGGCTCATGTGGATCCTGAGGAGCCCTGGTCCCCCTGCAGTGCCAGCTTCATCACTGAATTCCTGGACAATGGATACGGTAAGAAGTGACACTCATCTTTCCCTGTGTAGGATTCAATTTCTGCCCCCACTGGACTCTCACTTCCACTACATCTCCCATAGGCCACATTGACTCCCCTATATTTCCTCTGCAGTGTGGAATGGGGTGAGAAATGCTGCTATCTTTGTATGGTTCCTACTTCCTTTGAGAATAAATAGCACAACTAGAGAAGGCAAATTTTGGATCAACAGAATTGGAACCTGACCTAAGGGCTAGAACTGTCCTACACTGGAATGGGCTAGTTGTTGAAGGAAGTGATTACCTTGTCTCTGAATGAAATGTTCCAGAATAGCAGGCTGACTGTCACTAGGCAGAGGTTGGTTGATAAGAAGCAGACTCGGGGCTGGGGATGAGGCTCAAGCCGTAGCCCGCTCGCCTGGCATGCGAGCGGCCCGGGTTCGATTCTCAGCACCACATACCAACAAAGATGTTGTGTCCGCCAATAACTAAAAAATAAATATTAAAAAATTCTCTCTTTAAAAAAAAAAAAAAAAAAAAAGATAAGAAGCAGACTCTAGAATCCCATGGGAAGCTGGGCATGGTGGCTTATGCCAGTAATCCCAGCTACTAGGAAGGCTGAGACAGGAGGATCACAAGTTTGAGGCCGGCCTCAGGATAAATGTGGCTCAGAGGTAAAGGTTTCCTGGGTTCAATCCTCACTACAAAAAAAAAAAAAAAAAAAAGGTGGTTTAGATTTCTATCCTATCCTTCTTCTTTAGTTGTATACAGATGCAAGACTGTAAATCCCTTCACTTCTCCATGTTTGTATCTAATGTATAAAATGGTATAATAATGGTGACTACCTTATAGGTATTTGCCATGATGAAATGTGATAGTGCTGATTAAATGTGATAGGTCAAGCATTTAGACAATCCTTATTGGATAATAAGCATTCAATAAAGCTTAACTGCTATTTATTTTTTTAGTACTGGGGATTGAACCCAAGGCACTCACTTTACTACTGAGCTATATTCCTAGTGCTTTTTAAAAAAAAATTATTTATTTGTTTTTATGGAGTGCTGAGGATCGAACCCAGTTCCTCACACATGCAAGGCAAATGCTCTACCAACTGAGCTATAACCCCAGCCCTCTAGTGCTTTTTATTTTTTATTTTGAAACAGGGTCTCACTAAATTGCTTACAGCTTCCCTGAATTGCTGAGGCTGGCCTCAAATTTGTGATACTCCTACCTCAGCAATGGGATTACAGGCATAGCTGCAATTTAAAGCCTCTTTCAGCGTCAGGATTTTTTTTTTTTTTTCCCCTAGGATCCCTCAGCCCAGGGAGAATAAGCTTTCAGCTGGCAATCCTGAATTCTCTTCTCAGTCCCTTGCTGACTTTGTGCCTCAACCCCCTTTCCAGGACACTGTCTCTTAGACAAGCCAGAGGCTCCACTGAACCTGCCTGTGACTTTTCCTGGCAAGGACTATGATGCTGATCGCCAGTGCCAGCTGACCTTCGGTCCTGACTCACACCATTGTCCCCAGCTGCCACCACCCTGTGCTGCCCTCTGGTGCTCTGGCCACCTCAATGGCCACGCTATGTGCCAGACCAAGCACTCGCCCTGGGCTGATGGCACCCCCTGTGGGCCTTCACAGGCTTGCATGGGTGGCCGCTGCCTCCATACGGACCAACTCAAGGACTTCAATGTGAGACTCTAGGGCAGGAGTTGGATAAAGGACCTGGGCGAGTGGGGACTAGCCCTCAGTCCATAAGAGAGTATCCTTAAACTATCTTTCCATTCTGTTCTTCTTTAGGTTCCACAGGCTGGTGGTTGGGGTCCCTGGGGACCTTGGGGTGACTGCTCTCGGAGCTGTGGGGGTGGTGTCCAGTTCTCTTACCGGGACTGCACGAGGCCCGTCCCCCGGAATGGTGGCAAGTACTGTGAGGGCCGCCGCACCCGCTTCCGCTCCTGCAACACTGAAAACTGCCCGACTGGCTCAGGTGAGGAATGGGAGGGATGGGAGCTCTTGGGAAAGGATGGTAAAGAGTAGGAAGGACTGTCCCAAGAGGTGTTGATTGCCCCGGCTGCTTGGGGGAGTGACTTTGCACTATAAAGGAACTACCCCTCTCAGTCTATGGGGAAAAGAAGTGCCATGCAGTTTAAAGTGCTAAGTGGAACCATCAGGCACGGTGACACACACTTTCAATCCCAGCAGCTTGGGAGGCTGAGGCAGGGAGATCATGAGTTCAAAGCCAGTCTCAGCAACTTAGTAAGGCCCTAAGCAACTTAGAGAGATCCTAACTCAAAATAAAAAATAAAAAGACTGGGGATGTGGCTCAGTGGTTAAGAGCTCCTGGGTTCAATAACTGGTACAGGGGTGGGGGTGGAAGGAGGTTCTGGTAGAGGAGTTTTGGGGATAATGTGAGGAGGGAGAGGATCTGACTGTCCATTTCACCCCTTAGCATTGACCTTCCGTGAAGAGCAGTGTGCTGCCTACAACCACCGCACTGACCTCTTCAAGAGCTTCCCAGGACCCATGGACTGGGTCCCTCGCTACACAGGTGTGGCCCCGCGGGACCAATGTAAACTCACCTGCCAAGCCCAGGCACTGGGCTACTACTATGTGCTGGACCCACGGGTAAGGGACAGGCACCCCTACGCCCTGTTCATGTTCACATATTCCCCAGTGATCCTTCTGCATTCTGATGGCAAAGATTTTCCAAAATTGCCCCATCACTGGCATAGCCACACCATACCAGCCCATGGGTCTACTCAGACTTATCTGTCCAAGGGTATTGAGAAAACAGTTTGCAGATGGCTGCTCTAGGCGGTCCCCATTTCCCTGCTTCTTTCCCTCTCTCTGTCTTTCTGCATTTGGTGAGAATGGAAGTGTGGGACCTTTGGGGCAACTCCTCAACCCTCCTTTCTATGGGTTCCTCTGTCAAATTACAGTGGTGGCTTCATTAGACTAATGGAAGCCAGTCCTTCAATGGACAGGCTTCTGGAAGTGCCAGATGTTCCTGCACTCCCTCAGTGCAATAGGGCACATCAATGGGTTGAGAGTGGAAGAGAAAACAAACCCTAGTAGTACTTGCCTCCCTCTCTTTGCCCAATCTGTGGAGAATTTCTGTGGTTTGGCTGCCCTCTAGTGTCCATATGAAGACAGTACCATCAGATTCATGAGTTGTGAGTGGGTCTCTGAAGGACCAAAAATTGGGAGTCTTGGTTTCTTTGCTTGCCATATCAGTAAATTTTAAGCAAGTTCTTTGCTCTTTATAAACCTTAATGTTCCATATCTAAAAACCTCAAATAACAGTTGTGAAATTTGATTTGAGATTTATATATATATATATTTTTTTTTTCTTTCTTTTTGAAACTTTTGTAGTACTGGGGATGAAACCCAGGTTGCTCTTCCACTGAGCTACATCTCTAGTAATTTTTATTATTTATTTTGAGACAGGGTTTCATTGAGTTTCCCAGGCTGGCCTTGAACTCGTGATCCTCCCTGCCTCAGCTGCCCGAGTTGCTGGGATTCCAAGTGTGCACCACTGAGCCCTGCTTGTGTTCATGCTTGTAGAGCATTTAATTTAGCACACTGCCTGACTCATAGTCAGAGCTCTGAAAGTGGTGGCTTTTATATCAGTTGTTATGATTATCATCCCGTACAGTGGCTGGGACTCATCCTACATACCATTCACATCCCCTACCTCTCTCAGCTTTTCTGACACCTCTTTCCTGTTGGGACCTGAGTTGTATTTGGCTTATCAACCTCTTCTCATTTAGGAAGAGACCATTATCTTTTTTCTTCTTTTTTCTTCAGGTGGTAGACGGAACCCCTTGTTCCCCAGATAGCTCCTCAGTCTGTGTCCAGGGGCGCTGCATCCACGCTGGCTGTGACCGCATCATTGGTTCCAAAAAGAAGTTTGACAAGTGCATGGTGTGCGGTGGGGATGGTTCCAGCTGCAGCAAGCTGTCAGGCTCTTTCAGAAAATTCAGGTTCCTTCACCATTTGTTTTTTGCCCTCTACCTTTATGGATGCTGTTCTGGGGATACAGAAGTGAACTCAACACTGTTTCTGCAGTCTAGTGGGGAGACCGATGAGTAGGCAGTTATGATGCCATGACTCACATGTTCCACAGAGAGTGGCACAGGGTGCTGTGAGAGCCCTTATGGGCATCAAGGATGACTTCCTTGGGAGTGACTATAAACTGAGCCTAGGCTGGAGAGTAGGAACTGGACAGGCATCAAAAAGTGTGTATGGGGGGCACTAGGAGGCACCTGAATAAGAGAATAGTGGGTATAGCTGGATGTGGTGGCATCTACCTGTAATCCATCTACTTGGGGAGCTGAGGCAGGGACATGGCAAGTTTAAGGCGAGCCTCAGCAATTTAGCAAGCCCATGCCTCAAAATAAAAACTAAAAAGGATATAGTTCAATAGTAGAGCATCCCTGGATTCAATCTATCCCCCCCGAAAAAAAAAAAAAAAGAGAGAGAGTAGTGGGTGTTCCTGACCAGGTACATGGTTAGGAGGGAACATTTGCATGTAGATCTGATCTGCGACAGTTCATGTAGGTTTGAGGAGATGACCCTCTACTCACATACAATCAGACAAACACACCCCAGAAGACTGAGAAAATTTAGAAAATGCTGAGTTCTCTATCTCTTTTCTCCACACAGGTACGGATACAACAATGTGGTCACTATCCCTGCAGGGGCCACCCATATCCTTGTCCGGCATCAGGGAGCCCCTGGCCCTCGGAGCATCTACCTGGCCCTGAAGCATCCAGATGGCTCCTATGCCCTCAATGGTGAATACACACTGATGCCCTCCCCCACAGATGTGGTATTGCCTGGCGCAGTCAGCTTGCGATACAGTGGGGCCACTGCAGCCTCAGAGACACTGTCAGGCCATGGGCCACTGACCCAGCCCTTGATGCTGCAAGTTCTGGTGGCTGGCAACCCACAGAATGCACGCCTCCGATACAGCTTCTTCGTGCCCCGGCCAGCCCCTTCAACACCGCGCCCCCCTCCCCAGGACTGGCTACATCGCCGGGCACAGATTCTGGAGATCCTTCGGCGGCGCTCCTGGGCAGGCAGGAAATAACCTCACCATCCCGGCTGCCCACTCTGGGCACCGGGGCCTCAGACTCAGCTGGAAGAATGAGGGGGCTTCTGCAGCTGCCTCTTGCTAAGACACAGTGGGAAGGGGCTATGGGGGTGAACCTGCTTCTCCTCTCTGCCCTAATGTGCAGGCTGGCCCTGCCCTGGTTTCCTGCCCTGGGAGGCAGTGATGAATTGGTGGATGGAAGGGACTAGGAGATAGTCCCCTATCCAAACTGCTCCCTCAGCCCTGCAGGTCATGGGAGGGAGGGGGAAGGCAGGATGGGCCCTGGGCCCAAGTTGTATTTATTTAGTATTTATTCACTTTTATTTAGCACCAGGGAAGGGGAGGACTCTGGTCCTGGGGAAATTGACCCCCACCCCTCATAGCCCTCACCCTGGCTAGGAACTTGAGGGTGGCAGTGATAAGCATGAATGATTGTTTGTGTGTTTTGTGTGTGTGTGTGTGTGTGTGTGTGTGTGTGTGTGTGTAAGTCTGTGTATTTACATTGAGGTATAACCTGCCTTGCTTTCCTCTCCCTGAATTTTATTTGCTGGGAAAGGAAGAATCAAGAGTAGGTTGGACTTTTAAGGAGTGAGGGTTTATTAAGTTTCTAAAATATAAATTGAATTCTGCTATTTATGTACTCCTTTTGGAGTCAGACAGATGTGGGTTGTGCCTTGGCTCCATGTCTCTAAACATTAGTTTTATTCATTTGCCAGTAATAATACCTCCCTTAGAAATGTGTAGTAAGGATTAAATAATGTAAATAAATAACTAGCATAATGCCTAGCACTTGGTAAGTGCTCAACAAATGGCAGCTGCTGTTAGTTATTATCACCTTTCTGTTCACATCCACCCTCTACAAGGTCTGCAGTGTGCTTAAAGGTGGCAAAGATCTGCATCAATGGTGGCTACCCTCACCCGCAAGCATAGTTCCTTTGGTTGGCAGAATCCAATCCTGGATTCCAAGGGACTATCAGAGAAAAGACATTCTGTCCCTACTCCTGTGGTGCCTCATTCACAGGAAACACTTGGCAAGTGCATGTGTGGTAGAGCACTTGTCTGTATGCCCCAGGTCCTGGGTTCAATCTCCCAGTACCACATACACACACACAAAAGCATTTGGCAATGAGAACATGAAGGTGCAAAAATAAGATCAACTAACTACATCAACACAAAACAAGTGTTTAATAGTAGCAATAATAGTTGAGGGGGTCAAGTCAGGGAGGACTCTTTTAATAGAGAGAGTCCTGAAGCAGGAGCTGATGGATCTGAATTTGAGCTAGAGTTTAGCACCTTATTAACTGGATGGTGTTGGATAAGTCACTGATACAGAACTTTAGATTACTCATATATGGAATGGAACTAATAATACTTGTTCCCAGATAATACTTGTTCCAGGAGCAAATGTTTAAATATTTTCAAATAGTAAAGGCTACAGCAATGTGAGAAGTTACCCTCATGACTACTCAGTGAGACTGGGTCCCCAGAATCAAATAATATAAACCCAGCAGTCTTCTTTGAAGATGTGAAGTTAGAAGAGAATTCAGGCCAGGCACAGTGGTGTATGCCTGTAATCACAGAAACTCACGAGGCTGAGGCAGGAGGATCATGAATTTGAGACCAGCTTCAGCAATCTAGTGAGACTTTAACCAAATGTGTTCAACCAATTTTTTTGTCACAAAAAATAAAAAGGACTGGGGGATATAGCTCAGTGGTAACATACTCCTGTGTTAATTCCCCAGTACTCCCACTCCCTCCCAAAATAATGGAAGTCAGTATGAGGAACAAAAATAATTGGGTAGGAGTCAGGTGTGGTGGTACAAGTCTGTAATCCCAGTGATTTGGAAGGCTGAGGCAGGAGGATTGCAAGCAACCTAGCAAGACCTTTTCTCAATACAAAAAATAAAAAGGGCTGGGAATATAGCTCAGTGGAAAAGTGCCCCTAGGTTCAATCTTCAGTATGAAAATAATAATGCAGTAGGGGTAGGCACCAAGGCAAAAAGAATAGCGTGAAAAGGGATTTGAGGTGAGGGGTGCCAGGTGTTCAGTGGTGGCAGAGTATTTGCATAGCAGGAGGGAGCAAGAGCAGCCCTACTTTACTGCCTAAGCAGGCAATTTTGCTTGAGAAAGAACCTGGGTAGTCCTGTGCATATCATGCATGGGACAGGGATGAACAAGGGTAGCAAGTGGGCCCTGTAAAAATTTGCAGTGTTGAGTGTTAGAAGCTAAGGATCAGGGAAAGGATTGAATGTGAAGGAAAGGGAAGAATTATTGGTTAAGAATACCCTGAGGTGAGAGGGGAGGGAGAATGAGGGAACCAAAGACACATCACTCTGCCACAATAGCCCTTGCTGGGCTGCCAAACATGGCTTGGGATACAGAGCTGGGACTATGGGATTGAGGCCGGTCATGGAGGTTGTAGAAGTTGTGTGTGCTATGCTCACTGGTGCTGGGCTTTGCTAATCAACTTCAGTACTAGGCAGAGCCTTACACAATGCCCTGTGCTTTGTACCATCCAGCACAGTGTCTGCTCCCACCGCAGCCATGGGAAAATGGCCACCCACATTTTTCTCTCCAGCAAAATGTCACACTACTGTGCTTGAATGCCCTGGTGCTTCCTCTGGTACCAGTCAAGCATGAGGAGGTAGGAACAGGATAGCTCAAGATCAGAGAGATCTTCAATTGTTTCATCTAGCTAACAAAATTGGATCACCAATAATATGTTCACGGACCTTCATACTTTGAGCTCACGGTACACTGAGCAGAGCCCTGTGGTAAATGGATGTGAAGTACAGCGTGAACAATATATGACTGTGTACTAAAGGAGCCCACATTGCATCCTGGGGAGAAGGTCGGGTGTTAGACTTCCACAAGAGAAACAAATGGGTCCAAACAAGGGACTATAAGATAAGGACAAAATAAACCGTGCAAAGACTGAGCTTTGGACTTCATGGGCTATAGGGGTATGAAGGGTGAGCCTGAGGAGAAGGGCTTTCTTTCTCTTTCTTGTTGGGAGCCACACTGGACAGAAGCTATGTGCACACCTTTAAGTCCTGAGTAAAGGGGTACTGAACAGTTTTTGCACCCCGCAATACATTGAGCTTTACCTCTGCTTGGACAAGGAAGGTGTGGCTCTAGGAATGGGCGACACCCAATGGGGTTGAATTACACCCACCGGTTCCTACCCCTTTGCCCTTTTTGGTTTAGAATGTTCCATGGAACATCCCCTTGTGTGTCCTCTATATAAGAATAAGGAATTCCAGTGGCTCTCTTTCTACAAACCCCTAGGGTCACAGAGCCGTCCCCGGATTTTGAAAAGGTACTTCTGTGTGTTTGCGTGCTTTCTTTACCATTTTCTTAAGTTATTGGAATAGTCAGATTTTGTGAACCCAGCATAGGTCACCAGCTCGGATAGATGGCGGATTTTCTCTCTCTTTCCCCCTCCCCCCTCCCTCCCTCCCTCTCTCTCTCTCTCTCTCTCACACACACACACACACACACACACACACACACACACACACACACGGTGAACCCTGAAGCTCTTTATTACTGACCTATGACCCTACCCCTTTTTATTTTTTGAGAGGGTGTGGCTAAATTGCTGAGCCTGGTCTTGAAATTGTGATCTTCCTGCCTCAGCTTCCTAAATTACTGGGATTATTGGTGTGCACCAATTGCACCTGGCTCACCTTTCTTTAATGCTCTTTGCAATTCAAACTTTGTAAATCACTTTCATATATGTTATTTTAAGAAAACTTCTGCCAATGTAACTCAGTGGTAGAGTACCCCTGGGTTCAATTGCCAGTACTATAAAATAAAAGAAACCCTCTGCTCAATGGGTAGGGTTCTTACTGGCATACAGAAATATTTTCCAGCTAGGGGTGGTGGTGCACACCTGTAATCCCAGTGACTCAGAGGCTGAGACAGGATTGCAAATTCAAGGCCAGCCTGGGCAATTTAGTGAGTCCCTGTCTTAAAATAAAATTTGAAAAATAAAGTGGGGAGATCTGGGGATGCAGCTCTTTGGCAGACTGCCTCTGGGTTCAATCCCCAATAACTGCCAAAAAAAAAAAAAAAGTTTTCCAGAAGGGACTGAACTCTAACTTGGGAGTTTACTTCTATAATTATGTGAGTAGGTGGTTGGGAGCATAGAGTGAAACAGGAACAGAGAGAACTAGCTTTTCAAAGAGAAGTGAAGGGTGTTCCCTCCCTTAATCTCAGGCAAGGCCTGACCCCATTCTGGAATGACCTTCTCCATACTATCCCCCCAGACCCAGGTTATAGGGTCCACCTGATATCCTGAAGTCAGGGGGCTAATAAATTGTTGATAGGGGTGTGGGGCATACCCCTCCCTGGAAGTGCCAGGATGGGCTCTGTCTCTCCAGGCTCTACTCAGTGCCTTCATGGGTCTGAGCTAGCTAAGGTGTGGTATATAGGAAGGAGCAAAAACAGGAATAACAGGAAGAAAGAAGGCATTGGAACTTTTCAAGTGTATGGTCTTAAAAGTGAAAAGAGGGCATAATGAGCTGGAAAAAGAGGCAGTGACTGACAAGGAAGTATGTGCCCTGTCCCTAGAGAAGTTCAAGCAGAGTTTGGACAACCCTGTTATGAGGTGCCAAGTGTTACACATGAGAGTCTGAGGCAGAGAAGGAGATTGAAGCAAGAACTGAGTTGGTTCAATTTCTTTAAACTCCTCCTGCCCCCAAGATTCTCAGCTTCTGTGGTTACAAGTGAGGAAATTTGGGAATTTGTCCAACTACTATTTTTGTGGTGGATGTGAGAGAGCCAGACTTTCCAGAGGGGTCTGGGGAATGGGCATTTATACTTCTACTCCATCTCTAGTTCCACTTCTTTCATCTTCATTCAGCATTACAGTATTTTGTTTTTTAAAATACCAGATTGACAGTTAAGTGACAAAACCAGAATCTCATTGGTCAGGGTTTGTGGGGGAGGAAGGGGCAAGAAAATTGATTTCAGTGTCTTAACATTTCATTGGCTACGAGGATGCTTCTGAGCCAATTGAATACCTTCCCCACTGACTTGCTGGGGAGGAGCCAAAGTCATTGGCAGCAAGAGTAACCAGCTGACAGCTGGAGGAAACCACCAGTTCTAAAAATGCTCAGAAAGAGGGGGGTCAGGGGAGGTGGGGGAGCAACAATACTGAACAACTTCCCCAGACAGGACCTTATATGGGGACAGGCCCAGAGTACTTAAGTAGCCTTGGGAAGAAAAGGGAGGGGAGAAAGAAGATGTAAGCATCCCTTATGATCTTCTGGTCATCCAGCAACAGGGCCCCCTGAAAACACAAACAGTGACACACATTACACATATACATCCAACTTCATAGAGATATACCAGCATACTCGTTTGATAATTGTTAGAAATACCTAGGTGCCAAAAGAAATCAGACAAGTGCTTAAAAGTGGGTGGGCAAAGCAAACTTTATTTCTGCCAGGAGGGTGTGCTACTGGAACCTGACTAGCTAGCTATACCTGGGTGGGTAGTCTGCCTACTAATGCAGCCCTACACTTTGCCCCAGTTGGAGGAGCTCGGGGATACAATCTATATGATTGGCTAATTTTCCGATTAGGGCAGCAAAGGGAAGGGCTATAATTAAAATGGCTACAATTTAATCCAATTAAGGCTATTTTCTGAAAATGGACCACTGGGACTTTCTATTTCTCACATAATGTAGGTACAAATGAGCATTAGAGGGCTGAAAATCTTTTAAAAACTGCCCTGGAAAGTAAAATATATTGATTGACTTAATTGTTCATCCCATTTGTTTCTTCAATAAATAAACCATTGGATTGTAAACCGTTGTAATCATGCTCTCACAGCATTTGGAAAAGACACAAAATTTTGGAGTCAAGCTGAATCCAAACCTTGCTACTGATATGTACTGATGTGATCTTGAGTCACTTGATCTCCATGAACCTTGCTCTCCTTATTTGTATAATGGGTACGCTTCTACCTGCCTATGGAGAGGTTGAACAATGTAAATGCTTAGCAATCGATGCATTTGGCTTCTAGTAGTGATCAATACATGCTGATTCTCTTTCCCTTGAATCTTTTTTCCCCCCTGTCCTCCCTTCCAATCCTGCATTAGCATGAGAAAATACCAATGAACTGTCTAGATCTGATCTAAAATAGGCTTTTTGTAGAATTTTTGCCAAAAGTTCTGGGCTACTTTCAGGGGACATTAAAAAGAAAACATGGTCCCCATCCTCAGAGAGTTCACAAAATGAGTAAACATACACAAATGTAATCCCAATGACTTTGGAGGCTGGAGGCAGGGGATCCCAAGTTTAAGGTCAGCCTAGGCAACTTAATGGGACTCTTGTCTTGAAATACAAATTAAAAAACAGGGCTGGGAATGTAGCTCAGTAGTAGAGTGCCCTTGGGCTAAATCCTTAGTACTATAAACAATCAATCTGTGGCTGAGACAGGTAGGGCAAAAGTTCCAGACTTGTCTATAGGTGATGTGTTAGAGGAGGGGCACCCAGCACAGAATAGGGTCACAGTTGTGTTCCTGGAAGCCATTTCTGCCTCTCTTTCCAGAATAAGCTGTAAGGTTGCAAGAACCCCCATGGAGTCCCATAGGATAAAAGATGGGGAAAAAGAATTTCTGTTTGCTAGGTCAGCTCCAGAGCCTTTCTGTTATGCAAAATCAAAGTGAAATAAGTTTTTATAATAAGTTTTTATCTTCCAGAAATGAAGCTGGAAGATAAAAATTGTGTGGGACTGAGTGAGGATGGAAGAGATAGGTTTGGGGAAAAGCTTATCCAGGTGAAAAATGGTTGAATAGGAGAAATGATTTAAGTGTCACTGGACTACACTTGGAATATGCTCCCACTCCACCCCTCCCCCTGCCTGTAATGTTTATTTGAAAAAGGAAATCAAGATTTAAATAATTTTAGTAGTTTATTTATTTATTTACTTACTTACTTACTTACTTACTGACCCAGGGGGTGCTTAACCACTGAGCCACATCCCCAGCCCCTTTTAAATTTTATTTAGAGAAATGGTTTTGCTGAGTTGCTTAGGTCCTCACTAAATTGCTGAGGCTGGCTTTGAACCCACCATCCCTCTTAGTCACTCAGATTACAGGTGTGTGCCACCATACCCAGTATAAATAAGTTTACAGCTTATTATTAGTTTGATTTCTAAAATGTTTCTTCTGTGTTGAGTATCATGACTGGTCCACTAGGGGGCCAAGGGTTTAATCAGAATATAGAAAGACAGGATGTTGTGGTGGAAACCAACATATTCCAACTTGAGTTTTCAGAAATGTAGAAGTTATAGATGATGACTAAGTTCAGGGTGTGGCTAGGGTGAAGGCTTTTGAGAAGACAGATACAGAGGGAGATAGAAAGTACAAGAACAAAACACCAAGGTGGAGCAGAGGCTCAGAAAAGGATCCTCTGAGAGAACCACACTTCAGAGAGCTGTGTAAGTCTGTCCTTTCTGCTATAGTGAGCTCCTTTAAAAAATCAGGGCTTTTACTTGGCTCCTATTTTGTGCTCAAATTTCAGATGCGTTGAATATCTGCTGCTTGCTGGCACTTTTCCATGGTTCTATTATACCAAAATCTCTTAAGATAGAGTTTATTTTGGGCTGGGGTTGTAGCTCAGTGGTAAAGCACTCGCATAGTATGTGCGAGACCCTAGGTTCAATCCTCAGCACCACATAAAAATAAATTCATAAAATAAAAGGTATTGTGCCTATCTACAACTAAGAAAAAAAAGTTTATTTTACAAATGAAACCTAGAGAGGATATTGTTCAGTCATACCACCAAAGTATTTCAAAGCTGGTGTTGTATTCAAATCCAGCATTATTTCATTTTCACCCTTTATAGTCACCTCAAACTTGTTAAGTCCAAAATTCATCATCTTTGCCCTTTCCTCAAATATGTTCCCCCTAAGTTTTGCTCATTAAATGACACCACAGAACTAGGAATGCAACTCAGTGGTAGAGTACTTGCCCAGCTTGTAAGTCCTTGGGTTTGCTCCCTAGCACAAACAAAAACCCTCATTCATTATCCACCCTTTGGTTCAAGTTAAAAATCCAGGAGTCATCTTGGAGTCCTCTAACTTCAAGACTTGGCATAGTCAATCAGTCACTGAGTTCTCTTTGCCTCTAAAAGTTCTCAAAGGTAACTTCATCCAACCCAAATGCTTTTTTTTTTTTTTTTTTTGCTTTTTTTTTTTTTTTTTTTTTTTCCTGGGAATTGAACTCAAAGCTTTGTACATCAAGGTCCACCACTGAGTTACATCCTCAGCCCCCAAAGTCTTTTAAACTTGAACTTTTCTTCTTTTCTTTTTAAAATCATGCTGGTGGTGCTGTACATATTGAGCCCTGGCATAGGCAGTTTCCCCAGCTGACCAGATCCTAGGTGATCTTCAGTATGACCATTGCTTCTGGATTCTCTAGCACTTTTGGTATGACTCAGATGCTGTGCTGGGTCATTTTACATATCCAGATCCTTCCCAATGGACAGATGAAGAATTAGGCATCCCTCCTGATGATGAAGATTGAAAGTATAGACTCAACTCTTATCAAGAGCAAGTGAAAATTTCAAGAAATTACAGACTTCATATTGTACATTAAAAGTTGTACGTGGGTGCAGGACACACACTTGGAATACAAGCAGATTGGGAGGCTGAAGCAGAAGGACTGCAAATTCAAAGTCAGTCTAAGCAATTTAGTAAGGCCTTGTCTCAAAAATAAAAAGGGCTGAGGATGTGGCTCAGTGGTTAAGCGCCCCTGAGTTTGTTCAATCCCTGGTACCTTAAACAACAACAACAAAAAAAATTGTAAATTAAAGTGATTGGGGTCCAGTGTTCAGATGTAGAACATCCAAGTTCAATTCCCCAATCTTAAAAAAATATATTTTTAACTTTTATATTGTTTTTTTTTGAGAGAGAGAATTTTTTAATATTTATTTTCCATTTCTCGGCGGACACAACATTGTTGTTTGTATGTGGTGCTGAGGATCGAACCCGGGCCGCACGCATGCCAGGCAAGCGCTACCGCTTGAGCCACATCCCCAGCCCTAACTTTTATATTGTTAAAGAAAAAAATTACCCTGACACTTGCTAAAATAGAGCAGAAGACTATTTAGGGTTATCGGGGAGGTAAAAAAGACTATTACAATAAGGGAGAGAGGGAGAAAGGGGAAGAGAGAGAGAGAGATAGAGGTATCAGGCCAAAATCCTAATACAGCACGGGCAAGTGGGGATTTATAGGCAAAATGAGAAGGTCAGTGGATGGAAGCAAAATTACATCAAGGATAGGGGAATTCTAGATAAACTGATAACAGGATTTTTACAGAGGTAGTTGAGGGTTGTCAGATATCCAGTGCTCTCTTATCTGCCTTGGCAGGATTCTTGCTAAAACTGGCTACCTAGGCCCAAGAGGGACTCAGGAATATGACCTCATTAAAAAAAAAAAAAAAAAAAAAAAAAAAAGGCTCAGAAGAAAGGTTTAAAGTTTGGTTAAGGAGACAGTCTTTTGATTTCCATGTAAAAATGAGCTTATTGTTTATATCACACAAGAAGTGGCAAATGTTCTAATCGTTACAAGAGAAAATCCAGAGAACAGACACATTTACAGATCAGGAAAACAAAAATAAATAAGAAAGTGGGGGCAAAAGTTGCTTTTTTTCCATAAGTGAGGAGTAGGAGATTAACAGGATCTCTACCAGACAGGATGGTCTTTGCATACAGATTAGGTTCTTATACTAAATTGTATAATTAATGCCCGTGAAAACAGAATCATATAAAGCAGAATATACTATACACAAGGTCTTCAGGTTTCCCATTAGCCATCACTATTTCTGGAAAGCCTTTCCGGAATCTCCACGTATGAATGAGTTGCCATTTCTGGGATATCATATTTATCATACTATACTGTTTATATCCCTTCCTCCCTGCCACACGTGCCTCAGCTTTTTGAGGCAGGCACTGAGTAATTTCAAGTCCCTTACCATTAGAAACCAAAAGAATAACATATTGCATTATCAATGTAGCGTCCATTTTACTATAATACCTAAGGAAACATATTTTTACATTAAAACTGGCGCTGCCTTTTCTTCCACACTCGGTGTTTTATTCACTGCTTCTATTTCAAGGCCTGCAGATACCACGGAGATACAAAATGCGCTGCAGGAGTCTGCAACATTAAAGCCTGAGCGAGAAACAATTTTGATACTAAGTGGCCAGACACCGCAAGAGGTGTCATTGACAACTGGGAAAGGCGCTCAGCCTACCCCCCCCACCCCCCTCGGGGGATAGTGAGGTCACTGCACCAGAAACAGTCCCTCCGGCCTCTAAGACAGTCCCTTTGGGCTCTATGAAAGACGAAGGAGTTGAGCTACTGTCTTTACAAATCTGAGAGGTGGGAAATGGAATCCCAATAGAATCCCAATAGTTGGAGTTGAGATCCTCCTGCTCACTCCGCGAGGTGTAGGATCGATCCTTCGGTTCTCTCCACGAGCAAGAAACCCACCCTCGCCGCCCCCGCTGCACTCCGGCAGACGCCTCCAGGCGACGCGCTGCTGGAACCTTGCGCTTCGCCCGGCGGCCCCGCCCCATGACGCGAGGCTCCGCCCCGCAGCGCCCGCTTCCAAGATGGCGGCAGAGATGCCCGCCCGGCTGTCTGGGTGGCGGTGACGAGGTAGACAGAAGACCAGGTATGTGGGCTAGGGAACGTGGAGACAGAGGCCTCGGAGAAAGGTTCGGTAGGAAGGGAGGGTGAAGTTTGGGGTAAGGGATGGAAACAAGCTAGGGACAAGGTTCCAGAGGGAATTGTGGACGGGGACCGGGTGGGCTCATTTTGCTCGGTAGGGCAAAAGCAAGAGGAGCTTGGGATGGGGTGGGCGTGCTCGGAAAAGACTGGGTTTTAACCCCAGGCAGAAAGCCGGCCACGCCCCTCCAGGTGAGCCCGCCTAGGTACCCCGACAGTCTCTGCTTCAGCCCTCCCTGTCTCCGCACTTCAGCAGTCACCCTGTTCTCCACCTCTGTTGGGGCTGGGGAAAGGCGGAAAAGGTAAAGGATACCATCCGCGCGGTGCACCCCGCCGCGCTCCAGGGATGTTTGCTTGCAGCTCCCAGGTGGTCATTCTCCCTGAACCTGCGGAGCTAGCTCCCTGGCACATGAAAACGGAAGGAACCTATTTCTGTCCTCGTCCTGGGCTCTCCCGAGGCCACTCCACAGTCTCTACTGTCTCGCCTCTTTAAACGGGTTTTTGACAGTTCTGTCATGACGGTCTCCCTTCTTAAACGGGTTTTTGGTTTGGGATAAAACAGTGTCTTCATTTATTTCCCTGTCCCCACTCCCCAAACTAGTCCGTGATGGTGTGGTGGGGTAGGGAGTGAAGTACAACTCTGACACTATCACATTGTAATTCCACAGTAGCCTGAGAGAAAGGCCAGAGACCTGGCATTTCCAACCACTTTCCCTCACTTCCCCTGATGGGAAACTTGCTTTACCTGATCTCTGCCCATGCAGGTGGCTGGCTATTCTCGATCACTTCTGTTCCAGTTGGTCCCATATTCGCTGTTGGAGTGCTAGATGGAGCCTTTCTCTGTCCTCTGTGACATTTCCAATTTTAGATAATGCCTCACATCTCTGCCCCCCTGGGACCCCCTGGAGCCCCCATGATCTGGAGGAAGACAATTTGAATCTAGGTGAGTCTCTCTATTGCTCTCTAAAATTAGAAGAGTTCTCTAGAGACTCTTCTGAAGTGGACATGGGACTTGAATGATGTAAACATTCTTGGAGGTGGGAACTGAAAGTAGATGGTAGGAGTGGTTCGAGGGGAGGTGGACAAGAGTGAAACTTGGGCTGGAAGTGACAGGTGGTGGGGGCTGCTGATGGTTACATTCTATTTCTTTTCCTTGTGTGACCATACACTTGTGTGCTCCTTCCTATAACTCTGTTCTCTGCTTTTCTTTTTTGTTCCTGGCATCACCTTCATTCCTCTTCTCTCAATGATCTCCTTGCTGGCTTGCTCTTTTCTAGCCTACTCCCAGAACTCCTCTTTCTTCTTCCCCAGACCTCACCTCAGGATGTTGCGGAGGCTGCTGGAGCGGCCCTGCACACTGGCCCTGCTTGTGGGTTCCCAGCTGGCCGTCATGATGTACTTGTCACTAGGGGGCTTCCGGAGCCTTAGTGCCCTATTTGGCCGGGACCAGGGGCCTACTTTTGACTATTCTCACCCCCGAGATGTCTACAGTAACCTCAGTCATCTGCCTGGGGCCCCTGTAGCTCCAGGGGGTCCTTCAGCTCCTCAAGGCCTACCCTACTGTCCTGAAAGATCTCCTCTCTTAGGTGAGTGCAAAGGGAAGGAGGAGGTGAAGGAAAGGACAGTGTGTGGGGGCAGGGAGCCTTGGGCAGGTATGGAGTGGGACTTAGAACAGATTATTTTGAAGGTGGGCTGAGGTTGAGATAGAGTCTACTCTAAAGTCAGAGTTTGGGCCATGTTCTTGGATTGGGCAACTGGTTCACTGCCTTCCCATTTATGGGTTCTCCCAGCCTCAGGCTAGATGAAGTTGAGTCCTGGTTTAATTAGTTGGTTAGAAGTTCCTGTTCTCTCTCATCCCCAACTCTAACTTCAAACCCCGTGGGCAGGAGAAAGTTATAGAGCCCTACAAAGAAGGTAGGTAAATACCTTCCAGATTTTGTTGAGTTGTCTCATGAGGGGAAATCCAAGGCTTGTGAGATTTCTGAGTGAGCCTGGGGGAGAATTGAGCCCAGAACCAGACTGCCAGATCCAGAGGTATTCCCAGGCCCTGATGCTCATTTTCTTCTCCCTGCCCCTCTAATTCCTTAATGTGACATTCCCTCCCAACAGTGGGCCCCGTGTCGGTGTCCTTTAGCCCAGTACCATCGATAGCAGAGATTGTGGAGCGGAATCCTCGGGTAGAACCTGGAGGCAGGTACCGCCCAGCAGGGTGTGAGCCCCGCTCCCGGACAGCCATCATTGTGCCCCATCGTGCCCGGGAGCACCACCTACGCCTGCTGCTCTACCACCTGCACCCCTTCCTGCAACGCCAGCAGCTTGCTTATGGAATCTATGTCATCCACCAGGTATCTCCAATCTCTGTGTTACTCTTTCTTTCAAGTAAGGAAGCCTTCAGTAAATGCCACTCCACTCTTACCTGGAATAATTTTAAAAGGGAAGACTGGAATGTGGAGAAGAACCTAACCTTTCTCTTCTAAACTTAGTCCCATTCTTTTTATTCTTTTTAAAATTTTTCATTTTTTTTTCTTTTGGTAGATGTAGATGGACAGAATGTCTTTATTTTGTTTATTTTTATATGATGCTAAGAATCGAATCCAGTGCCTCACCTATGCTAGGCAAGCGCTCTGCCACTGGGCTACAGACCCAGCCCCTCATACTTCTTATTATTCTGATTAGGATACTCCTATTGTCTTGTACCCTCCTATGATTTTTCCTTTGTTGAGTGGCTTGTGCAGATTTAAAATTGGGCAGATCTGAGCTAAAATTCCAGTTCTGCCATTGTTATGTGGGTGACCTTGAGCAAGATTCTTTTTTTTTTTAAGAGAGAGAATTTTTTTAAATATTTATTTTTCAGTTTTTGGTGGATACAACATCTTTATTTTATTTTTATGTGGTGCTGAGGATTGAACCCAGCGCCCCGCGCATGCCAGGCAAGCGCATTACCACTTGAGCCATGTCCCCAGCCCTGAGCAAGATTCTTAACCCTCTAAAATGTGGAGTGGAATCCTTGGGTAGAACCTGGAGGCAAAGAGCAATAGATTACTAATATGCCACCTGTTCCACCTTGCTATTGGTTGTCAGGATGAAATGCTAAACAGCAGCAACTAAATGTCAGGCACATACTGAATGCAAGAAAAAATTGTTGAACTGACTAAATGAAAAAAATGAAAAAGATAGTTTGCCTTTCCCTGCTTTCTCCTTGTCTGGTATCTTACTTCGATTTTCCTTTTTTGCTCAAGCCCCTCTTCTTCATGTTACTTACAGAAATAGCCTGATTCCCTTCCATTATCTTCCAGGCTGGAAATGGAACATTTAACAGGGCAAAACTGCTCAATGTTGGGGTGCGAGAAGCACTGCGTGATGAAGAGTGGGACTGCCTGTTCTTGCATGATGTGGACCTCCTGCCAGAAAATGACCACAATCTCTATGTGTGTGACCCTCGAGGACCCCGTCATGTTGCTGTTGCCATGAACAAGTTTGGATACAGGTAAAGGACATAGAAGAATGCTGGGAAGCAGGAAATGGAACCATCCAAAGAAAAGAGGACAGCTAAGGGAATTGTGGGTAGGGATGTCTTCCCAGAAGACCTGTCGAATGCAAGGATCTTTTTCTCCCTAGCCTCCCGTACCCCCAGTACTTCGGAGGAGTCTCAGCCCTCACTCCTGACCAGTACCTGAAGATGAATGGCTTCCCAAATGAATACTGGGGCTGGGGTGGTGAGGATGACGACATAGCTACCAGGTCAGATTTATGCACCACTTCCCTCCTCACCCCATCCTGTAAGACCACCTATGAACATAGCCTTTCAACACCAAACTTTAGCTCCCTGGTCCTGCACTAAATCTATTCCTTTCCCTTTGCTTTTCAGTATACCTACATAAGGCTTTGCATACTACTGCCCATTCTATCTTTCAATTTTCTAGATCTGGTTAGTTATATTCCTGAGAGGAGAAAATATCAGTAGGAAATATTATCATGGAGATAATAACCATCTGTAGGAAATGGGCCTACAGATGGTTTAGTCTTGCCTTATTTATTTATTTATTTATTTATGGTACCAGAGATGGAACCCAGAAGCACTTAACCACTGACACAAGGCCTTTTTTTTTTTTTTTTTCCAATTGGAGACAGGGTCTCACTTAGTTGTTTAGGGCTTTGCTAAGTTACTGAGTCTGGCTTTGAACTTGTGGTCTTCCTGCCTCAGCCTCCTGAGTTGCTGGGATTACAGGTGTGTGCCACAGTGCCTGGCTGGAATCACATCTTTACATGAATTCTTTTTTTTTTGGTACTAGGGATTGAACTCAGAGGCACTCAGCCACTGAGCCACATCCCCAGCCCTATTTTGTATTTTATTTAGACACAGGGTCTCACTGAGTTGCTTAGCACCTTGCTTCTGCTGAGGCTGGCTGTTTACCTATCAGCAGCTTGTTTTCATTCTGGATCCTCCAAGATCCCCGCATAATCCTCCTGTCTCAGCCTCCCGAGCCGCTGGGATTACAGGCGTGCACCACCATACTCGGCCCTTTATGTGAATTCTATGTGTAAAGCACCCAACAAATTCTAAATGTCTGTTATTCTTTCAGTTCCTTCACAGGCCATCTTCACCTTTGCTTCTGTGTCAGAACTGGAACTTAAGATCCTGATTACCTGGTTTTGCTTTTTTTTTTTTTAAACACATGGTAGCAGAGGGAGAGGAGTTGAGGGTAACTCAGTAACTCAGTCACTATTCTAAATAAGAATTGCTGGGCTGGGGATGTAGCTCGGGGGTAGAGCATATGTGCTTAGCATGTGCAAGGCCTAGGGTTCTATTCCTAATACCAAAAAAAAAGAAAGAAAGAAAGAAAAAAAGGTTTGGGGTCTGCAATACCCAATCATATCATCTCAACAAAATGGTTTCTTTCCTTGTCCTTCCCAGACTGCAAAGGCAGCTCCTAGGAGCTACTTAGGAAACAAAGGTAGGAGGGCAGAACTACCTTTGCCAATTGTTTAAAGGCCCCAGGGTGCCTGGCACTGGGCCCTAAAGATTTGGATACATTCAGCCTTTACATTCTCTTCAAGTATTTCCTTTTTGCTGTTTGATTTTCTCCTACCTTCTCATACTTAGGCACTTTTTATAATCCTTACTGGTAATAATTGTTCCTTGTGTATAGAAACATGCAGTCCCTTCCTTGCTTTGCTTTTCTTGTTTACCTATCAGCAGCTTGTTTTCATTCTGGATCCTCCAAGATCCCCTCACTTTCCCCATAGGGTGCGCCTGGCTGGGATGAAGATCTCTCGGCCCCCCACATCTGTGGGACACTATAAGATGGTAAAGCATCGAGGAGATAAGGGCAACGAGGAAAATCCCCACAGGTAGGAAGGGAAAACTACCTGATAATTGTTACTAAATTCTCAAGGTTACATACTCCTAGCCAGGACCCAAAGGTCCCTAGATTCCTGGCTGTTCCTTTCTGGGTCTTAGTATCCAACCTCTAACCCTTAGATTTGACCTCCTGGTCCGTACTCAGAACTCCTGGACTCAAGATGGGATGAACTCACTGACGTACCGACTGCTGGCTCGAGAACTGGGTCCTCTCTATACCAACGTCACAGCAGACATTGGGACTGACCCTCGGGGTCCCCGGGCTCCTCCTGGTCCCCGCTACCCACCTGGTTCTTCCCAGGCCTTCCGTCAAGAGATGCTGCAGCGCCGGCCCCCAGTTAGGCCTGGCCCTCTGCCTACTGCCAACCACACAGCCCGCCGTGGTCCACACTGACTCCTCCTTGCCCACCTTAATCATGAAACTGAGTCAGAAGGGTTGTATTCTCCCTACCCTCAGCTCCTCACTGCTCTTAGAGGGATGTGGGGGAATTGAACTCTAGTACTATGTTGGGGGGCAGGGGCCTTCCCCACTGCTAGAATGGAGCTGGGCTCCTCTAGACCTGGAGGTCCCTTTTTCTAGGGTCACCTGCCAGGGCTTATGACTGTGAATCCTTGATGTCATACTTTTATGTGACAACTCCTGGGAGTCCCCTGCCTCTGGGGTAGGAGCAGGGCTGGACCCCAAGTCCCTTCCTCTTCCATGGAGACCACTCTCTTCCAAGAGTGATCTGGCTTCTCCTGGGACCTCTGTGAATATTTATTCTATTTATGGTTCCCAGGAAGCTGTTTGGTGAAGGAAGCCCCACCCTGGGCACTTTCTGCCAGTGCTGGAGTAGCTCCCTTTTCTGGTCCTGGCTCAGGGGGCTGGGATTTTGATATATTTTCTAATAAAGGACTTTGTCTCGCTTCTGCTCCCGCTTTCTGCATCCCAGGCACACTTTACGTCTCCTTGAACCCCCTCTACCCTCAAAACCATAGATGCCAGAATAGCCATACCATGCTAAGATCCAGTGACTTTTATTTTCATGAGTGGGAGCTGAGGATCAGCTGTTAGATTCTGGGCCCAAGACACTGATTGCTGCCTGGCGCCCACTCTCTATACAGTCATTGACTGCAACCCCCTCATAGGAAGCTCCAGCCAGAGTCAAGGGCAACCTTTGAGCACCCAGGAATTTCATAGCTGACTCTAGAAGGAAAGAATAAAAGGAATTTTGTGGCTACAGGTCTCATTTCCTCAGCCCTCAGCCCAGCTGCTTCCCACCTTACCCAGTTTTTGCCAGTGGCCTAGTGTATACTGAGGAATGCAGTTCTGGGAAGAGGAAAGGGGATACAGGATAAAGTTTATTATTGATTTTCCAGGCCTTGGTTGACATACAGTAACAAATATACCTTGTATGCAAGGTCTACAATAGGGAACTGATAGGAATTTACCCCAACTCACCTTGTGTAGATGGACCAAACAGTGACTTGGTGGCTCCTTCAGTCCTAATTGTGTGGCAACTGCTTCCTGTGCCTGCTGCTGGAATAGCTCCTGAGATAAAACACAGCCACTAGCCTCCAGCGTCTGTAACCAGGAACCTCCTAACATTACCTGTGAAGGGAATATGGGACTGACCAGCTTGGCCTTGCCTACAATGGGGCAAAAAAGAGCCCTTTGGAAAGCCCACTATACAACATGTCCCGCTCTCACAGTCACTCTGAGGCCAGGGGGGCTCCCATCCTGCTCAGGGAAAGCAACTGAGTCATACACGATTCCCAGGACACCTGGGTCTTCTGAGGATGGTACTAAATGTCCAAATCCCTGAAGGGAAAAAAAAAAAAAATAAGAAGGAAAAACTCCATCTGAGGCTACACCTTTTTTTTCCCCTCCATACTATACCTGGACAGGCAGGCGAGCTCCTCGGTACTGTAGGTTCACCACAGCCACAGACACAGCAGTGATGGTATTAAGGACTTGAGCCAGAGGAGCTGCCTCTGTAGGGAGCAGCTTGCTGAGTGCTGGAGGAGAACAGGCCTGATTCAGGAGACATTCATACTACAATTTTGTCAGCTCTCTTTGAGATTAGACTTCATAGGGATGATCAGCTTAGGGGCATGATGTGGTCCTGCTGGCCCAGGAAGAAACAGTTATTGCTTCATGCTGGTTGGGGAATGGGAAAGGACTACTCCATTACCTGAAGCTGGAATGGCACTAATAATGTGGTCGGCTTCCAGACTGCTATCCCCCAGAGATACCTGAGAAAATGAAAACATTTGAGAGACATAGCAATAATGAGAACTTTAAGGATGAAGTGAGATTTTTACTGTACTCTTCTCAGTTTCCTAGTAGCAGGAAAGACTGGGTGCTAACTCAGGATGAAGACACTGAATGATTGCATCATCTGCATAAAGCTCACCTTAGGAAGTGGGCCAGAGGCCGGTGTGGCTGCTCTGGAATGTTAGGTGAAGCTGGGTTGTTCCTTCCTTATCTCTGATTCTCTGACCATTTATCTTTCTACTTTTGTTTGGCAATGCTGGGGATCGAACCCAAGGCCTCACCCATGCTAGGCAAGTGCTCTACCACTAAGTTATATTCCCCCTTCTCTGACCACTTATAACTACAACTTCTTTTTTTTTTTTTTTTTACATTTAGCCTTTTTAAAAAATTATTTTAATAGTTGATAGACCTTTATCTTATTTATGTATTTGTATGTGGTGCTGAGAATCGAACCTAGTGCCTCACACATGCCAGGCAAGTGCACTACTGCTGAGCCCCAGCTCCAGCCCCAGCCCCTATAATTCCAACTTCTATCCACAGACTTGCATCAAAGGGGTCTCGGAGGAAGGTCCACAAATAAGGCCCCTAGGAACCTGGGCTAGTCCATGAATAAATAACTATTTTCTCCCCCAGTTCTGGGGATTGAGCCCAGGGGTGCTCTGCCACTGAGCCTCATCCTCAGCCCTTTTTATTTTGAGACAGGGTCTCACTAAGTTGTCCAGGCTGGCTTTGAACTTGTGATCCTCCTGCTTCAGTCTCCTAAGTCACTGGGATTACAGGTGTGTGCCCCCAGACCTGACTCTAAATAATTTCTAAGGCAAGGAAAAGAGTAATTCCAATTCTACCAGCCTTGGCCTGGCTAAACTACTTAAAGATGGAAACACTGATACAGGGGGCTGGGGATGTGGCTCAAGCGGTAGCGCGCTCGCCTGGCGTGCGTGCGGCCCGGGTTCGATCCTCAGCACCACATACCAACAAAGATGTTGTGTCCGCCGAGAACTAGAAAATAAATGTTGGAAAATTCTCTCTCTCTCTCTCTCTCTCTCCCCCCCTCTCTCACTCTCTCTTTAAAAAAAAAAAAAAAAAAAAAGATGTTGTGTCCGCCAAAAAACTAAATAAATATTAAAAAAACAATAACAACAACAACAACAAAAACATTGATACAGGTTTATTACACTGCTGAAAGTTACCCTACCTTCCAGTGCCCTTCTGCTTGGAGAGAGAGCCCACATACTGGCTGACCTCTGAGAACACTGACTCCCCTACTAGTCAGGTAGGTGTCAAGGGTCTGGGGCAATGTCTCCATCCCTCCACGGAGTGACCATTGGCTCCAGCGCTCAGCCCGGGCCTGGCGAATAAGTGCTGAGTCTGGCTGTGGGCTCTTCCCTGAAGAAAAAGCAGCAGAAAAGAATCACCAAACTAACACCCCTTGCCTGCCTCTGGCAGTCCTTAATATCTTCACTCTTTGAACCAATCTGCCCCTCACCTGCTCCCAGCAGGAGCCCCAGTATTACTGAACGATGGGTCTGCTCAGCTTGGAAGAGACTTGGAAAACAGGACCTGATGCTGAGCTCACGGCTATTGCCTGCAAACACTCCACGGCAGAGACTGTCCATGACTAGAGATGCCACCTTAAGAGTAAGACTGAGACTGAGAGGCCAAGGAATAAGCTACAGTGAATAAGCTTCCACTGCCCCTGCTTGGTAGGGAAGGATTTGAGTTTTGGAGATTAGTGGAGTATGACAAGAAGAGGGCATCCCAAATGACACAAAAGAGCCCCTAGGGTAGGTCTGAGGGGGGGGGGGATTCTGAAGCTGGTTTAGGCAGGGAGAGGTTGGAGGCCTCTGAGCAGTGTCACCTCAGGTCCAAGACGGCGCTGGGCAAAACTGTGCACAGTCTCATCAGGTTCTTTGCCCCGGGGCTTGGTCAACTCCCTCAGCCCAGCCCAAAGCAGAGGTTTGGAGAAGGGGGGTGAAGGACGGAGTAGCCCCCTGTGTGGAGGAAGGCATAGTGAAGAGGAAGCCTCCTGTATTATCTTCCCAGATCCAGGGGCTTACTTCCACTCATTTGGCCCTTTTCTGCTGGAAGGGCTGACAGACATGGAGATGAAGAAATGGAAGGGCTGCGAGGAAGGGGCAAAGCAAAAGGATGTGCAGTAAAGACGTGGGGGTGTTACCTGAGGTCAGAAGGCAGGGGGTGCAGGGCACCATCTACATACAGGAACCTGTTCTGGGCAGCTGGGTGGTCTCCCCGGACAGGCAACACTTCTGAGTCCAAGCCAAGCTCAGAAATCTGCTCTCCACATATCCTCAGAAAGAGGAGAAACTAAGCAAAGGGTCTGGCCCACCAAACTCTAACCCCTTAGTAAAACCCCGCCTCTGCAACCTCTCCTTATACATTCCACAAGCCTCTCACCAGGAGCAGAGTGCGGGCTCCCAAAACTCCGGCTGGCCGAATTCCCCGAGGTCCAAGTTCAAAAATCGCACCACCGGGCCCTCTGATTGAACGGATCCAGCCTCCCAAACGCTTGCTACCCTCCACCAAGACTACCTGGCGACAAGAAGAAGCCACTGCAGTACCATCTGGAGCCGCGGGGCGTGGGGGTTGGGCGCACCACCGGCCAGGATCCACCCAGCTTTTGTTGGAAATTAAAAAGTATTAAATGAGGCTACCTCTGGCACGGATGAAGTACTCACCTTAGGTGGACGTGGGGCTTGGCTCAAATGGTAACTGGCGGCCAAGCCGCTGATGCCTCCGCCCAGCACGACCACAGTCCGGCTCATTGGGAAACTTAGAGAGAAGGGGCGACACTGACAGACAGACTGGGAGGCACCCTGGGCTCCTGAAGCCCCGCTGATTCCACGTTCCACCCTAGGCCACCCACTGATTTAGAAGAAACTAAGGCAGAGCTCGCGGATGGGTCGGTGGACAAGCGAGGTCTTCGCCCAGGGGCCAGAGTTCATCTACTAGATAGGGACAAGAGAAAATGAGGTAGAAGGAGGCAGAGGTACGGAAACCTCTCCCCGCCGGCGCTCCGCAGGGCGAGATAAGGGCCACGCCCACGCTATCTGCCCTCGCAGGGGTGAGTAGGCAGGCTGAATGCCGGAGTTTTGAGGAGCTCTACTTCCCACGCCTCTGGAGACACCTAATACTTGAGGTCTGCCAACCCCGCCCCCGACCCCTTTTAGGTCTTTCGGACTCTGCGTCCACTCTATTCTGGCGGCATGCGGGGAAGCTTCTCTTCCCGGCTTCTGGATTGGTGGGTCCTGAAAGACCCCGGATCACAATCACCAATGAAAACACTGAACCGGCAGTGACGTTACAGGCGGAGCGACAGCAGCTGTCAGAGTTGATTCTGTGGATAGAACTAGAGGTTGACCCGTTCAGTGCCAAGTTGAAGGGAGCTGTTGTAGCCGGGCGCTTTCCTCCCTAGGGCTAAGATGGCGAGTGCTGAATCCGGGAAATAGCATTCCACAGCTGAGGCTTCCCAGGCCCAGCTAGAGTGAGAACCCTAGAGGGATTGGCCCCAGGAGCTTTGGTTGTAGAGAGAATAGACGCGGAGACTAGGGGCCAATCCGCGGGGAGGCTGCTCCACAAACAGCTCCTTGATGTTAGCAACAGTCCGGGCCTACGGGAGCTAGGGCCGCCCGGCAACGTACCTAGTGTTTGTCAACAGGGGTTCTTGAGTGCCTCACCCTCGAGGGGCAGCCCCCATCTTTGGCAAAACCCGTCTTCCCAGTGTCTGCACCAGTTTCAGGCTTCCCCGCAGCTTCACGAATCTCAAGATTTGCCTGCCGCCTTCTTCCAATACAAAACCCTCACTGCTTGGCACGAACTTCTCGGTCGTGCTCCACTCCCGACCCCTCCTCCTTGGCCCTGAGGGCGCCCCACCTGTTCAAATATGGAGCTGGGTCCCAGGAAGATTTCAATTGGACCCAATTCTGTATTTCCACCCCCAAGCACAAATACAAATAAGAACATTACTTTTTCTTAATAAATTTATTCACAAAAAGTGAGACTGCAGAGGGTATGGGGGCTGTACATGGGCAGGGGCCTGATAAGCTCTGTACACAGGGCTGGGAGACGAGGGAGTCTCCAGTGGAAGGGTAGTTTTTAATAAAAAAAATAATGGGAGCTACAACCACCCCCTCCCCCCTCCCCGATTAAAAAGACACAAAAATAGACGTCTCTGAGGTAAATGGGGAGCCTGGGGCTTAAGGGTGTTGAAAGGGTTTCACAGGTGCCGAGTTGGCTCCTGCATCAGTTGGTAGAACAGCACATAGCCTTCACTGGATGCCACTTGATTTTCACTTATAGGGGAGACACTAAGAAAAAGGGAGATGGGGAAAGAGTTGTAGTCATTCCTGTATATTTTATGCTCCCCACAAGACTTAACCTCAGATAATCCAGCAAGAGATCAGGAAAGACCCCCACCGCTCCTTTCACTGGGCCCTCTGCACTCCTGGGGTTACATGGAAGGGGAGGGTGTCAGGGCTGCAGTGGGAGTGGAGGCTGTTCTCACCGAGAGTCATTGTAGACATGCCAACCAGTCTGGCATCGGCACAGGGCTGTGTAGTGGCCATAGTGGACGCTGCCCGAGTGATTGCAGAGGGCATAAAGCTGGTAAACAGGACTTCCTATGGGGTTAGAGATGATCCAGTTCTATAACCATAGGTGAGCCCCCCTCCTAAGCTCCTCAGGACCTTCCCCACCAGACTCACCTGCTTTGTCACTGGCAAAATCCCCTAGGCTCAGTCGCTGCAGTGGGAAGTCTACACCTACTGAACTTTTCTTGATGGACCCTCGGGAGGTGGAGAATCGATTCAGATCTAAGCCCTGGTTAAGGAGCATTTGGGAGGTGGAGGGTCTCTAAGGGGAAGTGCAGCCCTAAATGCTGTCCCCCTTTTTCCCCCAAGAGAAGGCTGGATGGCAGGCTTTTCTAAGGAAAATTCAATTCCCAAATGGCCAGCCTCTGCAAACGTACAGGGTGAGGAAAGAGAATGTATGGGAGTTATCCTAAGTGAAGTAAGAATTTGAGGATTAGGATATGGAGCACGAGGATTCGGGGGAATCTTTGTACTGTCAACTTTTTGGTACTTCGTGTTTTCTGCCGACATCGGTCACATACCTGAATAAATGCCAAACAGTGTTAAGTTAATGTGTTCTCTCCTCAGCTGGTTTTCTGACATCCCAAACCACACAAATTTAGAATGTTCTCCATTACTTCTGTATCCTCTGGGCCACACCCCTTTGCCCTTGGAGCACCGGGACACATCTGAGACCCCAACACGAATGCAGACATGTAATGGTTTTCCCCATACTAAGGAAACACATGTACCCTTTTCTCCTTTTGGAGTTTCCCCAGTTCTCCCACCCTTATTATAGCCCCTGTGAACCTCCACATACTGGGGCATTCTCCGACTCTAGCTCTTCTTCCTTGGTGAAAAGGCTGAAACAATCTCGCAGAGACACTTTGCCCCCAGCAAATCCTTTCTGGGGGAAAAGGGGAAGTAAGGGTCAGCATGTTCTGAATTTTCTTTTCCTACTCTTCGTCAATCTAGGCTTCAGTTATACTCTAGAGACCCACAGGGTTCCCGCCCACACTCTGGGGGTGGGTAGGTTTGGATCATAGAACCTGTGTTCCTTCCACCCCTGGAATCCTCTGGAATCCCACCTTGGGGATGGGCAGGGACAGGTCACAAAAAACCTCGAAGGTCGTGGAGCGATACCCACAGGCCTGGCACTTGAGACAACTTTTCAACTGGCCCACAAACAGGTCTAGACAGAAGCAAAGGGGCAGGAGAAAAAGTCATTGTTGGGTGCCTGACATGATTTCTTGAAATCCTGTCTCTTTATGCCCCTTTGCATGACTTTCCTTTTCTCACTATCAATACTCCTAACAAACTCTTCATACCATTTCACATCTTCATCATCCAGTTTTGCTCCCACACCCCTTGACAGAATCAATTTTTCCCCCAAGCCCAAGCCCCAAACTATTTTTTTCCCACTGCTTTGCCCCATTTCATACCCACAATCTTGCTGTCCTCTCGCTCCAGGTAACGCTTCCACATTAGGTTGGCTCGATCATCATCACTACCATATAGATCAGAGAAGTAGGGAGCACTCATGAGACAGCAGGAAACAAGGCACCCCCAACACACTAAAATGATCCATAGAGCCCTGTAGTTCATCCACACCCAACTCTGCCTCCAAATTTATCTAGTTAAAGTCAAAGGAGTAATTCAGGAAAGTTTCTGGGGAAATCCAAGGTGAAAGAAAAGATGGGAACACATACCGGGGAAGAACATGCTATCTTCCTCCACCTGGCTTCAAGCCCTTTTTATGTACTTTGTTATAATTATTCCCTCCTCTCTTGATTCTGTGATTCCCTAGCACTATCTTCTGTCTCTTTCTGCACTCCTCAGCCTACTTCCTTTTTTCTACTGCCACACTTCTTCTCAGGGGATTTTCTTTTTAAAAAATATTTATTTTTTAGTTTTAAGTGGACACAATATCTTTATTTTACATTTATGTGGTGCTGAAGATCGAAACCAGTGCCCCAAGCATGCTAGGCAAGCACTCTACCACTGAGCCATGATCCCAGCCCCTCTCAGATGATTTTTTATTCTAAAGCATTTCCCTGAACCCTACAGCTCTAATATTTATTTGTTTGTTTGTTTATTTATTTATTTTTGGTGATACAGGGGATTGAACCCAAGGGCTCATGAGAGCTACGCAAGCACTCTACCACTGAGTTATAATCCCAGCCCTATATCTCTAATCTTAACAAGCTTAACTCTGTGAAGGATGAACACTGTTGATAAACTATTGGGGAGAGAAAGGAGGAGAAGCAACCCTTACCTTAACTCGGGTTCTTCCAGTAAAGTCCCTCCTCGGCGAGGTGGAGAGGGAGCTGGACCATTGGCCAAGATTGGTGGAGCCCGGCGACCTCGTCTGTTGATTTCAAGATGTAGCCGCTCCATGAGGAGTTTCAGGAATTCCTGGGCATCCTGCTGGCTATAGCCAGACAGATAATATGGGAAACTGACCCCTTCCTTGTCCACAGACACTATCCCCTGCCCAGACATGGTTCCTACTTCCTGGATGGAGAACATCAAGGCTCAGAACAATGTTGCTGGGGTCCCTGCGTTGCATACCCACAAGACATGACCAGAGAGAAATCTATACCCTCCAGCTCTCCCACCTGTATCCAGAGAAGGAGGGAACATATTTCTGGAAGACGGCTCGGAATCGAGTAGGATTCACAGCTTCACAGGAGTCAGGGTGCCAGAGGGCACCAATCACATCTGCAAAGGCTGTTGGGGTGAGATTGGGGAAGGGAAACAAAGGTTAATATCTGAAAGATGCAGGCAAAAGGACATCTGGAGGGTAGAAAACAACCGCTAGGAAAGTAGGCAGTGGGAAAAATGGATACAACTGTTAGACTGATGGGTTGGAGGCCATGAGCACTGGCAGATGGACCTGCAAGGGGTTTGGGGAAAAATAAATAGAGGAAGCAGGAGGAGTTGTCCTACCTTCAGTAAGCTCTTGGGCTCGGCCCCCTCCAGGTACCTCTTGCCGGAAGTCCCTTCGTAGACAGAAGTCTCGAAGAGGCCGAGTGCTGCTCAAACACTGTAGCACAGCATTCAGGAAGCACTGGGAAGCAGCAGAGATACTGCCATTATCTCTCCCGGAAACTCAGGAGAGCTTCAGTGCTCTCCTTCTACATGCCTTCCCCAATTCCCCAAGTTCTCTCCACCCCCAATATCATTTCACATTTCCTTTTAGAAAGGAGGAATAGAATGGCTCTTACTGTATTTCCCAGATTTCGGAGGCCAACATGACCAGAGCCCAGAAGCAGCGTATGATGAGCCTGAAATGTCAGGGTACAGTCAGCAGTTTCCCATATATCCACTTTAATCTTCTAATAGCATGCTGCCTGCTGCCTCCCCCACCCTATACGTGCCCAAACTCTACCCTCTCCCTCACTGTCTCCCTACCTCACTGGTCATGAGCAGTAAGCCCATCACAGCTGAGTGTACCACAGACTCAGCCATGGCTGTCCCACCTATTCCCCACTTACTCCTCTGCCCAGCTAGACGGCGCTGCAGCTCCTGGGGCAACTCCCCAAGCACTGGCATGGTTGCCCAGCTGCTCCTCACCCCCACCTTGCTACCTCCAAAGCCCCCTCCTGCCCCCGTGGCCCTTTCCTGCACCCTCTCTTGTAGGCACCAACTGCAACCAGCCTAGCTCACTTAGCTAGGGAAATGGGCAACCACATTAGCTCAGATGTTCTGAACCCACCCCTCTTCAACTCCAGAGATTAATTAGGCCTAGGCAGAGTCCTAAGAGAGAAAATGCAGTAAGGGAAAGGAAGAGCCTGGGGACCCAAAGAAGTATTCTAAATAGTTGGGTTAATTCCCTGGGGACCAAAATGGCACACCATGCTGGGGACTCACAGACAACCCAGAAAAGGGTTTAGAAGGGCCCAGAAGTAAGGGAGAGGAGAGGATCCACTGCTATAAGGAACTTAGGAAAAAAAGGGACAGGAAAATCACATGATGACAAGAAAGCCGGAGGCATAAAGGTATAGGAGCTTGGAAGGCCACGTGTGTTGGCAATTCCTCACCATCTTGTCATCAGAGTAGAAAGGCTCAGAGGGCCGGGCAGATATCATGTGGAAGGAGCCATGGGAAGTGGGGGGCTCTGTCCGTATGCTCAGCAGGGTCGGGGGTCCAGGAAAGCCCCCAAGACGGCGGAGAGAAGTGCTACGTCTCAAAGTGGGCGGCTCAGGCCGGAGTGCCAAGCGGCTCAGTGCAGCCCCCAGCTCTCCAGTGCCACGATGCCCTCCCAAGGCAATCCCCATTGGACGTAAGTCCCCACTGCTCACAGACTTGGAACGGGCTAGGTTGGTCCGGGATGGGATGGGCAGAGCCACAGTTGGGGGTGGTGAGCCAGGCAGGGGAACCCCATGATCTGCCCGAAGGGGGCCTCTGGGACGAGGGCCTGAGGTCCGACCCCGTCCAAGCTCCAGTTTCTTGAGCCGTTCATCAGGGGGACCTGGCCGAGGAGGCAAAGGTCGTAACATAGGGTTTGGCCCAGGGGCTGGGTTGCGGCGCTCCTTGCTGCGGGCCCTGGGGGCAAATTGTAGCTTAGATCCCACTCGGGGTTGGACATTGACAGGTGGTTCTCGGGTCCTGCCCAGGCGGTGCTCAGAGGCCTGGGGCATTGTGGACACCACAGGCTGGACCTGGGAGGAGAAGAGGAGGTCAGCATCTGAATTATGGAGGGAGATGAGACCCTAGGCTACCATATTAGTTTGCACATGCACTGAAGACACGAATCATGTCTATCAGAGTAGTCATTATCTTCCCAGGACCTAGGAGTGTTTGCCACGAAGAAAATACTTAGTAGCCCTTGAGTAAATAAATGAAGGAAAGATAGCAGCTCATGACTTTGACCCTTTCAATATCCCCACTCTTTCCCTAGAGAATACAACTTTACTAAAAAGCCTGTGCTAATCAATTGTCTTAATAATCCAAAACTCATAAAAAGAGGTCTTATACCTGGCTAGTCAAGTGGGGTGTACCCTGGTCCTGTGGTTAAATTCAAGTATGGATGCAAGAATAACTCCTCAAAAGACAGCATTCCACCCTCAAATCCCTGCCCCTCCGGGTTGCAAATGAAGCAAACTAAATGGGTGATTTGCGACCCATTCCTTCCCCCACCTACGAGCTCCGACATGGTGTTGAGGCTCAGGGGTCAAAAACTGGAGATGCAGGACGAACAACTCTTGACCCCTAATCTCTGCACCTCACCCACCACAGCAGGGTTTTACCCGGGTCCGCCCCCCTCGAGGGCAAAAAGGCCGAGACCGCTGATTGGCTACAGGGTCCGGCGGCGTATTCCCTGCGGTCTAGGAATGTTGTCCCTCCAGCCCAGTTCTCCCAGGCCCCGCAGGGCCCCACGAGCCTCTGCCTTTGTGGAGAACCCGCTGGGGTCTGGAGCACTCTTCCCTCAGCTTCCCCTCCCCCGCCATAACACCCCGGCCCGTACCTGTCCCCCTGCGAGGTGGCAGGGGAGGCCAGCCAGGGCCAGACTCCAGCTCAGGGTCACCCCCTCCTACCCCCGTGCAGCCCCCGCGCCGGCCGGGCTGCAGCTTTAGCTGCAGCTGTTGCCCAGATCTCTCCCGCCGCAAGGGCCGCCGCCATCTTTGTTGGTCCCACCCGGCCACCGGCCACCAGCTTCACAGTCTCTCAAGGCGCCTGCGCACCCACACTCTAAATCCTGCCTCCCCCTCTGCGTTTGCGTGAGCCCGCCCCCACGGCTCCTGGGCCGACACCATGGAAACGATGCCAACTTTAGAACCGCTAGTTCTCAGCCCGGCTCTGAGTGGTCTTTAAACCATCGCTCCAAAGCAAGTTCCGAGGTCCAGGCTTCTGTCATCCCGTCCTGGGAAAATTCAAGAATGGCCACGAAGCTTGTAACACAGATCAGGGCGGGTGCTAGAGTGACAACCTGCAGGCCTGGGTCCAGATAGCAGATGACCAACAGAGAAGCATCTAGTACTCCACATAGGGATAGGAAGATCCCTAGAGGGCAGGGAATGCTGGATCTGCAAAACCATTCTTCAACCTTCTTGCAGGCGTAAGCAGTAGGGAAAAGCATGGCATGCTGCTAAAGGACAAAGCAGATCTCAGCAGCAGGGAGAGCAGTCAGATTTTCTTTAATTCCCTAGCTCCTGACCAAAGCATACACCATTCCCCACTTCCTCCCAACCTACTGTGTCTGTTCAATATGCCTCTGGTTTTAGCTGCTCACCTTCTGTTAAAAGCCACCAACGAAAACGACAGGTTACCATGGGAAGCAGCTTTATTGATGGGTTGTCAACAGAAATCAAAAAGGCTATGTACTCATTTTCAGCTACTCCCTATGCCACCAGGATTGAGGCCTCCATTGCTCTACCTGGAAAGGGAATATAAATTGCCTCTTCATTTTCTAAAGCAAGTCTTTTCCCTTCCTGTGCAGCCTAACTTAAAAATTCAGTGACAATACTGTGTGTATGTTGTTTTCATCAATAATGCCTGCTGCAGCAACTTAGAAACAACCAAAGGTGGAAGAGCGATAGGGGGAAGTGATCAGATGAGTAAGAAGAGTGATGCACAAGAAAGGAACGTAGCCACTGTCCTGCCTCAGTGGCTGGATCCTTCACTGGTTGCATTTCTCTTTGTGCTGGATCACACCCTTCTGAATCAGATCAGGAATTTCCACTGCCAGCCATGGACCCAGCTGCAATACAAGGGAGACCCTGTGAGATTACTACCACTCAGTTAATGCCTCTTGTTCCATCAGAAGCTCCTTCCTGGAGATTCTGGGGGAACATGCCCAAGAGACATCACTATTATTCCTTGTTTACTCTCAGTTACTTTTCCAGAGCCTAACCCCAACACCTCCCCTTCCTATACCAAGTATACCAGACTTACCCCCAGGGCCATGAGATGAGCTAGTCCAAACTTGGGCACATTCCTGGCCCACAAGGGTTTAAAGTGATCAGTCAGGCATATTTTGCCACCCCTGTGAGAGGTATAAGAGAAAGAGATTGATATGCAAAATTCACCAAAATGCACAGCAGCCTCTGGGAACACAAGAAGACCACCAGTGCTCAAAACTAATAACAAAGTCACCTAAGTACTTTGCCCAGGCTTAAATCCCTCTAAGTGAGTAGACTCAGAAAAATTTCTGCCTTGAGAGTTCTTCCCTAAGTCCTTCTCCATCTCATTTTCAGTCCTACCTGTACATCTTGGCTGTTTTTCCATCCAGCTCAGGGACTGCAATTTCTGGAGCAGTAGTGGGATATGTGATAGGAATCTGGAGGAATTATAGAACCTTAATAAAACAGAATTAGGCTAGATAGGAACTACTCTAATCAAACACACATATTTCTTTTCTTTCTTTCTCTCTCTCTTTAATCTTCCCACACATTTCTTGGTTGAATTGAAATGTTCAGCAAACTTCCCCAGCAGCTTCGACATGCCAGGATTCCTGATATGGAGATTAAAAGCTATAACTAATGCTTGCTTCAAACCTCAACTTTCCCCTCCCATTTGTAAAGTTTTCTTTGGTTTCTTCAAGAAAGATTAGCTTGTTAATAGTCATCTGATCTCTCCCCTTCCACTAACCTTCATGTTTCCCACTTCATCACACTTACATCAAATTCGATGTCAAATTCATATTTGAGGAGGTCATGGATGTACCAGCATTTTCCAAACCACCTGTAATAAAGACCAAATTTCAGTTAAATTTGCCCATCCCTCTTTTACTCAAATGACATCTTGGTTTAGGGCTAAACTGGGAGACTCATCTCCCAGGTTGGGGAAATCTGGGGCTATAGAATTACAGATAGCTAACCTGACACAAGTCAGTTCCAGCAGTGGATTTTGGGATACCAAACTGCACAAGCCAGGTAAGACTCCCATCCTCCACCTCCCAAGAGGGTATACCTACCGGGTACCTTCCTTGTTGGACTCCAGACGGAACCAATCATTGTCTGCATTCTTGTTGTTCTCCACATACTAAAAGCAGAGAATGAAATCTTTGAGGGGAAAATAGGAGCCACGGGCATTCCCTCTCCCCACAAAAGAAAATTATGATTACTTCTCTCTCAGTACATTTACCAAATTTTTATGACGTAAGTAAAACTAAAGACAAGGCTACCCTGGTAAGTTGGGGACTTGCCCAGAGCAAAGAATAGAAGACTTGGGTTCCATTCAATTTAACAGGCACAAAAGATGTAAAGATATCATCTGGATTCTTTTCTTATTTCTGATAGTATCTGCCCTCAGCCCACAACTCACCTTATGGTATACTCCCTTAAAGGAGGGCCTTAAGCAGTCCTGGATTCCACTAGCACCCACATGCTGATAACTACCAGATCTTTTATTTTTAGTCCAGATCTTTCCTCAGAAATTTGGACTTAAGTATACAACTGTATCTTCAAATTTCGACCTTTAATTTGAATATTCCTGAAACCTGGCACTTCCACCTGGTATTTACAGTATTTCTTCAGACCTGTTTCTCATCCTGCATTCTCAATCTCAGGTTGAGGTGTTAGCATTCACTTAGTCAATGAAGCCAAAAACCTGGGAATTATCCTTGACCTTTTTGATACTGGGATTTAACTCAGAGCTACTTTACTACTAAGCTATGTCCCCAGTCCTTTTTATTTTTGAGACAGGATCTCACTAAATTGTTTATGGCCTCACTAAATTGCTGAAGCTGGCCCAGAACTTGTGATCCTCCTGGCTTAGCCTCCTGTGTAGTTGGAATGATAGGTGTGTGCCACCATGCCTGGCTGGATATTCTTCAAATCTACCTCTCCTTTCTATTATGACCACAATGCCTCATTTAGATCGTCATCTTTCTTTCACTTGGATTAATGACAGCCTCCTAACTTTTCTTCTACCTTTAACCTTACCCCTGATCAATTGTATTTTTCTCTGTGTCACTGACCTACACCCAAATCTGGTCATGTTACTCATCAGCTTAAAATCCTTTAAAGGCATCCCAACACCTCCAAATAAAATTCAAACTAGAGTGATGGGTGGCACACACTTAATAATCCCAGCTACTTGGGGAGACTAAGGCAGGAGGACGGCAAGTTGTAGGCCAGCCTGTGCAACTTACAGAGATCTTGTCCCAAAAGAAAAAATAAAAAGGGGGCTGGGGATATAGCTCAGTCAGTAGAGTGCTTGCCTCACATGCACAAGGCCCTGGGTTCAATCCCCAGCACCACAAAAAAATTAAAAATAAATTAAAAAATAAAAGCGGGAGCGATGGCTGAGGATGTCACTCAGTGGTAGAGTGCCTTAGGGTTCAATCCCTAGTACCACAAAATAAAATTCAAGTGCTCAAATCTATTTCCCCAGCCTTGTTTACTTCCTGCCTCTATCTGAATCTCTAGCAACTCTGAACTATTTGTTTCTTTATAAACATCATGCCACATAGAACTTATATTCCTTTGCTTATGATGTTCTCATGTCTTAAGTATCCTTCTCCCACCTTTATGTTCTATTAATTAGCCTTACTTATATTTTCCTTTAAATCTCAGCCCAAACATTACTGTTCTCAGGAAGCCTTCCTTGACCAAACTCAAGCTCGATTAGATATTGCTTCTCATGCTCTCAGACCATCCTGGCCATTTCTTTATTTCTATTTAAACACTGTATGATACTGTTTCTGTCTACCACGGTAGGCTCCTCCTTACTCGGTTTTGTTTCCCCTTTTTAGACCCAAGGGACAATAATGATATTGAGATTTTACACACACACACACACACACACACACACACACACACTGAATGAATACATGAGTAGGATATCTGCTGAGAACACTATGAAAGATTTTCTTCCCTTTTCATAATAGGAAGATTAGCTGATAAGATGGCTCATTTCTAACTATTTCTAAAATAGTTATCCAACTATTGTGTGCCTCACATTGGGTATAGAGAGACATTCCATCCAACTCTCAACAACTAACACCTACTTGAATTTTCAGTCCTAACGTGTTTTTCTTCGTTACGGAGAATGAAAGGGGGAGCAGAGAGACGCGTTGGGATTTAAGGGCCCAACAAATACTTCTGACCACCACTTTTACATACCCTAGGACAAACACCTGGAGCAGGAGAGACACGTCACCTTCCGGGTAAGTGTAAGCTTAAAATACTGCTGTCTTTAGCTATAAGATATAGTCCCACTTTTACTAATCTGAGTCTTTCTTTCCAGCTTACTTCCCGTCATTCTTCCTAAACCACCCAGCCCAGCAAACCGTCCCATTTCTCTGAATTTAGAAGTTAAAATTAAAAACCGGAAGCGGCTTCCACACGGAGCCTATTCCTGAGAACACCTGATTACCTGCAAGCCCTTTGCTACGCGGTCGATCATAAAGCACAACTGACCCGGATAAGAGACTGGTATTCCTCCTTTAGTCGCTGCACCCACAACTCCCGATCTCGGGGTCCGGCATTAGTTTTCAGCACTGGAATCTCAGACACAACACGCCGTGTGGCCTCGTCCGCCATCTTGGATCAGGGCGCAAGAGTAATGCGGAAGTGGTGCTGTCTGTAACTTACGCTCGGGCGCAGCCATCTTTACTATGGGAAGAAGAGGAGTAGGATTGCCTTAAGACTTTTCTGAATGCAATCTTTTTTTTCTTGTAAGGAGGGCAAATTTGCTATCTGATTACCCGCTTGTGATGCGTCAGGAAGAACGAAATAGAAACGGACTGCTCTGTCCTGAATATGTCACCTATCACTAAATCACCAGAGACGGCTCGGAGAAGGACTTCCGTTCATGCTCAGAAGAAACAATCAGGAAAAAACGATCCCGGAGGTCTTCCCAAACCTGGAGCGTTTTTCCAATTTCACGCTCTTCTAGGCACCCTTCTAGGAACTGCCTTCCTAAAACACTCAATTCTGCTTCAAAGCTTCCTTACCTTAAGTATTGTCCAGCTGAATACCAGAGGCCAAAGGAGTTATCCAATATAAGTGTGTTGAACTCATAATTATCAGAAACCATGCAAAATCAATGTATAATATACAGTCCCTGCCCTGAAGGATTAATATAATTGAATTTAGAAGTTACCAGACTTTAGAAGTTACCAGAAGACTTGGTCTATCCTAGAAGAGGTATTCACTGGTTGAGCACTAGACATTTTTGGTAATTAACCAGTAAAGAATGTCTCTCTATACCCAATGTGAGGCACACAATAAGTTCTCAGTCATCCTTTGCAAAAATTTTTTATCTTCAGTTAGTTTTAAAATTTAAACACATTCGGGTCTGGGGATGTGGCTCAAGCGGTAGCGCGCTGGCCCTGGCATGTGTGCGGCTCAGGTTCGATCCTCAGCACCACATACCAACAAAGATGTTGTGTCCCCGGAAAACTAAAAAATAAATATTAAAAAATTCTAAAAAAAAATAAAAAATTAAATACATTAATTTTGGATTTAAATATCTTAAGTGAATCAGTCCAGCCTGTGGTAGTAATTCTAGATCAAATTCTATAATTCATCAAATTCTTTAGTCCATCTATAAATGTGATGAGCATTCTGTATCTTGTCTAATTGCCCTGGCTGAAACTTTCAGTACAATAGTGTATACAAATGTTGAGAGTAGACATCTTTGTCATGTTCTGATGTTAGGAAGAAACTCAATCTTTCCAGTATGACATTAGCTGCAAGTTTTTTCTAGATATCTTTAATCATGTTGAGAAAGTTCCCTTCTATTTCTAGTGTTTAGAGTTTTGTTTTGTTTTTAAAGTCACAAATGGATGTTGTTTTTTTCCAAAGGCTTTTCTGTGTTCCTTGAAATGACAGTTTTCCCACCTCTATTTTCTTTTTTATCAATCAATTTCTTTCCTTTTCCCACTCTTCCCCCCCCCCCCCCCCCCCCCCCCCCCCCCGCTTAGCACTGGGGTTTGAACCCAGGGATGCTCTTTGTTAAACCACGATGCAAAGTAAAGACCACCTATTCCAATTTTAAACCAAATTAAAGCAAGCTTGTAATTCTGGCCAGCCAGGACTGTCTTGTCAGAAATCCATGGGTTAGAGGACAGTACCTCAGCTCTCTAGGAGCGTGGTTTTATAGCACAAAAAGTTTCAAAAGGGGGGGGGGTGTCTTGAGAACATACAGATAACAGGATTTTGACACGCAGCAGATAGTAGGTTAATGATCTAAATGGTTCAACATTTCAAGTTAGGGAGTAAATTTAGATCCCAATACCAGAATTTATGAGGCACTGCTAAGGTTTCAGAGAGGGCTGTTATCTGGTCAGGGAAAGCCAGGCATGGTTGAGTTCAAGGCACAGGCAGGCATTCCAAGCAAGTTAGAAATCGCAGTAATTTATAGTAAAACAGAAATTAACTTTTCATGACTTTGTGATGAGATGGCTCCTAATCTTAAGGTGGAATTAGGCTGGGTTTATCACTCTACCCTGAGCTACATCCCCAGCCCTTGTCTAAGTTGCCAGGCTAGTCTAAAACTTGTGAGTCTCCTGCTTCAGTCTATTGAGTAGCTGGATTTTTTTTTTTTTAAGGTGATTGAAGCCAAGGGATGGTTATACTGAGCTATAAACCCAGTTTTTGTTGTTGTTTTGTTTCTTTTTTTGACACAGGTCTAAGTTGCTGAGGCTGGCCCTGATTTGCAGTTTTCCTGCCTCAGCCTCCCAAATCACTAGGATAACAGGTATGTGCCATCTGTCTGAATGGCAGTGACAAAATTCTTGGCATTTTAAATGAATTTAGAGTACTGAGCTTGGACACACAGTATTCCAGAAATCGGCAATATTATGTAAATGAAATCAGTATCCCGTAAGTGGAGAAACAATGTTGCAAACATCTACATTTTCACAGAGGAAAATTCTAGATGGGGATTATGAAAGTCAAAAAACTAAGATTATTGATTCTTAGTAAAGTTTAAATGGTTATTAAAGAGTGATTTGTGGGGTCTGGGAATATAGCTCAGTTGGTAGAGTGTTTGCCTCACATGCACAAGGCCAGAGTTCGATCCCCAGCACCAAAAAAATAAATAAATAGTGATTTATGAGTTGGGTGCGATGGCACATACCTGTAATCCCAGCTGAAGCTTCAGGGGGCTGAAGCAGGAAGATCTCAAGTTTGAGGCCAGCACGGACAATTTAGTGAGACCTTGCTTCAGAATAAGAAACAAAAAATGGTCTGGGAATGTGGTTCAGTGGTAGAAGGTCCCTGGGGTTAAAACCCCAGAAACACACACACACAATGATTTATTAGCAGTGAGATTAAAAATCAATGATCTCCAGAATCCCTCAAAAATGGTTCATTACCATATGATTTAGTCCCCCAAATTGTCAGCTCTACCTTTCTTTCAAACCTTTTGTGGGTATCCTTTTCTCAGCCTACAACATTCCTGTGGCTCAAGGTGATTGGCCTCTTGTCTTTCAGACTGCACCTCCTTAAAGATAAACTTCACTGATTATTAATTTTTCTGTCACAACATTCTGTTCTTTTCCTTCATATCACCTATCTCAATTTAGAATTTTATATTTGTACACCCATGTAGATGGTGAGCACCACAAAAACAGACCTTATCTGTTTACTACTGATTTTCTTATGCTATATGGGTATCACAATAAATGCTTAACATATATTGACTAAATAATTGACTCCCCCCGCCTCTCTTTTCTTGGCAGTACTGGGGATTGAGCCCAGGGACACTCTACCATGGAGCTACACCCCCAGTTTTTTTTTCATTTTTTATTTTGAGATTCTGAAACAGGGTCTGGGTTGCTGAAGCTGACATGGAATTTGGGATCCTCCTGCCTTGGCCTCTCCAGTTGCTGGTATTACAAGTGTGTGCCACCACACCCAGTTAATTTTCCTTTCTTGCCAATGTAACTAGATTAGCAGATGAGAACATCATAGAGGCAGTGTACCTTGCTTTCAGAAAAATCTGCCAGTTTTTCTGATGTTATTTAAGAAAGTTGGAAAATAAAGAGTTAGAATATAAGGTAATTTTTACTTAATTGAACAACCAATCAAAGGAAAATTAAATTCTAATTAGCTGGTGAAATTGATGAGACAGGGCTGTTTTTATCATGACTTTTAAAATAATCAGTCTTGGACCAAGTCATCCCCATGGGGGCAGCATAGAGTTGTTGATAAAAAGCATGTTGAATTGCTGAAACCTGATGAAAATTGTTTATATGTATATTATTTAAAGATAATAAACAGATAATATTTTCTAAGTACCAGGCCCTGTGCTAACACTTTATATACATTATTTAACATAAATAATACCTCTGAGGTGGATATTACATTTCCTTCTTTTCTCAGATGAGAAAGGAAGGTGAGTTAAGAACTTGCCCAGTCAAATTAGTGCCAGAGCTGGGGAATTAATCAAAGGGAACAAGTTAAATAGACTTTTGGATAGCAGATCATTAGGATTCAACAAACGAATTTGGCCCCTGTGCTTCCATTCAGGAGCGAGGAGACACCAGAAAGGCTTACAGCTTACAACATTCACTGAAATTAAGAGTTGGTATGATGCCTGAGTTAAAATGAGTAACTGGAGCAGCTTAGTTAATGGGAACCAAAAAATACAGCAGATTGGCAGGTTATTAAGTCCCTGTAGGACAACACTCGAGCAAAGCCAGGGCGGGGGGATGTAACTCAGTGGTAGAACACTTGCCTAACAAGCACCAGAGCTTGAGGCCCTGGATTCCATCTCCAGTACCACAAACAGAATTAAAGAATAAAGTCCAAGCCTGGGGGAGTAGCTTGGAGGTAGAGTGCTTGATTAACATGTGAAGCCCTGAGTTCAATCCTCAGCAAAATGGGGAGAGTGGGAGTAAAGCCCTGGCAGAACACAAGGATCAGAGTGTGCATGGAAGGGTCATGAAACTACTTGTGACAATGAGCTAACAGAATACAGACTTCTTTAAGGGAATGCTTGGTATGAAAAAATATTAATTCTGGTGAAGCAGAGAAGCAGCATAGACTGATAGATTGGGACAAGTAGATACAAAACAGGACTAACAAACTTAAGTTATAGAAAGATTTTTCTGGCTAGGTAGTGGTGTGTGCTTGTAATCCCAGTGAGAGGGCAGGATAAATACATAAGGCAAGAAATGAGGTTTTTCTTTTGACTATACAGATCATGTATAGTTTAAGCCAAGGAGGAGTAGCTGTCTGGCTGTGGCTAACAAAAAACCCAAAACTGTGAAATATTTTTCTCATTAATGAGCATGAGTGTCCTCCTTTATGTGGTTGCTCCTTATTAGTACTTACTCCATTCCACTCCAGGAAATCTGCTCAGCTGTTTACTGGCACAATGATCTCAACCTGGGTGCAGTGAATGGCGCAAGCCTGTATTCCCAGACTAAATAAATTAACAAATGAAGGCTGGGATTGTGGCTCAGAGGTAACACACATCTGGGTTCAATCCCCAGTATACAAAAATAAATAAATTGCCCAAGTCCTCTGTAAGTTTTGAGGGACACATTCCCCTTCCATACATCACAACTACCTCTGACCTGATGACCATTCCTTTAGGAAGAGCTAATGAGCAATCTGCAAGGAAAGGATATAGGGGAGATTGTTTACAAAGGACGTTTCAGTGGCTATAAAGGGAAAAAATACTCAGAGGTGGGGAAGAAATTTTTGATTTCGACTTTTTGTTGTTTTAGGTGCCAGGGTTTGAACTTACAAGCTGGTGCAAGCCCACACTATACCACTGAGTTCAACCCCAGCCTCTGACTTATAAATGAATTATCTCTTCCCTTCAACCTTCTAGAGACTGTTTATTTTGCCAGTCATATAGGGATGGCAGTGTGTTAGCCTTATCTTTGCTACCCATTGATACTTTTAGGCTTATTGTGTTTCCATCCTTTTGCAAAAAATCTTTTTTTGCAATGTGTGCTATCTGGCTTTACTTTCCTTCAGCCGTCCTCCTAAGGACATCGGCACCTGTTAAGTAACCTCTTTGCAACATTTGTGATCATCCTGGGTGGTTTTGGGGAAAACCCATTAAATATGTGGTTAGTTCTTGGCCTTCTCAACTTCAACTTATACTCCTGTTTTCAAGTTCTTCACCATTTCTTTCTTTCTTTCTTTTTGTGGTACTTGGGATTGAACCCAGGGGTGCTTTATTACTGAGCTACATCCTTTTAAAAAGTTTTAGGGTTTTGCTAAATTGCTAGGCTGGCCTTGTGGTAAGAACTGTGGCATCAGATCCAGCTGGTGTCAATTTGAAAATCCACTGAAAGATTGGAACTGGCAGACATGAAGGATACGGTGGAATAGCAAGGAGGCTGGATTGCCCAATGGCTCTTGGGGAGTTTTAAGGTCTGGAGTTGACTCTTGTGATGATTTTCTGTGTTTGGAGCTAAAAACTCCTTCCCTATTTGTGGGAAGCCATGTATGAACCATGGGTGAACAGAGTGATGTTTGAGCTATTAGGCAAGGAAGCTTGGTCTTGGGAACTCTCAGGCTGAACCCCCTGATGTGAGAATGCCCATACATGCTGGCGCCCAGTTCTAGTTCACTGCTCAAGTTCAAGCACAGCCTGCTTACCCTCACCCCTATCCTGTTTTTTATGAAGAAGCTCCTTCAGATCCCTTTTGCCTCCTGAAGATGGATATAACTTGCCAGACGCCAATCAACCCGTTTATCACAAGATCCCTGCCACACACCCAAGGAGCAAGTGTCAAAACAAGACTCCTCCCACTGAAACCTTATCCCTCCCTGCCTTTGATGTACTCCTTTTTGTTTTTTTTTTTTAAAGAGAGAGTGAAAGGGGGTGGGGGAAGAGAGAGAGAGAGAGAGAGGAGAATTTCTATAGTTTTTAGTTCTCGGCGGGCGGACACAACATCTTTGTTGGTATGTGGTGCTGAGGATCGAACCTGGGCCGCACGCATGCCAGGCGAGCGCGCTACCGCTTGAGCCACATCCCCAGCCTTGATGTACTCCTTCTTAAATAAAGAATCAAGCCCCTTTTTCAGTTGTTCAGTCCCAGTTCCTATCAGGACTGGAAAACCCATCAGGTGCTCCACTTTTTAAATCTTTATTTTTTTTTCTGTGGTGCTAAGGATTGAACCCAGTGCCTCACAATGCGAGGCAAGCTCTCCACCACTGAGCTACAGCCTCAGCCCCGGCTTTATATTATTTCTTACTAATTATTTGACTTTTTATTTTCCCTATGGCTCACACCGGGCAGGAACCTGCTCTGTTGGGGTGCTGGTCACCTCCCCATACCTATGCATACCATGCATAACTGCCTCTTTGGGGGTCATGCACTTGACAGTTTCTACTCAAAGTTTTTGTTTTTCCTTATTTGCTTTTTCTTTCTTTTTCATCCTTTATCCGGTCTCCCCCACCCCCCATTACTAGAGATGGAACATGGGGGACATTCTACCACTGAGCCACATCCTCAGCCCTTTTATTTTGAGACAGTCTCAATAAACTGCTGAGACTGGCCTCAAAATCTGTGATCCTCCTTCCTCAGTTTCCTAAATTGCTGGGATTACAGGTACGTGCCACCATGCATGGTTTCACTGTTCCTTTTCAAAGATTCTCCAAGAGTTTTTCTACTTGTGCCTTAAGTGTTGGAATTCCTCAGGACACTCCTCTTAGCCTTTCCCTGTTCTCTGGGAAGCTTATCCAAATCGATGGCTTCAACTACCACTAAAATGTTGATTCTTCTGAATTTCTGATTATGTCACAGGCGTTTTGAAAAGTAATTTTTTATAAAAAATAATATACGTACTGAGCAAAACAAATTCAAATGGTAAACATGGACCTAAAATGAAAAGCACAGCAAGGTATGGTGGAATTTACACCAGTAATTTCAGCTAGTGGGAAGTCTGAGGTAGAAGAATCACTAGTTTGAGGACAGCCTGGAAACCTTAACAAAACTCAAAATAAAAAATAAAAAGGGCTGGGGATGCAGCTCAGTAGTGTAGAATGCCCCTGGGTTCAATTCCTATTATCACATAAATAAATAAATAGATAGAACCAAAAGTATAATTCTTATTTCTCCCAGGGCCCACTCTCCAGTTAATTTTTTCCTCCTATGCATGCTAGGCAAATATTCTATCACTGAGTTATATCTCCTACCCAATGATGAATTTTATAATCCCTCTCACCCCTTCATGGCATATTCTTCTCCTAAGATTTTTTTTTCCCCTAGAGTAGTACCAATAGAGGGTTGCCACTCCAATTTATTTTATTTTATTTTTATGTGGTGCTGAAGATTGAACCCAGAGCCTCATGCATAGTAGGCGAGTGCTCTACTTCTAAGCCACAACCCCAGCCTTTTACTGTTTTAAATCTATATATTCAACTGCTCTTAGGACATTTCCATCTAACTGTCTCACAGTTACCTAAAAGTCCTTTGTTTTAGGAATTATTCTTCCTGCAACATCCTACAGCTACCCTCCTTTTCACAGTATCATGAAAAACTGTGTCTTCCCAGTTCAATCTTGTCTCTATCCCATAAAATAGCTTTCTCCTAATTTGTTAAGTAACCTTGTTGCACAATTCAATGAACACATTTTAGTCTACTTGATTTTTTTCTTTTTCGGCTGTGGCACTGGAGATTTAACCCAGGGGTGCTGTCTCTAAATAAATACAAAGGGTACCCTAGCCCTTTGTATTTATTTAGAGACAGGGTCTAAGTTGCTGAGGCTGTGGTCTTCAACTTGTGATCCTCCTGCCTCAGACTCCCAAATTGCTATGATTACAGGTGCACACCACCCTCTCCTGCTTCTGTTGCTTTATTTTTTAAAAAATATTTATTTATTTAGTTAGTTTTCCGCGGACACAACATCTTTGTTTGTATGTGGGGCTGAGGATCGAACCCGGGCCGCATGCATGCCAGGCGAGCGCGCTACCGCTTGAGCCACATCCCCAGCCCCTCTGTTGCTTTATTATTACTATTATTTTTCTGTTACTTTTAACACACTGACAAGATTGCTAGACACTCTGCCGGTTTTCTTCTTTTCCTATTTTTGCCCCTTCTCAGTGTACTCTCTTCAGCTTTCTTCCCTCAACACATCCCTCAAATGCATGTATTCTTCCCTCTAGGTTATCTTATCCACTCCCATGGCTCAAACAGCTATCTATATGCACACAAACACATCTCAGACCTTTTGGGTCTAATGGATATCCCACAAGCACGTAAAGGTCATTCTAGCACTACAAACTAAAAGGACAATGGAATCATTATTATCCAGTTGTTCAAGTCGTAACATCTATATTCTCCAATCCAATATATATATATATATATTATAATATATATTATAATATATAATATATCCACACTACACTTTTTTTTTTTTTTAGGACACAGTACTATTATTCTCTTTTTTTTTTTTTTTTTTTTTAAAGAGAGAGTGAGAGAGGGAAGAGAGAGAGAGAGAGAGAGAGAGAGAATTTTTAATATTTATTTTTTAGTTCTCGGCGGACACAACATCTTTGTTGGTATGTGGTGCTGAGGATCGAACCCGGGCCGCACGCATGCCAGGCGAGCGCGCTACCGCTTGAGCCACATCCCGAGCCCAAAGGACACAGTACTATTATTCTCTTCACCTGTAACTTTTCTCCTACACCCCATCATTCGCATTGCAAGCCTGTTTTGTTTTTGATTTTGACGCTGAGGATTGAACCCAAAGCCTCACATATGCTAAGCACCTACACACTAGCACCCCCTACACCACTTTTTTAAAACTCAGATGACTTTCAACTCCTGGGCTCAAGGGATCCTCCTTCGAGTAGCTGGGACTGCAGACTCAAACAGTGATCTTTCTAAAATCCAAATATAACTGGTCACCCCCTCCGCAAAGACCCTTCAAAGGCTCTTCATCGCCCTTAGGGCAAAAATCAACTTATAAGGCCTGGTGTAATCTAGTCCCTCCCTTTCCTTACTGCTTTTTTTTTTTTTTTTTTTGGTGGTGGTGGTGCTGAGAATTGAACCCAGGGCCTCGTGCCTGCGAGGTAAGCACAAAACCAACTGAGCTATATATCCCCAGGCCCTTAGCGCTTCTTCCTTTAGCCCTAGCAGGCTGTGGGCAGCTGCAGAACGTACCTGCGCCACCTCCCCCCGACGCTGCCCGCCTGCCCCAATCAATTCCCAACAGTCCTTCACCATTCGGCTCAGGCGACACTTCCTTACAGGAAGCGGGTGTGCAAAAGGCAAATGATGAAAGAATGAATTCCGAGAGCGCGTCTGGGCTGCGCTTTCTGCTACAGTCCGGGTTTACAGAACGTCCGGGTGACCAGGAAGCTCAGAGCAAAGGTCAAATCCAGATCTTGACCCTTCACCCGAGTTCACGAGGCAATCCAACCCCCGTGCTATTCCGCCCTTATGTGTCATGGCTGCCAGTCCCAGTCTTTCAGTGGGTCTCGAAGTCCACACCAGCCAGCTCGGGCGCCACCAATGTTTCCATACTCAAGAATGCTACAGTTCCCCTCCCTTTACTACCGCCCCAAAGCCGTCGTCAAGAAAAACCTGCGTTGCCAGCTTGCCCCAAAGTAAGATGGCTGCCAGTGTCTATTCTCTCCTCCGAACGTGAAGCTATCTACTTCCCGCTTAATGTCTCTGCCAGGCTGCCCTCACCTAGTATGGCTGCTCTGGCTCATGCCTCACTATGGTCTCGAAGCCGCCACTAACCGGCCAGGTTCCGGGAGGCGCTGTTCAGGATGCAACCACCCCCGCCCGTCTCTCCCCTCCCCCACGCCCGCGGCGGCGGCGGCGGTGGCTGAAGCCCGGATGCGGCGCCGTGAGACAGGCCCGGGAGAGCGGCGCGGATGGATCCAACATGGCGGCGCCGAACCTGAGCCGAGAGTGAGGCGGAGGGGCGGCCGGAGTGGGGAGGGGGAGTCGAGCGGGACGGGGCGGGGCCGGGCGGGGCCGCTAAGGGTTTGGGGAAGGAAAGTGGAGGGGGAGGCGGTGGCGACGTCCAGCTTGAGAACCTCCAGAGAGGGAGGTGACGGGACGCTACCAGGTGGGGGAGGGGAGCAGCCGAGGGGGGCGTGCAAGGGAGATGGCAACTGTGGGAGAGGGCAGGGGTCGAGGCGCAGGAGTGGGAACACGGGGCGGGGCGTAAACAAGGGCCCGGACTGGGCCAGGCCAGGGGTATTAGAGAGGCCGAGGTGGGGAGTGGAGCCGCGATCTGGCCTGATAGAAAGGGGTATAGGAGCTGGAGGGAGAGGCTGAGGGTTTTAAGGGGAAGGGGGCTTGTGGCATGTGGTTGGAGGGAGGACTGGACTTTTGTGAGGGCTGTTGAGAGGAGGTGGGAGGTGAGAATTGGACTTTTGAGGCTTTGTGGAGGGAGGTTTTGAAAGTGTTAAATTGGAAGTGAGAGGGGGAAGGGCCTAGGGGAGAATTTGGGTGAAAAAAGGAGAAAACGAAGGTTTAAGGAATGGACAGAGTGTCGGGTGTGCCGAGGTAAAGAAAAAAGTGAGAGAGTAGGAGGAAAGTTTGGGAAGAAAGGGATTGGGATGAGAGATAGGACAGGGGAGCTGCTCGGGTGATAGAGGTTGGGGTTTCCCTTTCCCCTGTGGATAGGAAGAGTGCCTAGTTAAGCAGCATCAGTTGCAGCCAATTCCAATTGCCAGGCCCTTAGCTTTTAATAGGGTGGGAAGGGCAAAAGGGAATGGTCATGTGGGTTTTGAAAACTGGGATTGAATGAGGGTTCAACTGGGTTTGCTTTCGTAAAGTGTTCCTACCTTATTGCTCCCTTGTTTTTCCTAGTTACAAAAAGAAGGAAAAATGGGGAAACTGCTAGTGAGTGTAGAGGAGTGAAGGACTTTTCTAGTTTTTAACAATTAGCAATACAAGAATGGGGAAATAGATATGGCTGTATTGGAGCCCTGCATGCTAAGGTGAAGGCTCTGAAAGTCTGAGGAGGAAGACAGAAAAGACGGCTGGCATCTAGACAGGCCATTAAAGGAGCCCTTTAGTTTCCAGACCCTTTTTTTTGGTGTTTAAGTGCTAGAAGGGAGGGGGTCAGTAGGCATACTTCAAAACAAAACAAGATCTCTGCTGAAAAGTATATGTGTGAGTGGATGCTGCCTCAGTGGATATTTTGTATTTGTGTGCAATGGGGAAAATAGAATTTGGAGGATAGTTCTGGACTGTTAAGTGATGGGAAAAAAGTGCCTTTTTTTTGGGGGGGGGGCTGTAACCACTTTCTCCTCACAATTCTCTAAAGATGAAAGTCAACATTAACATTATAAGGTAACAAAATAGGTGGAATAAGGTATTGAGGAGGTTATCAGAGCGTAATAATGGGTTTTCCCAGAAGTTGCTGAATTTGTATTTGCCATGAGCCATTGGGACTAGGAATTCTTGAAGTTGGTGTTTGTTTTGTGAATTGACTAGGAGAGAGGGAGCCCTGGGGATTTTGTTATGGGTTAGTTTTCTTCTTTATCTAGGAGTGGATCAATTTGATTGAAATAGCTTTAGGCTTCTCTGTGAGTTTTTGAGACTGAGATTGACTAACTCTATTGGCCTTCAAGATTTCAAAATAAAGCTTGAAATTTGACTCCCCCCCCTTATTTGTTTTTGTTTTTCTGCTGGCTTTGAAACTTGTGCTAGGAAGAGACTTCGGAAATTAAGTTTCTTGCAGAGGTAAGTCTAGAACTTTTTATTGTTCTCAAACAATGGAAATGCCATAGAATTGTATTGGGGTTGATCCCAGTTGTGGGGAAGATGCCAGGGAAAATGAGTTTTCACTCACCCAACAGTACATTAAAATCTGTTCCAGTCACTATCTCTTCAGCTAACTGGAGTTTAGGAGGAAAAAAGAGAGGGGAAATTAGGTGTCTTGGGACAAGCCCCCAGTTTTGGTTTATTATCTAGTCTTTTTGGTCAGCTCTGGGAAAGTACTTTTTTAACATATGGAAAGCTGTGGTCTAGTACTTTGTCTACTGTTTTGCCCTTTGAGTGTTCCTGAGGCACCTTCCTTGCTTGGTAAACTTACTCTCTCTCCTAGCTGTTCAGAGTTCTTGGAATCTTCTTTTGAAAACATACTATGTAACCTGACTTCCAGATATTTGGTTACATTTTCCTAATCCCACCAGAAAGAAAGCTATGTACTCTTTGCTATCTTTAAGATTTTCCATGTAGATTTCACTCCAAGCTTCAAGGTATCATTCACTTTTTAGTTCTTTTACATGACTTTCCTCTAAGGGCTTTTGAAAGTCAGATATCTGTGAAATTACATCTATCATCTCTGTTGAGAAGAAACTAGACTGCCATTTTCATTTTTAAAACATTACTGTTTTATTTCTTCTACATGTTCTTCCTCTCAGGACTTCTGAGAAGTCAAGAGTACCTCAAAAGGAACAGATATCATCCCTAGACGGGATGAGACTGGATTGCTTGGACATGGAAACCCAACAGAATATGACCAGTCAGGAGGGGAATCCTGTAGATACATATACTCTCAGTTGACCCTTGACTAACTTGGACCTTCCTAAAGAAAAACGTACACACTAGAACTCTGGGAAGTATAACAATTTATCAGAATAAAAAATTATTCTTGGTAAATAACATATATGGCTAAAAAAAATTATTATTCTTGGGAAGCTGTAGTGGGGGACTCATATATTAGTATCCCAGCCAGTGGGATCCATCTGGCAGTGTTTCAGATACCAAGACTGAAGTTCTTTATGATTCTCTGGAGGGGACCAGAAAATTCTCCTCACTACTCTGATACCGTTCATCTAGGATCTGTATATTTTAAGTTGAGCTCCCTTACTTTACTGCCACAGAAAGCTGAGTATATTTTGGTTTAAGAGGAAGTTGGTCACATTCTTTTAATCCTGAAGCTGGATAGATTCCTATAGCCCCCTTCTGAGTTGCTGAGTGAGTTAACTCAAAATCCCAGATGATAATTAGCCTCCTGACATGACATTTCTCCCAAGGACATGGCCTTGGGAAACTTTCACTTCTGCTAAGTTTTGCTTCATTGAATAAGCAGTATAAGTCTGATCAGCAACTTAACCAGAAGGGACTACTATGGGTCTAGTTTTAAGACTTTAAAATGACCCTGAGACTGAAGAGCAGGATCCTTTGTGTCTGTCTTGAAGAGGATATTCCAGCCTCCACCCCGCCCCCCCATCTTTTCTCGATTTGGTATTGGGAATTGAATCCAGGACACTTTACCACTGAGTTATATCCCCAGCCAAATTTGATTTTTTATTTTGAGATAGGGTCTCACTGTGTTGCTAAGGCTGGTATGGAAGTTAGAATCTTCCTGCCTTGAGATTACAGGTGTGTGCCACCGTGCCCAGCTGTATTTCTCTTATTCTCATAGAACTCCAGATTGAACTAGATCAGAGTAGACCTCTGGGATGGGGCAGTAGGGAGTAGAGCATTACCCTGCAGTTCACCTGAATGACAACAGCAGTAAAGAGGAGCCAGGGCTGGGGTGGGATGGAACTCTTTTGTGTTAGTAGGATTTATGAGTTAAATGAGCCTATGCTTGACTGGTCTTTCTTTTATTCTGGAATACTGTTTGATAGGTTTGGGTTGGAGGGACTTAACAGCTTCTTTCTCTAGGTCTAGTGTGGAAAGTCATGTGCATTTTTTTGACCATTCATCATGTTTCACCTGGAAAAGATAGGTATGGACATTTTGAGCCAGATAATTCTTTGTTGTGGGGGACTGTGTTGTGCATTATGGGATATTTAGCAGCATCCCTGGCCTGATTACATGCTGGTTCCCTACACATGACAATTAGAATTGTCTCCAGACATTACCATGTGTCCCCCAGGGGGTGCAAATTTGCCCCAGGTTGAGAACCACTGACCTAGAAGTTCTGATGATTCCTGGTACCTTGACTGATTCAGCCTAGGATCTAGCACTTAAAGGTGGCTATCCCCCCTCCCCCCCAGTTGTAGATTTAACTCTCAGGGGATTAAGGCCTATTGTAGAGTTGTATCTGTTGATGTGTGGTTAGGATCACAGTCATATTTTGCTCTGTTTTCTAGTGGCAAAATATGTCAGGACACTATTTCTTCATTTCCTGGGGTTTAAGGATACTTTGAATTAGGGAACACTGGAGCAACCTATTTTTCTGATTGGTTGAATGTGAAACCTGCCCATCTGCTTTCTTTGCAATCCTCATAATCAACAGCTGGCCCAAAGGAACAGGTGGGATAGGGAACTTGCAGAAGTTGCACGGGCTCTTAGGAGGCTCAGTTTTCTCCTGTTGCCTGCTATGAGTAAGAAGTTATTTTTCTACAGCACTTCCATTTGTACCCAGTGACAGCAGCAAGTGAAACGAGAGGAAGAAATGAGGGAAATCAGTCTGTTGTTGAATAGTTATTTTTCCATGTTTTGGGTGGAACATCTGGGCTTTCCAATCTATGTATGGGTTATATATCTTTCCACATACCAGAACCCATGGTCTGGGGTTGATTCCAGGATAGGCCTCCCCTTTTCTTAAGGGGATAAAGCTCTCTGTGCTTCCATCTTTGATTTATTGAAGGAGAGGGACCAGGTCCTTCCTACTAGCTCTTCTACTTTTTGAGTCCTCATTGACTTGGTTCTTATGAAGTAGCTTATCATTTTATTCTTTCTTTTTTGGTTTTGGGGATCAAACCCAGGGCCGCTTAACTATTGAGCTACATCCCCAGCCCTTTTTATTTTTTACTTTGAGACAGGGTCTTGGCAAATTACAAGGCTGATTTTGAACTTGCGATACTCCTGCTTTAGTCTCCTAAATTGCTTGGACTACAGATATGTACCACCATGACTAGCCCCTCATACTGAGCAGGTACTCTGCTGCTGAATTATGCTCTCAGGCCCTCATTCTCTTTTCTAGTTTAGCCTCAGTTTCTTGGTGTATACAATGGACAGAACAGCCTATCTTATTGTTGAGAAGAGGGTGTGGTGTGATGTGGGTAGTTCTCTAGCCTAGAGGCAGCTCCGCCTGCCAGTTCTGTCTGCATGGTAACTGAGTTATGCATGTCTATTTTTAATGGGGTTCTCTCACTCTTGGACTTTTGTGAGTTTGTTTCTTAATGTTATTGCTTGTGGTGATCTCTTAGAGATTAGATTCAATTCAGTTCAACAACAGATTGCTCCAACAAATGCCACGCTTTGTCCTTTGTGAGGCACTAGAGAAATAAAGGTGAATTTTACTTAGTCCCTCTCCATGAATTGCTCAGGATCTAAAGAGATAATAAATATAAAAGAAATATGCATAGTGTTCCAAAAGAGCACAGTAGAGGACTACTTAACCCAGCTTGGGGGTGTAGAGATTGCATTTTGAAAGTAGCATCTGAGCTGACTTTTACAGTAGGAGTAGGAGTTAGCCATCTGAATAAGAGTGGTTATGTGGAATAAAGGGTGAGGGGCATTTAGGCAAAGGGAATAACCCGAAGAAAGGTGTAGAGAAATGAATTACATAGTGTATGTGAACTATAAACACATAAATGTATAATGTTGGAAAATAAAACTGATAAAGAATAAAAAGTGGATCTGGATGCAGTGGTGCACACCTGTAATCTCAGTGACTTGGGAGGCTGAGGCAGGAGGCTCATGAGTTTGAGACCAGCCTCAGCAATTTAGTGAGACCCTGCCTCAAAATAAAAAATTTAAAAAGGGGTTTTTTGTGGTGGTGTATTCCTGTAATCTCAGCTACCCAGGAGACTGAAGCAGGAGGATCACAAGTTCAAGGCCAGCCTTGGGAAAAAAAAAATGCTGGGAGTGTGGCTCACTTGTCTAGCATGCTGGAGACCCTGGGTTTGATCCCCAGGACGTGGGCTAGGAGGAATGGAATGTGGTGGGAAATGAAGTTAGAAAAGTCAGCCTGATCTTGGGTGGCTTGGTATACTGGTAAAAGGAATTTGGAGGTTTCCTATAGGTAAGGAGAAGGCTGTAGATGAGTCTTAAGTAGGAAAATGATGTAGTCAGTTGTGCATTTTAGATAGCTAACTCAAATAGATGAATTTAGGTGGGTGAAATTTGATGTCTGGGGGTCTAGAAGTGTGGCTGAGTGGTAGAGCACTTGCCTAACATGCACAAGGCTCTGTGTTTGATCCCCACCAATGAAAAAAGAAAGAAAAAAGATTAGTGGTAGGGAGAACTTTTTAAAAGAGGCAGTAATCAGGCTGGGGTGTGGTGTGATGGTGATATAGCTCAGTTGGTAGAGTGCTTGCCTCACATATACAATGCCCTGGGTTTGATCCCCAGCACCACCAAAAAAAAAAAGAGGCAGTGATCCAGGCGAGAGACCTTTGGAATCTGAAATATGGCAGTGGTGGTAGAAATGACAAGGTAGAGGAGATTTAAGAAATATTTAGAAGTAGATGGATGAGGTGGTGCATGCTTGTAATCCCAGTGACTTGGGAGGCTGAGGCAGGAGGATCATAAATTCAAGGCCAGCCTCAGCAACTTAGTAAGACCCTCTCGAAATAAATAAAAAGGACTGGGGATGTGCTTCAGTGATTAAGTGCCCCTAAGTTCAATCCCTGGGACCAAAAGAAAAAAAAAAATTGGAAGTAGTCTCAGTAGGAATTTAAAATTGAAACTGATTCGGTGATTGGAGCTTGTGGTCAGAGAGGTGGAATAGTATTGGGTGGTACCTTCTGGCCGTGCAGAGAGTATGAAGTGACTAGAGTGCAGGTGAAAGTTGTTAGACTGGAAGATTGGTTAATGACTGGGTCATTGACATCAACCAGGATGACTGATGAACTTTGTGAATCAAATGCCAGATTATGTAATGAACATAGGGCTGTGTTTGGTCAGTGGATGTGGTTTGTAAATGACATCCATGAGAAGTTAAAAGTTGGTATATCCAGGCTGGATATTACACACCTGTAATCCCAGCAACTCAGGAGGCGGAGGCAGGAGCATCACAAGTTTGAGGCCAGTCTCAGCAACTTAGTGAGTCCCTAAGCAATTTAGTGAGAACCTGTCCCCCTGCAAAAAGCAAAAAAAAAAAAAAAAAAAAAAAAAAGCTGGGGATGTGGCTCAGTGGTAAAGCACCCCTGCGTTAAATTGTTGGTAGCAAAAAAAGAAGGGTATATTCAAATGATGTGAAGATTATGGGAATATAAAGTTTACAGAGTGATTTTACATTTATTTTCTCATTGGATTGGTAACAACTCTGAGGAGGGTTTTTTTTTTTTTCATCCTTGTTTTAAGGATGAAGGCACTGAGACTTTCTGATAAGTGACTTGCCACCCAGCTCCACAGCTTGTTAATGAAACAATATGGTCATAATTTAAACTAGTTAATACTAAACATTTTCAGTTTACCTATTCATCTGATGCAGTTTCTGTATTAGAATTAAGAATTAATTCTCTACTTATAGATTTTGCCTGTGTTCAAGAAGTGAACTGTTTGAGGAGAGGGGAAAGCAGAGTTTGGGGGCAAGAGGTACATTCAGGGTAATATGTAATAGTAACTTTTGCTGAATATGTAGTATTAAAATTGCATAGACATTCTCAGGGTAAGAGACTATTTCTCCAGTAAGATCTGGAATCGGGCTAGGGTGGTGGCTCAGAGGTAGAGTGCTCTCCTGTGCATGTGTGAGGCACTGCGTTTGATCCTCAGCACTATTTAAAAATAAAAGATATTGTGTCCACCTATAACTAAAAAATAAATGTTTAAAAATTATATAAAAAATGATCTGGACTCAGCATCATCTGTTGAGTATGGAGAGCTCTAGGGTTTATTTATTCTTTATTTTTGGACTAGGATTGAACCCAGGAGTGCTCTGCCCCTGAACTTCATCACCAGACTTTTTTCTTTTGAGGCAGAGTCTTGACAAGTTGCACAGAATGGCCTGGAATTTGTGATCTTCCTGCCTCAGTCTCTTGAATAGCTGGGATCACAGGCGTGCACCACCATACCCACCTACTGTTTATTTTTAATAAACACTTTTAAAATAGTTAATAAACATGTATTAAGCAGTATACTGTGCCAGAAATCATGTTAGGCACTGGGAATATAGGGATGAAAAAACTAGTTCCTCCCATTGAATGGCTCACAGGTTCTTGCTCTATCCTTACAGTATACTGGGAAAAGCAGCTGTTGAACAGGGATTCTGGAAAGCACTGTGTTCCTGAGCCCCCATCATGGCGGGCCTAAAGAGGCGGGCAAGCCAGGTGTGGCCAGAAGAACATGGTGAGCAGGAGCATGGGCTATATAGTCTACACCGCATGTTTGACATCGTGGGCACCCACCTGACACATAGAGATGTGCGCGTGCTTTCCTTCCTCTTTGTTGATGTCATTGATGACCATGAACGTGGACTCATTCGAAATGGACGTGATTTCTTATTGGCACTGGAGCGCCAGGGACGCTGCGATGAGAGTAACTTCCGCCAGGTGCTGCAGCTGCTGCGCATCATCACTCGCCATGACCTGCTTCCCTATGTCACCCTCAAGAAGAGACGGGCTGGTAAGGGTTTATTGGGGGTGAGGGCAGTGGAATCAGGAAGAATTGTAGAAAACCAGGAGTGAACAGCATAAGAGTCAAAGAGGGAGGCTTTGACCCTGGGGAGTTCCTAGGAGAATCAGTTTTGAGGCCCATTGGGAGAAGGGAAGGGTGTACTTTTTCCTGAATGTTTTCTTCTTTCCCTACAGTGTGCCCTGATCTTGTAGACAAGTATCTGGAGGAGACATCAATTCGATATGTGACCCCCAGAGCCCTCAGTGATCCAGAACCGAGGCCTCCCCAGCCCCCTAAAACAGGTGAGAAGATATTACTCCTCCTGATTCCATAATCAAGCAAGAGGACACTGATCCCTTCACATTCCTGGCTTTGCCAGCTTAAATGAAAGGATGCTGTCCCTCCACATCTAGTCCTATGAAAATTCAGGTGAGCTGTTAATGTTTCACCTTGGTCTTGTGTTGCTTTCATGTATCCTCCTTTCAGGTCACATTATTAATGCTGATAAGTCTACATGATTCCTTCTGCATTCCAAGAGTCAATTTCTGCCTTTAACTTATTTTTTCTTCTCTTTTACATTCTTGTCAGTGCCTCCCCACTATCCTGTGGTGTGCTGCCCGACTTCGGGTCCTCAGATGTGTAGCAAGCGGCCAGCCCGAGGGAGAGCCACACTTGGGAGTCAGCGAAAACGCCGGAAGTCAGTGACACCTGATCCCAAGGAAAAGCAGACATGTGGTAAGGAAGTTTAAGGGTTCCAGAGGTAGAGTAGACTTGAGGGAAAATAGTGTTATTAATGTAAGGCTTACATTTTCTTCCCCTGGTACTAGGGATTGAACCCAGGGTATTCTACCAGTACACTACATGCCCCACTCTTTTATTTTTTTGAGATAGGGTCTCGCTGTGTTGCCCAGGATGGCATTCGAATTTGCAGTCCTCAGTCACTGGGATTACAGGTGTGTGCCACCATGCTAGCTGCAAGGTTCACTTTGATTGTTGGCACAAAGTGAGACTGAGTGATTTAGTCTGTGGAAGAATTCTATTTTTGTGGATATATATAGATATAATATATATATATATATATATATATGTATATATATTAAATATATACCCAGTCCAGCAGGGTACATTTTAACTTTTTATTTAACAGTAGATCAAAGAGATGCTGATATGACATCCTTATTGTAGGATGAACCAATCAAGATAATTAAAATGAACCTTTATGCTAATTAGAAAAGTATCTCATAAGCATGGTGCTGTTTGTGAGTGATGGGAGATGACGGTGACCTGGGCATATCCCATTTAAGGGAACCTGTAAAATCACACAAGAATTTCAGAGATGCATAGAAAAGAAGTTGTCTTGGGGAAAATAGAGAAGCTATCAGGTGACCTTCCCTGCTTTGCCCCATTCAGCTTTTCAAACTTAAGTTGTAAACTCCCAACTCACTTATAACCTCTTCTGCTCTATATTTTCTTTCCCATAGACATCAGACTGCGGGTTCGGGCTGAATACTGCCAGCATGAGACTGCTCTGCAGGGCAATGTCTTCTCTAACAAGCAGGACCCACTTGAGCGCCAGTTTGAACGCTTTAACCAGGCCAACACCATCCTCAAATCCCGGGACCTGGGCTCCATCATCTGTGACATCAAGTTCTCTGAGCTCACCTACCTCGATGCATTCTGGCGTGACTACATCAATGGCTCATTACTAGAGGCACTTAAAGGTGTCTTCATCACAGACTCCCTCAAGCAAGCTGTGGGCCATGAAGCCATCAAGCTGCTGGTGAATGTGGACGAGGAGGACTATGAGCTGGGACGACAGAAACTCCTGAGGAACTTGATGCTGCAAGCATTACCCTGACCTTTTCCCCTTCTTACTTCTTTGGGGACTGTTCCCACTACCCACCTCTGGAGCTTACATACTGTTCTGGGGTTTGTTCTCTACCCTTCCAACCAATCACACCCCTGCCTTTTTTTTTTTTTTTTTTAAGACAAAGGAAAATGGAAGTGGTGTTCCCCATCCCTCCCTGCACCCATGTGCCTGGGCTTCCCCTTTGTTTCCTGTTTTCACTTACCCCCTAATGTGTGTCTCTACAGCCACCTTACCACTGAGCCGTAAGACAAATGTATAGGGAGAAGCGAAGCCTATAGAACAGTCTTTGTAAGGGACTGAAGTGAACACTGATTTTGGGTGCACTGAGGGGTTATCAATACTTCTGGCTTTATGAGGGCTCTTAAATTTTGTCTGAAAAACCAAAGGGCTGCGAGTAAGGGAGCTATGTGGAAGGTGGGACTCTGAAGTGTATTTTGGAACTTAATCACCACCCTCTTCCAAATTATAGAATTTTTTTTAAAAAAGAAGAAACTGTGGCCCTTTCCACTCTCTCCTGGCCTCTGGTGCTGCTCCTCTCTGCCTTCTTTTCTCCATTCCATGGCTTGAAACTGCTGCCTGGTGTGGTCCTTCCTTTTTCCCCCTTTGTCAAATCCTCTTCAAGGGAGTAACAGATAAGAGGACTGGGTCAACCTGATTACCCCTCTCAATTGTGATGTGTGTGAACACACTCATACACAAGGTGGATAGAGAAGAGGCTGCTGATTAATATACACTCCCCCTGGAAAGGGGAAGGGGGAGTGTGATACTTTCCTTCCATGTTAAAATGAAAATAAATAACATACCCTGCAGCCCTTTTCCCCTTTGGTTTTTTTCTGGCTTGGGCAAAGGGCACCTTAGGAGAAAGTGAATTCCTCCTTTTTCCTCCCCCCCTCCTCTACCCTTATTCCCACTCCCATGCTTGGGAGAATGGGACTGGGATATGCACTGAGTGTTGCACTTTTTTAGGTAGGGAGGCAAGCTGAATGAGCCAGGAGGTCCAGAACTCAAGCCTAATCCAGTAGGTACAATACCACCTCTCCTTCCAGCTCCTAAAGGAGATGTCCAGACACAGACTTTATGATTATTATTATTTTTTCAATGCCAGTGCTGCTCAGTCCTCAGCATAATTTCAGTTTTCATGAAATAAACAGTGACTATAAAATTCCATTTTTCTGAAAATGAAATCTCAGCTCAGGTGAAAGTTTCTTCTTTACCAAGAATTTGATTCTGTGTTCTATTGAGAATCAAGGTTCTCCAAGTGAAGGAAGCCGTGCTTGGATCCTCCTTACAAATCACAGTAGCATCACCTCACAATGCGGTGTGGTGTGTGTGTGTGTATCTGCCTGTCTGAATTCATGAAAGTCAAAACTTAAGACTGTGGGTGACCCAAATTGCCATAGAGGTCAGGCCTACGATGCTGGAACACAGGCAGATGCTGGCGCAACTTTTGCAGAAAGTTGAGGTCAATTCGGGCAAGGCAGAGTCCTGGCCCTTCAGAGCAACGGGCCACCACTGTTCCCCAGGGGTCTACCACCATGCTGTGGCCATAACTTGCTCTTTTCTCATGGTGGCGTCCACACTGTGCAGCTGCTACAACGTAGCACTGAGTTTCAATGGCACGGGCCCGAAGCAATACCTGAGGATGAGATATGTGTTAAGTACATGTAGCAGCTACTAGGGAAATGATAGGAAATGAATGTTACAGGCTGATCTACTCATTAAAACCATTTTATTTTGGTACTGGGGACTGAACCCCGAATTCTTTACCACTGAGTACATCCCCAGCCTTTTAAAATTTTGAGATGGGATCCTGTTTTGTAAGTTGCAGAGACTAGCCTCAGACTTGCAATCCTTCTGCCTTAGCCTCCCAAGTAGTTAGGATTACAGGCAAGTGTTACTGGCTGTGCACATTGTAACCATTCTGATTATTAATTAGCAATGATTTACCAATACCAAATTAACTATGATAATGTGAAAGGGAACTATCTAAAAAATGAATTTTCCCACTAAGTGGGAATGGGAAGAAAAATCTTTCAACTAGTTAGGCTAAAGGAGAATGAGGTTAAAAGAAGGCCCTTGCCAGGTGTGGTGATGCAAACCTGTAATCGCAGGGATTTGGGAGGCTGAAGCAGGAGTATCCCAAGTTCAAAACTCAGCAAATTAGTAAGGCCCTAGTCAACTTAGCAAGACAATGGTGCATGCCTGTAACCCCAGCAACTCAGAAGACTGAGGCAGATCATTGCAGGTTTGAAGCCAGTCTCAGCAACTTAGTAAGATACTGTCTTAAAAAAATAAAAAGGGCTGGGGATGTGGCAGAGTGGTTAAGCACCTGTGGGTTCAATCCCTGGTACTAAAAACAAACAAAAAAAACCCCTAAAGTTTTGAAGAGGTGTCCTCTTACCTCCCAGTGGGCAGGGCCTGTAACAGATCCAAAAGCTGAAGGGTAGGTGAGTATTTCTGCTCCAGCTTGAGCCAATGCCAGAGAGAGTTCTGGGAACCGCATGTCATAGCAGACAGCTAGACCAATCTGAAATGAAAAAGAGAATACTTAGCTTCCTTGTCCTTTTTGTCATAGCGTGTAGTACCTCTATTACCCCACTCCTCAGGGGTTTCTATATGCCATTACTACTTCAATGTATTCCTATTCCCTTTTTCTCCTTCCACTTCCATCTCATGACTCTTACCTTGCCTGCTGGTGTGCTGACAGGTGACTCAAGACTGGGCCCAGGCAGGGTAGAATTGCTTTCCCGCATAGGCTCCTGCCCTGGAATCTCTATATCACACAGATGTGTCTTCCTATAGGTGGCCACTATTGATCCTAGAGTTAAGAGGGAGAAGAAATTCTCAGTGCTGGTCCTCTAGAAGACCAAGTTAGCTGCTCTTCTCAAGGAGGAGATAGTACAAAACAAATCTGAAGAATCTGGGTTTAGATAGAAGAGGCAGGCTAAAGGTTTATGAGATCTCACCCTTGCTGTTCAGAAGCACATGACAATTGTAGATTTTCTGAGTCTGCTCCCAGTCTTGGCCACGCTCATGGAAACCACCCAAGGACAGCCAGATTCCACATTCCCTGGGGGGAGGGGAGACTGACAACTCTTCTCAAGGCCCTACTCTCAAAACTGGCAATCCAAGAACACTGTCTACGGAAGATTCTACCTCTCCCTCCCCCTTTCCCGATACCTGGCAAGCTGGGTGTATTCTCCCAGAAGGTTCCCACTCAAAGGCTCAGACAGGTGTAGGGACTCTGCAGTGTCTCGAGCAATGTAATCAAATGCCTCAGGCAGGAAAGCCAAACAAGCACCCAGTCTGGCAGCTTCTCGAACCAGCTCAGCACATGTTTTGAAGTTCTGTTGCTTGTCTGGTGTAGATGTTACCTGGCACACAGCCACCAGGGGCAATTCCCAGGAAGAAGAGGAGTTAGCCATGGGCCTGGGTCTGTGAATGGCACACACAGGATCAGATTTCCTAGCACGGGGGAAACTCAAAGTTTAATGACTTATGTGGGGAGGCAGGAAAGCCTTTTTTCTTTTTTTGGTACCAAGGATTGAACCAAGGGTCACTTAACCACTCAGCCACATCCTCAGCCTCCCAAGCACTGCTGTTACAGATGTGCATCACCCTAACAGGTCTGACTTCGTTTTGATTCTGCTCTTATAGGGCATACTAACCCAGGGATAAGGGAGCTCCCCAGTTGAATGTGCTTTGGATGTCTTGACACCTCTGCTCCCCACCATTCAGTTAACAAACTGAATGTGAGCATCTACTTTGTGCCGGGCAGTAAGGATACAATAAGGGGCTGGGGATGTGGCTCAAGAGGTAGAGCGCTCGCCTGGCATGCATGCGGCCCGGGTTCGATCCTCAGCACCACATACCAACAAAGATGTTGTGTCCGCCGAGAACTAAAAAATAAATAAATATTAAAAAAAAAAAAAAAAGAATACAATAAAACATGTTACCTGGGCTGGGCACAAAGTCCGGAGAGTCGAGATATCCAAAGTCCGGGACGCAGAAGGGACAGGAGCTGGTGAGGACGTATGGTGATGAAGCCCAGCCTGAGAGAGGAAGGTGAAAAATCAGGACACCAACCCTTATTCATGCAGTACATTTCTAGGATTCTCTGGCGTCTACCCTTCATACTGTTAAGGTGAATCAGGGCCCTGACACTAAAAAATCACCCATGTCTTCAAAAACACTTTTTACTATAAGTAATTACGGGCTATGGAAAGAGTTCATAAAGTGGGAAGATCAAGTAGGGTTCTTTGATGAAGCTTGAATAACTCAACTTCCAGTGATCTCACGTAAAACTGAAGCCCTTTTCCTCTGCCAAACGTTTCCACAGATCAAAAGTCATCTCAGAGCCGGACGCAAGCCTGGAATCCCCAGAGGCTGGCGAGGCTGAGGCAGGAGGATCACGAGTTCAAAGCCAGCCTCAGAAAAAAAAAAAAAAAAAAAAAAGCACGGCGCTAAGGAACTCAGTAAGACCCTGAGTTCAATCCCCAGTTACCGCCCCCCTCCAAAGAAAATGTCATCTAAGGGAAACTTTTGTAGTTTTCCCAAACCTCTGTTCTGACTATGCACAGCTTTACTATCTCAAAGCACATTCACCCGGAACCTCTGAAGGGAAGTTCACCCTCCTTAGTCCTCCCCCAACCCCCGCGCCCCGCTGCCCACCCTGAGGTAGGCAAGGGGCAGAGGATCAGATTCCCCGACTCGCACCCCCACCCTCCAGTTAGCGCGTCCTTCCCAGCCTCTCCTTGGGGCAGAAATCTCGGTTGCACAAGTTAAAGCACCGCAAGTGGAATTCACTGCAGCAGTCGGCACTGGAAGTAAGTCCTACATGAAGGGTAGAGCCCAAACCACGCAGGAGCGGACCCGAACAACGTCCTTCAGCCAGCAGCGCCGGAGGAGTGGGCGGTAACTCCTAGACCGGACGTGACGCAAGGCGTGGGCTGAGCTGCGCAAGCCGGAAACCCAGTAGGCTACGAAGATGGCGGAGAGTAGCGGTCGCGCCGGCAAGAGCAGCGGGAGCGGCGCGGGGAAGGGGGCGGTGTCGGCCGAGCAGGTGAGGAGCCGAGAGCGCAAAAGAGAGTACCTGGCCGAATCTGGAGTCGATGAGTGAGAGGGGGTCTGTGGCATGTGCTAGCCTTTCTGCTAGTCCCACATTTGCGTGACCACCCAGAGAGGGGAGGAGGGTCCTCGGAGAAGCTAGCCGAATCTCTGGGGAGAGAGTAGGCGGGTGGGTAGGTGAGAGCCACTCCCCCTGGGGGTGCTGGGTGAGTCTGGGAGAGGAGAAAGCCCAGAGATACAGGATCTGGGAGGATGCCAGGTTTAGGGGTAGATAGATTGTCGTTTTTCATGCCTCTCCTAAGCACCTTAAATAGGATATAGTTGGACTTGGCAGCTCCTAATGAATTTCGTAGGGTTAATCAACGGACTAATTGTGTAGTCTTTTACATGACACTGTAACCACGTTGACCCACGTTGACAACCGCCGGCAATCCGCAGAGCCACGTGACTAACATACTCGAACAGTCTTGTATTCTATACTGTTTTGGTTTGGGAGTCAAGTACTAAATTGACTTTCTTTAGACGCCAGAAATCTTTTTTTTTTTTAATCTGCTGAATTTTTCCATAGTTCCTAACGTAGGAATGTCTGGTAAATTAATCAGAAAGTCCTTTGTGGCTCGTGGTTTGCCAATAGTGGGGCTAGTGTTTAATCGGAGTGGGAAGAAATCTACACAATAAAAATGAAAACAGAGCTGGGGTTGTGGCTTAGTTGGTAGAGCGCTTGTCTAACTGGTGTGAGGCACTGGGTTTGATCCTTAGGGCCACATAAAAATTAAAAATAATAAGGTATTGTGTTAATCTACTATAAAATATTTTAAAAAATGAAAACAGCTAAATGACATTTATTTTAATTAAAGGGTTATTTATTAGCTTTTTGTTGAACAATTAATAAAGGCAAATATATTTCCGTAAAGATTTTTAAAACCGCCCTTAGCAAAGACTGTACTCTGGTGGAGTAAATAAGATGTGCAAAATGTGAATATGAGGGACTATGAGGTGGAAGATAAGTATTCCAAGAGAAGTATAAAGTGCTGTGGGATTTGCTGTGAGGAGGAACCTAGTACTTTTTGAGGGCCTACCATTTCCTAGGCACCAGTGGCTACAGGGAAACAGGTGAGTGAAACACACCTTGTCTTTAAGTTGCTCACAGACTTGAGAAAAGATAAGCCAAACAATAAGAATTCATGTGTTGTGCCTAAAGTCTTGCCTTTTTATAACAGCTAGAGAAAATACTCCTAACTGATCAAGGTTATGAGATTTTGGTAGGTGGGTAGAAAAAAAAGAAGCTATGGTATAGTGGATATATAAGAGCATTCTTTAAACTGGGGGGCAGATAGACCTTGATTTGAATTCTATTTTTATTATTTAATATTTATATACCAACTCCCATGAGTTATTTCTCAGCCTTCTTTATTTCTAAAAATTTAACAATACTCTCCTTATCAGTGTATTTAGAGTATTTGGCAACACAATTCATGCAGTTTTTGCACAGTGATTAAAGTACAGTGTGTGTTTAATAAATGTTAGCTTTGTTTTTTAGAGAAGAAATTTCTTCAGCTTAATTCTAAATGATGAGAAAAGTTAAGCAAAGAAAGAAGTGAAAGATTTTCTAAATAGAGATAAATTGTGTTCAAAAGCACAGAAGCATGAAACTGCCGGGCATGTTTGGAATGCAGATGCTGCAAGACTTGAATATGGAGAAAAAGGGATAAAAGAGGAAATATAGAATGTCTTTTAAATTTCTGTCTTTGGTGGGTAATGATACCAAAGGAAAATGAGCAGGTTTGGGGAGAAAGTCACATTTGTTTTAGGTCTTTTTTTTTAGGCTGGGAGTGGGGTGTTGGGAAGGTGTACCGGGGATTGAACTCAGCAGCACTCCACCTCTGAGCCACATCCCCAGCCCTAGCTTGTATTTTATTTTATTTATTTATTTTTGTTTTGTTTTGTTTTGTTTTGTACTGGAGATTGAACTCGGGTTCACTGAGCTACTTCCCCAACTTGCTTATTTATTTATTTATTTTTAATATTTATTTTCTAGTTGTAGGTGGTCACACAATATCTTTATTTCATTTTTATGTGGTGCTGAAGATTGAACCCAGTGCCTCACGTGTACTAGGCGAGCACTCTACCACTGAGCCACAACCCCAGCCAGCTTTTTATTTTTTGAGACACGGTTTTGCTAACTTGCCTAGGACCTCTGAGTTGCTGAGACTGGTCTCGAACTTCTAATCCTCCTGCCTCAGCCTCCACAGTCTTTGGGTACAGGTGTGCTTCATCATTCAAGTAGACAGTTGGATGTATACATTTTGACTAACAGAAAGTTGTAGTTATGATGAGGGATTGAGTTTATATGGTGGTTGTTTTAGTCAGCTTTTTTGCTGTTGTGACTAAAAAGAAAGGACAAGAACAATTTTAAAGGAGGGAAAGTTTATTTGGGGGCTCATGGTTTCAAAGGTCTCAGTTTATAAACAGCTGTCTGCGTTCCTTAGGGCTCAAGGTGATGCTGCACATCATGGCCAAAGAGTGTGTGAAGGGAAGTGGCTCAACACATTACCAGAAAGCAGAAAGTGCCATTTGCCAGATACAAAATATATATACCCCAAAGGTACTCACTCCCCTAGGGATCCACGTCTTCCATATACACTCTACCTACCTTCAGTTACAACTCAGTTAATCACTATGAGGGAATTAATTCACTAATTGGGTTAAAGCTCTCATAACCCAATCATTTCACCTTTAGAAGCTTTTTGCATTGTCTCACATGAGCTTTTGAGGGACATCTAATATCTAAACTGTAACAGTTATAATTGAAAACCATCATTTTCTGTGAAAAAAGAAGTAGAACAAGATTGAATTGTTATTTAAGGGATGGTGGAAAAGCTTTTCAAAGGAGATTGATGAAAAGTGATAATGGAGTTCTGAGGATATTTCTCTAGCCTTTGTGTTCTGGAGAGAACACTGAGTGAAAATGTTTATATTTATTTATCAGTGCTGCAAATTTGAGACACATATCCCATACAAAGAAGGTGAAGTAAAGTAACACATTATGCAAGGCACTTGTTTTTTCTTCTCTTATTTATTAATGCCATCTGAAGTAAGACTTGAATTTTAGAGGCTTTGGTTAACTTACCCAAGGGAAGACTAGGACTTTTGAGAGGCTTGAGAGTATGTGTGTGTGTGTGTGTGTGTGTATATATATATATGTATATATATATGTATATGTATATACACACACACACATATATACACACACACACACATATATATGTCTCCCCCACTTAAACCATGATTCTATTAGAGCTATTTCAGCTGATCTCTGAAGAATTGGTGGATTTTATTTATTTAATTTTTTTGGTACCAGGGATTGAACCCAGGGGCACTAATCACTTAGCGACATCCCCAGGCCTTTTTTGTATTTTACGTAGAGACAGTGTCTTGCTAAGTTGCTGAGGCTGGCTTTGAACTTGTGATCATCCTGTTGGGATTGTGGGCATGTGCCACCACCCAGCTGGATTGATGGATTTGAACAGGTGATGATGAAATAGAGAATGTAGTAGGAAGAGGAGAACTAAAGAAAGCACACACCGATATGAAATTTAGTGACTGATTAGTCTAGCTAGGTCATTTAGTATGTTATGAAGATGCTTTTAAAGCAAGTTAAATGAGGCCATAGAGGTCATTTCTGCATGGTAACAAATTTGAGGCATTTTTAATGTAAGCAATGAGGGAGTCACAGAAGAATTTACATTGTAATATCAATTTTCCTCAGTTGTATAAAACAAAACATTTTTATTGTAGAAAACACAGGAAAAGGTACATACTAAGAAACAAATTACCCATAATCCTATTATCCAGAAGTAACTATCTTACCATTTTGGAGTATATGCTTTGAGAGGTTTGCCCACTTCCTTTGTGCTTTTGTATATATGTGTGTGGACTAAAAGGGGCGTGTCTTAGTCCATTTTTTATCATCACAACAATACCAGAGACTGGGTAATTCATAAAGAAAAGAGATTTATTTTGGTTTAAGGTTTTGGAGGCTGGGAGTTTCATGGCTATAGCAGTGCATCTGGTATGTGTATTATGACAGAAGGTTAAAGGGCAAGTGAGCACTTGCAGAAAGGAGATAGAACGAAGGATAGTCTTTACTATATTACAACCAGCTGTCATAATCCATTCCTACAAGAAAGGTATAATGATCTAGATACCTTTTATTTTTTAATTTACGCTTCCTAGGGGCACTTTACCACTGATCCACATTCCCAGCCCTTTTTACTTCTTATTTGAGATAGGGTATTGGTGAGTTGCTTAGGACCTTGCCAAGTTGTTGAGGCTGGCCTTGAATGTGTCTCATCCTCCCGAGTCACTGGGATTACAGGTGTGTGCTACTGTGCCCCGCTGGTTACCTTTTAAAAACTCTGTCACAGAAGGATCACAAGTTCGAGCAATTCAGTGAGACCCTGTCTCTAAATAAAACAAAACAGGGCTGGGGATGTGGCTCAGAGGTTGAGTACCTCTGCATTCACATGAGTTTCAGAGGGGACAAGCCATATTCAAACTATAGCATTTCACCCTTGGCTCCCTGAAATTCATGACTGCTTTTGTGTGTGTGTTTGGAAATTCCCCAGTTGTATAAAACAAAACATAGCATTCTACCCCTGGCTTCCTGAAGTTCATGACTGCTTTTGTGTGTGTTTTTGGTTGGGGGATGTATTGGGGGATTGAACCTGTGGCAGCTTTACTATTAGCTAAACCCTCAGCCCTTTTTATATTTTATATTGAGACAATGTCTCACTAATGTGCACAGACTAGACTCTGACTTCTGATCTTCCTGCCTCAGCATCCTGAACTATATATATGTGTGTGAACTTTCTTTACAACACACCTATAATTCCAGCAGCTCTGGAGGTTGAGGCAGGAGGATCACCATTGGAGACCAGCTTTAGCAACTTAGCAAGATCTCAAACTAAAAATTGAAAAAGGTTGGGGATATAGCTCAGTGGTGAAACAGTTTTGGATTCACTCCCTAGTACCTTCAATAAAAATTAAAATGCAGTTTTTCTATTCCAATGGTCTTAACTTGTTCCATCACCAACTCAAAAGTTCAGAATCTCATTTGAGAACCTATGAAATGAAAACAAGCTGTTTACTTCCAAAATACAATGGTAAGACAGGTATAGGGTAGATGTTCCCATTCCAAAAGGGAGAAATAGGCCAGAAGAAAGGGGTAGCAGGCCTCAAGCAAATCAGAAATCCAAGAGGACAGACATTAAGTCTTTAAAATTCCATAATATTTTTTCAACTTCTTTAAATGCTGGGGAGGTAGAGGGCAAGGGTAGAAAGTGTCAGGAAGCTTTGCCTCCATGACTTACTTGTCCATGGTTCAGCTTTCTTGGGTTGGAGTTGCTCATTGGTGTCTGCAGTTTTCCCAGGCGGACTCTGCACATTGACTGTTTGGGAGTCCTGGCTGCTTCCACAACTTCACTAAGCATTACCCAAGAAGTTTTTCTCTGGCAACTCTGCCCTTGAAGCGGGTTTCTGTTGGGGCGCCCCTGACTGTCCACTGTGCCCTTTGCAATTAGGTGGAAGAAGCCCATGCTTCCACAGCTCTTTCATTCTACATAGATACAGAGTTAGTACTATAACATGGGTGCTGCCAAGGCCTACCGCATCTGCCCTCTGGAGATGTAGTACAAACTGCACCTGAAGCTTCTTGAGCCAGGGTTGAAGCATGCTGGGATGTGGAGAGCAGAGGCCTGAGGTAGTAGTACAGGGCAGTAATCTCAAACTTTCTCCTTCAGGACCCTAACATTCTGAGCCTGTCAGGGGAGACCTCTGAAATGCCTTCAGAGCCTTATTGCCATTGTCTGATGAACACCATCTGGCTGTCTTCTAGGTGTGCTAATTTCTTTAGCAACTGATTGAGTGGGCACACTTTTGTGGGGGAGGAGGTACCTGGGATTGAACTCAGAGGCACTCGGCCACTGAGCCACATTCCTAGCCCTATTTTGTATTTTATTAGAGACAGGGTGTCACTGAGTTGCTTAGTGCCTCACTAAATTTCTGAGGCTGGCTTTGAACTCATCATCCTCCTGCCTCCACCTTCTGAGTGCAGGGATTACAGGTGTGTGCCACCACACCTGGTTGAGTGGCCACACTTTTGCATGTTTTTTTTTTTTTTATCTTTTTTTTTAAGTTGGACACAATACCTTTATTTTTATTTACTTATTTTTATGTGGTGCTGAGGATTGAACCCAGGGCCTCACACATGTTAGGCAAGCACTCTACTGCTGAGCCACAACCCCAGCCCCTGCATGCTTTTTTTTTTCACTCTGTGCATAGCCAGGCTGAGTTTTCTAAATGTTTACACTCTGCTTCCCCTTTAATTATAATTCTGCCTGTAGGTTATTGCTTTCCTCTCACACCTCTGCATGCAGTTAAAAGTAGCTATGTAGGGGCTGGGGTTATGGCTGAGTGGTAGAGCTCTTGCCTAGCACATGTGAGGCACTGGGTTCCTCAGGACTACATAAAAATAAATAAAATAAAGGTATTGTATCCAACTACAAATTTAAAAAAAAGTAGCTATGTAACAGTCTGAATGTTTTGCTGCTTAGCTATTTATTCAGGTATCCTAGTTCATCATGATTAAGTTTTATTTTCCAGCAAGTCCTAGGGCATGGATACATTGCAGCCAAGTTCTTTGCTACTTTATAATAAGGTTGGCCCTATTCCAGTTCCTAGTAGGATGTTCCTCATTTCTCTCTTGGACTGTATCAGAATGGGCTTTGCTGTCTATATTTCTACCAGTATTCTGGACACAATTACTTAAGTAGTCTTTAAGTAGTCCAGGTTTCTCTATGCATCTTGTCTTCTTAACCCCACCAGAATTGCCCTTAATACTCTGGTGTTTGATATCCAGGCTTTTTCCATGTAACATTCACTTTAAAACTTCTAGCTTTGGGGTCTGGGGATATAGCCCACTTGGTAGAGTGCTTGCCTAATGTGCACACAGGCACTGGTTCAATCCCCAGCACCACCAGCTATTCCCTAGTTTCAAAGCCACTTCAACATTTTTAGGTATTATTATTACAGCACCCCCTGTCTCTGTGCCATTTTGGTCTCACTGTGTTTTCTGTTGCTATAACAGAATACTTGATACTGAGTAATTTATAAAAGAAAGAGATTTATTTTGGCTTAAGTTTGGACTTATCCAAACTGATAGTAGAGGCATTTGGTAAGGGTGTCATAACAGGGTGGATGGTGACAGGAGAGGGAAGCATGAAAAGAGAAAACGTGAGGGCAGCCTGATTTTATAATAACCTGCCTGGTTTCTGTTCTCAAGACTAAAAGGCTCAGGGGTCACTCCAGTAGAACTGGGCTAACAAGAGACACAAATACCTTTTTCTTTGGGATCACTGTGACGGCTCCTCTGACCTTTAGGGTCCACAGAAAGAGCAAGAGCATGCGCTGACTCCTTTTATTGAGGAGAAGCTATTCAAATGAGGCAAGGGGTCAGGTTTCAGGGGGCTGAGTCTATCTTCATGATGTCCACTGTCAGCAGGTTGACTGACACCTGGGTAGGCCACACCCAAGGGCACAGTAAGAGAAGGGTACACATACAAGGCACTTCCATGGAAGATTCTATCCTAAACTGGGCAAGGGGTTATATTACAAAGGAACAGGTGAGCGTAGCTTCACCCATGGGGCTGTAGCAAGACACACCTATGCACAAGACACGACCCTCGGACCCAAGAAGGATGGGGAAAGCTCTGCCACATTTCTGAGACTGAGCACCTCAGCACCCAGCCGGGGAGTGTGACTCAGTCACGTGTAAGGTTGGTCTCCCACATAACCTGCTGTCAGGTTATTATAAAAGATGAAAAAGATTAACTTGTTCTTGCAAGAAACGCATTAGTCTCATTTGACTACCCAATCACTTCTTAAAACTCTCACCTCCCAACACTGCTACAATGGCAAAGTTCAGCATGAGTTTTGGAGGGTAAAAACATATTTAAACCATAACAGGAGGGCATATATTTTTTACATATTTACATATTTTATTTAGAAAATTAGGATTATACAGTATGTACCGTTTTCTAATCTGTTTTAGGCTTAATGATTCATCTTGAATATTTTTCTATGTCATCCAAGTGTTAGGAAGATTGAATTATTAGTGGTGTGTAGAATGGATTTGGAGAGTTCAAAAATAAGGAGATCCTTTAGAAGACTATTGCAGTAGTTCAGACTGGAATAGAAGTCTAAACTAGGGTGATGTCAAAGAGCCTAAGTGAAATTGCTAAGGTAAGTGTAATAAGTTTGGCAGTTTATGACTGTTACTTGGCTTTCTGTTGGTGAGGCAAAAATACCTGAGATAAATAATTTAAAAAGAAGAAAGGTTTATTTAGGCTTACAGATCTGAGGTTTTAGTCCATGATCACTTGGCTCTGTGGTTTTGGACATGTGGTAAGGCAGAACATCATGGCAGGGAGTGTGTGGGAAGCAGAGAGAGAAACATACACACCAGGGACAAAATACACCCTTCAAGGGCATACCCCAAGTGACCTGCTGCTTCCAGTTATACCCTACCTCCTAAAGTTCCCACTTCCTCCCAAGAGCCCATTTAGCTGTGAATTCATCAGTAATTCATTGATAAGGTCAGAGCCCTCATGATCTAATCACCCCCTGAGGCCCCACCTCTAAACCCTGCTGCTTTGGGGGCACACAGGTACTGGTTTAATCAATTTACAGTCATTTTGCTTGAATCACATTCTCCAAAGTGAAATTAATGAGTCAAAAATTGTTAACATTTTTACAGCTTTAATTTTTTGAAAGGGATCTTAGGATTATACAGTATGTTCAATGAAATTTGGGGGAACATTTCAGATCAAAACCATAATACTGGCATAAGGGTGTGATCAAAGATGAAAACAGGGTGGTGTCATTAGTAGAAATGGGGGAGACAAGAAGAGAAATAGTTTAAAATGGGGCAAAAGGTTATCAGTTCAGCTTTGAATAACCTGAACTTAAGATATTGTGCTACATTTAAATGGAGATGGTAGTAATAATAGTGGCTATTTGTTGACAATTTGTTATATGCTGGATATTAAGTCCTTGATATAATATTTTTAATTCTCACAACATTCTATGAGACAGATGTAATGTCTATTTTATTTGTGAAGAAACAAATTTAGAAAAGAAGTAATCAGCTCGTGGTTAGACTTTGGAGGCTTTTCTGTCTGACCTACAAACTCCTTCTGTAGCTCAGGTTGAGTACTTGCTTAATTTGTGGGAGCCTCTGTGTTCAATCCGCAGTACTGTTAAAGGGGGAAAAAATAGAAAAAGAATACTAACTGAAGTCAGGAGCAATGGCTCACATCTGTAATTCTAGTAATCCTAGCAACTCTGGAGGCTAAACAGGAGGATCACAAGTTCAAGGCCAGCCTCAGAAACTTATTGAGACCCTATCTCAAAATAAAAAAGAAAAAGGATTGGGGATGTAGCATATTGGTAAAGTGCCGCTGGGTTAAATCTCCAGAATCCAACCTCCACCCCTGAATTTTTTTTTTTTTTAATAAAGAGAAGGAAGGAAGGTATGAGTACCATTAATTGACATAGTAAGGTCTAAAAAGTTTTCTTCCACAGAGAGTTGATACATTTGTAATAAAAGGGGGACACTACACTGAAAAAAAGGCGGTTAGTGGAGCAAAATCCTGGGAAATGCTTTTCCAGATATATTCAGTCATAATTTTCTTTATCCTGTTCTTCCATTGAACTCATTAAGAGAAATGTCATGTAAGAAAGACAACCTGGGGTCTGAGGTTGTGGCTCAGTGGTAGAGCACTTGCCTAGCATAGGGGAGGCACTGGGTTTATCCCTAGCACCACATAAAAAAATTAAATAAAGGTATTGTGTCCATCTACAACTAAAAATATTTTAAAAGGAAGACTACCTAAGGACACTTTGGGGAAAAGGTAGATTTTGTAGGTTTTTTCCTGAATTTATGAAAACTGTATGGTATTAGCTGGGTGTTTTGGCACATGCCTGTAATTCCAACTACTTGGAAGGCTGAGGCAGGAGTATCACAAGTTTGAGGCCAGCCTTGGCAACTTAGCAAGACCCTGCTTCAGTGTTGCAAAATGACAACAACGAAAAAGTATATGGTATTAAGTAAAAATGAGAAAAAAAAAACAAAAAAGGGACATAAATTAAATGGAAGTATTTTTTTTTTTAAAAAGAGAGTGAGAGGGAGAGAGAGAGAGAGAGAATTTTTAATATTTATTTTTTAGTTTTCGTTGGACACAACATCTTTGTTTGTATGTGGTGCTGAGGATCGAACCCGGGCTGCACGCATGCCAGGCGAGCTCGCTACCGCTTGAGCCATATCCCCAGCCCAAAATGGAAGTAATTTTATAAGAGATTAATATATGGCAATCCAGGAATGATATATTAATTAAAAATGGATTCTTAGACAAACCTACGTAAAAGTCCCAGTTCTGCAGTTCACTGTGTAGTTTTAACCACTTCTCCATATCCCATCAGCCTTGGTCTCTTGACTTATAAATTGAAAGCACATGCCTTAACAATCATTTGGAGAGGGGACAATGCTAGGAATCAAACCCATGGCCTAATGTTTGCTAGGCAAGTGCTTTGCCACTGAGCTGCACTTCCAACCCTGTTTTTGGTTTGTAGAATTAAATGAGACAAAAAAGTCTAGGATAGTATCTGGCACATGATTGGTGTTTCTTTTCTGTCCAAACTACAGAAGGCAGATTATTGTAGGACTATAGAAAAGATGGTATTTAAAAATGTTTCATTTGTATATTTGAAAATGTCAAAGAAGATAACAAACAATGGAATGGTGGAAAATAACAATATAAATAAAGAAGATTTCTTATCAAAAATTTAAGGAAGGAAAAAAAAATTTAAGGAAGGAATGTATATATATATATTTATATGTGTGCATATAGATGAAGTTCTCATAGGAATGAGGATGACCAGAAATGCTTTCTAAGAGATTTTTGAGTTGAAACCTGAAGAGAAAATTAGACTTAGGCAGAGAAATAAGGAAGGAGAGGTTCAGAAAATTACAACAGGTATGGTGAAGATTCTAAATGAATGCCTAAAGGAAAATGATTAGGGAAACTGCTGCTTTAAGACCGTAACAGTGCTTAGTTAAGGGAGGGAAGGACTGATGGGGAGAGGTAATAAACAGGTCCTCATGGGGCTTGTTCACCATGTTGAGGAGTTTGGATTTTATCCCTTTAGCTCCAGAAACTGTTGAAGGTTTTAGGCAAAGGAGGAATGTAGTTAGATTTATATTTTAGGTCAATTTTGCCACATCGTGGAGAATGTTGAAGGGAGCAAATCTGGAGACAGTATAGAACTCAAGAGGCTACAGTAGTAGTAGTACAGGTGTCATAGAAGAGGATGGGGTTGAGGTAGTTAGCAGATAGATGTAATTTACAGGTGAACTGGATGTGGATAGTGAGTCGAGGATGATTCCAAGGTTTCTGGAGTTAAAAGATCCCTTTCGGGACTGGGGTTGTGGCTCAGTGGTAGAGCACTTGCCTAGCATGTGTGAGGCCCTGGTTTCGATCCTCAGCACCACATAAAAATAAGTAAATCAAATAAGATATTGTGTCCATCTACAACTAAAAATTTTTTAAAAAAGATCCCTTTCTAAAAATTAAAGCTGTAAAAATGTTAACAATTTTTTGACTCATTAATTTCACTTTTAAGAATGTGATTCAAGCAAAATGACTATAAAACTTTTGTAGTGTTGGTTCAAAGATATTTAACCCTAGTGTTATTTATTATAGGAAAAACAGAAACAATCTAAATGTCTCAACACAGGAATTCAAAAGCAATTTTGAAAAATACATCAGTCGAGGGGCTGGGGTTGTGGCTCAGTGGTAGAATGCTTGCCTGGCACGTGTGAGGCACTGGGTTTGATTTTCAACACCCCATATAAATAAATAAAATAAAGGTCTATTGACAACTAAAAAATATTTTTTTAAAAAAGAAGAAATAAGATAATATTTTTTAAAAAGAACAATACATCAATTGGGGCTGGGGTTGTGACTCAGTGGTAGAGTGCTTGCCTGGCATGTGTGAGGCACTGGGTTGGATTCTCAGCACCATATATAAACAAATTAAAAAATAAAGATCCATTGACAACTAAAAAATACTTTAAAAAATACATCAATTGGATGTAAATGTTATATAGCCTTTAAAAAAATAAGAAATCCATGCCCTGTAGAAAATTGTGTACATGTAAATTACCACAATACAGAGTTAGAGATAAGGAACCCTAGTAAAGAGGCAAGGTTTGCCAGTTGTGGTGGCACACTGCTCTAATCCCAGCAACTCCACAGGCTGGGGCAGAAAGATTACAACAAGTTCAAGGCCAGCCTTAGCAATTTAGTGAGACTGTCTCAAAAAATAAAAAGGCTGAGGATATAGGTCAGTGTAAGCCAACTCTGAGTTCAGTCCCTAGTGCTATAAAGGAAAAAAAAAAAAAGGCAAATATGGCAATGACACTGGAGATTTTAATGGATATAAGAGATTTGGCAGTGATTTGAATGGATGGGTTTAAGGGCATCCATTCACTTCTGGATTTGGTGAGAAAGCCATAATAGTAGTTAATGTATTGCTTACAAAAACTCTTTTTCACATCTATTAGTTTACATGGTTCAACAACCATTTTCCAGGTAAGAACACAGAGGCTCAAAGAGGTTAATCCAGTGTGGTTCTTAGTTCTAGTTGCCCATTAAATATTTGGGAAATACTAAGAATACTAAGGCTTGGGCTTTACCCTCACTGGTTGTTCTGAGACTCCAGTGTTCCATGTTTTTAAAATGCTCTCCAGATGGTTCTAACATAGCCAACACTGGGAATCATAGAATTAAATGTTTACCAATGTTTTACAGAGGCAAAACTAGGCATGGTGGTGCATGCTTGTAATCCCAGCAACTTGAGAGGCTGGGGCAGGAGTTTTTAAAGTTCCAGGCCTCCTGAGCAACTTAATAAGATCCTACCTCAAAATAAAAAGGGTTGGGGTATAGCTCAGTGGTAGAGCACCCCTGGGTTTAATTCCCAGTACTAGGTGGTGGTGGTGGTGGTGGTGGTGGTGGTGGTGGTGGTTGGCAGAGATAGAACTTGAAACCTGTATCTGAGCCACATGTTTCCCTTCTTCTTTTTTCCTCTCATTTTCTTTCCATATTGCATCTCTTACTTTGCGTCTGGTATTTCATTCCAGACACAGTCATAGACCCCTGTACTGGAAGCGATGGTGGTGTTGGTCTTAGTACCCAGTCTAATTTTTACACTGTTTTATTTTTCTCTATTCAGTTTCTGGGGGAACTAGGAACAGGTAGAAATCACTTCCCTGGGCATTTACATATGTTAATTCTTGGGTTTTTTTTGTTGTTGTTTGTTTTGTTTTTTGCTATCTCCATATCCCATTGTCCCAATTTCTCATCCTTGAGTTTCAGTTGAGACATTCTCAGGAAGCCTGTATCAGTTTTATAGGCTACAAAAATGAATTCTGGCCTAATTCTGTGTTTGTGTTTTAAAGGAGTGTTTTTGAAGAATGGAGGGTAGCTCACTGAATTGAACACAATAAAAGGAAAGGCTAAATACTGACCAAAGTTCAAGATTGTGGGCAGCGTTGGGGAACCCAGGAATAGGATCGGAAGGTCCTCTCTCTAGAGCCTTTAGGCCCCTTAGCTTCAGTTACTTTTTGTACTTGTCTCTGCCCAGAATTCAGATATCTCTACAGTGTGTGGCAAGGGGCAAGAATCCTGTGATTATTGTCTCACAAGAACCCCACCAAATTAAGGAGGAGGAATTCCTTAAAACTAGTCCTTAAAGAAAGAGAAAAATTTCCTCTAAGAAGATACCATGACTTAAATCAGATTCTGGATGTTCTCCTAACACCAAATGGCCCACTTTTTGGATATATGTTATTAAATACATCAATGGATGGACTATTGTGTGTACCCAAGTAGGACTTGCACCTTGGTAAGTATGCCTTCTACCACTGAGGCATATCCCCATCCCCAAGCTACCCACACACACGCTTTTTTTTGTACCAGGGATTAAACCACTGAGTGCTTAACCACTGAGCCACATTCCCAGCCCCCCTCCCTTTTTTTTGAGATAGGGTCTCACTAGGGTGCTTAAAGTCTCATTAAATTGCTGAGGCTGGCTTCAAACATGCAGTCCTCATGCCTCAACCTCCTGAACTGCTGGAATTACAGGTGTGTGCTACTTCTCCCAGTTCCTGAGCTACTCATTGAAAGGCCCTTTCCAGACAGGCATGGTGTTGCATGTCTGTAATCCTGGCTCAGGAGGCTGAGGTAGGAGGGTTGTGAGTTCTGAAACCAGCCTCGGCAATTTGGCGAGGTTCTAAGCAACTCGATGAAACCCTGTCTCTAAATAAAATACCAAAAAGGGGCTGTGGGGACTGGGGATATGGCTGAAGCGGTAGCAGGCTTGCCTGGCATGTGCGGGACACTGGGTTCGATCCTCAGCACCACATAAAAATAAAAAATAAAGATGTTGTGTCCACCAAAAAAAATATATATATATATATATTAAATAAATAAATTAAAAGGGGGGGGCTGGGGATGTGGTTCAGTGGTTAATAAGTGCCCCTGAGTTCATTCCCCAGTACCCCAAAAAAAAAAAAAAAGCCCTTTCTGATAGCCTTCTTTACCTGCAAGTAAGTCTAGACTTCCAGAAAGTACTCCAGTACCTCTCCACCCCTATTTCTGTCACCCAGGCAAGTGCTCTACCACTGAGCTACATCCCCAGCCCCCAGTCCTATGTTATAAATGTCTTCTGCACCAAACTAAAAACTACAAAAAGCCAAAGTACAAATCTGTTCCCTAGCAAATACCTCACACATGGTCAGCTCTCAGAAAGTGTGTAATGGAATGGAATTCCAGACAGATTAAAGGAGATTGCAAGCTTTTGTTCTACTCCTTTTCCAAGATAGGTATCCACTATAGCACCTGTGTAAAACCTGTCACCCTATGTGCTGTTTTTACTATCTACTGTCTCCCCTCTCATCTCTTTCTCTCACACCTTAGGTAATTGCTGGCTTCAACCGCCTTCGGCAGGAACAGAGAGGTCTGGCATCCAAAGCAGCTGAGCTGGAGATGGAGTTGAATGAGCACAGGTGAAAAAAACAGGGAGAAGCAAATAATAGAAAATTGAATGGGCCATCATGTGAGGGAGGGTTGCAGTAGTGTGGGTCTGAATTCTGAGGTCCTGCCTTGTCCTCTTTCCAGCCTAGTGATTGATACACTGAAAGAGGTAGATGAAACCCGTAAGTGCTACCGCATGGTTGGAGGCGTCCTGGTGGAGCGGACTGTCAAAGAGGTGCTGCCTGCCTTGGAGAATAACAAGGAACAGGTGAGTAGGAGTCCTTATGTAGTAGGTTGGGCAACAAAGGGGTAAAGAAGAAGGGAGCCTAGGGATTTAGGGAATATGGTGGCAGAAAGTCTGCATAGAAACTCATATTGAAGATGGTACAAATAGCGTACTTATTGGGCTAGGCCTTTTATCCTAAGTCTAAATCCTTAGACAAGAAGAGTTGCTGGCTTCAATTGCCCTTTCCGTGGGCTCTTTCATGTGGTTGAATTGGATGGGGGATTAGAGGATTTTTTCTCTATGGACACTTTTATCAAAATCATCTGAACAACTAGTTTAAAATGGAACTTTCAGGATCCTCTGAATCAGAGCCTTGGGGATGCTGTGACATTTTAAAAATAAGCAGCTCAGGTGATTCTTACGTATATTAAAGTCTGTAAACCACTGTGTTTGAGAAGGGGTCACTTTAATGTCTGGCTTCCACTATTAACACTCAGTTAAAGATGAGGTTAGAAGTGTCTTTCACTTCCCTTAACTATAGTTCATTCCAGATATGGCAAAGGGAGACCTAAAATTCTGATGTACTTCTTGTTGCTTGCCCTGTAGATACAGAAAATCATCGAGACACTGACACAGCAGCTTCAGGCAAAAGGAAAAGAACTGAATGAATTCCGGGAAAAGCACAACATTCGTCTCATGGGGGAAGATGAGAAACCAGCAGCCAAGGAGAACTCAGAAGGGGCTGGGGCCAAGACCAGCTCAGCTGGAGTGTTGGTCTCCTAGGGAATAAGACCTCTGCATTTTTTTCTACCCTGACTCCCACTTCTGATCTCTTTATTGTTATTATTATTATTTTCTCTGCTATTGTAATATTTTTTTGTTAATTAAATGTTTTGGTCAGAATGCTTAGCTGTAGCTTGGAACTTTCTCCCAATTAGGGGTGGAAATTGCTTAAGGGCAAGGGACAGTGTATGATTTGTGGGTTTTGTTTCCATGGGGTTAATGGCTCACAACCTCAGAACAGACTCAAACTGTGTCCTTTCCCTTGCAAATAAAGATGTGTCTACTTATTTACTGCCCTTCAAAAAAAGAAAATATTTAGAGACAAATGTCGATTCTCAATTGAAATTTAATAAGCACTTGAAATGAGGCAGATAGCAGTGGTGATAATGCTTTATGGGTTTGCAACCAAACAGAGTCTTGGCAGTGTGTTTGACACTATTTTTTAAATAAAGAGGTCCAGGATGCAAACCTGTGGATTAGCTGTCCTGCCATCCTCACCAAAACCCCCAACCAGGTAAAGCTGATCATTCCAAAGACAGGTTCGATGGCCCACACGTTTCAGCCCACGGTCTGCACAGGGGAAGTGGAACCACAGAGAAGGAGATTTGCCTGTTGGATAGGGGCAGAGGATGATTACCGAGGTAGAGATGCACTTTTTCACCCATGGGACTCTTTTTTTTTGGCCTCTTAGAAGTTTGACCCAGGAAAGCTCTACCACTGAACTACACATCCAACCCTTTTTATTTTGAGATGTGTACCATCTCACTAAGTTTACAAAGCTGGCCTGGAACTTGGGATCCTTTTGTCTCAGCCTCCTGAGTAGGTAGGATTATAGGCATGCCCCACCATGCCCCGCCATGCCCCATAGGATTCAACACAACCAAGTGTTTGTCCATTATTTTTTTTTTCCTCACTCGATTTGTGGGCCTCTTCAATAGACCCACAAATATTCTGTGTACTCCTTGTAAAGGAATTCCTCCTCCCTACCCCATACTTGTTTTTGTTTGGTACCAGAGATTGAATCCAGGGACACTAAGCCACATTCCAGCCCCTTTTTTTTCATTTATTTTTTTTGGTAGCAGGGATTGAACCAAGGGGCACTCAACCACTGGGGCACATCCCCAAACCATTTTTTGTATTTTATTTACAGGCAGGTCTCACTGAGTTGCTTAGAGCCTCGCTAAGTTGCTGGGGCTGGCTTTGAACTCGAAATCCTCCTGCCTCAGCCTCCTGAGCCGCTGGGATTACAGGCATGCCACTGGCCCTCCATACTCTTTATAGTATTTAGATTCTCCTCTCTTCCCACCTCCCCTCACTTCCCTTCAGCCATTAGTTTGACTCTCACGGGTATCATAGATGTAGAGGTCGTTGCAGATGGTGTCTCTAGCTCTGGTCAGACTTTCTCCACCAAACAGCACAGCAAAAGGCCCCACCACAGAACATGAGTGATGACGCAGTCCCCGGGGTCCTTGCCGGGACCCCTGCCCCTTGCTCACAAGCCTTGCAAGCTGTTCCATCAAACGAGGGGCAATAGGAGGTTCCTCCTTGGGGGAGAAAGAAAGGACTGTCTGTAGGGTTTGGGGCCTCACAATTTTAACCCCCTTAGTATGATGTGAGCAGATAATACCTTAATCTTCCCTTGACTCCATTGCCCAGCTATTTCGGGTTCAGCGGAGTTGCAACCCCCAAAGAGCAATAACTGATGACCAGGGTGGGGCCCAGGAGTTTGGAGCAGGGCAGCACAGTGACCTGAGCGGGAAGCTGTGTGGTAGTCTTCTTTGTAGCTGTGGATATGCAGAAATTCAGCTCTGAGTGGAGTTTTCGGGAAATGTAAATTTACTGCCTTTTCCCCACTACCCCTTGCCGAGGACAGAGAGGATGCCTGGGTAGATCGCAGGGAAAGCAATGTTATAGAGGGTTCAGCTATTTTAGATAGAGGAAAGAGGGTGGTGGGGCGAGGATATGGATTATTTGCCTGAAAAGTTTTATTTTTGCTTTCCCAAAGTGTAATGAAAGGTTTTGGGCAGGGGATACCATACCAATAGGTGCGGGCACTCGGGTCCAGAGTTAAGGTGTAGATGCTTCCATATCGTCGCTGAGTGCGGGTACCACCCTCTCGGCCAGCCACCCTCAGCTCCCGATCGGAAAGGCGAGTGCAGGTGTGACTACTGAGGCCAGCAGGAGGGCAGTTGTCAGGGGTCGCAGTCCACGCTTCCCACACTCCATGCTCTGTGTCCAGCACCTTCACTGTGTCCTGGCGTCGCGACCCGTCCCAGCCGCCCACCACGCAGAGCCAACGCCCGCCCACGTTTGCCGCGTCGTGGTGACTGAGCAGGGGGCTGTCCCTGGCTTCCAGCCGCACAGCCTGGCCCTCAGTTGGGTCGAAGACCACCGTATCACTGCTGGGCTTTCTCGCTCCACCTGTTAGAAGACCCCCCACCAGATAGAACCGTCCCCGCAGTTCGGTGCACGAATGGAAGGCCCGAGCCAGAAGCGCGTCTCGAGCCACCGGCCGCCAGCTCCAGCCCGAGACCCCCACCCGACTCGGGGGCATCGCCACCGCCATGGGTGCCGAGAAAGCAGCGGGGTCTGCGTCCCGTACCGCACCCCTACACGCGAGGCCAGGCACTTTTCCTTCCGTGAGCCTCCCTGGGAACCTTCCCTCTAGGACACCGGCCCAGGTCCCCCACCTCAAGTCGGTGCCTCCTCTCCGCGGTCGCTTAGCAACCACTGCAGTGGCTGCAGCGCGACCGCTGCAAACTGAAGGTCGCAAAGCGCCGGTTACCATGGAGACAGGAGACCTGGGGCGCTACCAGGAGTGATAACGGTTGTATCGCTCAGGCGACAGCAGATGTGCTTTGTCAATCATAATCCTGAAAGATTGTTAACCTCAGAAAGTCGAGGAGTATCCAGCTCCTCAGAAGAATCCCTGTTAGCTGACTTGACACCTGAGGTTCAGGTGAAGCGCCACCGGGACGGGGAGGGACTGGGTCCTTTTGGCTTCAATGTTTCCAACTTGGATTGATTTCCTAGGGATGAGGCAGGAAGCACTAACGTGTCAGAGGGTGAGGAAGTGAAAGTGGACTGAGCCCTGGCCTGGGAGTCACGAGATTGGGTAGTCCCAGATATTCCCAACTCTCTAGGTCCCTTCAGCTTTCTCATTTATGAAATGAGATGTTGATTTCTCTCAGGTGTTTTCTAGACCATTCGGTGGTAAAGGCCTTGAAGGTGCGAGAGTCCTCTAAGCTCTGGCCACTAGAGGGTAGTAGAACCCAGTCTGTCAGGGTCCAATGGTGGGGATGGAGGGAATGGTGTGCGTGTGTGTGTGTGTGTGTGTGTGTGTGTGTGTGTGTGTGTGTGTAGGTAGACGTGTGCTTGGTTTAGTTGGGGTCTGGGAGGGAAAATCCCTGAGGGATACTTGAGGCTTAGACGAGTTTTAACTACAGAGTCCTGGGAAGAATATCTTTTTATTTCATTTTTTCTCATCAGACCCCAACAATTTACTGAAACGCAGGCACTGTGCATTTGGAACTCAGGATTAAGGGCAGGGAGTTTCTCCTGATAAGATCCAGGGCAGAGGAAGCTGCCCAGCCTTAGAAGATGGGTGGGGGTGAAGTCGAGGAGGAGTGAGAAAAACACATTCCTGCCCCTCCCTCATATCTTCCTTTTATTCAAGGCAGGTTCCTGAACTTCTTAACTCTGTCCCTGCAGGACCCAGTGAAGAATGAAGAGGCCCAGATCTAAACGGACTAGTTTCAGCTGTGGGAGAAAATGCAGACATATTTCGTAGCCCAGCTGGTGTGGATAGAAATAGGATCTGTTTCTGCCCCAGGGTTGAGCTGTAAGTGGAAATGACGGCTTCTACTTTTGCCTTTGGTTTCTACCCATCAACTTGCTTCCCACTATGCCAGAGAAACTGAGGTCATAGAGAGTGGCAAGGCACTAGGACAAGGTGGCACACATCTGTCATATCAGCAACTCGGGAAGCTGAGGCAGGAGGATCTCAAGTTCTAGGCCAGCCTGGGCAACTTAGTGAGATCCTGTCTCAAAATAAAAATTAAAAGAACTGAGGATGTAGCTCAGTGGTAAAGGATCCCTGGGTTCAATCCCTAGTACTACAAAAACAAACTAGAGAGAGAGAGATATATATACACCAAGGCTTCAGTGGGGGTGGACATATAATTCAGGGGGCTGACAGTATAGCAGGGCTTTTTCCCTCCTGATTCCAACTCTTGGTCCTCAGAGAAAACAGCATAGAGAGGGTATGGGTAGGAAGGCACAGACTAGAAGATTATCAGGATGGGTTTCTCACCTGATCAGAAAGCTAAGATTCAGCAATCTCAAGAGTTGCTGCCCAGCCAACTATAGCTTTCCCTATGCCTGTCAGGCAAGATTCTCAGTTTTCCAAGATCATGCTAAAAATCTCTTTAAAAAGCAACAAGGCTGGGCAAGGTGGTACATATCTGTAATCCTAGGGAGGCTGAGGCAGGAGGATCACAAGTTCAAGGCTGGCCTTGGCAACTTAGTGAGGCTCTAAGCAACTTGGTGAGAACCTGCCTCAAAATAGAAAGTGGTGCTGAGGATATAGCTCAGTGGTAAAGCATTCCTGGGTTAAATACCCAGGACACACACACACACACACACACATATGTATATGTATATATATATATACACGCATACACACATACATGTACACACACACACACACACACACATACACACACACACCTGGCATTATGGTGTAACCCTGTAATCCCAGCTACTCAGGCAGGAAGATTGCAAAATAAGTTTGAGGCCAGCCTGGGCAACCTAGTGAGACCCTGTCTCAAATTAAAAAAAAAAAAAAAAAAGACTGACAATAGAGCTCAGAGGTAGAGCACTTGCATAGCATGCATGAGGCCCTAGGGATTTGATCCCTAGCATAGCCAAAAAAAATAAAATAAAATAAAATAAAAAACAAGACAAAACCACAAAACCAAAAAAAAAACCCAACAACTAAGCCACATAAAATTAATTTCTAATGTCCTTTGCTGAAATCTGAAAGCCAGCCTTCTCTCTAAGGCTTCTGTCTTACCTCCCAACAGGTAGAATCAGAATTGACACACTTCTAAAATTAGGCTAGGAACTGGGAGGTGGGGTCACTTTGCCAAAACTTTATTGGCCTACATGTCCATTTTATGCTCTTGCTTGTGCCTGTTTTGTTCTGCCAGAATGTTATTTTCTGCCTCTTCTAGAGAAAAATGGGAACTCCCCACCCCAGGGGCCTTTCCAGCTTCTCTCTTCCAGCTTTGTGTTTCTGGCTCCAACTTTGAGCCTTAGCATTGGCATTTCACTTGGTTGGACATGGAGCCTGAACCACACCCTCCTTGACCATACCTTGTCCAGTTCTCTACCTCCTCCAGTTCCACCTGGTGTGATAGGTAGTCTGTTCATTGCTTTGCCAACTCCAGACTCGGGGAGAGAAACTTTCCAGAACTTCTACTTCCTCTGCTTAGACTGAACCAAGCTCATATTTTGGAGGAGACAGGAAAGAAAACAGGAGGTAGGGAAGAGGGGAGAGGGAGAGGAAAAACAACCAACAAACACTTAGCATGATATTTTCAGTTCCATTCATTTACCTGCAAATGCCATAATTTCATTCTTCTTTAAGACTGAGTAATAGTCCATTGTGATATATACCACTTTTTCTTTCTTTCTTTACTTTTTTAAAAGGTATTTGTGTCTCTCTCTTTTTTTTAAAATATTTATTTTTCAGTTTTTGGCGGATACAACATCTTTGTTTGTATGTGGTGCTGAGGATCGAACCCAGGCCGCATGCATGCCAGGCGAGCACGCTACCACTTGAGCCACATCCCCAGCCCCCACTTTTTCTTTATTCATTCATCTGTTGAAGGGCATCTAGTTTGCTTCAATAGTTTAGCTATGAGAAATCGAACTGCTGTAAACATTAATGTGGCTGCATCACCATAGTATGCTGACTTTAAGTCCTTTAGTATAAACTGAGGAGTAGGATAGCTGGGTCAAATGGTGGTTCCATTCCAAGTTTTTCTGAGGTATCTCCATACTGCTTTCTCCATACAATTTGCAGTCCCACCAGCAATGTATGAGTGCATCTTTTTCTTCCACATCCTCATCAACACTTATTGCTTGCATTCTTGGTAACTGCCTTTCTGATTAGAGTGAGATGAAATCTTAGAGTAGGTTTGGTTTGCATTTCTCTAATTCCTAGAGATGAACATTATTTCATGTTTGTTGATCCACTCTATTTCTTCTTCTGTGAAGTGTCTGTTCAGTTTCTTAGCCTATTTATTGATTGGGTTATTTGTATTTTTGGTGTTCCGTTTTTTGAATTCTTTATATAACCTGGAGATTAGTCTTCATCTGAGGTACATGTGGTCAAGATTTTCTCCCATTCTGTAAGTTCTTTCTTCACATTATTGATTGTTTCCTTTGCTGAAAAGAAGCTCTTTAGCTTGAATCCATCCCATTTATTGATTCTTGATTTTACTTCTTGTGCTTTAGGGGATCATTGTTGAGTGGTGGGAACTAAGGGCACAAGAGGGAAGTACCTAAGTGATCCCACCTGTGGGAAGTAGGCATTCAGAAATTTCTCTTCAGGTCTTACTCTGTTTCAGATTTTGTCTCAGCCACTTTAGATATCTTTACATATCTCCTCTTCAATAACACCAAGTGTGTTTGTGATTCATCTTTTTATTTTAATTAGTTGTTTTGGTTCTGGGAATTGAAGCCAGGGGCATTCTACCATTGAGCTACATCCCCAGTCCTTTTTATTTTGAGACAGGGTCTTGCTAAATTGCCCAGACTAGCCTCTTCCTGCTTTAACCTCCTGAGGTGCTGGGATTACAGGCATGTGCCACCATATCCAGCTTTTTTTTTCTTTTATTTTTCAATGTATCTTTCTAAATTTCCTTCTGTCTCTCACTGTTTGAATTTATGTGTTTCTCTCTCTGGGATGCTGCACTTTTTTTCTTTGCTGAGCTGAGCCAGCCATCTGACTTTCCTAGAGAAGTTTTGGAACTTTCCAGAAATGGCCAGACTTCCTTCTGTCTGCATACTAGAATTGTATCACCACCTTGAGGGCCCCTGGGCATTGTCATAGGCTTTGATTACTGATGAAGATTTGAGTGAGTGGGACCTCAATAGGTGGGAATTTTACAGAGACTAGGATTTCACCATAGAACACCTTAGTGGGTGGAGTCCTGAACCCAAGGAGGGAAACAGACTAGCAAGGATTCCCAGACCTTTTTATTTTTTTTTATTTTGAGACAGGGTCTCTATAAGTTGCCTAGGCTAGCCTCAAACTTGTAATCCTCCTGCCTCAGCCTCCTGAGTTTTATGAATGACCAGCATGTACCATGGGACCCAGGTCATTGTCTCTTTCTTGACCCACAGCCCCATATTCTGCTTTGCAGCTGTCATATTTTCCTGGTGCCTGGTCCAAGGGTGATGTTTGATTGTAGGGTCTCTGATGTGTTCCCCCAAGGAAGCTGAGATTTCTTTTGTTTTTCTTTCTTTTTGTTTTGTTTTTAAACTGGGCATTAAACCCAAGAGTGCTTTTACCACTGAGCCACATCTCATGCTTATTTTCTATTTTTTATTTTGGGACAGGGTCTCACTAAGTTGCTTAGGGCTTTGCTAAGTTGCTGAGATTAACTTTGAACTTGTGATCCTCCTTCTTCAGTTTCCTGAGCCTCTGGGATTACAGGTCTGCACCACCGTGCCCACTAGTGGAAACTGAGTTTTGTGGTGACAGGAGTTGCCAGGAAGTGGCCATCTTTAGTTCAGAAAGGAACCACATCCTTAGCATCCAAGATGGACGTTTGAACACTGGAGTGTGTGAAGTCCTCTGGACTTCACCTGAAGATGTCCCTGGTGATGTAGACTCAGTAGGCCAGGTTGATCTTGGAGGGCTGCTTCTATACTGTCTCATAGGTAGGCTCCCTAGAGCAGCCTCTTTGCATGGTTGGGTTGGGGACAGGGGAAGAATGTGGGACCCTTACTGGAATCCATTCTCTTACCAAATTCTCAGGACCCCCCTAACCCTTATTCTTGTCCCTTCTCTGCTGCTGCATCTTCTGCTGTCATCTTCCATTGTCATCACTTGGAAGACTTTGGTTTCCATGAAGGCTTCTACTGTCACCCTTTACCAGCCAGGACCTATTCTAAGAGCCTCCTACAAGCGCCAGAAGTGGGCACAGCGGCACATACCTGTAATCAGCAACTTGGGAGTCTGAAGCAGAAGGATCACAAGTTTGGGGCTAGCCTTGGCAACTTAGTGAGACCCTGTTTCAAAATGAAAAAAATAAAAAGGGCTGGCATGTAGTTCAATGATAAAGTGCCCTGGGTTCAATCATCAGTACTAAAACCAACCAAACAAATGAAACTACCAGCCCATTCAGAGACACAGGGTCAAATAATATAGACGTTTGTCTCTTAACCCATGTTTGCTCCCTGATTTTGCAGTAGTGTGTTTATTGAAGTTGGGTGAGAGCAAGAGGAGGAGCTTTGCACAAACTGGGTCTGTCAAGAAACAGGACCCAAATGTGCCTTGTGTTCAATTTCCTCTTCCCCTGGGTGTTCACCCCTGCATTAGAGCCCTCAAGGAACCAGCAAACCCAGGCCCCTGAGCCCAGAAGGATGTTGTTAGGCAACCAGGAAATGTGATTATCATTAAAGATGGGACTGGGTATTAAAGAACCGGAAGTCTTGCAGGATTGACAGACAGAGGGAACACAGCACATGGCAACATTTAGTGGAATATCCTGGAAAACAATATGCTACCATCCTAATATTGGACACAGTGAAGCTCCAGTTGGAGGGAAGCAGTGGTATTTTTCAATGAAGGAATAGGGGCTAGAGGCCCTGTGTTCTGTATGGGGGTCTCTCCCCACACGTCCATGGATGAGGAACATCCTTGGGAAGAGCTGAAGAAGTAAATTTGAAGGGTTGAGGATGTAGCTCAGTTGGTAGAGTGCTTGCCTTGCATGCACAAGGCCCTGGGTTCAATCCCTAGCACCACCAAAAAAAAAAAAAAGTAAATTTGAAGCTACTACGTGCAGTGGTTTCAGTCCTGGCGATGGGGTCAAGTTCTATTACCAACAATCTTTTACCATGTCATTCAGCTCTCCAACACCTTTCTGTACAAACCATGTAGAAACCAAAAGAATGAGCAGATGGCACTGAGAGACAAAGCTGCCTAAGTGGATTGTAAACATTTTGTCCATACCCAAACTTCTACTTACTCACATTCTGACTTATTATTCACTCTCTTTTCTCCCAAAGCCCAAGGGTCTTCCCCAAGTCTCTGACCCTTTTCTAACCTGAGATCTCACTGCAGACCAACTGCTCATTAAGGAGCTCTCTCATCTACTCCTACCCCTAATCCTGCCACCCCACCCCACCCCTTCTCACCTGGACCCATTCCCTCCCTCCCCCACTCATCCAGTTTGACCCTCACTCTCACTCTTCTTCTCCCCCACAGCACTCCACCCAACCTCATCCCTCCCTGACTCACCTCAAGTCCCATTGACATAAACAAAAATGTCAGCACAACCCACTCCAACCGGTTTGGCTTAGATGTGCAGCCTGTCATGGGGACAGAGATTGGTTTAAGCGGATGCTTGGACACATGCAGATAATGAATATCCACAGTTATAATGTATACAGAGACAGCCCCATGTATGTGCATCACGAACACATAGAGCTAAGATGGAGAGATAGATACAGTGTGTTATGGTTGTTTATGTCTCAGTTTTCTCCTGACTTAGAGCAGGTCCCTTGTGTTATGTGTGCTGTCACCTCCCTTGAACCTGACACAAAGTGGAAGGTACATGTGGAAGTATGCACGCAGTGGATGCCATGCACACAAATACACATGCTAAAGATGCCACTGTGGCTTGAATTGTTCCCATTCTTAGGGCTCAGTATGTGGGTAGGAGGAGAGTAGGTAGTGAGGCATGAGGGAAATGGGGATTCATTATAGAAGAAAGAATTGGACCCAGAATACCAGACATTGCTTTTTTTGTAATGGGGTCTAAACCCAGGAATACACTGAGCTATATCCCCAGTCCTTTCTATTTTTTATTTTGAGAGAAGGTCTCACTAAATTACCCAGGCTGGCCTTGAATTTATGATCCTCCTGTTTAGCATTCCAAGTTGGTGGGATTTATAGGCCTGTGCTACCATACCTAGCCAGGCACTGGTTTTGAAAATCTTCTCCAACTTATATTTTCTTCTAGTGTTTGCTTTGGAATGTGCCTTCCCCAGTCTTCATCCCGGAAGAGGGTAAGAAGGCCTAAGTATGAGGCATATTCTCCAGAAGCATGGCCCTTGTGAGATATGCAAAATTGAGGGAATGAGGGAACAAAGAGTCTTAGAGATCCCCACCTCAATCAAAGTCCTGGGAGCTCTCTGACTCTGGTGCTCCCCCTCAGGCCTGGTAGCATCCTTTCCCCAATTCAAGGTTTCCTCCTGTGTTTACTAGAACATGACCATTACCTTAATACAACTTCTGGAAAGTTCTGCTCCCCTTCAGTGCTCCATAAGGCAAGAGTTGGGGGTGAGTGATTAAGGGTCCCAATCAGGGGCTGAGACATCCTGACAGGTAGCATTTTGGAAGAAGGAATATATTGTGAATGGAAAGGGTGAAGGACACTGAATACCCAGCTTGTGATCTAACTGCTTTCTCACCCCATACCTCAGTTTCTACTATGGTTTCCTATACCTGGAGGGGTGAATCCGTGGGAAGTAAAGGAACTCCTCTGAAAGCATGTGATAGGATCCAAGGTGTGATAATTATAATTATAATACAGGATGCTCCCCCTCCCATTCCCCCTGGCTCTACTCCACCCCTGCCACACTGGATCTCAAAGCAGCATCAGGGTGGGGCTGTTCCCCTGGCACAGGTGGGGACCAGAGTCCTGAAGAGGGGAAGGGGTTTGCCAGGGTGGAGGTGGAAAGAAACTGGGGAGTTTTGGCATCGAGCCTGGCCCTTGAATCTGTTTCTGACCTGCAAGAAATAGCCCTTGAAAAAGAGATCACTGCCATGGTCATTGCTGAGAACTGGGATCCAGAGCCAGAGATGGGATCATAGTCCAGAGGCAGGATTAAAGTCCAGGTCACATCCCAGGTTCAACATGGTAACTATGGTGAGTTGGGATCTCTACTTCCTGACTCAACCTCACTACCTTCTCTATACTGACATTTATTTATTCAGAAATGCATGCCTTCAACAAAGATGCATTCAGTTTCCATTAGCTGCTATGAATTGTCCTGGTATGGATGACTGAGACAAGATTATAAAACAGGCTTGACTTTCAAGGAGTTCACAAACTACAACTCTCATCCTGTCCCCTCATTTAACATATTTACTAAATCCCTGGCACACAGCAGGCTTCAATCAATGTTTCTTGAGCTAAAGCTTACAATTTAGTTCAGGAGATAAGATGTGCACAAATTATGAGCACATAAGCTATAATAAAGAGACTAACAGAGGATGAGAAAGAATAGAAGAGAGAAAGATTAATTTTGGGTGGGAGGAACTGAGAAGACTTCACGGGAGATGTGGCATTTAAGGTCAGTTTTGAGAGAGAAATAAGATTTGACAAGTAAGGGGCTAGGGGTGTAGCTCAGTAGTTGACTGCTCCCAGGTGCAAGGCTCTGGGTTCATCCTCCCTCCCTTCTAAAAAAAAAATAAATAAATAAAACTTTTTTTTGACAGGTAGAGTTGGTGGGGTAGTGGCGGTAAATATTCTACATGAAATGACTCCTTTTCCTTACTGCTTCATGGTTCCTCCTTCCTGCCCCTCTCCAGGCAGAAAGACCCTTCTGTAAGATTTTAACCCACATTTTTTTTTTTTTTGCACTTACGGATTATATCATTTACTTGGTAAGTCCAGAAGTAGATTATTGAAACAGTGAAAAAAAAATAACAAGGTGAATACCAGTGATTACAGATAGTTCTTTTTTTTTATTGGTTGTTCACAACATTAGAAAGCTCTTGACATATCATATTTCATACATTAGATTGAAGTGGGTTATGAACTCCCAATTTTTACCCCAAATGCAGATTGCAGAATCACGTCGGTTACACATCCACAATTTTACATAGTGCCCTATAAGTAATTGTTGTATTCTGCTACCTTTCCTATCCCCTACTATCCCCCCTCCCTAACCCACATTTTTTTAAAGATAACATCTTTATTTTTTTTTTTTTTTTAGAGAGAGAGAGAGAGAGAGAGAGAATATTTATTTTTTAGTTTTTTCGGCAGACACAACATCTTTGTTTGTATGTGGTGCTGAGGATCGAACCCGGGCCGCACGCATGCCAGGCGAGCGCGCTACCACTTGAGCCACATCCCCAGCCCCAAACCCACATTTTTTCTTCTTCCATGCCTAGCTCTTTATTTACCTGTTAAAAACTGTATGTGTGTGTGTGTGTGTGTGTGTGTGTGTATTTTTCCCCCCAATCTGCCAGAATCTTGCTTCTCTCCTTCACTAAGTTTTCAGAGGGTTCAGAATGTGCTCCTTTCCTCTGGCTATCCTAGGTAGGTTAATAAGGTTTTGTTTCACATGGTGGTCACTTTTTTACATCCAGAATATAAAACACATGGTCAGACAAGTATGAGTATACTTATCAGAGGACAGGGACAGAGTGCTTGAAATCAAGATCGTCCTTTCCAAGTCCAGACATGTGTCTTTCCCCATGACCATGGGGTAAAATAGGAAAAATGGCCAGGCATGGTGGTGCATGTCTGTAATCCCAATTACTCGGAGGCTGATGCAGGAGGATTGAAAATTCAAGGCCAACTTGGACAATTTAGCAAGATCTTGTATCAAAATAAAAATAAAAAGGCCTGGGGGGAGATAGTTCAGTTGGTAGAATGCCTCTGGGTTCAGTCCTCAGTACCACCTAAATAAATAAATAAATGAAAATGGTCATAGAGAGGGTATTTTACAACTTTCTCTCAAGTTGTGCTGATATACTTTTGGAAATCCTAGCCTAATCACAAGGTGTTAAAGCTGAGAAAAGGCCCTGAGAGGAAAGCCAGGAATCCATAGGGCTAATTCTTTGGTCAGTGCCTTGGCACCTCCCATATAGGGATGAGGTCAGAGGGGACCACTTAAATTATTTCTCTGGGATCTCTCTCTCTTTCTCTCTCAAGAATTGATCCCACGGTCACTTTATCACTGAGCTAAATCTCCAATCCTTTTCAAATTTTAAGACAGGGTCTTAAAACTTGGTCTCACCAAGTTTCCCAGGCTGGCCTCAAACTTTGAATCCTCGTGCCTCAGTCTCCCAAGTCACTAGAATTACAGGCGTGGTGCCACCACACCCAGCTCTCAAAGTGGGCAAATTAGATAGAGGTGTCTCAGCAAAACATGACACTAAGTTGTGTGTCCTCTGCCAAGTCCCTTCCCTTCTCTGGACCTCATCTGAAGGATGTTTTCTCATCTGAAGAAGGAAATAAATTTATGGACCTGCAAGCCAGGATCCTTTTCTGTTGTGATATTTTTCTTCTCTGATTCTATAGCTTCAAAGCTGAGCCCCTCCAGGAGTTGGGGAACTGTCAATTTTGGGAACTGTCACTTTGGGGAACTGCTCCCAGCAGTCAGCAAGCCTGCCTGGGGTGTGAGATGCCACCCACAAGGGCCTTGCCCCTGTTCATCCTGGCTAGGTCCGCACCTCCACCCTAGTCCCTCCCTTCGCAGCCCCTTCTGTGCACTCACAGGTAAAGCCCGGAGCTGAGGATGGGACCCCACCGCCCCCACCCAGGTTCTTCCCTCCTATCCTCCCTCCCTGGCGCCCATTAGCTAGCCCAGGCGGTGGGGGCGGTGGCTGCTGAGTCTCCGTGCCAGGCCCAGCCCCCGGAGACGCACCTGTTCTGACCTGCTGAGCAGGTTCCCAGGTTTCTGCCGTCGTTGTTGGCCACGGCGTGGGAAGCAGCTCTGGGGGAGCTCTGAGCTCCCGATTACGGCTTCTCAGGGGTAGCCACGGCTAGGTGGGTAGAAGCGGGCTGGGTCTCCTAGTGGAGACCCAAGTCGGATAGGCAGGTGTGTCAGTGCCTGGGGACTTTGTAGCTTCCTGTCGACTGGGTCGTGTGCCTTATCCAGCTCTAGACCCGGCTCCCAGGGAGAACTCGGTGGAACTTCAAAATCGCTGGGCAGGTCTGCCTTTCAACCAATGCCCCTGTCCCTGGGAGCCGAGATGTTGGGGCCTGAAGGTTGGCTGTTGCTGCTGTTCCTGGCATCATTTACAGGTAGGACTTACCTGATCCATCAGGACTCTTATTTCTGAGCCCAACCTGGCACAGGCATGCACACACAAACACATAAACACACATGCATGCATTCATACAAACATTCTCTTTCCTTGGACTTGGGACAGAAGAGCCCATCTCCAGCTGCCAGGAATGCCTCCAGAAGAACCAATGTAGATCTCTGTCCCCTGGTGAGGTCAATGTGTCTGGGGTCCCTGATTACCTCTGCCAAAACCTTACTTAGGCCTGAGCTGTGTCTAGGGGAAATAGATATGGTGACTCAGTGCAGGTGGGCAGGGAGGTGGAACTGCTGAGGACCCTGATCACCCCAGGGCTTCCTGGAAGCTCTTTGGCCTATCCTCTAGACTCCAAAGCTGGGGCTGACTCAGAGCTCAGCTGGTCTCAGCAATCATCAGGTGCAGGAAGCCTGATGTCCAGGGAGCATTTCTTTCTCCTTCTCTTGTCTTTGTGATATTCTAGGGTACCAGGATGGGGGTGTCTGTTGGGGGACTATAGAGAAGCTGAGCTATCTTCTCACTCTGCCTCCTCTCTTTCCCTCGGCACACATACTGTTAAGTGTTAGGGTGACAATAGTGGCTATTTAAAGGGCTTCGGGGTCTAGGATAGGGGACTTTCTAGATAGGGTGTGGTCTCCTTTTGTTCATTTCCTGTGCCCCTATTTTCTCAGATGTCTTATGCTGTTCCTCACAGCATACAAATGTAATATACATGCAGCAGATATGAATTATCAGAGTTTATAATATTCAGAGTGGGAGTGTGTGTCGTGTGTGTGCATGCGCAAATTGCGATACCATAGACTGTTCCCAGGGTAAGAGGTAACTGAGAAATCTTTGTACTTGGGAAGATGGGGCCCTACCTGGAGAGGGCAGTTGAATCCTCAGCCTTAAGAGTAGTAATGAGGGAGTCTCAGTTGTCCAAAAGCCTCTCTGGCTGTGATTCCCATTCCCAGCTCCAACTGATGCTCTATGGAGAAGGTTAAGGCCTGGATTGCTGGATTGGTAAGGTTGGGGGCTGCTCTGGCTTTGGTCTTATAATGGAAGGTCATTGGCCCAGCCTCCAATTTCAGAATACTGAGTTCCATCCCCTGCTGCTCCCCCATCCTTGTGTCTTAATTTGCAACTTCAAGACAACCTTCCTCACTTGCTCAGGCCAAGAGGGTGGGGCCTCATTGCTGGGGCTAGGGAACCCAGCAGGCACTTTCCTGTAGGATCTACCCACACCTAAAGAATGGAGTCATGCTGTCTCAGGACTTGGAAGGGATCAAAGAGATCTACCACTCCAACTCCCTCATTTTACAGATGGGAAAACTGAGAGAAATAGATAGGGAAATGAGATCTATAAGATTACTTAGTGTCAGAAATATAACCAGGGTTAGTATCTTGGTCTCCTGACTCCTTGTTCACTAAAGAAAAGTACAATCAAATGTACACTGGGTACAGCTGAGGTTCTAGATGCTGGAGAAGCACTGGTGAATAAGACACGACCCCTACCTTCCTTTCCACGATACACAGCTTAATGTTCTTTCAAAGAGAATCCCATCTAGTTGGGAAATTGCCCCTGTCCTCACCCAGTGCCTTGATATGAGCTGCTCAGGATATGGTACTTAAGGAGACCACTCTGCTGCTGCTTCTCTAACCTCCTCAGGGCTATTGTTACGCTCAGGGCTGATGACTCAGACCCCCTAGTCTTAGCCTGAAAGCAGGTGTTCCATCTCCATTGCCATCCCCATTCTACCTCTTTTGTGTGTTGACATCTCCTTAGTGCCCCTAGGAGCCTGGAGGGCTTCATGTTTCTGAATTAACCTTGGATTGGGAAATCAGAAGCCTTGGATTCCAATCCCATTTCTGCTATTAATTTGCTGAGTGACCTTGAGCAACTAAGAAACTTAAATTCAGTGGGCCAAAAGCTAGGAATGGATGATCTCAGCAGGTCTTCCTAATTCTGAAATACAATGACTCTGTAATTGTCCAACTCCTAGCTGGACGGTGGTGGGGGGGGGTGCTGGGGTGTTGGAAGAGTTGCCCAGTCTGACTATAAAAATAGAAAGGGCAAAGGGTCTTTGCTGCATCTCCACTGGGGACCTAGAGGATCTTTCCCTAGGATACTTTCTTAGCCCTACTGCAAATTTATGCCCCCCTCCCCAACTCCGGGGCCAGTAGAGCTCTGAGCCCCAGGGCCCTGCCCCACCCTTGACAGTGAGAGGAGCCCAGGCTTGGGAGGCGCCTCCAACACCACAGCTCTTTGTCTCTCCTTAATGGGATGAGTTTCCGGGTGCGTTCCCTCCCTCCTCCTTCCCCCATCTCCTGTCTTGGTGTTAAGGGGCCCAAATCTGGGAGATACCCTTCAATAAACTCCAGATGGACCCAGATGGCCCTGTAGGACCAGAGAATGAATGATTCTTTGAATTCTGAGGTCTGTCTTCAGAGGGTTAGGATGAGTTCTCTGTCTGAGGTTAGTTTCCTAGAAAGGGAGGTGCCTTGTCTCTGCTTTTCTACTCCTGTTTACAAAGGGGGGCAGGCCCTTTCCTGTAGGATCTGCCCAAACCCAGAGAAGCCAGAAAGGGAAGCTTGCTTCCCCACCCAAGTGGCAAGAACTGGGAGAATCCCAGGGAAGCCCTTGGCCCCAGTGACCTTGGTTCCACCCTAGTGTTTAAGGGCACTGGGCTAAGGAGACCCCAGCAACAGAGAGGGTGGTGAGGAGCTTAGAGTCCATGGTTTCATCTTCTGTATTCTAGCTCAGAATCTTGGGGTACTCTGGGCAATGTGAATGGGGGTCAGCCACAGTGTAGAGCAAGCCCAGTGAGGAGAAAATGCCTGGGCTTTCTGGCCTCCAGAACTTGTCCTTGTACTGACCACAGAGTCTGGCAGAGAGAAGGGATGGAGGTTAAATTAAGAAACTTGAGGGGCTGGAGATGTGGCTCAGCGGTAGCGCGCTCGCCTGGCATGCGTGCGGCCCAGGTTCGATCCTCAGCACCACATACCAACAAAGATGTTGTGTCCGCAGAGAACTAAAAAATAAATATTAAAAATTCTCTCTCTCTCTCTCTCTCTCCTCTCTCACTCTCTCTTAAAAAAAAAAAAAGAAACTTGAGTGAGGAGGGAAGGGGATAATGGAGACTTGGGGTCTTTGGGTCTAGATCTGGGAGATCTATCTATCTATCTATCTATCTATCTAGATAGATAGATAGATACATACATACATATATTTGGTACTGGGGATTGAACCCAGGTTTGCTTTTGTTTGGGGGAGTAGGTACCAGGGATTTAACTCAGGGACACTTGACAACTGAGCCACATCCCCAGCCCTGTTTGTATTTTATTTAGAGACAGGGTCTCATTGAGTTACTTAGCACCTTGCTTTTGCTGAGGCTGGCTTTGAACTCATGATCCTCCTGTCTCAGCTGGGATTACAGGCATGCACCAACTGTGCCCAGCATACCCCCAGCTTTTTTATTTTTTATCTCATTAAGTTACTAAGGTTTGGCTAAGTTGCTGAGGCTGGACTTGAACTTGGGATGACAATAATCTAAAACAAGAGAAATTCAAAATGGGGAACCGTCCACTGTACCTCCTAGAAGAAGTATATAGAGAGGATGATTGGGATAGGATATTTTTTACTGGAACAGGCAGCCAACAGGGAGCCCCCCAGCCTCAGGAGTGTTCTCTATAGTTTTCTGACTGCCCTCCATTTCCCTCTAAAACTGGTGTGTCCGGGGAGCTGGGGTGGAGGCTGTGAGTTGGGGTGGGGCAGAGCTGGACTTGGCTGGGAGGGGGCAGAGGTGGGGGGGGCAAGGATCTCAGGAGTTTGAGAGAAGCCGAATTCTGGGTCTCCCACCCACAGTGTGGCTGTTGTGGTGACGCAGCAGGGCTCAGACTCTGGCTCCGGGGGGTTTAGGGGACTTATCTGTGCTGGGAGCTGTGTCTGGGCCAGAGACAGCTGCCTCTAGGCCTGTCCTCTCCCATTGTTCTCCTCTCTCTGTGATTGGTGTGCCCCCCTCCCCAGACACTAATCTGCAGGTGGGCGCTTTGCCCGGGTTGGGAAGCTCTCACTAAGCCAGGGGGCTTAGGACAATGGGGGGTAAGGAGGGAGGTACATGGGCGGGAGTCTTCTTGTTTTCAAAGTTTCTTAGCACTCTAAGGCCAAGGTTAAGGGGGAAGGGAGGACCAAGAGTGGCTTGCTGGATTGTTTATATCATCAGTCCTGGATGGGGGGCTTCGGTGCTTCCCTCCCAGGTCTTTTCTACCAAACTCACCCACATTCTCCAGGTCTCTCTGGTGGAGCTAGAGTTGTGGGGTTAGGGCAGGGAAGAGTTAACAAAGAAGAATGAGACCCTAGACGGTTTGGACCCCTCCCTCTAGCCTCAGGCAGATCTCCCCCCTTCTCACCAAACCCACACCAGACAGCCCTTACCCCAGGCCTGGAGCTGGAGCTGGTTTTTCAGGTGGTGGCAGCAGCAGAGCTCAGACAAGAGATTCCCAGGGAGAGGCCTCACTGGGGGGCCAGAGGTGCTGAGGGAAGCCCAGGGGGCAACAAGGGTGAGAGTCCCTTTAGTAGGAACCTGAGGAACAAGGGAGAGGGAGCTTTTGTTTTGTTCTTGTTGGGAAGGCTTGGTGGTAATTTCCCAATACCTAGAGGGACAGTGACCTCATCTCTGGGTACCTTCAGCTTGAACCTGAGATGAATCTGTCCTCAAGTCTCAGGGCGAGGGATGCCGGGGGGCAACACTTGAGACAGGTCACACAGCAAAGGCTCAGAATCACACACCACTGACCAAGGGCAGCTGAGACAGATGCGGAAACCAAGATAAGCGGCATCAAAATATTTACTATGTGTGCAGAGTTCTGCAGGACAGGAATACCTGACAGGCATATAGGGTATGAGATGCACATGTAGTGAATGGTACACGCACACATGTTTGCTTGCCCACGAATGCAAGACTCTTTCCTCTGGGCATAGAAAAGTAACTACATAGAATCCCTTGAAGATAAGACATGAATACATATATGTGTGTGAAATACCCCCAAATTCATGAAAGGACATAACCTCACAGATGTGCAAGCTCTAGAGAAAGATTGGCCAGGCCATGTATTTAGACACAAAAGACTCACACTTAGCCAAATGTGGTGGTGCATACTATAATCCCAGTGATTTGGGAAGCTGAAGCAGAAACTAAGTTTGAGGTCAGCCTGGGCAACTTTGTGAGAACCTGTCTTAAATAAAAAAAGGTTTGAGGCATAGATCAGTGGTAGAGTACCCTTGGGTTCAATCCCTAGTACTGAAAAGAAAAAAAAATACTTTTTTCCCTTTTTCTCATAGTCCCACCTCTAGGACCCCTGTGTGTACCCCTATATGTTCCAACAGAGGATATTGATAAATATAGGCCCCTCATAAAGAAAAGATCTCTTCCCCAAAGATGCTGCTGTGGTTGGGTGTGTGAGGTATCAGCCTCAGTTTCCCCTTTGATCAGAGGCCAGGCCTCACACAGAAAGGAAAGTTGGGATCTAGGCAAAACGTGGGGTGCAGCCAGCTAGCCCAAGCCAGGAATGGAGGACCTGTCTGGGAGCGGGCGGGGTACACAAAGGGCAGGGCCCCAAAGAGGCCTGAAGGGGCCTGGCCAGGGGTGGGGGAGGCTGAGGGCAGGGATCCCGTCTGGCCAGTTGGGCCTGTTCTCTTCCTTGCGCAAGGTGGTGGTGGCTGTGGCTAGGCCTGCTGCTGTGTGGCGGCTTCTGAGTCACCAAGGCTCCTGACCAGCGTCCTGGTGCTCCTGGGAGGCAAGGAGGGGAGGGTCAGGGGGAGGAGTAACCAGCTAGCTAGAGTCCACTAGCCTCAGCAAACAATTTGCAGCAGAAGGGTCTGTGGGCTTGGCCTGGCCTGGCCACCACATGCCCGCAGGGTGACCTCACCAGGCAAGCGGTGTGTCTCCTTGGGTCTGGTGACATCATCATGCTGACGCCGGGCAGGCACTGGGTGGGGAAGAGGAGGAGGCAGTCCTGGCCTGCCCTGGCCTGAGAGCCTGAGCTCCTGAGTCCATTAAGCCCAGGACAAGGACTCTAGGGCCCAAGTTCCTTTTTTTTTTTCCTCTTCTTTTGCAGCTTAGGGGATGGACGGAAGGCAGTTGGAGGAGGGAGTTGCCTCAGCCTGAGATGTTCCTATTAAATTGTGGGTTTAGGACCATGGGAGGGTGGGTGCTGCAGGAGAGATCCAGAAGGGACTTTCTTGTTTCATTGGGTTTTCATTCTGCAAAGCTTGAGCTTGTTTTGGGGGGTGGAGCTCTTGGACTCACAGGTCCCTATGTGTTATGCCCTAGAAGGTAATTTTTTTGGGGGGGAATATGAAGGGGCAGATGATTGGCAGATATAGGGATGGGGATGGGATATATGCCATCTGACATCATCCCAGAAATGATCTTTAGAGAAAATTGAATGCTTCAATGGGGGCAGGCCTTAGGATCCCTGTGACCTACATGGTCACCAGTATTTGAGGCAGAGTATTCCAGGGAGCCTCTATCCCAAGCCTGACCCCAGTTCTTCTTTTGCAGTTCTCCTCCTCTCTCCAGTGCCAGAAAGGAGGTGCCTGGGAGGGGTGCAGGTGGTTAGCTGGACTCCCAGGCTGGGCTGGGTGGGACCAAAATCAGTTTAGGCAGGTCAGGGCCCTGGTATCTGGCCCTTCAAGTCTGTCCCGTCTGGTCTGGGCCCTCCCAACTCCCAGCAGAGTCTTCCCTCCCTCTACTCCTGCCAGCAGGACCGTAGGACCCCTTCCTCTGCCTCATTGGAAACCTATGGTCCACTCAATGCTTCACTCTCTCCCTCCATGTCTGCCTCCGTTCCCTCTTCCTCTGTCTAGTCCAGAGGTGCTCCCTTTGTCCATGAACCCAAATAACCAGGCTATCCTTATCCTGCCTCTACCCCAAGGTTGCCATGACAATGCCCTCCCTGCCGGTACCAACCAAGGACTGTATATTCCTCCTAATCCTACCCTTTCTTTCTCTGCCCTTGTCTCTCACTCATCCATTTTCCCATTCACTCATTCATCCAGTTGGTCAGTTAATAAACTTTCATTGAGCACCAGTTAAGTGTCTGGCATGAAGACCACATGAACACAAAATCAGAAACCATATGTGATGTGTGGGCCAGTTTCTGCTCTGTAGGAGCTCAGTCTGGTGGGGGAGAGAGACAAGAAAACAGCAAATGCAATCTGTGGGTTACAGTGTTACCACAGGGGTAAAAGCGAAGAACTAGGAGAGTACAAAGGAAGGATATCCAAGGCTGCCTGAGGTAGGGCTGGGAGGGATGACTCCAGGAGGAAGTGATGCCTAAGCAGAGTCCTAAAGCATGAGTAGGAGTCCTCCAGACAATGATGAGTAGGAGCTACCAGACACTGGGAGGAGGGCATTCCAGGCAGGGGTACAGTATGAGCAAAGGTGAGGATCAACAGGGTGTGTGGGGTGCTGGGCAGAAGCAGCGACTATAACTGGTTGGGAGTTGCTGGAATATTCATCTAAGTCAAGGAGCTCTTGCCACACCAGAGCACCCTTCTGAACCAGCCCTTGGTCCCATGTTTCACATTTCATTCCACAACTCACACACATTTATTTCTTCCCATCCATGAGCTTCTCCAGACTCTGCCTCTTTCATAAGGTATTCATTCTGGAAATTCTGTTGTCATTGAGTCTCTCCTCTCCCTCTTCTCTCTTTTTGGTCAATGATCAATCCAATCCCTGTCAAATTTCCCTCCAGGAACTTTCCTGCCCCAGCAACACCATCCCAGGACAGCAGCTGTCTTCGGTCTGCCTGCTCTCTGGACCAACTGCACATCACCTCTTACCTTGCACTACTCACAGGGCTAAGGAACCTTCAGTGACTCCCCGTCTACTCTTGACCAAATCTGAATTCCTTTGCCTGGCATGGAAGGTTCTGGGCAATTTAGCCCCACCCTACCCCAGCCATATTTTCCACTCCTGTTCAACATACACACCCTAACTTAGGTTGGGTCCTCTCCTCTGCTTCCTGAAACCAGCCAGCCTTGCCACTACTTCTTCACTCACCTTGATCTTTTACTTGAAATGCCTTTCTAGATCTCTCTCCCTGCTAATCCTATGCAACTCATCCATGAGGCCCTCCCCCGTGACTCAAGCCCACAGTGACTGCTTCATCATACAACTGGCCTGCAACGCACCACTAGGCACCAAATCAGAAACCATCATGGCATATTTCCATGAGACCTCTAGTTTCATGAGGGTAGGGAATGGATCTTATTTGCAAGTTTATATGATGGATATCTGATTCCAAATTCTTCTTCAAGTGCTTCATACTGCTGCCCATCAATGTGCACAACACTACTCCTTCATCTCTGGTCCTAATTCTGCCTCACCAATCTGACCCTATTGCTTTGTATCTGTCCTGACCTCATCTTTCTGGGCCTCTGACCTGGGCCGTGTCTTTGTTGACTTGCTCATTTTTGCCTCTGAGCCTTGGTTCATGCCATTCCTCCCACTTGGAATACCTTCTACTCTCTGAGAATCCAGTTTCTCACCTTCAAGCCATGAAAAGAAAATTCCAAAGGGCCTCGCTGGATGAACTCTTCTCACCCTACCTGCTCCAGCCAGACACCAACGGCTCTAGACTCTTGCTGTGGCTCTCTGCCACACTTCCTGAAAGCATTCACTTTTACTTAGATGGTAGGTTTAGTCTCCTGTGAAAGCTCGCTGGTGGCTTTCCCTGTTTCTGGGTGCACAAATTCCATTTCCCTGAGGACTAGGAGCTCCCTGAGGGCAGGGGCTGGGTCTCTGGTCCTATTAAAGCCTCCCACCTTTCAATTGCTCAGGATACAATCCTAGGCTACAAGAGGGTGTGAGTCTTCCATAAATTGTCTGTGTGGCCTTAGGCAAATCACTTCCTCTCTCTGGGTCTCAGTTTCCTCATCTGTTAAGTGGCGATAATAACGCCTACCTCTTGGGAATGTTTTGTGGATCTAATGAGGTAATGAACTGAATGCGCTTTGCAAGCATAAAATGCTCCAGGAGTTGCAGGAGTTCCCGCCGCTTTGGCTGTCATTATCATTATGATTGTGTTCCCTTGACTCTGGCTGCACCCCTAATCCTGTGTGCTCCTGTCTGCCCCCTGCAGGCCAGTGCCCCGCGGGTGTGCTGGAGACCACGGATTTGATAACCGTTGTGCTGGGCCAGGACGCAAAGCTGCCCTGTTTCTACCGAGGGGATCCGGAGGAGAAAGTGGAGCAGGTAGCATGGGCTCGGGTGGACGTGAACGAGGGTGCCCAGGAGCTGGCGCTACTGAACTCCAAATATGGGCTACACACGAGCTCAGCCTACGAGGGTCGCGTGGAACAACCACCCCCGCCACGGGACCCCCTGGACGGCTCAGTGCTCCTGCGCAACGCAGTGCAAGCAGATGAGGGCGAGTACGAGTGTCGGGTCAGCACCTTCCCTTCTGGCAGCTTCCAGGCGCGGCTGCGGCTCCGAGTGCTGGGTAAGTGGTTCCTGCTGGGCATGGCCGGGGGCTGCTCTGTGTGTGTGCAGAAGCACCAGATGCCCAGACTCAGGGTCAAGGAGGATAGAAGCTGGAGGCAGGAGGAGTAGAGACTGGACCACAAAGACAGATGGGCCTGGGCTGGTGGCCAGGCCTATAATCCTAGCGACTTGGGAGGATGAGGCAGAGGGATGGAAAGTTCGAGGCCAGTCTGGGCAATTTATTGAGACCTGTCTCAAAATTAAAAGTAAAAGGGCTGGGGATGTACTTCAGTGGTAGAGGGCTCCTGGGTTCAAGTCCCACAACAGGGGAGTGGGAACCAGTGATAGGGCAACTGCAAAACAGGAATAAAAACATAGGATACTCTGGGGTGAGGGAGAACCATCCTTTTTATTCCTCCACCCAGTTCAGAAATTCTTGCCAAGTAACTCCCAAACCTGGGGAAGAATCCATTTTGGGGAAGTTCTTCCTTCTGATACCTGAAGTTGCCCTCTGTGTTATTTTGCCTGCTAGAGCAATGTAACACCTAGCCTTTCAAGGAATTGAAGACCTTTGTTAAGGACCTCCACCCAAATCTGCTCTTCTCCGAGCTACACTTACTGGTTCCTACCACCATTTCACTAAAGACACTGATTCAAAGCCTCCCTTGCCATCTTGGGCCCCATGGTTTTAAAATGTGAGGCCCAGATGTGGACAAGAGACCCAGCTCGGTATGGCCATGCATAACCAGGAGGAACCTTCAGTGAATGTGGTCTGAGAGCACAATTGCCTTTTAAACCACTATTGTGGGCACTTGTGGTCAACCTGGACCTATGGTCAGATTAAGTCTTTACCATTCTATGCTTGGGTTTTTAACATTTTGAAGCTAAAATTAAAGGTCTTTATATAGTTTTCCTTTATCCACATAGAAGGTAGTAACTCCAGCTTTGGTGTAGAAAATCTGTGTGAATCTAGACTTCATCACCTAAGACCTTGAGCAAGTCATTTAACTTCTCTGAGCTTTAGTTTCCTCACCTGAAAAATAAGGATGATAATACCGATCTCATTCGCTAGTTGACAGAATTAAATGAGATAACATTTGTAAAGTGTTTAGCATAATAATTGACACACAGTAAGTATTTACTAAATGGTGGCTATTATTATTATTAGATAGTATCTAGTTAGTTTTTAAATTACTTCATTATTTTTTATTTAAAAAATGACCCATCTCACTGTAAAAAAATTCAAACAATGGAGAAAGATACAGTCACTTAAAATTCTACCACTTATCTGGTGTACTTGTTAGTGAAATAAGAGAAAAACTAGGGAGCTGAGTGTGGTGGCAGATGCCCATAATACTAATGAGTTGGAAGACTGAGGTAGGGGGATTGTGAGTTCCAGGCAAGCCTTATTGAGACCCTGTGTCAAAAATTTTTCCCTTCTTTTTTTTAAATATATTTTTTAGTTGCAGTTGGGATCCAATACCTTTATTTTATTTATTTATTTTTATGTGGTGCTGAGGATCGAACCCAGTGCCTTGCATGTGCTAGGTGAGTGCTCTACCATTGAGCCACAGCCCCAGCCTCTCAAAATTTAAAAAAAAAAATTAAAAAGGGACTGAGGATGTAGCTTAGTGCTAGAGCACCCCTAGTTTCAATCCCTAGCACTTGGGCGGGGTAGAAAAGGAAAAAAGAAGAAGAAGGAATAGGGGGCGGGCAGCCTCAAGTTTGCAATGGTGCAAGACTACAGTGGGATGGAGTGGGGCTGGGGCCTCCTGAGAGGGCTTGTGCAGACCCGTGAACTCTGCCTTCACCCACCCGCAGTGCCTCCCCTGCCCTCACTGATTCCTGGTCCACCGCTAGAAGAGGGCCAGGGCCTGACGTTGGCAGCCTCCTGCACAGCTGAGGGCAGCCCAGCCCCACAAGTGTCCTGGGACACAGAGGTCAAAGGCACACCATCCAGCCGCTCCTTCACGCACTCTCGCTCTGCTGCTGTCACTTCAGAGTTCCATCTGGTGCCTAGCCGTAGCATGAATGGGCAGCCACTTACCTGCGTGGTGTCTCACCCTGGCTTGCTCCAGGACCAAAGGATCACCCACACCCTCCAAGTGGCTTGTGAGTACTTAGATGCTTGGGTAGACAGGCCTCATGGGTTATAAAAGGGTTGGTGAGACACTGTGAGACCCCCAAGTCCCTCCAGGCTGGCCAGCCTGGGTCCTGAGGCTATAATGTGTAAGAGAGTTGAAAGGTAGAAGACCTGGAGTCCAATGCCAGATAACCTTGGTGAATCACTGAAATCTCTCTGAGCTTGTGTCCTTATCTTTACAGAGGAGATTGCCTTGCTTTGCAGTTTTGTTGGGAGAATCAAATATAAACATGGAATTGAAAGTACTTTGCAAAATATACATTTTAGGTTTTGGAGGCAGATTTGGGAAAGCTCTCGTTCTGTTTACCAGCTGTTATTTAATCTTGTTAGGGTTCATTTTCTTCATCGGTGAAATGAGTATAATTATACCAACTTTATGAGATTTTGATGAAAATTAGCAACCATGAAGCAAAGCATTTCACACAGAGCTCAAAGTATAGGAAAGCTCAGGAAACAGCAGAGACTGTATTCCCAGCAGTATACATCAAGTCTCTGGGCAGAGGTGGGAGGGACCATTTTCAGCTCCAGCTGCTCTTACGTTTGGCACAAAGTAGGTCCTCAACAAATGTTTGTTAAAGAAATGATTGAACCAGGCACAGTGGCACATGCCTGTAATAACAGGAACTCAAGAGGCTGAGGCAGGAGGATCACAAGTTTGAGGCCAGCCTGGGCAACTCAGCAAGACCCCACCTCAAAATAAAAAAAAAAATAAAGATGAGCTGAAGATGTAGTTCAGTGGTAGAGCAGTCCTTGGTTCAAGCCTCAGTACTAAAAAAGAAAGAAAGGAAAGGATAAACTAGTATGATTGTAGGATTGTAGTATTGTTAAACCTTCAAAGACTCTAAAAGCATTTATTGAGCAAGTGGCTAGCACTTTGCTAGGCACCACGGGAGATCCAGAAAAAGTGTGACACTTGAGGAACTTATAGGCTCATAACTCAGGTAAAGCAATATAGATTCTGAGCTTAGGAGAGGGAACCATGTGGCCAGGAGCTGTGGGCCAAGTGTGGTGCAGCTAGGTTTGGAGGCACATGAGTAGGATGGAAAAAGTCAGGGGGAGGCTATTCCAGGCAGGGTGGGGCAGGGGGCAGGGCCCTTCGAGGAATCCCGTGATTAAAGGCATCATTCCCATGCTTTCTCCTCCCACCTCCCATTCCAGTCCTTGCTGAGGCCTCTGTCAGGGGCCTTGAGGACCAAAAGCTGTGGCATGTTGGCAGAGAAGGAGCTATGCTCAAGTGCCTGAGTGAAGGACAGCCCCCTCCCTCATACAACTGGACACGGTAAGAGGACTTACCATGGTGAGGACTAGGCTTGGGACTAGGATCATCCCCTCCCAGGGCCAGCACATGCTCATTATAGGCTGGAATCATATATTCAAACTTATGATAAGCTAGGGCACATGTTCAGACCTATACAAGAATATGCATGGTCACCAAATATTGTTGGCTTGTTCTGGGGCTTCTAGGATACATGGTCATTGGTAGAAAATAAAATGGATAAATTCTTGGCTCTTTTCCCCTAACTTTTAAATTATGAAATACAGCATAATATTAGGGATAGGGCTGCAGCTCAGTGGTAGAGCACTTGCCTAGCATGCATGAGTCACTGGTTTCTATCTCTAGCACTGGAAAACACACACACACACACACACACAAGCCCATGGTATTAAATATTAATATTTTATAAATTTAGGTGAGTGCACAAAGTGCATGAGATGAAGAAGACAGCTGGATGTTGTTACACCAACACTCATTCCTATCATTGCCACAATATTGCCAGTACCTCAAAAACACTCTCCCACTTTCTCCAGCTCCCTCAAGAGTCCTGGTTTTTCTCCCAGGGTCTGAGATGTCCAGAGACCAGAAAGAGATAGCGTGCACACATGTGTGATATCATGACAGACATGTTCTCACATGTGGGCGAATGAGCTATGCATGCTTTGTGCCTGGCACTAGGTTTGCGTGCCCACTATGCATCACAGGTGTTGGAGCCCTCAGCCACATTTTCCAAGTACCCCTGAGCCCAACTAGGGCTGCAGTGTCCTATGGTGTGGACTTTATAGCATGTGTGCCTGGTACCCAGTGCTGGATGACGTGATACCTATGGGAGAATGTGGGATGGCACGCGTGTGGATCTTCCCTGAGTGTGTGTGGGGGGTGCCCGGGTCAGGCTGGGCAGCAGGGAGAGGGGCCTCTGCCTAGACCTGCCTACGGGAGGGCGGGGCACCGTGGGAACAGCCGGCGGCTCTGGGTGACGTCATGGGGGAGGGGGGTGAGAGCTGCCTGGACATGCTGGGTGGTGGCAGCCTCAACCCGCCCCAGAAGGCACCCTTCAGCTTTCCTATCCTCCAGGCTGGATGGGCCTCTGCCCAGTGGGGTACGAGCAGAAGGGGACACTCTTGGCTTTCCCCCGCTGACCACTGAGCATAGTGGCGTCTATGTCTGCCATGTTAGCAATGAGCTTTCCTCGAGGGATTCTCAGGTCACTGTGGATATTCTTGGTAAGCATGGGGGTGGGGGATGGTTGGAGAGTAGAGACAAGGACCTGGGCCTAGGGCAAGGGGAGGGTTGGAGGGTAGTAACAGGAAGCAAGACAAAAGAAAGAATTGGGGAAAGTATTTATTTAGGGGGACAGGATGGTTTTTGCAGAGGGTCTAGCTGAGTGGGTGATTGGGGATGTGGTATACGAGGGTGGTGTGTGAGGGCATTGGGGTCGTGGTGGTTCGAGGATATGGGCATGCACTTCAGACAATGGCCTGTCTCCAGCAGACCCTCAGGACCCAGGGCAACAGGTGGATCTAGTGTCAGCATCCGTGGTGGTGGTGGGTGTAATCGCTGCCCTCTTGTTCTGCCTTCTGGTGGTGGTGGTGATACTCATGTCCCGATACCATCGGCGCAAGGCCCAGCAGATGACCCAGAAATAGTGAGTACTGGCTCTCCTTGGTGGGTAGAATTAAGCTGGGAATGAAAAGGAAGCAAGCAGAAGGTGGGACAGAACAGAGGAAAGAAAGGATACTGAGTAGCCAGACATCTGGGGAGCTTATGGACCAGAAGTGGACAGTCTTTAGGAGGTGAGAGGGGCTTGGGGCCTGGACCACAGCTGGGTGGTGGGAGCTGTTTGGCCTGAGTGAGGATGAGACATGCCAACTATGCGCACTTGTTCACACACAGGGCATACGTGCTCTGCTGCCACACTGCCACCTGCAGCCACACACTCATACCTGCAGGGCTGGCAGAGCACCCACACCATGCAGCCAGGTTTCACATAGACACCTAGGCTAGGCTCACCTTGGGTGGCCTGTTGCTACCCTCAGTTCCTGACAAGGGGGTGTCTTTCCCAGTGAGGAGGAACTGACCCTGACCAGGGAGAACTCCATCCGGAGGCTGCACTCTCATCACTCAGACCCCAGGAGCCAGGTGTGTGCCAAGGTGGGGTGTGTGCATGAGGGGTGGCTTGTGTCTGGGTGTCTATGCAGACCAGGAGCACAGTCCTCCACCAGTCTGGCTGTGACTTGGCTGGGCTGGGCTGTGGATGGGGTTGGGGAGTGTCACTGCTTTGGGACTGGGAAGACTCCTTGTAAGGGCCCCTTCACCATTAGCCTGGGGGTTGCTCTGGGAATCTACCACTAGTTCTGGGTCCAGGGTGGGGTTGGGATGGCAGTGGGGGAATGAGGTTGTATCAGAGAGGGAATGGACCTGTGGGGTTGGGGGAAGGGTGATTAGGGAGGAGGCTGGTGGGAGGACAAGTGGTGAAAAGGCTGAGGGGAGGAGGCTGAGCTCTCTTTTAACTCCTCCCCCATGTCTGGGCCCTGCAGCCGGAGGAGAGTGTAGGGCTGAGAGCCGAGGGCCACCCCGATAGTCTCAAGGACAACAGTAGCTGCTCTGTGATGGTGAGGCCCCCGGCCCCACCGGTGTTCCCACCACTCTCCTCAGGCCCCTCTCCTGGCCCCAAATGTGGTGCGTTAGCAGTCCCCTTACCAGTCCCTCGCGCCTCAGCCCTGGCTCATATGTGGCCCAACCCCGAATCTGTGTTGTGCCTTCATATTCCCTCTCCCCTTCCCTTCCCCGCGCCTAACATTTGTTCCTGGCCCCTGATCTCGGAGGCCCTGTGCCTGTGGGACAGTCATTACCCCGGCTTTGCCTGACCTCTTATCCCACCATGACCCAACCATCCCCCATTGTATCTGAATGCCCTGCTTTGGTTGCTGACTTGACCTCTGCCCTTGGTCTCCAGAGTGAAGAGCCAGAGGGCCGCAGTTACTCCACACTGACCACAGTGCGGGAGATTGAAACACAGACCGAATTGCTATCTCCAGGCTCTGGACGGGCAGAGGAAGAGGAAGATCGAGATGAAGGCATCAAACAGGCCATGAACCATTTTGTTCAGGAGAATGGGACCCTTCGGGCCAAACCCACAGGCAATGGCATCTACATCAATGGTCGGGGACACCTGGTCTGACCCAGGTCTGCCTCTCTCCCCTAGGCCTGGCTCCTTCTGCTGACATGGGGGATTTTAACTCATCTCAGGGGGGCCTCCTTAAATGCCCCTATCTCTTGAGGAAGATGCTCCCCACCCCACTGACTGCTCCATGTTTTCCTCCAATCCTTCTGTTTATTGGGAGGGCTCCATTTGAGTCTCTCCCACCGTGTGTGCAGGTCACTGTGTGTGTGTGCTTTTGTGTTTGTGTGAGCATTCACTGTGTGTGAAGGGATGATTGTCTATGGTTATATATTGTACTGTCTTGTTAAAGTCCAAGTGGACAGTGATGTGTGTGCCACAGGATTTGGGTGGCTGTGTGGGGAGTGATGTCAAGGTTTGGTTTATGTGTGATGTGACTGTGTGACCTCTGCCTGCAAATGCAGGTATTTTCCTCAGACCCCAGAGCAGTATTAATGATGCAGAGGTTGGAGGTGAGAGGTGGAGACTGTGGGTCAGATCCAGGTGTGCGGGCATAGCTGGAGCTGGAATCTAGCCTCTGAAGTGGGGGAGCTGGGTTCCCACCACTCTGGAGCCACCGGGCAAGTGTGAAGCTGCTGCCCAGGGGTCTGCCAGAGGTTTGAACTGTACACGGAAGAAGCCCTCTGCCCTCTGGTGGCCTGTGGGCCTGCTGCATGTACATACTTTCTGTAAATAAACTCACAGGGAGCTTTCAGAGCGCTACTCCAGTTCCCGTGTAAGAGAAAGAGAGAAAAAAAAATTAAAAACCTTTCGATTTATTTGCATGTTTGTTACTGGGATTGCTTACTGGGAGGCCAGCCGAATTAGGAATTCAGCAAAGCTGGACCTCACTCAGACCCCACTCAGTGGGCTAATTTCTGTGATTGTGAAAGGTGATTCTAGGGCATCTTCACCTAGGCAGTCCCTGTGGAGGGAGCCTGATGGCTGGTGACATCTGGAATTGGGGTGTGAGCCCGGTGGCTACTGGCTAAGGGAGAACAAGAAAGTCTTCTTGATCCAAACAGCCCCTCATCTTTTCCCCTAGCCCCATTCCGTTTTTTTTTAGTTGTATTCACAGTTGTTTGTGGTCCCTTAGTATCGAGGGCTCCTGGTTCCACCCTGGTGTAGGGGAGAGAGGGTAGTTCTTATAGATGGGGGAGGGTGAATGTTCAGGTGAGGGGGAGGAGGCGCCAGGAGTGAGAATGTCTCCTTTTCCCAGGGGTTTCTGAGTCATTGATTCAGGGCTCTTTTGGCAGTTTCTCTGAGTGGGGTTTGGGGTTAGATGTTTATATTTATTTGGCCTCAAACCGAATAGCAAGATTTAGGGCTATGGATGTGGCTCAATGGTAGAGTAGCTTGCTTAGCATGCCTGAGACTGAAGGTTCAATTCTTAGCACTGAAAAAATAATGAAAGAGAGAGAGAGAGAGGAAGAGGGAGGGAGAGAGAATACTGAGAACTAGTGCCTGTGTGGCTTGAACTCTGCTGGATTTCTGGACCAAAGGAGAGGCTCCCAGCCTCTGTTAGCCCAGTTGGCCCAGGACTTTGTGGACCCCAAAGATCTGGTATCCTAGTATGTACATTTTGTGTAAATATGTGCATATTTGTACATAAAATGATATTCTGTTTTAAAATAAACAGATAAAACCTGTTCTGTCTGATTTCTGTCTTCTGCCTTGAACCATAAAAGCCCTCAGAGCTTGATCCCTGTGTCAGTACCAAGTAGGGCAGGAGCCTGGATACCTGTAGCTGGGAGGGAAAGGGCAGAGAATGGCTTCCACAAGGCCTCCAATCATCTCTGAGGGTCCCCAGGTTGGGGAGTAGAGCTAAGAACCCCTTCTGGGAGAGTCAGTGTCTTAATTCAAAAACCTGTCTTGTACTGGAGACTTAAAACAACAGTTGTGTAAAATAGACAGTGGTGTACCCTTTTGACAGATAAAGAAACTGAAACCCAAGTTAAATGAACTCCACAGACTGTTAGAGCTGAAAGGATAATTTAAAGATCATCTAGTCTGTGCCCTTTATTATCATGTGTGGAAACTGGGACTCAGAGAAATAATGTGGCTTGGCTGAGGTGTGAGGCCTGTCAAAGTGGAGCCTGGGAATGCTCCCTCCTGGGTGTACTTCTCAGGCCCTGTACCACCTTCCTCCTAGGCAAACCTCAGGTCTCCACGATGGACCCAAGGATTCTGGTCTCTAGGGGTGTCAGTCACCTGCTCATGCCCCAGGCGCCATCACCCCACCCCAGGTCTCTGATGTCACCTCTCCTTGACCAATGGGTGAAGTTCCAGCAATGGGTGAGGATGTGAGTGTCAGCTACCTCCCCCACCCAGGCCCTGTGGTTGCAAAGATGCTCTAACAGGAAGCGGGTTTGAGGAGCTGCACAGCTTCCTGCCCCCCCAACCCCCCCTGCCAGAGCTGCTCAGGGCGAGGAGGGCGAGTGCCTGGCTGGGCCACGAGACACAGCTTTGTGCCAGGGTCCTGGCAACTTCCCCTTCCACAGCTACTTCCTTGTGGCTGGGGACCCAGAGGCGAGAGCTGCTGCCCGTTGCCCAGGCCACCCTCCACCTCCAGTTTGGAGCCCTGCCCCCCTGGGGCTGGGCCAAACCCAGTGGCCAGCTGGGATCCCATGGGGGACTGGTAGGGCAAAGGTCTTGGGGGACAGAGGTGGCTGGGACAGAGCCCTCCAGCCATGAAGTCTCGACAGAAAGGAAAGAAGAAAGGCAGTTCAAAGGAGCGAGTGTTTGGGTGTGACTTGCAGGAGCACCTGCAGCACTCGGGCCAGGAGGGTAAGGAGGCCAACTTGGAGATGTGGGTGGGTGGGTGGGTGGGAGGACAGGCAGCAAGCGTCTTCAACCTGAACTGGTCTGAAGGGAAGGAGCTGCTTCTGGGTGCTCCTAGAGAAGGGGGCGGCAGCCCGGGGTCATCACCCAAGACACCTATGAAGAGGGAAGATAGGAAATGTGAGGCAGAGAAGGCAAAGTGATGCCTTGGTGTAAAATTTCAGGGAGGATTAAACATTAGCACCAAAGGAGCAGTGAGAGGAGAGGACAGAGAGTTTGGAAACTCAGGAGAGGTGGACAAAACAGAGATGAGAGGATGCCAACCAAGGACAGACAGGGTCAGAAGAGGAGTGGCAGAAGGGACAGTGGATGGTTTTGGGTCTGAATGAAAGGGGACAGGAGAAAGGCCCACAGAAAGTACGAAGAAAGCACTTGAGGAGGATTAGTGCCTCCTAACTGGAGAAGAGCATCCGGGACAAGGACCTGGTCCTTTGAAATATTGTTGGGCCACAGGAGGGTATTGGGTGGGGATGGCCTCCTTTTTGGGGGGACTCCTTCTTTAGTCTTTGCAGTTCTCTGGTTTGCCCTGTACAAAGGAGAAACAGGTTCAAGGTAGAGGACAAGGGGAGAAGTGGCTGAAATGAGGAACACCGGAAGAGTGAGAGAGTTAGCTTCAGGCCTGCTTTGAAGCTGGGGTTGGAAGTTGCAAGGGAGGCTGGGTGTGGGGACTGTCGATGGAGTTCACCCATCTCCTTCTCTAAGTTTCCCTGGAGTAGGTTTGGAAGCCAGGAGGCCCAGGGATAACACTAGGATCACCCCTGTGCCTGGCATGAAGTAGCACTAAAAACCATTTCTTAACTTGATTTGAAAATAAACCAAGGTATACAGCTGCCCAGCCTGACTTACAGAGAAGGGCACGATTCTTTCCCCCTACCGCACCCCACCCCACCCCAATCTGTCATTTCCTCTTTGTCCCCTTCTCTGCTTTGGCTGTAGCCTCTGCAGTTGAGGGAGGGTGATGGTGGTTCCCAGCTCATTTCCTGCTCTTAGCCCCGCCCTTGTGTCCCCGGACACCTCCTTCCCCTTTTCTCCTCCCCAAAGGGCCCCAACTAACTTGGCCTTGGTTAAGGGAAAACCCAGGCCCCAAGGAGGAGTATTAAACAGCTGAGGCCCGCTTGTCTGCACCTTCCTCTTCTCACGGGGCAGAATGAGTACAGCAAAGCTCCCAGCATTCTCCTTTGCAAGGATTCCCCTCTAGAGTGATGATTCTTGGCCAAGGACCTCATAATTTAATTAGGCATGATGTTCTCCCAGCTCTCTGCAAACTCTCAGTACGGCCTCCTCATCCTGCCACAGCCTTTCCTGTGGTTCTCATCACCAATCCTATCTTGAAACACTGAACCCACAGAGAGCCTAGACCCCATTCCTGTAACCCTACTGGCCTCCATCTGCATTCCCCGCAGGGAAAGAGCAACTGTCTAGAGGGGATAAATATATAGCTTCTGCATCCTGATCTCAGGTGAATTCCAGAGCAGGTGAGAAGCACTTCAAGAGTAGAGAGATCTTGGGCACCAGAGAAGTAGTAGCAGCCCCTTCGGCTCCCTCAGCTCTTTGAGACATAGAGAGGTGAAAGGACAGCTGCGTGCGGTGGCACATGTCTGTAATCCTAGCTTGGAAAGCTGAGGTAGGATGATGGAGAGTTCAAAGCCAGCCTCAGCAAAAGGAGGCATTAAGCAACCTAGTGAGACCCTGTCTCTAAATAAAACACAAAACTGAGCTGGGGATGTGGCTCAATGGTCAAGTGCCCCTGAATTCAATCCCTGGTACCTCTCTTCTCCATAAAAAAAAAAAGTGGAATGACAGAAGGAAGCTGGCTTCTCAGCAAAAGACCCATCAAAAAATGATGGCCCAGACCAGGGAAATCTGCTTCTGGTGAATTGATCCACTCTCTGATGGTCTTGCTTTCCTCTCATCTCAGCTCTCTCTCAGTTCTTTGCCCCCAAATGGGTTTCTTTATTCCCAACCTATATGCATTGAGTTTTTCCTTTTCCTAATCTTTATCTCTTTGGTACCTTGTTCAGATTTCAGATTTGCCAGGTCTCTAGGATTCAGGCCCTCTTCTTTGACACAACCCCCATATCCTTGATATCTCCATTCCTTTGACATCATCACCCCAATGTTATCTCTAACTTCTATCTCTGACCTCATCGCTGATCACAATCTCCTCAAGTCCCTCATCTCTCTGGCCCTGTATCTCCTCCCTCATCTCCTGACCCATTTCCTCTATGGCTCATAACTCCATAACTTCTTAGTTTCTTCTTCTTTTTTTTTTTTTTTTGGTAATGGGGATGGAACCCAGGACCTCCTTCCTGCAAGCTAGTCAAGCACTCTCCCACTGAGCTACATCCCAAGTCTACTCCTTAGTCTCTTGCATGCTCTTGGGGGCATTCTCTGGAGATTCAAAATCAACCAAGAAGAACAGGGTAGGAAAGAGCTAGTTTGGCCATTGTTCATGTGAGAAGGACCTGGGGGTTTAAGTGATAGTAGAGTAATTAACAGAGTAATTCATAAATATTCCATCCTGAAGGCATGGATGGTGAACGGTAGGGCCGGTACTACGGTAAGGCCGGAGAGGTGATGAAGGCACTTAAGGAAGGAAGTTCTCCACTCTTAGGGGCAAGTGCCTCATTCTTTAGGCGGTATCCACTCTCAGGACCCTGCAGGACCACTATCAGCACTTGCACTGTCTTGGATGAGCACTTCCTTAAATTTTGTACCCTCGATGATTCCATTGTCATATCCAATCCCTGGCTGTGGTGGGAAGGAGTCTGAAGGGTCTGAAAACCAGGTCATGTGAGGAGTGTTGAAAGATAGTGGTTGATGGATTTATTGGCCTTTTCCTTCATTCCATATTTCTATCATACTTTGTTCCACAAAGAGCTTGGAATGACTTCCAAAATTCAACACAGGATAAATAAATACCCGAAGCATTTGGATTGAAGGGAAAACAAGAAGATCAGCACCCAGAAATATATATCAGCTGGTTCTATATGGTTCTTAGAGGTGGGCTCTGAGCTTCCTCATGGCTAAAGACTCGCAAGGCCCATAAGAAAAAAGAATAGTTGGGCTAGGAGAAACACAGTTTTATTGTGTGTGTGTGTGTGTGTGTGTGTGTGAGAGAGTGATGTTGTATTTTTTTCTTACAGTGACAAGTTAGAAAGATTTCTATGAAATTCCTAGTTAATAGGATCCAATGTTTTTGTCATAGGCAATATTCTTTATTAAGTTTTCAAGGGATGTTAATGATTCTTACAACTGATTAATTCATTGAGTCATTTAACAAACATCTATTGAGTACCTGTTCTGTTCATTACTGTGCTAGATACTGGGAAGATGCTCCCATTTTCCATAATGCCCAGATCCAAATAAACTAACAAAAACTAATTATAACAAAGTACAACAACCACTATAATGCCGATATGAGCAAAGGACTATAGAAACTGTACATATAAGAAAATTATGGGTAATGTTTTGTTTTTCTTTTGTGCTCCTAGGGATTGAACTCAGGGCCTCACATGTGCTAGAGCCCTATCATTAAGCTATACCCCCCAGGCCTGTGTTGTTTCTGAGACAGGGTCTTGCTATATTGCCTAGACTCACCCAAATTTTTGGTCCCAAGTGATCCTCCTTAACTTTCTGAGTAGCTGGGATTACATGCATGTGCCATTATGGAGGTGGCTAGGAGGTGCTTTTGAAATGTCTTTTAAGGGATGCATAGGTGTTTGCTGGGCAGAGTCAGAGGGGAGGATATTTCCAGGAAGAGAATAACGTAAGTGTCTTTGTCAATTTTGTATTACTATCACAAAATACCTGGGCTGGGAACTTATAAAGTAAAAAGGTCCATTTGTCTCATGATTATGGTGGCTGGAAGATTCAAACAGCATGGTGCCAGCTGTGTCATAATATGGTAGAGAAACTGTGTCATAATATGGTAGAGAAGTGGAAAGGAAACTGGCTGTATGCAGAAAGGCCAAGTGTGTGGGGTGTCCTTGCTTATAACTACTTTATAACTACCTGCTCTTTCTCTCTCTTTTTTCTTTTTTGGAGCTGGGGATTGAACCCAGGGCTTTGTGCCCAAGGCAAGCACTCTACCAACTAAGGCCCTAAGCAACATAGCTAGACTAATCTCAAAATAAAAAATAAAGGGCTGAGATATAGTTCTGTTCAGAACTAATCCAGTCACACAAGACTTAACCCACTCCCAAGATGCAGTTTTAATCCATTCATGAGAGTTGATTCCCCATGATTTAATTACCATTTGCTAGGTTCCACCTTTTAAATGTTCCACCACCTCAAAATCACAACAGTGGAGACAAGCCTTCTAGCATAAGACCCTTTGCATGACAAACCATATTTAAACCATAAGCAGTAAGTACCAAGACTTTTAAATTTACTAGCAAAGGGCTGGATGATAGCGTTTATCATTGGATCTGAGAATGGAGAGGTGACTGGACCTGGTTTGTGAAAGATCTTATATACCAGGCTGAAGAGTTCACATTTTATTCTGAATCCTAAGGTAAGCAATGGGTACTTGAGTGGGGTGGGGCAGGGTGCAGGTAGCAAGAGCAGTGAAGCGCTTTGGAAAGATAACTGGCTTCTAGTGCACATTAGACCGATAAACTGTTCATCACCACTTTCACGCAGATATACGTAAGAACCCACCATGAGAAGTGCAGAGCCGATTGAGGGGAACAGAGTGTCAAAAATAATTATAAGACCATATGACTGAAGCTATACTGAAAGCCCACACCAAGGGCTTATAGAGCTGCCAAGAAGAAAATAATTAGTTCTGCCTGGGAGGGAGGGGGCTTTTTAGGAGGAGGGTGGATCTTGTGGGATTGGGATTCAACAAAAGTCTCTTGGGGCTGGGGATGTGGCTCAAGCGGTAGCGCGCTCGCCTGGCATGCGTGCGGCCCGGGTTCGATCCCCAGCACCACATACCAACAAAGATGTGGTGTCCGCCAAGAACTAAAAAATAAATATTAAAAATTCTAAAAAAAAAAAAAAAAAAGTCTCTTGAGGACCTATTACATCTGACACCATGCCAGAGAATATGAGGAATACAAAATGGATCATATTTAGATCTTGTCCTTAAGGAGTTACAGTATAGTGACAAGGTCACTATTGAGAATTCAACTTGTTATGCTTTTGGATTTGAATTCTGGCTTTATCTGGGTGCTGCTGGGTACTGGTTATTTCTTTGATCCTCAGTTTTCTTTTCTGTAAAACAGGGAATAGAGGGCCTGATTTATAAGACCAAATGACAGCAAAATTATGAAGCAGAGCATTGCTTGACACCCAGTTGCTTCTCTCCTGCACTGGCCTATTAGAAACGTGGTCACTATTTCATGTACTTTCCTATGACAGAACTAATAACCTTGAACTTTCTTTGTTTTTTCAATATTTAATTAGTTGTTGATGGACCTTTATTTATTTATATGTGATGCTGAGAATTGAACCCATTGCCTCACACATGCTAGGCAAGTGCTCTACCATTGAGCACAATCCCAGCCCCTAATCCTGAACTTTCTTACTATAAGGGATATTTCAGAATAATCTCCATCAAACTGGAGCATAGTGGTAGACCAAGCTACTTGGGAGGCTGAGGCAGGAGGATGGCTTGAGTCCAGGAGTTTGAAGCAACATAGTAAGATCTAGTCTTCAAAAATAGATTAGATAGATAGATAGACAGATAGATAACAACAACAATCTCCATCAGCTCTGTTCCATTTTGTTTGGGAAAACTAATGTCCTTTCATCTTGTACAGAATGCCACATCAATGTACTTTCACCACCAGTCTTTTGCTTTCCCACCCCTACTAACCAGATTGCTGCCCCTTTAAAAATTCGGGAGCAGCATTTGTAATTACGAGAGAGAGAAATTTCCCAATTCAAAAAGGGTAGAAATGAAAGGAATAGGCAGTATGGAGAGGTGGTGAACCCTCCTTCACTGGAGGGGTGTATGCTGAGGCTCTGGACTAATGGGCTGGGGACTACTGAGAGGTTGGCGCGTTGGAGTTGAAGACTGTAGAATTTTGCTGACAAGTTTTAACTACATGAACTTTGCTTTTAATTTCCTTAAAACCCTTTCCCTGATGCTTCTGTTTCTTAACCCCACCCCCTTTACAATCTCTGGCCTCCTAGATTTTATTAATTTTTTGGTACAGGGAATTAAATTTATTTATTTATTTATTTAGTACAGGGAATTGTATCCAAGGGTAATTTACCACTGAGCTACATCCCTGGCCCTTTTAAATTTTTATTTTAAAATGGGTTCTTGTTAAGTTGCCCAGGCTAGCCTCAAACTTTCAATCCTCCTGCCTCTGCCTCCTGAGTAGCTGGGATTACAACTTTCTGATTTTTCTTTCTCTGCCTATCTGTGTCCCCAGTGCCTCAGGTATTAAAGAGCTGTGCAGAATTTGTGGAGGAGTATGGAGTGGTGGATGGGATCTACCGTCTCTCAGGGGTCTCCTCCAACATCCAGAAGCTCCGGTGAGTCAGAAAAGTAAAAGGGCTCTGTGGCCAGGAGGCCAGGGAGCCAGAGCCCCTGGAAAGAGCTGCTGGGGAGAGCAGAGAAGAGGGGTGAGGGAGAGTGGGGAGAAGGAAGCATAAATGCTAAGTACTGTTATAGGGAGAAGCTCTAAGGTATACACACACACACACACACACACACACACACACATAAATATACAATAAATATACAATTCCATAAATATACAATTCCTACATACACCCACTCAACTTTTTATAAGAATTTAGAGGAGCTGGGATTGTGGCTCAACAGTAGATTTCTTGCCTAGCATATGTGAGGCACTGGGTTCAATCTTCAGTATCATATATAAATAAATCCATCTACAACTAATTTTTTTAAAAATTAGATATAATTAACATATCTTCAAATTTACCATTTAAAAAGGTACATTTCAGCTGGATGTAATAGTGCATACCTGTAATCCCCGTGACTTGGGACACAGAGGCAGGAGGATCAGAAGTTCCAAGTCAGGCTAGGCAACTTAGTGAGCGAGACTCTGTCTCAAAGTAAAAACTAAAGAGGGCGGCAAATGTAGCTCAGTGATAAAGAGCCTCTGGGTTCAATCCCCAGAACTAGAAAAAAAAAAAAGTACAATTCAGTGGTTTTTAGCGTATTCACAACATCTCATAACCATCTAATAATTCCAGAATATTTCACCATCCCTAAAAGAAACCTTATACCCATTAGCAGTCACACCACATTCACCCTTCACTGAGCCAGTGGCAACTTGCTTTCTGTCTCTATGGATTTGCTTCTATTGGACATTTTATATAAATAAAATGATTCATTATGTGTCTTTGTGTGTCTGGTTCTTCAAGGTTTCAAGGTTCATGTATATGATAGAATGTACCAGTGCTTCATTCCTTCATATGGTTGAACACGTTCCCATTTTGTGTGTGTGTGTGTGTGTGTGTGTGTGTGTTTTGGGGGGGTGGTACTGGGGATTGAACCCACAGGTGCTTAACCACTGAGATACATCCCCAGCCCTTTTTATTTATTTATTTTTTTTATTTTGAGAAAGGGTCTTGCTAAGTTGCTTAGGGCCTCACTAAGTTGCTGAGACTGGCCTCCAACTTGTGGTCCTCTGGCCTCAGCCTTCTGATCACTGGGATTATAGGCTTATACCATGTCCCATTGTATAGTTATCTCACATTTTCTTCATCAGCTCATATTTTTGACCATTTTGAATAATTCTGCAGTAAACATTTTCGGTTCTTTTGAGTCTATGGTAATTTTGTGTTGAATTTTGTTTTCTGGTTTTGAACTGGGACTTGAACTCAGGGTTGCTTTACCACTGAGTTATAGTCCCAGTCCTTTTTATTGATTTATTTATTTTTTATTTTTTAGACAGGGTCTCACTATGTTGGTGAGAGTCTGGCTAAATTGCCCACCCTGACCTCAAACTTGCAATCCTCCTGCCTCAGCCTCCCAAATTGCTGGGATTACAGGTCTGCAACATCATGCCCTGCTCCATGTTGAACTTTTTAAATAACTGTTTTTATAGCAGATGTATCATTTTAAATTCCCACCAACAAAGCACAAAATTCCAATTTCTCCACATCCCTGCCAACATTTGTTACTGTGTCTTTTTTATTATAACCATTTTGGTGGGTGTGAACTAATATTTCATTGTGATTATATTTGTATTTCCCTAGTAGCTCATGATGTTGATGTCTTTTCATGTGCTTAGTGGCCATTTATATTTCTTCTTTGGAGAAATGGCTACCTAAAACTTGGTCTGTTTTTTTAAATTGTGTTATTGTTTTATTTATTTATTTGTTTGTTTGCTTATTTATTTTTGTGTGGTATTTGGGATTGAACCCAGGTCTTTATATGTATTATGCAAACACTTTATCACTGGGCTACATCTTCAGCATGCTTTTTTAAAAAATTAATAACTTTATTTTACATATATATGTAAATTTAAAACATTTATTTTATGTGATGCTGAGGTTTAGACCCAGTGCCTCACATGTGCTAGGCAAGCGCTCTACCACTAAGCCACAACCCCAGCCCTCCTTAGTCCATTTTATCTTTTATTTTGAAACAGGGTCTCACTGGTTTCACAGGCTGGCCTTGAATTTGCAATCCTCCTTCCTTGGCCTCCTGAGTAGCTGGGACTATAGGCCTGTGCCAATGTACCCAACTTTAGTTAATTGATCAATTATTTTTTATAAATTAATTTGGGTACTAGGGATTGAAGCAAGGGGCACTCTACCACTGAGGTCATCCCTAGCCCTTTAAATTTATTTATTAAATTTTTAAATTTTGAGACAGGGTCTCTCTAAATCACCCAGGCTAACTTTGAACTTATGATTTCTCCTATCTCCCTCTTGAATCACTGGGATTACAGCTGTGCACCATCATGCCCAACTTTGAGTTTTTTAAAAATCATTAAGCCAATCTTAGTGGTACATGCCGTAATCCCAGCAATTCCGGAGGCTGAGGCAGGAAAATTGTAAATTCAAGGATTGCCTGGGCAATTTAGTGAGACTCTGTCTCAAAATAAAAAATAAAAAGGGCTACCAATATAGCTCAGTGGTAAGGTGCCTTTGGATTCAACCCCAGTACCAAATAAAATAAAATAAAATCTTGGATCCATAAGAATAATTTTTATGTTTTGAATACTAGACCTTTATCAGATAAAAGATTTGTAAATATTTTCTCCCATCTGTGGATGGTCTCCACTTTTTTTTTTCCAGTGCTGGTGATGGTACTTTCTTTTTTTTTCTTTTTTGGTACCAGGGATTGAACTCAGGGACACTTGGCCACTGACCCACATCCCCAGCCTTATTTTGTATATTATTTAGAGGCAGGGTCTCACTGAGTTGTTTTAGTACCTCACTTTTGCTGAGGCTGGCTTTGAACTCATGATCCTCCTGCCTCAGGCTCCCCAGCTGCTGGGATTACAGGTGTGCATCATCATCATCAAACCGAACCATGTTTCTTTCTAACAGTTACACCCATTCTTTTTTTTTTTTTTTTTCAGTTTTAGGTGGACACAATATCTTTATTTTATATTTATGTGGTGCTGAGAATCGAACCCAGTGGCTCACACATGCTAGGCGAATGCGCTACCACTTGAGCCACATCCCCAGCCCCCACACCCATTCATTTTTAACCAGAAGTACACAGTTAAGTCTACTACCCACATCTACTGACTCCTACGTACCCCTACATTGCTACTCACATACACTGTGACATCTGACTGTCCCTGTTCTTGCATAAATCCACTTACCCATCCACATACCTGTCTTCACCTCTCATCTACACATCAACATGTACAATATATACAGTGCCTCATACTTGCTGCTCCCCAACCTTCTTCCTCCTTGTCCCACAAATATTGACCCATGACCCCGCCTGGAGCTCATCTCTATAGCTTCCACCTCTCCCCACATTTCCCCTCATCTCTACCACTCCTGACCACTCTGCACCTCCCCAGGCAGGAATTTGAGACAGAACGGAAGCCAGACTTGCGGCGGGATGTTTATCTCCAGGACATTCACTGTGTCTCCTCCCTGTGCAAGGCCTATTTCAGAGAATTGCCAGATCCCCTGCTTACCTACCGGCTCTATGACAAGTTTGCTGTGAGTTGGGAGGCAGGGTGGGTGGAAGACAGGGCTCAGGGACATATGCTTTGTCTTCGGCATCCCAGTGTGTCATGAGCCAACCAGAGTCCTAGTGATCCAGAGTGACAGAGACCAAAGAAGAGCATTTTTTTTTTTTTGGGGGGGGGAAAGATACTTTCTTTTCAAATCTCTGAGCTCCTGCTACTTCTGTCCTCCCCACTCTCTTCTCTTAATTCTCTCCTCCACTGTGCCCTTCCCCCAAGGCCTGTGGACTGCACGTAGCATTGTGGTAAGACTTGGGAAGGTAGAGGTCACATTGTCAGAGCTGAAAGACCCTTGGAAAGCACCCACAACAGAGCTTCCCTATACTCAGGAGAAGAAGAACACTTTGTAGAAGTCAAAACTTCTTCAGGGATGTCCCTCCTTTTATTGTAATTGTATGTGGAACATCTTTTGAATGAGAAAACACATGACAAAAACAGATTTCTGAATTGAGTAACACTTTTAAAAATAAGCTGCACTTTATTGTGCCTGAAAGCATTGAGAGACCCTGTTCAAGCAGCAACACCCTGCTCAGTCCACACAGAATAGACTGGGTGGCTGTGGGCCTTCCTCAACACCAGGACAACCTGTAGTCCCTGGGGGTACACAGAGCGTAGGACCATGGAAATATCCCTATGCTAGAGTTTTACTGTTGAGAAAGTTGAGACAGCAGTAGTGGTCTCCCAAGGTCTCAAAACTATTTAAGTAGCATAACCAAGATTTGGTTACTGTCTTTGTGGGCCTCAAATTCTGAGCTCCTTCTAGGATGTCAAGGTAAATTGGGGATGCCTTGGTAAATTGGCGTGGGGGCAGTGTGTGGTACAGCACAGCTTATTTCTGAGTGTGGCTTTCTGGGTCACTGACTATTGTTTCTTTCACCCTTCTCCCTTCATCAGGAGGCTGTGGCCGTTCAGTTAGAGCCTGAGCGCTTGATCAAGATTCTAGAGGTGCTTCGAGAACTCCCTGTCCCAAACTGCAGGTGTGTGGGTCTCCACCCCCTACGCCCAGGGTCCTGACTTGCCCCTGACAACCCAGTCTCTCTCTACTAGAGCCTTGATTTGTCCCTCTCAGCTCCCAGGTACCAGCTGGAGCCCTGCCCTGGGTTCCCTGTGTGACCCCTGCCCCTCTTTCTGCAGGACACTGGAGTTCCTTATGCGGCACTTGGTGCACATGGCTTCATTCAGTGCCCAGACCAACATGCACGCCCGCAACCTGGCCATCGTGTGGGCCCCCAACCTGCTGAGGTGAGCACACTGTGAGCAGCCTGTGGGGTTCCTGGGAGAGAATAGCTTCAGAGTGGCTGCTCCCAGGATTGGGTGTGGCTGTGTTTGGAAAGTAGAGAAGGGTGTGGAGTCTCATGAAGGCCAGTGAGAAAGGACAGATCAGAATTACATTAGGTGGGTGGATGCAGTGGCGCACACCTGCGGTCCCAGCAGCTTGGGAGGCTGAGGCAGAAGGATTGCAAGTTCAACAGCCAGCCTCAGCAACTTAGGAAGGCTCTAAGCAACTAGCAAGACCCTGTCTCAAAATTTAAAAAAATAAATAAATAAATAAAAGGGGCTAGGGACATGGTTCAGGACATGGTTAAGAACCCCTGGGTTCAATACCTGGTTCCACAAAACAACATCAACAAAACAATTTAAAAAATTTACATTGAGTGGGATGGATCCCACCCATTTAACCCCTTTTCTGAGATCAAGTAAAGTCCATAATGGCAAGACCTTTTTTGTTTGTGTTTTCTTATACTATAGCGTTGAGTTCAGGGACTGAAATATGATAGGCCCTTGCCAAATGTTTATTAAGCAAATCTTAGAGTCTATTGGAGAACTGGCCTGCTTATCACTATGGTACAAGGCATTATGAATTATAGTACTTCCTGTAGTTTGCCTTGTACCACAAGCAAGGAAATATTCAAAGAAAGTAAAATTAAGGCCGGGCATGGTGGCACAGGCCTGTAATCTCAGCTACTTGGGAGACTTAACAGGAGGATTAACAGTTTGAGGCCAGACTGAGCAATTTAGCAAGACTCTATCTCAAAATAAATAATAAAGGACTGGGGATGTAGTTCAATGGTAGAATACCCCCGGGTGCAATCCCTGGTACTGGGAAAGAAAGAGAAGAAAGAAAAAAAAAGAGAAAAAAAGGAAAGAAGGAAAGAAAGAAGGAAGAAAGTAGAGAATAGTTTTAAGTCTAAGAAGGCTTCCTGGAGGAAGTGGCATTTGATGCTTGAATCACCATATGGCTTAAGAGATGGAGATGGGGTTAAGGGCAAAAAGGGAGGGAGTATAAGGTATTTCAGGGAGAATCTGGGTGGTAAAATATGGTGGCATTAGAGGAAGAATAACTCCACACCTTCATAGGTCTAAGGACATAGAGGCCTCAGGCTTCAATGGGACAGCAGCCTTCATGGAGGTGCGGGTACAATCCATCGTTGTCGAGTTCATCCTCACCCACGTGGACCAGCTCTTCGGGGGTGCTGCCCTTTCTGGTCAGTGTCCTTTCTGCCCACCATGTATCACCATTCTCTGTCTAGTGAATTATGTCAGAGTTATTAAAAGTATTGAAGATCAACTATTTTGCCAGGCACAAGGACGCACGCCTGTAATCCCAGTAGCTCAGAAGGCTGAGGCAGGAGGATTGTGAGTTCAAAGCCAGCCTCAGCAACAGCGAGGCACTAAACAACTCAGTGAGACCCTGTCTCTAAATAAAATACAAAATAGGACCAGGGATGTGGCTCAGTGGCCAAGTGCCCCTGAGTTCAATCCCTGGTACCTCCCCACACAAAAAAAGATCAATTAGTTCAGTTTTCCCATTTCGCAGGTGGGAAAAAAATGAATCTCTTAGAGAAATGTTGGTATTGGTCAGATGGAGAAGATCCTAAAGAGACAATAGTGCAGTTAGGATTTGAGCAACCCTCTTCTGTTGTTGGCCCAGGACATAGTTTGACCTCTGAACCACCATCCCGACTCCTAAAACTACTGATGGTTCATACTCACCCCGCAATCCACCAGGCCAATGTCCTGGGATTTCTTGTCCCTCTTTGTTCATGAGGACATCCTCTTGCATATCTAGCCATGAAAGAACTATATCCAGGGGCCTCTGAATATACCTCTATCCTGGGAGTTGGTTAGGGGAAATGAAGGGCTGGGTACTGAGGTCTCTCTTGGCTCTCTTCTTGGCTGGCCAATTATTTTTCTTTTTCTAGGTGGTGAAGTGGAAAGTGGATGGCAATGTCTTCCAGGGGCTCGGGCATCAGGTAGCCCCGAGGACCTCATGCCCAGGAGTCTACCCTATCACCTGCCTAGTGTCCTACAGGCTGGTGATGGCCCCCCCCAGATTCGGCCCTACCATACTATTATTGAGATAGCAGAGCACAAGTAAGGCCTCCTCCCTGGGCCCTCCTCCTTTGTACTGGTCACCAGGCTTCCACCTCTAATTATGTCTCCATTATCTTTAGGAGGAAGGGGTCTTTGAAAGTCAGGAAGTGGAGGTCTATCTTCAACCTGGGTCGCTCTGGCCATGAGACAAAGCGTAAACTTCCACGGGGGACTGAGGACAGAGGTAAGTCTGGGGATTTTGAGGGAGCTCTGTCAAGGTTGGGTAAGGCACTGGCTCTATGCATGTCACCTGTCTTGCAGAGGACAAATCCAATAAGGGGACACTGCGGCCAGCCAAAAGCATGGATTCACTGAGCGCTGCAGCTGGGGCCAGTGATGGTGAGTGTGGTTGTGCACTCTTGTGGGTGTACTTGTGTGTGCAGCACAGGCCTGAGTGCATCTATAAGTGTGGCCAACAGAATTCACTAATTAATGAGTGCCTGTATAGTGATAGATGTCAAGTTTACATGGTGAGCTTATTGCTTAATCTGTGGGTGGGCTCATGAGTATACACAAAGGGACCATGTAAAGTGTGTGTGTGTGTGTGTTAGTGATGCCATTGACTGTTATCTGCAGGAAGGGAAGGGAGTCCCTAGGTATATTTGGATGGGGCAACCTTTGACTCACTGGCTGGGTGGAGAGTTTGCAGTAGTGGCCAATGGAAGCTGGGCCTGGTACCTTCCAGATTTTTCTGCCTCTTAAAGTCCAAGAAAGCAGAGCATTCTCCAGAGTCTTCCAGAAGTGGCTAGGCCCCTTGGAGCTGAGATTGTTGCCTACCTGGCTTTCTTTCTCTTTCACAGAACCGGAGGGGCTGGTGGGTCCCAGCAGTCCCCGGCCAAGCCCACTGCTGTCTGAGAACTTGGAGAATGATTCCATGGAGACGGTAGAGGGTGAACAGGAGCCTGAGGCAGAGGCACCAGGTAGCACAAACTCTGAGCCAGGCACACCACGAGCTGGACGGTCAGCCATTCGGGCTGGGGGCAGCAGCCGTGCAGAGCGCTGTGCTGGTGTCCACATCTCAGACCCCTACAACGTCAACCTCCCACTGCACATCACCTCCATCCTCAACGTGCCTCCAAACATCATCTCTAATGTATCCTTGGCCAGGCTCACCCGTGGTCTTGAGTGCCCTGCTCTACAGCCCCGGCCAACCCCTGCCTCTGGCCCTGGCCCTGGCCCTGGCCTTGGCCCTGGACCCCCAGGTAAGGACCCAGATTTTCCAGGACCAGAAAGGGGACTAGAACTTTAGGCTGAAGTTCTGATACTTAGGATTCACCCTGGAAAAGGCAGAGGCCTCAGCCCTTAGGTTGGTTGCCTTTGGCTGCCTCTGTGGATTTAGAGTTTAGGAATTCAGTAATATTATCAAGTTGTATGAAGTCCATGGACAGGGTATCCCTGGAAGCCTTAAGACACTGATATACTCAAGAATGGAGGTCTGTGTTGGACACATAAAGCATGGATTTTAATACAAGTGTAGAAATATATGATAGATGATGGTAATGATCACAGTAACATTAATACTAACAGCTAACATTTATTAAGGGTTAATTATATATTAGGGTTGTGTTAGGTACCTTGTGGACATTAACTCCTTTCAATTCTCATTTATATGTAGGTATTATTGTTATCCTTATAGTAGTGATACCTGAAACTACGGTTAAGCAATTTGCAGTTGATTTAGGTAGCAAGAGGCAGGGCTGGGATTTGATCCTTGCTCTGAATCCACTTCCTAAGGTATCACTGATAAGAAGTCCTGAGGCAGCACAGGAGAGGGTAAGGACATGGGCTATAGAGTTAAGTAGATGTGGGTTCATATTTCTGCCATACTACTTATTAGCTATGTGATGTTGGACAAATAGTTTAATCTCTGAGACTCAGTTTTATCATATGTAAAAGAGGACAGTACCCTAGGTAATTGTTTTGTAGAGAAAGTAAGACAACATATCGTAAAACAGAAAGCACAGTGCTTGGCACCTGGTAGGGGCTTAATACAGCTATAAGCCAATATCCCAGTAGTTAGGGATATTGGTCATAAATACTGTGAAGTGCCTCCATTGGGAGTTTCAAACTTCTACTGTATCAATGCTAGGAAGATCCACATTGGAAATGGCCAGGGCTATTCTTGAATTTTGTATTCCTGGAACTACCTCTTCCTCAACAGATGAGAAGTCGGAGGCAAGTCCAGCCCCCAGTCCCCCGGCTGACTCAGGCCCTGAGGACATGACTCCTGCCCTGGAGGATTCCCTGTCCCAGGAGGTGCAAGATTCCTTCTCCTTCCTAGAGGACTCAAGCAGCTCAGAGCCTGAGTGGGTGGGGGCGGAGGATGGGGAGGTGGCCAAGGCAGGAGCAGCAGGAGCAGCCTTCTCCCCTGGGGAGGACGACCCTGGGATGGGCTACCTGGAGGAGCTCCTGGGAGTTGGGCCTCAGGTAAGGAGGAACCATACTGGGGTTGGGGATGGTATGAAGTTCAGAGGGTGGACAGGGCTGCCTGGTCCTGAGCCACAATATTGTGCCTACAGGTGGAGGAATTCTCTGTGGAGCCACCCCTCGATGACCTGTCTCTGGATGAGGCACAGTATGTCCTGGCTCCCAGCTGCTGTTCCCTGGATTCTTCTGGCCCCAGGCCTGAACTGGAGGAGGAAAATGGGGAGGAAGTCTTTTTGAGTGCTTATGATGACCTAAGTCCTCTTCTGAAACCTAATCCCCAAAACTGGGAGGGTGCAGGAAATCTGGAGGAAGAGGCAAAAGAGTGTGGAAGTCAAGATTCTGAAAAGGCTGAAGAAGAGCAGGCATGCTGGGAAACTGGGAAAGACAAGAAGGCTGAGCCTGGAAGCACATTTGGCACCAGGGAAGAGGCTGAGGGGAGTCCAGAGACTGAGATGGAGGTTGATAAGGTTGGTGAGGAAGGAGAGGAGGCTGATGGAAGCCAAGAGATGATAAGTTTGGAAAAAGAGAGTGGGGAAGAGACAGAAGCCAAGGGAAAGAATTCTAAAGGTCAGAAAGAGGTTGAAAGTACCAAGGAAGCTAAGGGTGTGGAAGAACAAAGAGAAGAACAAGATAAAGACAAGGAGAAGAAAAGAGAGATTGAGAGAGGAGAGGCCAAGCAAGAAGGAGAGGGAGCCCCAGCAGAATCTGGAAGGGACTCAGCGAACAGGGCTCAGGAACAACTGATTTCTGAGGGGAGCTGGGAAGTTGTACACAAACAGGAGGCTGAGGGAGGCAGAGAGGATGAAGTCAAAAGACAGAGGGGGAATGAGAACCACAAGGAAAGAGAAGACCAAGAACGTGGTGAAGATAGCAGAAGTTCAGAAGCATCAGTTGATGGAGGAGATGGGGAGGTTATTAGGGAGCGGGAGAGTGGGGACGGAGAGGCGGAGGGAGAACAGAAGGATGGAGGTGACCATTTAAAAGAAGGGATCCTCTTTGAAGGGCCAGTTATAGAGTCTCTGGATGTTGATAGTACCAAAGAGGGCAACGCCCAGTCTTCTGAGATGGAACAGGCAGCCTTACAGCCACCCCTGCTAGAGGGGATGGAGCCTCAGGGACAGCCTTGTTCAGAAGGCTGTGATGTATGTCCCTGTGTCCTCAACTCAGCTGGAGGTGTGGGCATGCGCCTGGCTTCTACCCTGGTTCAGGTCCAACAGGTCCGCTCTGTGCCTGTAGTGCCCCCCAAACCACAGTTTGCCAAGACGCCCAGTGCAATGTGTAGCAAAATCCATGTGGCACCTGCAAATCCATGTCCAAGGCCTGGTCGGCTTGATGGGACACCGGGGGAAAGGGCTTGGGGGTCTCAAGCTTCCCGAGCCTCTTGGAGAAATGGGGGCAGTCTTTCCTTTGATGCTGCTGTGGCACTGGCTCGGGACCGCCAGAGGACTGAGGCTCAAGGAGTTCGTCGGACCCAGACCTGTACTGGGGGTGGGGACTATAGCATCATTCCCAGAAGCTCCCCCTGTAGCTTGGTCTCTGACCATTCCCCTCGGCCCCTTAGCTGTCTAGGACTCCCACCTGAAGGCACAGAAGGGTCTGGGCCCCCAAGTCGGTTTAGTCTGCCCCCTAGAGAACCCCAGCTTCCCGACACCCTTACATCACCCCAGCGTCGATCATATGCATTTGAAACACAGGCTAACCCTGGAAAAGGTAAGGGACTGTGATTAGAATCCGACCATTGGACAAAGGAGGCCAGTAAGTTATCTTGAATCCCTGGGATCCCTCAATAGCTGTCTCTTCTGCATCCTGAGCAGCTATAGTACCCCACTCTATCATAGGCTTTGGTTCTCCAGCTACTCTCTTTAATGACTATGGGAGGCACTGCCTTGATGATTTTACCTGAGCTTGTCTCAGACAGAAAGCACTATTTCTTAGAAGAGAGTCCCAAGAAAGTAAGATCCTCCTCCCACAAAGTGTGTCCACTGACCAAATGAATATAGGGCATAGAGAAAACTTAGAGGCTTCTTAAAAGTGAAGAATGAAGGGGGAATTCCAGTCAAATGGCTGCCCTCTTCTGAGGCTATGAACTTCTGTTCATGGAATCCCAGTGTAGAAGCAGGAAACACAAGGCCAGGTCAGAGCCTTCCATACACAAACACTTCTAGAATTGCCCATCCCTACTTTGCTCCTAGACCCTTGGTTATCTCCTAATCCTCTTGGTTCCATGTTAGGACGAAGCTATCCAAGCAACTCTCTGAAGTCTTCAGTGTTTGTTGAAGCACTAGACCCACTCTCAGCCTCCAATCACCTTGCAAGAGACAATCCTGTAAAGATCTCCTTGCCTGGGCTGGGGATGTGGCTCAAGCGGTAGCGCACTTGCCTGGCATGCATGTGGCCTGGGTTCGATCCTCAGCACCACATATAAACAAAGATGTTGTGTCCACCGATAACTAAAAAATAAATATTAAAATTTTCTCTCTTAAAAAAAAAAAAGATGTATTCTTACATTAAAAAAAAAATCTCCCTGCCCTTTTTTCCTTTGGAATAACTTCCTTCCATTTTAGGAAAGGGGAAAGTTGTCACTCAGGTCCAGGAATTGCATGTCCATACACTCTAGTAAGGGTGAATGTCTCAAAATAAAAACTGTATTTTTACATTTAAAGAGTGTGAGGACTCTATTTTTTTTTTTTTTTAAAGTCTTGGGCGATAGATATATTTTCACTTATTTGGTCAAATGTCTCTTTTTTTCTTGTTTGGGTGCTCCTCCTCAGCTGTTGTCATGGAGACCTGTGGCTGGAAACTAGAGCTGGGTTCATGGTGGTCAGGAAATGAGGAAGAGAAACTTACATTTACATAATATTCATTTTATGCCAGGAACTCGGCTAGATGTGTGCTCCTAAAAATATTGCCTTTAATTTTATTTAATCCACATAACAATTCTGTAGAGTTGGTACTGGCATCTCTATTTTTCCGATAAAGAAACTAAGGCTGGGGGAAAAAAGACAGTTAGTGTAGGTTATAAATGATTGGGTAAAAAAGATGGGGGCTGAGTCAGGAGGAAATAAAATGTTAATGCCTTCAAGACATTTCCCATCCTCCACCTATTGCCTAGGTGACCTGCCTCCAGGGAACTGTTCCTCCCTACAAGGAGTTGTTAAAGAATGAAAGCCCCTCTGGGTAGCTCCCTCTCTGGACACTCCACCTTTGGCCCACCTCCGGTCACTAGTCAGGTATGCAGGACCTTTGGCATGAGGAATAGTGGGAGGAGAGGCCATCAGAACAAAGGAATTCTAAAATGTACTCAAGGGACCGGACACCTAGCTTTGGGGCCGGTTCTCTGCAGAGAAATCTGTTCTATCCTTTAAACAAAACTTGCTTTCTGTGCTTCTCTCGGTGTTTCCTGAGTGTTCAATTCAATATCTGGGGAAATAGAACTGAAGACCTGCTTGATGCTCATCGAGGACATCAAAACTAAAGCTCATTTTACGTCAAAATACTTGCCAAAGATGTCAGGTAATAAGTGGCAGGGATGTCTGGCTCCAGTTTCCATCATACTACACAACTCCAAATCCTTTTAAAGAGTACATCACGAATGAGAATGGGAATCAAGATTATTCTCACAGTGTGAACCTCGAAAAACTGGAAACCCTGGAATGCCTGAGTGAGTGACTGCTGACGCTAATACTAAAAAAGTATGCCAAGATTTACATATGTCCTGATACATCCTCATCTCCGGTTGGAAACATTTCGAAATGATGCCCTGACCCAAGATGGCCTCCCAAATAACCCCTGTTAAAGATGGCGCCTCCCTCCGACGTTCTTCCCTGGATCTCAGCTGGCCCCTCACTCCCATTCACTCTAACTTAAAAGGCCCTGCCTCGCACAAACTTAGTCAATTTTCTCTGATTATTGCCCAGAGTCGCTAGGATTTCAGCGAATCCTCCATAACATTACCTCTTTGGGACCCCATACACCTACGCGGCCCTCAGCCCTCACCAAGATGAAGGAACGGAAGTGGGGCGGCCCAGAGGCTAGGAGTAGGCTGGGCGGGTTGAGGAGGCACTTCCGCCCCTCACTAACATGGCCGCAGGCGGGGAGTGCGCATGAGCAGCTGTCTATGGAGCTACCCGAGTGGGGAGAGCGAGAACACTGCCGGGAGAAATCGGCGGCTGAAGCGGCCTTGGCGGGTGAGTGCAGGACCCGACAAGAGCCTGGAGATGGGGTGGACCAGCAGGGCGGGGCAGTTTTGGTTTTATTTCAGTTTTTCAGGTTAGGGGACTCCCGGGGAGGAAGCCTTTGTTTTGGGGGAGGGGGCCGTGTCTGGTCCTATCCTGCTTTGTGGGCCGAATTGCTCCCCGCCCCAGGCACGCACGTCCCCGCCCTCCTGCGCTGCCCATCTGGGAGCCGCAGCTGCGGGTGCCAGGTCCCCGAGTCCCCGGCGCCCTTTCCTGCCTTCTCTGCCCAGGACCTGGGTCGCCAGGCGAGCGCCGCGGGTCTGGCCGTGTCACCGCGCGGGTCCCCTGGCTCGCGCCTGGAGGGTGCTCAGCTCCGTAAGCGCCTACTGGTTGGTGGGCCTGCAGGGAAACAACTCGTTCTTTGGCAGCGTCTAGGCTCCTGAATTCTTTCGGGATTCTCCCCCACACCCTCTTTGTGTAAAGACTTAGCAAGGGCTCTTGATGGGCCCTCCTTGCCTGAGCGTGCAAGCCACAACGTCCTTTGCTGATTTCCGTGTCACATATTCTTAACGCTCAGGAAATGCTTCCGGATGTCCAACTAAGATTTGAATAAGTTGTCCGACCCGGTGCTGTGCGCCCTCCGAGGCTGTCTCTGGCTGACAGCTGTAGGCGATTAGAGTGTTCTGCCCTCTCATTACCTGCTCCTGCAGTCAGCGCAGCAAACCTGAGAAGTACTTCCTCCCCAGTTTTGAGGTTGGAGACCTTGATGGTCCCAAAACACTTACGCTACTTCCCTTTGGGGACTGGGATCTCCTTGCAGCGTTACTTCTTACAGTTTCACTTTCAGTTCCTTTTTTTTTTTTTTTTTAATTTTTTTATTGTTGTTGTTGTTACTCTTTTCTTTGTACGCGAGCTTTTTATCCGCTACAGATTTTCCTGCGATAGGAAAGGTTGGAGGACCTTATGGATAGAGAATTTACAAAAATATTGCCCCTTTCGTGTTGGGATTATTTTTCTTCTTTGTACTGTGTAGCTGTTTCTGGAGGCATCTGTCTCCTCAGTCCTTTGTTTTTTTTCTATCCTCTGGCTGGGTGTCAGGGTCCTAAGGCAGGTACCTTCTAGATGGATTCCTCCCCCATTGTCTTTTCTCCTTCGGAATCCTGAGCTTGGAGTTTTTTCTCTTCTTGCTGAGGCTCAGTGGATATGGAGTTGTCATAGCAACATTTTAGCAACTGTGTTGCACTACCGGAAGGCTTGATGAATAAAATAGAGGAGGTTTGGATATGACACACTTGGGCTTTAGGATTTCTAACAGATGCTGTAAATCTGGACAGCCCTAAACAAGAACCCTATCAATGGAATGCTACTTAAGGGCCAAGTCTGGGTTTTTATTTACTTCTTTTTTTTTTTGGAGGGGGGTGGTGGTGCTGAGGATTGAACCCAGGGGTATTTTACCACTGACCTACATCCCCAGCCTTTTTAATATTATTTATTTATTTGGGGTCAAGGTCTAAGTTGCTTCTGGCCTCACCGTGTTAATGAGGCTGGCCTTGAATTTGGTGATCTTCCTTCCTCAACCTTCCCAGTGAGTTGCTGGGAATGCACCACCACCTGGCTATCCCAGTACTTTTTGTTATTTGTATTGAGACAGAATCTTGCTAAATTGCTGAGACTGGCCTGCAACTTGTTTTCCTCCTGCCCCAGCCTCACCAATGGCTGGGATTACGGGTGAGCACCACCATGCCTGGCCCATGTCTAGGTTGTTTTGGTTTTTGGTACTAAGGGGCACTTAATCACTGAGCTACATCCCCAGGCCTTTTTAATTTTTAATTTGGAGACAGGGTCTCACTAAGCTGCTTAGGGCCCCTGCTAAGTTGTTGAGGCTGATTTTGAACTCTTCATCTTCTTGCCTCAGCCTCCCCAGCCAGTGGGATTACAGGCCTATGCCACCATACCAGGCTCATCTAGGTTTTGTAGTTAGAGATGGTTTTCAAAGGGCAGTGGCTTCAGGTTTTACTTCCTAAATTTGAAATTTCTTGCTATCTAGTCTGTCTGCGAGTTGTGAAGTATCAGTGTCCATGACTCTGTGTGTTTTATTTATTTATTTTATTTCTTATTTCTTGTACTGGTGATTAAACCCAGGGACACTTTACCACTGAGCTATGTCTCCAGCCCTTTTAAATTTTAATTTTGAGATAGAGTCTCACTTAGTTGCTTAGGGCCTCACTAATTTGCTGAGGCTGGCCTCAAACTTGTGATCTTCCTGCCTCAGCCTCCTGAGTTGCTGGGATTACAGGCATGCTCAACTGGGTCTGGTGATGCTGTGTTTTTTTGATAGTGATTGTCTAAACCTGGCCCTTCCTAATCCCCATGAAGCTGCTGTTATGGCAGATCTTTATAGCTTTATTAGTAATCCATAATACCTTTACTAAGAATCCATTCAAATATATGTTTTCCAGAATAATTATCCCCTCTCCACCAGGTGCTGGAGTGATAATAGAGGGATGAGGAACACAATTTGTAGAGTTACTTTTTTCAATCACTACAGTTCAGTCCTCAGCTTCAGAATGGGGGAAGTCAGTTGTCCCTTGCAGATGATTGGGTTATTTTCTTGGCTTTGTCTTTGAGGATCTAGAACTAGGCAAGCTGTTCAGTTTCCCGGACTCACTGTGAACTTCATGATATCTACCAGGACTTAGCACTCAGGGAGATACGAAGACCTTCAAAAAGGGACCAGCTCCTCGGATGTACTCCCTCACAGAGAGATGAAGGGGTGAGTGAAGAAGAGGTAGGGTCTGATGTGAGAGAGATGCAAAATGTCTAAGAGTACTGTCTCTGGAGATCAGCCTGACCTGGATTCAAGTCCCAGCTCCATCCCCTACCAGCTGTGTGATTCAGTTTTCCCATCTATAAAATGGAAGTAATGGTACCTACCTCATAGTGCTCTTATTAGTATTAAATAAGCTCATGCATGTTAAGCGCTTAGCTTAGGACCTGTACATAGTAAACACTTAGACTAACTTGTTGTATTCTAACCTAACCCATCTATTGGGAATACCAGTGAGTTTGGGAGTCATACGTTACTGTGCCAGTGAGCTTCTCATTCACTTCTTCCCTTTGTCCTTTCACCATAATCAGGCAGCAGAAAACAGCTGAAACAGAAGAGGGGACAGTGCAGATTCAGGAAGGTGAGTGTTAAAACTAGGACCAAGACCAAGGTCATGGACTTTCTCCATCCCCCACTAGCCTATCTTATGTATAACTTCTTCTTTTTTTTTTTTTTTAAAGAGAGGGGGGGGAGAGAGAGAATTTTTTTTTAATATTTATTTTTTAGTTTTCGGCTGACACAACATCTTTGTATGTGGTGCTGAGGATTGAACCGGGGCCGCATGCATGCCAGGCGAGCGCGCTACCGCTTGAGCCACATCCCCAGCCTTGTATATCTTCTTTCTTTCTTTTCTTTTTTTTTTTAAAAAAAAAATTGTAGTTGTTAATGGACCTTTATTTTATTCATTCATTTATATTCGGTGCTGAGAATTGTACCCAGTACCTCACACATGCTAGGCAAGCGCTCTACCACTGAGCCACAATCTTCTATCATCTTTCTTCTTAAGGATATTCAAGTAGAACAGAGGGAGAAAGGCAGTTAACTCACAGACTTTCCTTCATTCTTTTAATTCAGGTGCAGTGGCTACAGGGGAGGACCCAACCAGTGTGGCTATCGCTAGCATCCAGTCAGCTGCCACCTTCCCTGACCCCAACGTCAAGTACGTCTTCCGAACTGAGAATGGGGGCCAGGTAAGGGAGGGGGCCAGGTGGCTGCAGGTGTTACCTGGGGTTGGGGTTGAGGGAGGTAATCAAACATCTTGGGGAGACCTGACTTGGAGGAGGAGGTGAAAATGTAGACTCTTGGGGGTGGTGGTGATAAAAGGTCTAGAGGAGAAATTATTATAGGAAAGGAGAATGATGAAACCTCAGTATAGAGAAAGAAGAGAGGACAGCTGAATCTATGTCTCTGAAGGGTTTTTGTTTTGGGGCTTTGTCCAAGGGAAGCTTTATGAAGGATCCTGAGATTCCAAGTGCTTATTCTTCTGTCTTCCCTTCCTACCCTTCCCCCTTCCTCTCTGCTTCTAGGTGATGTACAGGGTGATCCAGGTGTCTGAGGGGCAGCTGGATGGCCAGACTGAGGGCACTGGAGCCATTAGTGGCTACCCTGCCACCCAATCCATGACCCAGGTACAGGGGGATGGGCTGGGGATGGGCTAAATCTCTGAGTAACAAGAGGAAGAAGGGAACTAATAGATTGGAGGTGAAACCAGGAACAGTGAGGCATCTCAGACTGCTTTGACTGAAGGCACTAGACTTTCCCTTTCTAGATGTTTCTCCTTCCCTCTTCAAAGGATAAAGCTACAGAGTGGTACAGGGGGAAGAAGTGTCTGATTGTCACTGGACTCTGTTCTTTTGCTCCCCTTTCCAGGCAGTGATCCAGGGTGCTTTCACGAGTGATGATGCAGTTGATACAGAGGGGACAGCTGCTGAGACACATTATACTTACTTTCCCAGCACTGCCGTGGGTGATGGGGCAGGGGGCACCACATCGGGGAGTACAGCTGCTGTCGTTACTACCCAGGGCTCAGAGGCACTACTGGGGCAGGCAACCCCTCCCGGCACTGGTGAGATATTGCATGAGGATGCTAGATAGCAGGGCCAGGAAGGGCTGGGGGACATGGCTGGGACAGTGGACCTTTATTCATGACCCTTAGTAAAGACTAAGACCTGGCCAGACAGGGAATCTGGGGCTGACCTGCTAGCAGGAAGGAGCATGTTCTTTTCAGAGAAGGGTCCCAGGGCCTTGTTGAACTTTCTAGTTCCAAGTCCTGGCAGAACCTGCCCCGCATCTTCACAGGTCAATTCTTTGTGATGATGTCACCACAAGAAGTATTACAGGGAGGAAGCCAGCGCTCAATTGCCCCCAGGACCCACCCTTATTCCCCGTGAGTGACCCATTTCTTCTCAGTTATCATGAATAGTCTTAATACCCACTGTAATTTGTATAAGTCCTTACCCCAAACTCAAATCTTATTTTTAAATTTCTTTTGTCCTTCCCTCACTCTGATCATCCTGCTCTGTTGTCAGGAAATCAGAAGCTCCCCGGACAACCCGGGATGAGAAACGCAGAGCTCAGCATAATGAAGGTAGGTGCTGTGTTCCAGATGTGAAGCCAGGAACTTGTCTAATTGGGCTAGGGACTTGTCTAATAGGGCTAGGGACTTGCAGGGAAAGAAGGAATCAGTGGAAGTGCCAGAGTCCTGGGGCAAGCCAGGGCATTACCCAGCAGACCTCTGTTATGCACTATAAACAAGTACAAGGGGCAAGTCCCCTAGTTTAATATGTCTGATGATATCTGAGGGGAGGAAGGGTTGGTCATTTTATCCTGGGGCTTGTGAGTGTTCACTGAGTTACTTTGTCCTCCACTTTGACCCACAGTGGAGCGCCGCCGCCGAGACAAGATCAACAACTGGATTGTGCAGCTGTCCAAGATCATCCCAGACTGCTCTATGGAGAGCACCAAGTCTGGCCAGGTCATGGAAGGACCCTGGTAGTGGATGGGAGGCCTGAATTCTGTCTCCTGGTATTATTTCCAGAAATAGTAGAGTGTGGGACATACACTTTTCATTCACTCTTCATATCTTTCTCTAAGGTCCCTATATCCATGGGAGATGCTATATCACCATCCTTAGGGGAAAATATAGTCCAAAGTGTGAATGTTGTTTTGGAAAGCATAGTGCTAGATGTCTTAAATCCTAAGTCCTCATTTTGTTGACTTTGTCTTGCAGAGTAAAGGTGGAATTCTATCCAAAGCCTGTGATTATATCCAGGAGCTTCGGCAGAGTAACCACAGGTTGTCTGAAGAATTGCAGGGGTTAGATCAACTGCAGCTGGACAATGATGTACTTCGACAGCAGGTCAGACTCCTAATCCCAGTATTACCCCCTAGGCCCCTATAGCCCACTGATCCAGTTTGGGACTCCGTACTTAATTCTCCATTGAGAGCACTTCACATTTTCCTCCTCACCAGTGGATGTCTAATTTCAGGGGCTTGGTAGTGTCAACTTTTCTACCCATTTCCTTGACTGCCTTCTTTCCATGTTAGGTGGAAGACCTTAAAAACAAGAATCTGCTGCTACGAGCTCAATTGCGGCACCACGGATTAGAGGTCGTCATCAAGAATGACAGCAACTGACTATGGGGATTCAGGGGCTTTGGGCCCAAGAACTGCAGATAGCCCAGGAGCGACAGGCTTATCCCGTGCCCCTTTCCTTCACTGCCCACTTCTGGCAAGGGACTCTGGGGAGTTCAAAAGGCGTGTCTTTGAACTGAGGGCCTGTGGTATGGCAGCCTGCAGTAGTGTGAAACACACATTGTGAACATGCACTGACAGCCTTGCCTACCCCTACCATGCAGCCCCTGGGTCCTTATGCTCCTCTTGCACAATGCATGTGCTGTCTCCAAGCTGGATACTGGACATACTAAACTGGGGGGCTTGCCCTGGGCTTGCTTAGAGTACTCAGCAGAGGGTCTGCTGACAAGTGATACTCTGGCTTGACCCAGGACTCTGGCACTTCCGTTGGTTCTTCCTTTCCCCGGAACTGAGGTTCTAGATGTGGACCTGCGACTCTGGGGAACAGACTTAATGAAGAAATGGGGAAGGTTGCTTAGCAGTGTCTACTGTCCCACAAAGAAACTGGCCAGCAAGCAGCTAAGGCCTGTGTAGAAGTCTCTGAAGCCAGGGAGAATAACAGGGGCCCACTTGGGGTCTTTCCCCTTGTGGGGGTGTTCCCCCCCCTTTTTTAAGATAAAATTGTTCGGAGCCACAGTTGTCTCTCTTTCCTCCTTTTGCGGGCCCCAAGTCAAAAGGGAGTGGGCACATTACCTTTGACCAATAAGGGCTGTGCCAACTTTAGGGTGGGGTGCCATTCCTATACTCATTACCCTGAGTTGTGTTACCTGTGCCAGATCGGGTGTCGTTTCCGGCTCACCCTGGCAATAGCAAAGATTTCTCCAGTGGGATGTTGAGAGGCACCACGAACAGGTGCTGTGGGGACTCTGCGGGAGGCGGTGCTTTGCTTCCGGTTCCGGTCTGGGCTCTGGGAGGAAGGGAGAGATGCTGCCACGGCAAGGGGGCGGGCTGGGGCCACATTCCTGCAACTGGTGATTGCTGTCCGCACCATGGCTGGAGGTACCTGTGAGGGAGCCCTGGGATGTCCAATGCTATCTGTGGCCCTGGGAGTGTGTGAGGCCCCCAGGGTGGAGGTGTATGTGGAGGGAGGAGTGAAGGGGCAAGACCAGAGAGGCTCTCAGGGTTAGGGTGCTGCTAGGGGAGGGGGTATTGAGGCACCCATTCTTCATAGTCCCCCTCTGAAGGTGCATGTGCCCTCTTCTTCAGCGTCCACGGTCTCGGTCTCGCTCCCTGAACTCCGGTCACTCCTAACATCAGGCCGGGCCCGGCTCTTCGATGTGAGATCTCGGGAGGAGGCTGCAGCGGGAACCATCCCAGGGGCAGTCAACATCCCGGGTATGGGATTGGAGGAGACAGCCCAGAAGGGTCTTAGCTAGTGGGATCTCAGAATGACATGGGGAAGGCAAAATACAGAGGCCGGGTGAGGGGGGATCCTACATTTCCCTAAGCTGCCCTCAGCTTCCCACAGAGAAGGGCTGATTGGAGGCGGATCCTGGCAGTGGAACTGGCCTATCCAGTTTGAGGGGAGAGCAGAGGGTAAGGAGAGGGGCAAACCAGCTTCTATATGCTTGACCTCCCTGAATCTAGATGCCTAAGTCTACCTGCTCCTCCTGGCTACACACACACACACACACACACACACATGAACACACACCCCAGGATTCAGGAAGTGACTCACAGGTCATTTGGCAAATTTCCTTAAGGGTAAGCTGTTTCTTTGACAGGGTGGGAGGTGGCCACCATATATTGGTTTGGGGCCTGGAGATTTTGTTCCATCACGAGCTCTTCTTGCCTGATTTCTGACCCTGAGAATCAAGACTTGCTTTCCATTTATTCTCTGGACTCCTCTCCCAGTGTCCGAGTTGGAAAGTGCCCTGCAGATGGAGCCAGCTGCATTCAAAGCATTGTACCGCACTGAGAAGCCAAAGCAAGAAGATGAGAATCTTGTTTTCTTCTGTCAAATGGGAAAACGGGGCTTCCAGGCCACACAGCTGGCCCGGCGCCTTGGATACACAGGGTATGGGCATGGGCAATGTGTGGCTTGCTAGCTGGGAAGTGATTGGGGACTGCCTATTGGGCATGTCCTTCCCTTACCCCTCTTTGTTTCCACAGGGCTCGAAACTATGCTGGGGCCTATAAGGAATGGTTCGAGAAAGAGGGTTAGGCAGAACCCTTATCTCTCCCTCCCACCTTAACAAAGGGTGATGAAGGAGATGACTTGCTGGGCTAGGCAATTCCTTTTAGTGCTTTGCACACAGAAACATTAATAAAGAACATTTTATCAAGTATTGGAAGTACTTAATTTGTTAGGCAGGCAGAAAATGGGTCTGGCTGGGTGTGGTGGTACATGCCTGTAATACCAACTACTTGAGAGGCTAAGGCAGGAGAACTGCAAATTCAAAGCCAGTAGGCAATTTATTGAGATCCTGTGGTAAGAAAGAAAGAGAGAGAAAAAGAAAGAAAGAAAGAAAATGGTTCTAATATTAATCTACACCTCAATTCACTGCTGGATCATTTATCTTTCCACCATTTATTTACCTGGCCTTACCCCCAAATTCTAGCAGTTCCCTGGGTAACTATAATTCTTCTTCTAGAACAGTTGTTTTTAGGGTGTACATGGCCTAGAAACTTAAAAAAAAAAGCTTGGTCTGGGGGTAATGTCTTGTGCCTATGTCCCATCCTATCAGAAACCTGAGGCAGTAGGACTGTTTGAGCCCAGCAGGGCCACCCTGAACAACAGAGCAAAACCTCATCTAAAAAAAAAAAAAAAAAAAAAAAGGCTGGATGTGGTGGCTCATGCCTGTAATCCCAGTGGACAGCGGCTTGGGAGACTGAGATAGGAGGATCACCAGTTATTTGAAGTCAGCCTTAGCAAAATGAGGCCCTAAGCAACTCACTGAGACCCTGTCTCTAAATAAAAAATACAAAATAGGGATGGGGATGTGGCTCAGTGGTTGAGTGCCCCTGAGTTCATTCCTGGTACCCCCCTCCCACCCAAAATAAAATTCGGCCCAACCCCAGATTATGTTGGTGGGGTGGGACCTGGGCATTTGTGGATTTTTTTTTTTTTAGCTCCTCTGATGAATCTAATATACAGTCAGAAACAAGTATCACTGCTCTTTATACCAGAGGTCCACAAACTAATAGCTCAGCTATCCATATTGCTGTGATCATTCCTTTTTGAATTGTTTATGGCTACTTTTGTGCAAAACTGGCAGAATAATGACAGAAACTGTATATCCTTCAAAGCCTAAAATGTTTACTCTTAAGCCCTTTATAGGAAAAGTTTGCCTACTATTGCTCGTGAGCCTCAACATCACTTTCTTCAGACTATGTTTTAGGGTTGAGGAAATGAAAAGCAATTCCAAGCCTTTGGGTAAAAGAGAATTGATGATACCCTTTATCCCTATATTTATGTGTCATATACATGTTACAGATATGAGGAGCCCTTTCTTTGCCACCCCAAACAGTTCCCTGATTTTGTCAACACTGTTCTGATTCCAACTAAATTTTGCTAAATTTAGTTGATTAAAAAAAAAAAACCTGAAATGGCAAATACTTACTGAAACTAAATTCAACACTATGCAGCAAGCATCTAACTTCCCTTTAATATGATGCATATAGTTTGATGCATATCTTTTGAGGCTTTTTTGGTTTTTGTTTTGGTACTGGGGATTGAACCTGAGGGTACTTTACCACTAAATTCCATCTGTAGTCCTTTTATTTATTTTTAATTTTGAGACAGGATTTTGCTAAGTTGCTAAGTGGCTTTGAACTTGCAACCCTCCTGCCTCAGCTTCCTGAGTAGCTGGGATTACAGGCATGTGCCTCTGTGCCTGGCTCCTTGAGACCTTTCAATGGCAGAGTTTTTTTCCCCCTAAGTTTGATTTTTTAAAATTTTATTCTTTTATCTGTGGAAGAGAAGGTTGGGCCAGAAGTGGATTCAATTTTCTGTTTTTTCAAGTTTCTGAGAAAATTCCTTCCTACATTTCTTACATTCTTTGCTTTTTTTTTTTTTTTCTCACCTTCTTTTCCTCTTCCCTTCTGCTTTCTGGACTATTGCTGGCCATCCTACATCTTTTCTCTCACCGTCCACTTTATAAAATCCTCATTCATCTGGGCTCCCCAACTTCTCGGCCTCAGAGCTATCCTACTTTCTCCCTGAGCTAATCTGAGTTTAGCCAGACATTGTTGGGTCAGAAGATAAAGTTGAAAGGGCAAATTGTGTCATTTATTCTTTCCTTAAATAACCAAATCCCTTTGGGAAGTTTCTCCTGTGGTCCAATTTCCTCTCTGAGTCTTAACTATTCTTGTTTCTTTTTTCCCTCCCTCAATCTTTGTGATAGATTATAGCATTTCCTCATTACTATTATTACTGAGGCATAATTTACCTATAATAAAATGCACAGTTCTTAAGTGTTTAATTCATTGAGTCTGGGGTATGCTCCCTTGTAACCATTTCCCTAAATAAGATTTATTTATTTACTTTTTAATATTTATTTTATTTATTTTAATTGTAGTTGGGCACAATACCTTTATTTTAATTATTTTATATGTGTGCTGACGATTGAACCCAGGGCCTCGCATGTGCTAGGCAAGCACTCTACAGCTGAGCCACCACCCAGCCCACCCCTAAATAAGATTTAGAACACAGAAATCCCCAGGTTTTTTTCCAGGTGCCCCTTCCAATCTCTCCCTTTCTCTCTTTTTAAGCAACCACTTTCTATCACTATTGATGAGTTTTCTAGCACCCTTCCTGGCCTGCCAACATCTATCTTTTGCTTCTTTCTGTTTAACAGTTCAAAGTTAGAATCCTAGAAGTAAAGTGATCTGGCTTACTATATAACCATGCCCTCTGGTTTGATCATTGTTAAAAGAACATTCCTCTTTCTCCCTCATTAACTGTTTGGTTAATAACCCTAACAGGCAGTTCCAGGCCATTACCTTTAAAGTTCTCTTTCCCTTTCCTCATAACTACCTGTTTCAGCAGGTGAGGCTCAAGCATTAGGGCTCACCAGCTACATGCACTTAGCTTGCCTTCTTCTGCCTTCCTTTTCATACTAAATTGCACTTCCTCTTTCATCCTACTTTATACCAGGTTTGTGTTTACCATATGCATGTGTCATAATGTGTTCATCATATGTATTATACTTTTTTTTTTTTGAGTACTGAGAATTGAACTGGGTGCACTACTGCTGAGTTTCATCTTCAGCCTCTTTTTTTTATTTTGAGACAGAGTCTTGCTAAATTGCCCAGACTGACCTCAAACTTGAAATCCCCCTTCCTCAGCCTCACAAGTAACTGGAATTACAGGTGTGCGCCACTGTGCCAACTTTACACTACATTTTTGTTTGTTTCCCCTCCTAATTGGCTAGGCACCTCAAAAGTAGGGACTGGCTTTCATTTTCTTACCTCGGTGAATGTGAGTTTTCAGTAGGTGTTTGTTGAGCTTTATTAGCTTTTGACCTTCAGAACTTTCTAATTTCAGCCTTTCTGAAGCATCACTGCATAGCCAATCTTAAAATAACATTTTTATCTTATCAGTCAGAGTTGATAATATACAATAGGTCCTCTTTGCCTAGTGACTGGAGCACGTGTCTCAGCCTGGCCTTTTGAGCAATCTGTAGTCTAGATCTGGCATCAACCTTCATTTTCATAGTTGCCTTCCAGTACTCGCTCTCATCAGGATTCCGCCCCCCCCCCCCAGTACTGGGGTTTGAATTCAGTGACACCCTATATTGAACTATATCCCTAGCCCTTTTGATTTTTATTTCCACACAGGGTCTTGCTAAATTGTCCAGGCTGTCCTCAAACTTGGCTGTCCATCTTCCCCAGTAGGTGGGATTACAGGTGTGAATCACTACGCTGGTTCAGGTGATTTCTGTGTGTGTGTGTGTGTGTGTGTGTTGCTGGGGATTAAATCAAGAGCTTCAGGAATCTTTTTGTCCTTAAGTAGACCTTCTTCCTTTCTAGACCAGACCTTCGCTCATCATTTCTGCTGTTTGGGAAACTTCCAGTCTTTTGTACCCTCTGAATTTCACAAGAATTAGAAGAATGTATTTGGCAGGAGATTTGCTGGTCTCATCAAGAGGGCTTTTAAACTCAAGGAGAAGGGAGAAAAATAGCAGATAAAATTATATAACTGGATTCCAGGAAGAACACAAGATGCAGAATAGTAGACAAAGCACATTGTAGCATTTATCACACTATATTAAAAATTTACATTCTCCTCTAGACTGAATTCTTTGAGCAGAGGAGTTGTTTATTTTATTGTTATGGCCAACAATGAAACCAAAACTCTCACATAGGAGATACTCAGTAGATGAATTTTCAGGGAGGCATTTAGTAATTCCCAGGGGAAAATGTGAGGTGAAAAGTTGGAAACAGTACTCGTGAATGCCAGAATGTTACTATGGAAAGAGTAAAGATTCTGAGAGAGTTCTGAGTTCTAGTTCTGGCTTAACCCAACTGAGGTGACTTTAAGATACTTTTAACTATTTCAACTTTCACTATTCTCATTTGTAAAATGGAACTTGTAAGGCTTAGCTGGATGTTGTGGTGTATGCCTGTTATCTCAGCTACTTGGGAGGAGGATCCCAAGTTTGAAGTTAGCCTCAGCAACTTTATGAGATCCTTAGCAACTTAACAAGACCCTGTCTCAAAAAGAAAAAGAAAAAGAAAAAAAAAAAAAAAAGACTGGAATATAGCTCAGTAGTAAAGTGCTCCTGAGTTAAATTCAATTCCTAGTACCAAAGAGACAGAGGTTTCCTTGGATTGTTGTGTTAATACCTACCATATAGAACATATGGATTTATAGTTGAATATGAGAGTATATACAATAAACAAAAAGAGCTAAATGCAATAGCACAAATATCAATGAAATTTGATGGAAGTTATGATTGGAAGTGTGAAAGTATGTCAAAATAAAAGGAAAATATGTTTAATAAAAGATAATTTTGCACAATAGCACACACCTATAATCTCAGCTACTCAGGAGACTGAGGCAGGAGGATCAAAAGTTCAAGGCCAGCCTGGGTAATTTATTGAGACCCTTTCCCAAAATAAAAACTTAAAAAAGAGCTGGGGATGTAGACAGTGGTAGAGTGCTTGGTTAGCATGTTCGAGGCCTTGAGTTTGATCTCCTTCAACAAAAAACAAAGTATGTTGAGATTTGATTTGTGGCCACCTATTTTTTTTCGGGGGCAGGTGGCGGGTATTAGGGATTGAACTCAGAGGCACTCGACCACTGAGCCACATCCCCAGCCCTATTTCGTATTTTATTTAGAGACAAGGTCTCACTAAGTTGCTTACCACCTCGCTTTTGCTGAGGCTGACTTTGAACTCAGCAATCCCTCCTGCCTCAGCCTCCCAATCCGCTGGGATTACAGGCATGCACCACCATGCCAGCTCAAATTTTTTTTTTTTTTTTTTTTTTTTTGTGGTGCTGGGTGGTAAGCAACCGATAGCCCATTTTTGTATTTATTTTTCGACAGGGTCTCACTGAGTTGCTTAGTGCTTTGCTTTTTGCTGAGGCTTGCTTTGAATTTTCAATCCTCCTGCCTTAGCCTCCCAAGCTGCTGGGATTACAGGTGTGTGCCCCCCACCCAGCTTGTGGCCACTTTTAAAAAATGATCCATGAGGGCTGGGGATGTGGCTCAAGTGGTAGCGTGCTCATCTGGCATGCGTGCGGCCCGGGTTTGATCCTCAGCACCACATTCAAACAAAGATGTTGTGTCCGCCAAATACTAAAAAATAAATATTAAAAATTCTCTCTCTCTCTCCCTCTCTCTCACTGTCTCTCACTCTCTCTTTAAAAAATAAAAATAAAAATAAATAAATAAATAAAAATGATCCATGAATGCTTGAAAAGAGAATATAATATACTTTGCAGTTTTAGGTATTTTATATATGTTGTTCGCATTTATACCGATTTTTTTTTTTTTGGTCTATCAGCTACTCAAGAAGACATTCCAATTAAATATATATGCTGCCAAAGCAAGCACTATTTTTTAAAAAAATCTTTCCCTTAATTTTTTCTCCCCATTTTGAGACTCACCAAGTTATTCTGGGTGGCCTGGAACTTGAGATCTTCCTGCCTCATCCTTCTGAATTGCTGGAATTACAGGCTTGTGCCACCATCCTGGTTACAAGATAAATTTCAAATGGATCAAATATTAAATGAATGAAAACTACCAAGAAGAATTATTTCACTGGGCTGGGGATATAGCTCAGTTGGTAGAGTGCTTGCCTTGCATGCACAAAGCCCTGGGTTCAATCCCCAGCACCACTCCTCCCTCCCCCCCACAAAAAAGAATTCCTTTATTACCTTAAAGTGGGTGAAAACATTTGTACAAAATGTACAAAACAAAGAAGCTCAGAGCATTCTTCACGATGCATACAAACACAGGCATGTCCTCGCACAAATATACCACATAAGTCAGAAGACAAACAGCAAGCGGGAGAAAAAAATTCAAGTTAGCACACACAGAGGGCTACTTCCTTGAACATATAAAGAGCAGTTACAAATGGATAAGAAAAAGACAACTATCCTTCTTTAGTTTGGATATGGTTTGGGTGTCCCCCAGTGGTCCATGTGTTAGAAACTTGGTCACCAGGGTGTCAGTATTGGGAGGTTCTATTGGCCTTTAAAAGCCTAGATTCACTGGGGGCCCTCAAAGGAAATTAATTACAGTATTTATCCTATGACCCCTTGGTAGTTCTGAGGAGAAGGCTATTAGAAAAGGAGGAAGTTAGCCGGGTGCAGTGGCCCACACTTGTAATTCCAGGGGCTCATGAGTCCGAGGCAGAAGGATTGCAAGTTCCAGACTAGCCTTAGCAATTTAGTGAGGCCCTAAGCAACTCAGTGAGACCCTGTCTCAAAATTGAAAAAAAGATCTGAGGATGTGGCTCAGAGATTAAGCACCCCTGGGTTTAATCCCTGTACCAAAAAATAAATAAAATAATAATAATAAACAAAAGGACAAAGCCTAGAGCTGGGGAGTATAGCTCAATGGTGGAGCACTTGCCTAGAGTGTGTGAGCCCCTGGGTTCCATCTCCAGCACTGGGGAGAAAAACAACAAACAAACAAAAACCCACCACAGTGGCACACTCCTCTAATCTCAGTTACTCCACAGGCAGAGCAGAAGTGTCTTAAATTCCAGACCAGCCTGGGCAACTTGGCAGACTGTGTCTCAAAATCAAGATCAAAAAGAGCTGGGATGAAATTCATTGGGAGAGCTGGGTTTAATCCCTATCACCAGTGGGGAAAAAAAAGAAAAAAGTAGGCTGTGTCAGGTATTTTGTGTAGTGACAACAAGCTGATGAATAAATGTCCCAATAAATAAATGAGCAAAGCATATGAAAAGACAGTTCCCAGAATGCAAATTGTTCTTAAACCTAGGAAGATGTTTATCTCACACATAATGAGAGTTGCAAATTAAAACCAAACTGAGGTATCAATCGACATTTATTAGATTGGCAAAGAATTAATATTTGATAACAGTCTTTTGGCAAGATTGTGGGAAAAGAGGCACGCTAATAGATTTTGCAAATGTAAATGGAATAACCCCTAGAGAGGGCAATTTTTCAATATTAATTAAAATAATAAATGAGTATATTTGACTCAGCATTAATATTTCTGGAGCTTTATCCTACAAATAAGTTATAACCATTTGTGTGAAATATATGTGTTTATTATATTATGTTAGCAAAAGATTGAAAGTAACAATTGCAGGGTGCAGTGGCACACACCTGTAATCCCAGTGGCTGGGTAGGCTGAGGCAGGAGGAACAAGAGTTCAAAGCCAGCTTCAGCAAAAGTGAGGCACTAAGCAACTCAGTGAGACCCTGTCTCTAAATAAAATACAAAATAGGGCTGGGGGGCTGGGGATGTGGCTCAAGCGGTAGCGCGCTCGCCTGGCATGCATGCGGCCTGGGTTTGATCCTCAGCACCACATACAAACAAAGATGTTGTGTCCGCCGAAAACTAAAAAATAAATATTAAAAAATTCTTTCTCTCTCTTAAAAAAAAATCAAAAAAACAATTACAACAATGTGACATTAAAAAAAAAATAGGGCTGGGGATGTGGCTCAGTGGTCAAGTGCCTTGGTACCCGTTCCCCCCCAAAAAGAAAAAAAGTAACAAGTGTTTATAAGTTAAAACTGGCTAAATAAACATTATAAGCATACAATAGAATATTATATTGTTAAAAAAAAAAAAGCATGAGTAAGCTCTTGGTGTACTCACGAAAGATCTCTAAGATACATTGTTAGGTGCAAACAATGTAGTATGCTATCTTTTTGTATAAAGAGTGATATGACAGGGATATATACTTATAGTTGCTTGTATTAGCACAAAGAAGCCCTGGAAGGACACAGAGAATAAAAAGTCATTCCCTTAAAAATTTTTTAGCATCCTTGCTGCTCTCTCCAGCACTAGTTTAGGCAATTCCCAACTATTGTCAAGTCCAACTAAATGCTTACTACTGTCTCCTTGTGGTCACACAGCTAGTGTAAAGTTCACACTGGTAGCTCTTTAAATTTATGTCCAAAATATCTGTAGGAACTTAACATTATTCACCAGTTCTTTACTTTTTTTTTTTTTTTTTTTTGGTACTGTGGATTGAACTCAAGGGAACTTTACATGAGCTACATCCCCAACCCTGGAGTCTTACTAAATTGCTGAGGCTGGCCTTGAATGTGCATCTCTTACCTCAGTCTCCCGAGTAGCTGGGATTATAGGTGTGTAGCACCATGCCCATCAGTAGATTCATCACCAATTCTAATACACTGGTCTAGAGTGTTCCTTTTCAGGCTCCACTTCTTCCTATTATTCAGATCTCCTAAACTTCCTCTCCCTCTGTATTCTCAGCTGATAGCTTTCCTTTAATACTCCATTGGGAACAGAAGAAATTAGACTGACTTTCCAACATTTTCCCACCAACAAAGGTACTGATCACAGCACCTACTTCCTTTTTGTTATGGCGTGTGGGTATTTCTGTTCTCTTTTAAGGCTCAACAGGAGCTCATCTCTTTTCTACTTGATCTTGGTACTGCAATTACCCTCTCTTCCAAAAAAACCCACCATTAATTTATTCCTCCCTATTAAATTATTGCCATGAGTAATACAAGCATTTCCTTCTAAGCAAAAATACCTACCCTCCCTTCATCCAACATCCCCTTCAGCTGCTGCTCCTTTACTCTGCTGCTTTTAGCAAAATCTCTACCGAACCATTTACAGTCACAGTCTTTGCTTTTTTAACGAGGCATTCAATTATGCCTTCCAAAATTTTCTATTTTGCAAACTCACCAGTCTGTATTTAAAAAATTTGCTTTTTTTGAAAGATTAAAGAAAACAAATATCAATGCCAATGAAATTTAAAAATTTACTAATTTAAACAATTTTAAGGGAAAATAATTTTAAATATCAAATTAATTGCATGCTCTAAAATTATTTTTATATTTTATAAATATATACACAAATGTTTTATATAGTAATAACTGGGGTGCATACTAATTGTATTTACTTTTTCCCATTTAATTTTTTAGAGGGATACCAGGGATTGAACTCAGGGGTACTCCACCACTGAGTCACATCCCCAGCCCTATTTTGTATTTTATTTAGAGACAGGGTGTCACTCAGCTGCTTAGTGCCTCGCTTTTTGCTGAGGCTGGCTTTGAACTTGAGATCCTTCTGCCTTAGCTTCCCAAGCCCCTGGGATTACAGGTGTGTGCCACCGCACCTGACTCCCCATTTAATATTGATAATTAACATGATTTCATTTATGCTTGCCTTTTAATATTTCATTTTCAAAACAAATATGAAATTGAATAAAGATAAATGCAATATATATTTTGGTTTAAAAACAGCTGTAGAAAGCTGGGGATTGGCTCAGTGGTACAGCATCTGCCTGGCATGTGTGAAGCCCTGGATTCTAGCCACAGCAAGGCAACAATAATAATAATAATAAAAAAAAAGAACTGTACAAGTACAGGCTGTCAAAGATCCTTTACATTTTTTTTTAAAGAGAGAGAGAGAGACAGAGAATTTTAATATTTATATTTTAGTTTTCAGCGGACACAACATCTATGTTTGTATGTGGTGTTGAGGATCGAACCCAGGCCGCATGCATGCCAGCCGGGCGCGCTACCGCTTGAGCCACATCCCCAGCTCCACATTTTTTTTTTTTTTTTAATATTTTTCCTGTAGTGGGATTGAATGCAGAACTTAGCTGGTGTTATACGAATGTTTCACCACAGAGCTGCATCTCCAGTCCTGCTCTTTGCTCTTTACATTTAACTTCAAGTTCATCTCTTTTCAAAGATTTTAAATTCCTTTGAGAGTAAAGCTTTGGTTTGGCAGGCATCCAAATACTTGTTACAATTTACCAATACAAAGTTTCTCTTTGGGTTACATGTTGTCTTGTTTCTTGTTTTGGTCTTGTGAGTAGATGGCAAATGATGAAGTCTATTTATTTGTATTTCCCTACAACACCCAGTAAGTGCTTGATAAACATTGCTTTAAATTGGGTAGAACCAGAAATGGAAACTGGATCATGAGACATGGACAAAGGAATGAAATGTAAAACATGGCAAAGATAAAAGATTTGCAAAAGTGTTTTTTTTTTTTTTTTTTTTTTTTTTTTTATCCATCTTTTGGACAAAAGTGAGAACTTTCCACTTGCACACTTGCAATGAGTTTTTTCAGATTGCCCCCATCCCCCGCAACTGTGGTATACTTAACATGGTAAAAATCAAATCACTGTAAAATCGAAACCACAAATAGTGAAAATGCTGAGCAAGAATTTCAACTAAAAACGATTTAACAATATAAATATTAATAGAAAGCTTGGGTGTCAACCTAATCTACAGAAAAAAAGGAGGTTTAGGAGAGCTGGGTGTGAAGTCACACCTCTGTAATCCCAGCCATGTGGGAGGCTGAGGCAGGCAGATCGTAAATTGGAAGCCAGACTGGACAATTTATCAAGACAATCAGAATGAAAATAAAAAGGACTGGGGGTGTGGCTCAGTGGAAAAGCACGCCTGGGTTCAATTCCCATTATTGGGGGGCAGGGAAGGAGGCTTAGTCAGCACCCAACCATTACTTCATTAGTCACAACGAGAAGCTGAATAATTCTTAAAATGTAAGGTCTTGCTGACAGATGATATATGTGTAAAGCACATATCCAGAGAGTTACCCAGAGATGTGTGTATATAGTATGTGTACATCAGTTTCTATTATCTTTTTTTTTTGGGGGGGGGTACCAGGGATTGAACCTAGGGGCGCTTAACCACTGTGCCAGACTGCCCTTTTTGTATTTTACTTTGAGACAGAGTCTCACTAAGTTGCTTAGGGTCTCTCTGAGTTGCTGAGGCTGGCTTTGGACTTGTGATCCTCCTGCTCAGCCTCCCAAACCGCTGGGATTACAGGTGTGCGCCACCGCGCCTGGCTCTGGGTAGGCTTTGTGTGTATCTATTTAACGGTCTTCTTAAAGATAATTTAATTCTGCTTTTTCCACTTTGGAGTTGAGTGCTCCCTTACCCTTTATTTTCTCTCTCCTCTCTCAAAGCCGGTGAAATTGCTATTCGGGTGAACAGAGGAACCCGGTTCTGGAGTGTATCAAAGTTATCTTTCCACTTTCCCAGTTCTCCCCCGCCCCACTATCATATTAATATGTGGTTTTCATTTGCCCAGGAATGGGACCAAAGTTTCTGCAGCACGAAGCAATTCACATTGACGTAAACATTAAAAAACAAACAGAAACCCTAAAGGAGCCATTCTCCTGACTACTACCCCTGACAGACTACCTATCCTCCCCTCTTCCTTGGAGGTAACCTCTCGTCCTCTAGCTTCAACTAAGAGCCATCCAGTCAGAGAGTTCCTACTTCAGAAACGCTGCCCAATCAGGGGGCCCTTACCTGCAGCAGGTGAGGGATTCGTTTCCTTGCTTGACAATCTCCTCAGCCAATCAGAGCAGCTGGAGCAGGGACCCGAGCTTTGCGGCCCCAGAGGGGAGTAATGGGCGGGGTCGCACCTGGCGACGGTGAGTCACTCAACGGAGCGGCGGCTCTCTTCACCAATCAGAATGTGCAGGGGCGGGGCGCCGGCCAATCGGGTGTGGAGGGCAGGGCCGGGCGGGGCTCAACCTGGCGGCTGGAGTTTTTCCCTGAGCTGCGGATCCCAGAGCTGTGCGTTCCCGGGGCTCTTGCTGCCGCCGTCGTGTTGGGATTCTAATCGTGATGGGGACAAAGGCGAAAGCCGGGGGAAAACAACTGCTTCTCTTTACAACGGCGATCCTGTGTAAGTTCCCAGAGTTTCGGGAGGAATTGGTGGGTCGGCCAGAGGTTGGGGGTAGGTGTTCCCCACGCCTCTTGCTTGCGGGGAGGGGTGGAGTTCAGAAACCTAATTTGCCTCACCCTCCTAGTTCTCTTCCACCCTCTCTTTCCCCATCCCCCGCCTCCTGAGAGTGGCTGGCTTCCTTCCCTCACCTCGGAGGATTGTGACCCCTCCCCTCACACTGTGGGAAGGAGCTGCCCTTTCCCCCACACACCAAAAATAACCGGGTAGCCTGGCACCACTCTTCCCAGCCCTCACCTCGTGGCGAGGGCAGCCGGGAAGGTGGTGGGGGGGGAGCACCCTTCCCACATTCATCTACATCTACCCGGCCATCCCCTTCCACACGCACCTGGAAAGGGCCATCCTCTCTCCAATATCCACGAAAGACCAAGTGAAGCCATGAACGTCTAACCTCCTGATTCGCTTGGCTCCCTAAGGGCCTTCGGAGGAAGCTAATGGGGGTGGGTGGGGCGATAGTCTCCTTTCCTGCATTTTGCAGAAGGGGGTCTCTATCTAGCGTTTCCTAATCCCTGGATTCCATGCTCTGGGAAAAGTGGGTGCAGAGTCTGAACAGGAAATGAAACTGAAATCTGAAATTTTGCACAGCAAGGTTCAGAATCCCTTTCTGGAATAACTACGGAGGAATCCTTAATAAGTGTTGACTGAGTGACTATTCCCAGTGGGAGGATGTGTCTTTGGTTGGCTGGCTTCTCAGAGAGCCAGAACTTTGCCCGCCCTCTGGCCGGGTATGAGTTTTTGTTTCCTTTGTAAACTCCCTTTCCTGAAGAACAATGAGGCTCACTTGCTGGGGCAGGCCTCTGTCTCTAGGTGTGCTGGTGTGGGGCTGAGTGTGTAGTTGGCGGTTTGTACCATAGTGAACCTGTGTCAGCACCTGTATGTTTATCTGTCTGATTTTTTTTTTTTTTTAATGCAGTGCTAGGGATCATCTCGGGGCCTTTGGCATGCTTATGTCTGATACTTGTGTGTCTCTGCATATACTTGTGGGTAATTATGTCAGTATTTGTTCTGTATGAATCTGTTTATCCCCAAGATTCATGTTTTAGGAAGTGTAAAAGAAACCAACTAGTAAAATCAGTACTGATGTCATAAAGGTGATTATTTTGCTTAGAATATATTTTTTGCTCCAGATGGATAGACCCATTCCTTTATCCCTTATCACAAAAATATAAACCCTTAGGGTGGAATGGACCAGAGGCAATTTTAATTCTCTCCATTGTGCAAATAAGGAAATGGGTCTAAAAAGACAGGAAATGATTTTTTTCAGGTTGATGAGGAGTGGAAAATGGGAATGGAACCAAAGCCTCCTAATTTGCTTCTCTTTATTCCACTCCTGGATCCAACATTTTAGGCATCCTGTGGCCCAAGAACTGTCTGGGATTCTGCTTGAGAATCTACTTACCTTTTAACATTTCATTGCCACTAGATTCTTCCTTGTCTTACTTCTCTCTCTTTCTCTGTGGTCCTGGGGATTGAACCCATGGGCGCTTAACCACTGAGCCACATCCAGCCCTTTTTATTTTTTATTTTGAGACAGGGTCTGGCTAAGTTGCTTAGGGCCTTGCTGAGTTACTGAGGCTGGCTTTGAACTTGAGATTCTCCTGCCCCAGTCTCTCAAGCCACTGGGGCTACAGATGTGTGGCACTATTCTTGGCTCACTTCTCTCTTTCATTCTACTCATCCATTTCCATTTTTCTTCAGTTTCCTTCCCCTCTCCTATTTTATATCTGCCCATATCTTAGAAATGTTAGTGATGCCTGTGTGCCAGGGATTAAATGAGAGGCACTCAACCACTGAGCCAAATCCCCAGCCCTAGTTTGAATTTTATTTAGAAATAGGGTCTCACTGAGTTGCTTAGCTTCTTGCTTTTGCTGAGGCTGGCTTTGAACTCTCAATCCTCCTTCTCAGCCTCCCCAGCCGCTGGTATTACAGGCGTGTGCTACTTTGCCCTGCTAAGTCTTTGCCAGCTCTTGAACTGTACAGGTACAAATCAAATCCAGAAGCTTCTTCTGGGTCAGTGACTATTGGTAACAGTTTTTGTCAGTGACAGTACAAATACAGTGACTGACAGTAGTTGTTAGGCTTATAAGTTTCCTGGAGCTCCTTCCTTCCTTTTCTCTCCCCCTAATTTCCTATATTATTTAGGATAGTTCACAATCATCACTGAAAGGATTGTGATAGCACTATTTTGGCTGAGAGTGTCTTCTGGGAATAAGTAACAGTGATTCGAAAAGAACCCGGATGATGTTGTATTAGCTTGATAGGCAGTGGGTTCTGGGAAGGAACCCACTGGAGGAATGGACCTTGCAACTCTTCAATCAAGGTAGATCAGGGCAAGGGAAGTGATTTGGTTAGTGCAAATGAGGATGGAAATGAGAGCCATGTCACCCCATCTGGGTTCTCCCTTGATTTCCTCCTCTCCTTTGTTTATGACCTTAGGCTAGTAGCTCAGTCTTCTCATCTGTAAAAAGGAGTAATATGTGTCTTGTCCTCCTCATGAGGATCACTGGGGATAACAGCTATATTACTTGAACACGAAGGGATTATTATTGAGTGGCTATTATGCCCTTTGGGTTTTGTGAGGAGGAAAGAATGCTGAGGACAGCATTCAAAGGAAGCAGGGAGATTTTAAATGGCAAGAGTCAGAAAACAGGAGCTTTTGGGTTTGGGAATGGTGGTGTGCACCTGTAACCCCAGTGACTTGGGAGGCTTGCAAGTTTGAGACCAGCCTGAGCAACTTAGTGAAGCCCTGTATTAAAATAAAGTAAAAAGGGCTGGGGATACAGCTTTGCAGTAGAATGCCCTTGGGTTCAATCTCCAGTACTGGGGGTGGGGGTGGGGTGTGTAGGTGGGGTGTGTAGGTGGGTGGGGGCTGGGCACATGCAATCCCAGTGACTCAGGAGGCTAAGGCAGATTGATTGTAAGTTTGAGGTCAGCCTGGGCAACTGAGCTAGATCCTGTCTCACAATTTAAACAAACAAACAAACAAATAAATAAATAATCGACTGAGAATGGCCAGGTGCAGTGGCAAATGCCTGTAATCCCAGCAACTGGATAGGCTAAGGTAGGAGGATCACAAGTTCCAGACTGGCTTCAGCAACTCAGCAAGACCCTAAGCAGCTTAGCAAGACCCTGTCTCAAAATAAAAAAATAAAAAAGGGCTGAGAATGTGGCTTCATAGTATAGCGCCCTGGGTTTAACCCCTGGGGGTGGGGGTGGGGGAGTAGGGGCTCTTTCTTGGGCTTCTGGTCTGTGCTCTCCTGGGTGTTTGAAGCATGTATAGGTTACTCCTGTGTTCTCCCCTCCCCCCAGGGCTGTTCCTCACTGTGGGCTCTGCCATCCGGAAGGAATAAGAAAGGGCAAAACAGCAGGGGGAGGGGACTGGGGTTGTGGTTCAGTTGTGGAGCACTTGCCTAGCATGTGTGAGGCATTGGGTTCCATCCTCAGCACCACATATAAATAAAATAAAGGTTTTGTGTCAACTAAAAACAAACAAAACCCCCAAACAGCAGGGAGGAGTCAAGTGAAGTCCTAAGATTGGCCTGGGGAACCTGGTGGAATGGAAGGCCTGACCCTGCGGGAGTAGGGATCTGGAGACACACTGGGAGACCTGGGCTTGGGAAGAGTAAAATTGGTTACCCACAGTAATGGTTTCCCACTTCCCTAGAGAACCTGTACTGAGAAAAGGTTAGGCTATCTCCCAGGCAGGAGAGGAGTTTCAGCTTAGCGGGGTGATGATGGCCAGTGGATATGTCAACTTTTGATGTGATCACCTGGAGGAAAGTAAACCTGGGATGGAATCCTGACCCCTCCTCCCCCTTATTCCAGTGTGAGGTTCTCACTGAGGTGTTCCAGGTGGGTGGAACTGCTGGTCTGGGTCTGGGTCAGGGTCAATCTCCAAGTCTTTGCTCTTCCTGCTGATGTTTCTGACACTTGTACTATTCAGGGGCAGACTTAATTGTAGATCAGTGAGTCATTCCTACTTTCCCCTCCCTCTACTCTAAGGAAAGAATTGTTTCTTCAAACTAGAAACTAGTGAGTAATTTCAGTTGGAAGTAGGAAATGGTATGATTCTAGCATGTTAGTTTTTCTTGGTTCTGGAATGCCTTTATCTTATGATGTTTCTCTTCATATCCTTTGTGATTAGGGTTTGTCTGGGGTCTCCAACCTAGTATGAGGTAGAGATACTTTAAATAATTTTTAAAAATTATTTAAAGCTGCGGATGTAATGGCACATACCAGTAATCCCAGTCACTTGGGACACTGAGGTAGGATTGCATGTTCAAAGTCAGCCTCAGCAATTTAGCAAGGGACCCTGTCTCAAAAAAGGGAGGCAGGGCTGGGGATGTAGCTCAGTGGTAAGGCACCCCTGAATTCAATCCCTGGTAAAATAAAAATAAAAATAAAATAAATAAACAGAATTATTTAGAATGGATTAGTTGATTGGGGCTTGAGATTCAAAATGGTATCAAAGAGGTGGGGCATCTCATTTCCCACTGTTCTTATTCATCTCATAACCCGCCCCCCCTCAAGTTTCTTGTGTATCTTTCCAGTGTCTTTGTTATGCAGATATATGTATGTAAATATATATTTTTTTTCTCCCTTTGCTTACACAGGAAAAAGTGTACTGTATGTACAATTGCATCTTGCTTTTTTTTTTTACTTAGTATATCCTGTAGGTTTTTCATACTGCTATTATAGGGATTGTGGTCTTGACTATGAGTATTCACCCCACTCCTTCCCCACCGCCAGCTGGAGTTCAAGGCTCTCTTCTGTGGACATAGAAATGGCTGATCCCCTCCTAGAGACAGATGGAAGGGCTGCATGCATTCTGTGTGATAAATTAGGAAATGATGGGTCTTGTTTTTCACATCTGTTGGTTTTGAGGAGAGACCCCTGGGGATCTCCAAACTCAAACCCTCTTCCTTTTCAGAGGCTCCGGAAAGACCTGGATGACTAGGACAAATGTAATTGAGGAAGAGGTTTCAGTGTTATGAAGCAGTTGTGGGAAGCAGTGTGAGTGGATGTATACTGGGGTTTTCCAGGCATTGAAAACCCAGAGTCCATCTGCCTGGGACTCCCAGATAAGCAGGGTTTCTGTCTAAAGTCCAGCTTGTGTTATTTGTTTCGCAGTGTGGGGGTGGGACCGGAGGAAGCAGCTGGTTGACAGGAAGTTTGATGCCAGGCCCCTGGAGTGAGTCCTGGGCTGGCAGGCGTGACCTTCCCTTGCAATGGGAGGTGGGGGTGGGGGGAGGTGGAGCTGAGCAGGTAGAACTGGAAAATCTGCGGAGAGAGGGCAAAAGGGAGTGATGGAGTGAAAGCTCTCCCGTCTTCACTGTCTTTGCCACTTTCTGCCATCCTCAGGGGGCTGAGCCAGCTCATCGATGTCACTGAAAGTGCAGCCAAGTATAGCCTGTGTCGGAGTCACAGAGCCTTCCTTTGCCCCCGCCGCATTCCTTATCTGTTCCACTCCAACCTCAGGAAGAGCCTTCCAGTTGCGGGTCTTCCCTGGCCCCGGGTTCCCCCTGGTTTTTACTGGGATGGCTGGTTCTTACAGGAGTTAGTTCAGCCTCTCTGGGTTTAGCGGGAGGGAGGAAAGGGCACGCTGGGATGGAAGCCCTAGGTCCAGGTTCAAATTGTGTTGCAGTGTCAAATGTATTTGTTAATCCAACAAACATTGGTGTTTACTGTGTTGTGAGCATTGTACTAGCTAGCGATGGGGGGCGTATAACACCTGCTTCAAGAAGATCTAAGGGGGCTGGAGGCGTTGGTAACAGCATATATTAAGTAAACTGTGGGTACACCATAGCTGGTGGTTTCTTTAGGGGCTTTAGCTCCTTTACAGCTGAAGAGTCCTCTGAGACTCAACCTAGATGGGAACTTTAGATGCATTCTTAGAGAAACTGGCTGGCTAGTTTCCCTTCTATTCATTCCCTACTTTTCTTCTTTCTTTCATTCATTCTTTCTTTTTTTGTTAATACAAACAAACTTATGGCACAAAAGCAAGTTGAGGAACATTCTAATAATTAATAGGTACATAGAGGAAACAAAGGGTTTCCTTGTAAAACAGTGGAAGGAAGTAGCATTTCTATTGTGGCTTGGACTTGCCATGTATAAGTCATCCTTGTTGATGGCATCTGTTCAGTGTCCAGAGGTCTCCAACATTTATGACCACCTTCTCATTCCAACAGTGCTTCTGAGCACTTCAGGTAGCATTTCCCCTAGGCAAGCACAGAGATAGGAGCTGGGGAGGGTGCAAAAGATCTTATCTGTTTCCAGGGAAGTTCAGGCACATGGACTAAGAATACAGAGCAGAGTGTAGCAGGGGCTGTCACCAGAGCATAAAGAGAAGGGAGTAACTTTTTAAAGAGGTTCCCCCAACCCAGAACCCAGTACTGGGGATTAGGGGATTGAACCCAGAGGTACCACTGGGCTACAACTCCAGCACTTAAAAAAAAAAAAAGATATATATATATACACACACACACACACACACATATGTATATATATATATATATATATATATATATATATTACAGTAATACATATTCCCGTAGGAAAATGGGAAAATAAAGAGGACCATGGAGAAGATATAACCACATGAAATTATATTACTTAGAGTTAAACACTTATTACTGGTGTTTCATCTTAAGCTAATAAGAATTAATGTTATATACCCATACTTTATGCCTGTAATCCCAGTAGCTCAGGAGGCTGAGGCAGGAGGATTGAAAGTTCTAGCCCAGTTTGAGGAGTTTAGTGTGATGCTGTCTCAAAAGGAAAAAGAAAAAAGGCTGGGGATGTAGCTCAGTGGTAGAGTGGCCATGAATCCCCAGTACCAGGAAATTTAAAAAAATTATTTAACTATTCACCTTTTGTGGGGCATACAGATACTTTTCCTTCTTTGCTGTACTAAATAACATTAAATTGTCCATGTGTATTAATCTTTACACTTACTTTTGATTAGTTTCCTACACTATTTTCTTAGAAATTGGGAAAAGAGATTAATTTTGATTGTGGAAAGGCATATGGTTCAAGGGATATTTGAACAGGACCTTGAAAATGGATGGGATTTCCTTGCTTGCCCAGTGAAAATGCAGTGTAGCAAAATAGTTCTGGAGCCTGAGAGTTGAGCAGACTTGTCAAGACTCCTACCTTACTATTTGTAGCCATGTGAATTGAGGCAACTTTTTTTAAGTCTCAGTTTTCTTATCTGTAAAATGGGATCATAATAACAGTTTTTGTGAGAATTTAACGAGAAACTGCATATAAAGCACTAATTTTAATATGAGGGCTTAATATATCACTGTATTTCACTCCTGACGTTACTCTTGGCAGTCACAGGGCCCTGTTCAGATTCAAGGGGAAGGAAGTTAGACTCTACCTTGGTCACAAAGAAAGAAAAACATTTAAGAAGAGATAAATATATAGATAATTATGAACATTTTTGAAAGTACAAAGTTTTATTATTGTTTATATTATTATATTATTTATTGTTATTGTTTATAGTGATTTCTAAGAATTATAGCAACACTACAGATTTATATAGTAGTCCCTTATAACCTTGATTTCACACTTTTTTTTTTTTTTTGGTACTGTAAGTTAAATCTAGAGTACTTTACCACTAAGCTAAATCCCTATTTATTTCTTATTTTTAGACAGGATCTCAATTAAGTTGCTGAGTCTGGCCTCAGACTTGTGATTTTCTTGCTTCAACCTCCCTAGTACCTTGGATTACATTTCAGTTTGAAAATATTAAATGGAAAATTCCAGAAACAATTCACAAATTTCAATTTTTTTAATTATAGTATATTATTATAATTCCTCTATTTTGTTTTGAGTTATTATTAATCTTTTTTTGTTTCTAATTTATAAAATAAGCTATCGTAAGTATGTATGTACAGGAAAAAACAGTATATATGGGATTCAGTCCTATTCATGTCTTCAGGCATCCATGGAATGTCTTGGAATGTATCCCCCAAGGATAAGGAGTGGTAAACACTACCAACACACTCTTGCCACCCCCATCTCTTTTTTTGTAGTGCTGGGGATTTAACTTGTGAACATTCTACTTCTGAGCCACATCCACATCCCCATCCCTTTAATTTTTTTTTTTTTTTTTAAGACAGAATTCTTGCTAAATTGCCCAGACTGGCCTTGTATTTGTGATCCTCTTGCCTTACCCTCCCAAGTAGCTGGGATTATAGGTGTGTGCCCCTGTGCCTGGCTCTGAAAACAAGTCTCTTATAAAAACCTGTAGGGATTGATTTCTCTGTTACTGTTTTGTGCTTATTTTGATCCACCTCCTCTCCTCTTTAAACTCCCTTTCTCTTTCACATTCTCCTACCCTTGTGCTGTTTTATCCGCCTACTTTCCTGTTCTCAATCACTCTATGATTGAGACTCTATCTCCAGGCTACCTGCATTCTGGTTTCCTTCTGCCCTTTTTCTCCTTGAAATTTATCAGACACACATTCATGCTCCAGGATCTTGATGGTGTAGTGATCTCACATTTCTTGCTTATCTGCTACCTCATTTCATAAATAAATTTTTAAGTTTATTTGAATATTTGCTTCCTGGTATACCACTATTGGGATATTTTCTGTTATTTCCTCTCTCTCTCTCTCTCTCTCTCTCTCTCTCTCATACTATGCATTGAGCCCAGGGCCTTATGCATGCTGGGCAAGTGCTCTGCCACTAAGCTATATCCCTCTCCCCTTTTGGCCATTCGTTTGCCTCTCCTTTATGACTTTGTTCCTTCTTGTGATCTCTCAGATTTTTTTTTCTTTTTTTGTGGTGCTGGGAATTGAACTCGGGGTACTCATCCCCAAACTCTTATTTTCTTATTTTGAGACAGGATCTTACTAAGTTGTCCAGGCTGGGCTTGAACTTGCCTCAGCCTCCCAGAGAGCCGAGATGACAGACTTGTACCTCTGAGCCTGGCTGACTTCCTTTTTTTTGAATTCTTTTTTCCTATTCCCCTTTTCTCTAAATTATATTCTTGCTTATGACAGAAATATAGAACATAGAATATAAAGGCTGCCTCTGATCTCATCTCTCAGATACTATGTACTATCAATTGTTTGGCGAGTATTTTTTTAAAATATTTATTTTTAGTTTTTAGTTGTAGTTGGACACAATCCCTTTATTTATTTTTATGTGGTGCTGAGGATTGAACTCAGAGCCCTGCACTTGCTTAGGCGAGTGCTCTACTGCTGAGCCACAACCCTAGTCCGTTTGGAGTGTATTCTTAACAGTTTTTTTGTTTTTTGTTTTGGTGCAAGAAATTGAAGGGGGGTGGGGACATTTTGGGCTCTGTATTAACATTACCACTGAGCTATATCCCCGGTACTTTTTATTTTTTACTTTGAGACAGTTGCCCAGCCTGGCCTGAAACTTGTGATCCTCCTGCCTCAGTCTCCAGAGTCACTGGGAATACAGGTGAGGGCCACCATGCTTAGCTTCATCACGCCTTCTTAAATCAAGGCTGTGACACTGGTGACTCCATCAGAAGGTCCACTGATGGTACAGAGCTCAGACCCTTGCATTAGTCTATGGGCTGCCATAGCAAAAGACCACCCGCTGGTGGCTTAACAAAAGTGACTTTTCTTACAGTTCTGAGACTAAAAGTATTGGTAGGATTGGTTTCCTCTGAGATCTTTCTCCTTGATTTCCAGATGGTCCCCTCTTTTGTTGTCCTTCAAGTGGTCATCCCTCTAGGCAAGCACATACTCCAGTTGTCTCTAACCTCCTCTTGTGATAAGGACACCAGTTAGATTAGATTGGGGTATGCCCTAGTGGCCTCATTTTAACTGAATTACCTCTTTAAATGACTCTATCTCCAAATAATCATATTTTTGAAGTATTGGGGGTTAGGACTTCAACATAAGAATTTAAGGGAAACAATTCAGTCCCTAATAATCATATGCCATTTTGAAGTTTACCCCTGTAAAAGTATTAATTTTTTTTTTTTCTTTTTAAGAGCAATGTTCCACAGGGCGTTTGGCGCATGCCCATAATACCAACAACTCAGGAGGCTGAGGAAGTAGAATTACAAGTTTGAGGTCAGCTTAATTGATTTAGTCAAACTCTTTGATTTATCCAGACTCTTTCTCAAAAACATAAACAAACAACAACAAAAACAAACAGATAAAAAGGGCTGGGGGTGTAGTTCAGTGGTCAGGTGCCCCAGGTTCAACTCCCAGTACAAAAAAAAAGCGAGTAATGTTCTGGCCAGGGGTCTCCTTTTCAGTTGATTTGGATTTACTTGAGTTTTGGTGTTCCTTTTCTGGTCATGAAAACAGTGAAAATGTTTGAAATGGATTCACTTCTTTTTTTTTTTTTTTTAAAGGTTCACTTTATTTTTTATTTTTTTTTTTGATAGAGTGAGAGGAGAGAGAGAGAGAGAGAGAGAGAGAGAGAGAGAGAGAGAGAGAGAGAATTTTTAATATTTATTTTTTAGTTCTCGGCGGACACAACATCTTTGATGGTATGTGGTGCTGAGGATCGAACCCGGGCCACATGCATGCCAGGCGAGCGCGCTACCACTTGAGCCACATCCCCAGCCCCTGGATTCACTTCTTTTCCCCACTTACTTTTAAGTGAGGGTAGGATGGCAGGAGTTCTCATTTGTGTTTTGAAATCCCAAGTCACTGAGCATGATGAACTGTTTTTGCTGGCGCTGGTTTGACCTTATGTGGCCAAGTGGCACTAACTTTCTACCCTGAGTTCTTTGTGGATCCCCCAGCCCTCTCCTAATTTCCACCCTTTCCCTTTCCATTGATTTGTAACAGTCCTTGTTGAGGTGCCAATCACAGGAGTTCTTCCCACCTTTTGCTGCCTTAGACCTTGCATTAGAAGACCTCTTGACACTTTTGGCTCTGCACACTTTCTCTGCAGGGTCTGTAGGTGTCTAAGCACAACCAACTTGGATGCAGGAACCAACCTTTACCATTATAATAGCAAGTGGAAATTGCCCATATGCAGAGAACTTTGATTTTGTTCATAAGTGGTAAAGCAAATTTAAACCACTTTTAACATATTTATTTTTGGCAATGGGAATTGAACCCAGGGATGTTTTACCACTGTGCTGCATCCCCAGACAGGGTCTGGCTAAGTTGCTGAGATTGACCTGAAACTTGAAATCCTCCTTCCTCAGCCTTCTGAGTAGCTGGGATTTCAGGCATGTGCCACCATGCCTACCCTAAAAACACTTTTAAAGTGATTTAAGATATAAAACTACTTCTTAAAAAAGGTCTAATAGAGGCTTCATATTTTGAAAACTGGATAATTTAAAAAAAAAAAAAAAACTTATGCAAGGCTGGGTGCAGTGGAACATGCCTGTAATATCGGCCACTTGCAAGCCTGAGACAGGATGACTGCCAAATTCTAGGCCAGCTTTAGCAATTTAGTGAGACACTGTCTCAAAATAAATAAAAAGGATTGGAGGTGTAGCTTAGTGGTAAACTGCCCTTGAGTTTAATCCCTAGTACTAGAAAAAGAAAAACTATGCTAGAATTAAAAGTTTTAAAAGCTTTGGCCCAGAATTAAGTATTTCCCCCTCTTAATTTGGTCATACTCTATCTGCCAGTTTGAAAATTGAATTTATCCTTGCAGATCAACCTTAACAAGTAGATGTCATAGTTGATGATCTGCTAGGACCTAATTTCTTAATGCTCAGTAACTAGTGTTCAGCAAACATTTATTGAACGTCATCTTGTACAAGGAATTATGTTAAGAGTACTCAGAATAATAAATAACGTCTGGTCTCTGCTCTCTGGGGTTTACTGTCTGGTAGGGGAGAAATGTGTACACAGATGATGTCACAATAAATGTGGGAAGTGCTTTGACAGCGTTTTGCATGGTATAATGAAAGCCCAGGAAAGGCTGTAAGCTGACTATGGGGAGGATTGGGGTGTGGTAGATCATTTCTCAGAAAATAAAGTGGATGAGTAGGTGCCAGCCAGATGAAGAGGAGAAAAGGGCATTCCACATAGCAGAAATAGCATGAGCAAAAGCAGAGAGGTTGCAGAACAGCCCAATCTTTGCTGGGAAGTGTAAGTGGTTTTGTATTGCTAGAAGGCAAAGCATAGCTGCAGAGTGGATGAGGAAAGTGATAAGCTTATCACGGGGCAAGTAGTGTTGGAACTTTCTTAGTGTGCAGAAAAATTTGGATTTTATAATATAGGCAGTGTGGAATCATCAAAAACTTGAAGCAAGCTGGGTGTAAGTAGTTGTGCACACCTACAATCCCAGTGACTTGTGGAGGTTGATACAGGAAGATTACAAGTTTGAAGTTAACATGGGCAACTTAGCAAAATTCTGTCTCAAAATGAAAAATAAAAGAGACTGGAGATATAGCTCAGTGGTAGTGTGCCCTTGGGTTCTACTACTACTACTACTAAAGCTTGAGGCAAGTGTCAGATTTGCATTGTTAGGCAAGTTGTGTAATATATTATAGCATAGTCTTTGCAACTGGGTTGCATTGGTTTGAATCTGCACTACCACTCACTGTTTGGCCTTCAGCAAGTTTAACTGCTCTGGGCTTTCATTTCCACATGTAGGATATAGGGGCAATAATAATACCCTTACCCATTTCTGAAGGTTGTTGAAAGGATTAAATGGTAGTAAATGTCCTGTGCTTACAACAGTTCCTGGCATATACTAAGTGCTCCGTAACTGTTAGCTTTTCAACTGGCAGTGGAATGAAAGATGGATTTTCTATACATGGACCCTAAACTTAAGCATGCCAAAAATCTATTGATGCCTTTAACTTTGTGGCTTTTTTCATTGTGAACTTAAGAATAAATTAAGCTTCACAATGGAATGGATGAAGTTTCCTTCTGTCTTGGTTTACCACAGCATCAGTGGGACATTTGTATGTGTGTGTACAGTGTGGCAAAAATAGGTCCAAGGTTAAGTGCAAGAGGGGAGCTTTTGTGAAACCAGGTAAAATATAAAATAGATGAGGAGAATGGGCAGGAAAATAGGCTGTCTTGATCTAGATGGGATTCCTTGAAGAAGAATCCCTATCCTTGCTGATGGTGTAGCAGGTTAACACGTAAAAACTTTTCAGTTACTGTTTATTATTTATTCATAGGTTTTGCTAAAGAAAACTTTGAAAGGGGCTGGGTTGAGGCTCAGTGGTAGAGCACTTGCCTGGCATGTGTGAGTCATTGGGTTCGATTCTTAACACCACATACAAATAAATAAATAAATAGAATAAAGGTCCATCAACAACTAAATATATAAAGGAAAACTTTTAAGTTAGAGAGAAGTGCATATGGAAGAGCCTATAGATTAGATGATGATAATAATACATATTTGGAACTTCCTGTTGGTGAGACATCGTTCTAAGTTTATTTGTATTCACTTGTTTAACCCTCTCTACGATCCTTTGATGTAGAAACTGTTATTATCCCCATTTTACAGATGGGCAAACTGAGGCTCAAAGTGGCTAAGTGGCTTGCACAGGTCATTTAGTAACAGAGTGGGATTTGAATACAGGCAGTCTAGTTTTAGAGGCATGTTCAAGAATGAGAAGCGAATAGAAAAGGCATGGTGGTAAGACTGGGCTTGACTTGAATGATAGGCAGGCACATTAGACATTGACACAGTTGGTCCACAGTAGACAGGCAATCTTACATCAGAGGAAGGTGAGTGAACATTGAGGTGAAGGTCCCCGTCAGTCCCCAACTCCCTTGTACTAGGAATCAGTGTCTCACACAGAGAGGACAAGCCCTCTACTACAGAGCTATATCCTCAGCTTGTTTTGTTTTGCTACTGGGAATTGAACACAAATTCTTGCACATGCTAGAGAAGCACTCTGCCACTGAGCTGTATCCCCATCCATTTTTATTTTATTTTTAAATTTGAGACATCTTGCTAAATTGCCTAGGATTAGGCTGGCCTTGAACTTCTAATCCTCCTCCCTCAGCCTCCTGAATGGGCCCTTTTTGTTTTTATTTTGAGACAGGGGCTCAATAAATTGCTTAGTATCTTGCCAAGTTGCTGAGGCTGGCCTTGAACTCATGATCCACTTGCTTTGGTTTCCTAAATTGCAGGGATTACAGGTGTGTGCCATTGCGCCCAGCTACTCTGTGTATTTTTAACAGAAGAAAAGCCCAGAGCAGGTAATGGCAGTCAGGATTAAGGAGGAGAAGCAGAATATGCCTGTAGCCCAATATATTTGTGTAAATGTGTGGTGTGATTCCTAAATGTGTTTTAGATCTGCTGACCTCAGAGGGCTCAAATAAGAACTTTAGCCAAAGTCAGAAGTGACAGGAATAACCATCAAATTCATATATTGTGATTTATGTGTGTGAATGTGTGTGTGTCTATTTCAGAGGCTAGTTTTTAGTTTAATTAGACGCTGCTTGTTATTTGGGTGGTGTCACAGGTTGGGTTCCCAGGAAGCTGACTCTGAGATATCAATTATCATTCAAGACATTTATTAGGGAGTGCTCTTAGGATCCACACCTATGGAAAGGAAGGGAAGGAAGCAAAATTGGACAGAGGAGAAATTGAGTTTTGCTGTAGTTTCAAGGAGGCTTCAGTCTACTCCACAGGGAGCTTTGGAGCAAGACATCAGTAATGCCGCGGGTTGGGGATTTGGGTGATAGAACCAGGGCTTTATGCTGCCCCTGCCTCTATGGTTGGACAAGGCTGTGTTCTGGCTATCCTCAAAGGCTCGGAGTCTTCTTTTGGCAGCACTCCCAGCAGCTGGGGCAATAAGTCCTTCATTCCTTTCTTTTTCTTTTCTTTAATATACTGGGAATTGAACCCAGGGGCACTTTACCCCACTGAGCTGTTTTTATTTTTTATTTTGAGACAGTCTTACTTAGTTACCCAGGCTAGCCTTGAACTTGCAATCTTCCTGCAATCTTCCTCATTCTTCCTAGTCACTGGGATCACATGTCAGTACCTGGCAAGAATGTACAAAGATAAAGAAAGATTTATTTGAATTGAAAAGATATGCTTGCATGGCACAGTGTTATGAATTTATCTAAGAAGCCAGAGCTCTAAGGCATAGTTGGTAAATTTGAGCTTTGAAAATGTGAATGACGGTCATTGTAGAAAGTGGCAATTTGTGCCCCTTTTGTGAACCTGACCGCCTCCCCCATGGATTATTAGCTTCCTTATTCCTTACTTCTTCCACCTGCGTCCCATACCACCTTTTCTTTCTCCATTTGATTAGTAGGAGGTTCTAAGGAGGTCCTGTGAGCCCGGATCTAGCCCCAGCTCCATCTCAGCATGGGCTGTGTGATCTTAGGCACGTTTCTTGTAATCTCTCAGTTCCTTGTGTAAAATTGGAATAATAGTACTTGACCTGCCCATATATCGTGCTTATTTCAAGGATCAAACGATGGCAATATATCTGAAAACGCTTTAAAAGCACCCAATGCTCTACAAATGTCAAGTATTATTATTATCCTCATTATTGCTCCTCCCTACCCCTCCCTACCTCGCCTCCAGCTTGCTGGCTTCCTTCCAGGATTGTCTTGACAAGTGGCTGCGATCCTTTGTGGAGGAGCTTTCTCTGAACCATGAAATGTCATTCTGGAAGCTGCCCTTGGACTAGTAGGAATTTAATTATATTATGGGGAGTTCCAGAGGGAACCATTCAAAGAAAGAAAGAAAGAAAGAGAGAGAGAGAGAGAGAGAGAGAGAGAGAAAGAGAAAGAAGAAAGAAATTGCATTTGAAAGAAATGCTTTATTTCCATTGATGGAAGAAGTATTGGCGTGTAAACACTCACACACATACACGTATATACACATATATTGAAAGAAGATATTTGGGAAATTGGTCAAAGGATATAAGAGCTGAGCTGGGAGGAACTCAGCCCCATCAACGGGGTCTGTTCTTCCCTCTCCATGGTGTTCTCTCCCTTTCTGATGGGGCCTGCTTCTTTCCTTCTCAGGTCCCCTGGTGCTGGGCAAGGGTACAGTCCACATATCTGAACCGGAAATTCGAGTTCCCGAGAATAACCGTGAGTGGGGCTGGGCTGTGGGGAGTGGGCAGGGAGGGTGTAAATATGAACAGGTATCAGATCCCCAGGGGCCAGGAGAACACGTAGCCTAGCCCAGACTGTGGTTTGGGGTTGTTACCTACCTTCCACATGTTGATTCTCCCTCCTCCTCTCATTTTGGTTCTGTCTTGCAGCGGTCAAGCTGCCCTGCTCCTACTCTGGCTTCTCTTCTCCCCGTGTGGAGTGGAAGTTTGTCCAGGGTGACACCACCAGTCTGGTTTGCTATAACAACAAGATCACGGGTGAGTTGTTCCACCTCCTTCCTGATTACTGAGGTTGTGGAACAGTTGGCCCTGGCCTGGATTCCACGGGTGGGGCACACCCTGGGGCCCATCTCCGAGGCCTTCCCATTCCTCTTTCAGGAAGAAGAAGGTGCCTGTGTACCTTGTGTATCAGCTTCTCTTAGCTTCTGTTCACTCTGTCTGCCTCTGTTCCCTTCTCCTGGTAGCTTCCTATGAGGACCGTGTTACCTTCTCACCATCTGGCATCACCTTCCAATCTGTGACCCGGAAAGACAATGGGATGTATACATGTATGGTCTCTGAGGAAGGTGGCAACAATTATGGGGAGGCCAGCATCCAGCTTATTGTGATTGGTATGTGTCTTCCACGTGGGCCTGGGATTAATGCTTCCTTAACCTCTAGCAGACTCTAAGATTGTGAGAGGCCTGTGGTTAGGGGTATTCAGAGTCATTATGCTAACAAGGGGAGGGATGAGGGGTTAGGTGGAAACCAGGGCATAATTGAGGGCAGCTATAGCTAATTGGATGGGGGTGTCATTATGACCTATTGATTATACTCAGGTAGCCAGCCCTGTGTTGAGTGCCTTCCCCCCACTTTTTTTGGATCGTCCATTCCTAACTTGGATTCAGTATAATTTCTTTTCTTTTTTCTTTTTTGGTACTGGGGCTCTTAACCACTGAGCCATATCCCTAGCCCCCTCCCCCACTTTTTTGGGTACTGGGGATTGAAATCAGGGACCCTCCACCACTAAGCCACATCCTATGGGGGCCATGCTTGAGCTATTTGAATAGTCTCTACTCGGCCTCAAGGAGATTTTGGTCTGGCATTGCAAGTCATTTTGTGGCTTTCAGCAAAGCATGAGGTGACCTCAGTCTTCAGTCTTCACCCAGCTAGAGAGGCTGCTCTGTAGCTTTGTACTTGGGCATTACCCATTGGGCCACAGCCCTCCTACCTTATTTGGCAAAAGAACATTCCACTGAAATCTTTTGAATCCCCCTTGTATAGATAAAGCAAATGCGGGCTCTTTGCTCTCTTTCCTTCCAGTGTGAAAGCTGGACCTCTAAGGTCACAGAGCGGCCTCACCCTTGTTTTTCAAAATTGTTTCTGTGTCATGTAATTTTTCTCCATATTTCTCAGCACATTTCATGCAAGGGAAACCCAAAATTCATAGCCCACACAGGACAAGGGAGAGAAAAAAGGGGCTGGAAATGGCTCACTTGGTAGAGTGTTTGCCTCACATACATAATAAGGCCCTGGGTTCAGTCCTCAGCACCACCAAAAAAAAAAAAAAAAAAAAAAAAAGAATTATGACATCCCCACCCAATTTTGAATTTTATTTGGAGACCAGGGTCTCACTGAGTTGCTTAGCGCTCACTTTTGCTGAGGCAGGCTTTGACCTCGCGATCCTCCTGCCTCAGCCTCCCCTGGGATTGTAGGCATGTGTCACCATGCCTGGCTTGGATATGCATAATTTCTTTTCTTTCTTTATTATTTTTTATGGTGATAATGGGGATTGAGTCCTGGTGTGCTAAACTACTGAGCCGCATCCCCCCTCCTTTTTAAAATTTTTTTACTTTGAGACAGGGTCTTGCAAAGTTGATGAGGCTGACCTTGAACTTGATCCTCCTGCCTCAGTCTTCCGAGTTGCTGGGATTACATGTGTGCGCCTCTGTAATAAATTTCAATGCCTTTTTTCCTTCTCTCCCTCCCCAGTACCTCCGTCTAAGCCTACAGTCAACATTCCCTCCTCTGCTACCATTGGAAACCGGGCAGTACTGACCTGCTCAGAACAAGATGGTTCACCGCCCTCTGAATACATCTGGTTCAAGGATGGGATACAGATGCCTACAGATCCCAAGAACAACCGGGCCTTCATCAATTCTTCCTATACTCTGAATCAGAAGTCAGGGGAGTTGGTATGCATAGGGTGGGAATGAAGGTGTGCAGAGAGGGCACTATTACAGAACTGTTGATAGTGGGAAGGAGGAATAAGTAACAAGGTGAACTTGAAGTTTGGATCAGAAGACATAAAAGATCAGTACTTAATTTCTTTAAGTAGGAAGCCAGCTGGACATGGTGGTGCACTCCTGTAATCCCAGCTGCTCCGGAGGCTGAGGCAGGAAGATCTCAGCCTGGGCAGCTTAGTGAGACCGTATCTCAAAAGAAAATAAAAAGGGCTAGGGATGTAGCTCAGTGGTAGAGTGCCCCTGGGCTCAATCCCCAATACTGGGGTGTAGTGGGGGGAAGGTGCAACAAGCCAATTTATTTTCTTCCCTCTAGGTCTTTGATCCTGTGACGGGCTCTGATACTGGAGAATACAGTTGTCAGGCACAGAATGGGTATGGGACACCCATGAAGTCAGACGCTGTACGCATGGAAGCTGGTGAGTGAGAACGTGGCAGGGCTTGAGCTCAGATCTAGGCTGCTCTGCATCCTGCCATTGGCAGCCTTGTCACTGTCATGATTGAATGTCCATGTGCCTGACCTCTCCTTTATATGTCACAGTGGAACTGAACGTGGGAGGCATTGTAGCAGCTGTCCTTGTGACACTGATTCTCCTTGGAGTCTTAATTTTTGGCATCTGGTTTGCCTATAGCCGAGGCTACTTTGACAGTAAGTATTTGCTTTCAGAGATTCTCCTTTGCACTGTCCCCAGTCCAGGGCACAGTTTGTGGGTACTGATGAAATTCAGACCCTGACACTGCACCCGTGTGCTGGGGCTCTCCCCTTCGGAGCATAGAGTATTTGCCTAACCTAGATCAAGTGTTGGGTGCCAGTCCCCCACCTTCCTATGCCGTACTGTATTCTATCTTGCTAATACTCATGATCTCCTTTTTTCTCTTTCAGGAACAAAGAAAGGGTGAGTGAGTGCTGTCCCAGGGTTCCTCCGAGATTAAGAAAAGGATGCTTGTGGTTTGAAGCCGAAATGTGTCTGGGGGATGGGTTGGAGGTAGAGGTGACCACCTCTCGGAGGGAAGATGATTAGATTTTAGATTTCTTTTTTTCCTTCTTTCTTCCTTGCCTTTTGCCCCCCTCCTTCCTTCCTTTCTTTTCTCTTTCCTGGGCATCGAACCCAGGGCCTTATGCATGCTAGGCAAGTGTTGCACCCCTGAGCTACATCCCCAGCCTGACAACTGTATTTCTATCCCTGTTCACCCTGGGTTTGTCCTTTCTCCCTCTGCCTACACCTCCCTACCAAGTACTCTGTGCTTCTGCAAAGTCTCAGTTCTGGCCTCTAAAATTGGCACGGAGAGGTTAATGAGCACCTAGGGGACTGAGCGTCTCTACCTTCTGGCTTGTCCACAGGACTTCAAGTAAGAAGGTGATTTACAGCCAGCCTGCTGCTAGAAGTGAGGTAAGTATGCCTGCCCTGGGGAGGGGAGGGGTCTCTAGCCTGTGTTTATGTGTCTGGGGGTTTATTAGCTACAGAAGACTATTGAGTTGACCGGATTCTTTATTTCCCTAGGGGGAATTCAAACAGACTTCGTCATTCCTGGTGTGACCTGCCCCGGCTCATCTCCTGTCCTCTGTGCTTGCCCCACTCAGGTGCTGCCAGACTCTGGTCCCTAGTGTCTAGTTTCACAGGATGCCTTATTTGTCTTCTAGACCCCACAGGACACCCCACTTTTATCTTCCTTAGAATGTGATTGTAATAATGTCAGCTACATGCCCCTTTCTCTTTTCTATCCTCCCTACCTTTCCGACCACTGTTGAGTAGCCTGAGACGTGTATAAATTTTAATTCCCTGTCCTAGCAGGGAGCAGGCAAGAATTCTGGGCATGCCTCTGTTGATCTCCCTCGCTAAGTAGACAGCAAGAGTGGCATGGCTTCCAGGAATTCAAAATCACTACCTGGCCTTACTGTCATGGCCTTTGAATAAGGATCTTGAGCCTAATTCCTAGGCTCTCTCCTGCCATAACGAGGACTGGTGCCAGCTGTTCTGGAGTGGGATCAGGAGAGCAGAGAAGCTGAAATGGTTGTTTGGTGACGACGTTCTCTTCCATCTCTGGAGCCCATTCTTCTATCTTCCCACGAAAAGTGCCACTGGGATCCTCCTCGCTAAATCTTCCTCCTGAACACAAGCAGACTGACACTGTGTCTATAGGAAAGTGGGAGGGCATAGTGAACTTTCAGGGGACTTGGAGCGAAGACTTAAAACCACTGATTGAAAGAAAAGAAGGCTAGAACTTTCTGTGCAAGCCATCACTCTTCCCTCAGCTGGAACAACTGGACAGACTCTTTAAAGATATCTGTAGAGCTGTGAGGATGTGCACGTGTTATTTGTCTTGGTTCTTTGCTGAGCGTGTGTGTGTGTGTGTGTGGTCTTAGCTATATGCTGAAATCAGGCGGAGTGTTGGAGGGCTTCCTAGCTCTTCTGTGAGATTGTGTTTCTGTGTGTTTGTATCAGCCAGATGTTTCTGGAAATAAAAACTTGGTTTGTCAAAGCTTCTTTTTGTTGGGAGTGGGAGATATTAGATCTTTCAGGGTCCCTAGGCTCCTTCTTTGTACATAATGGAAAATGGCCTCAAAATCCTACCTCCTAGCACCCTGGTGCCAATTCCTTGAGGCCTGTATTGCCTCCCTATGCTGCCCCTTCCTGGTTCTCAATTCAGAGCAGAGCTTCTGGATTTAAGATGATCGTTCCAGACCCTTCCGTGGCCAGGACTTCCTCTCCTGGAGGAGAGTACCTAGAGTGAAGCTGATACTGTGCTCCATTGTTCTGCTTGGCCCAACTGGGAGGACAAAGTGTCCAGCCTCCTGCCCAACTGGGGATTCATGGGTTTTCCTAAGTCTGTAGGGGAAAAGTGCTGCCTAGGGGGATTTCTCAGATCATTGGAGAACCCCTTCTCAATAATAGATTAAAGTAGTGACTATTACTTTATTTAGCAAGTGAGATTCAGGAGAAGGTATTCTGAAACAGGAGCAGGAACAAGCAGGGATAGGCCTAGTGATCATCACTTTTCTTCTCCCCATTTGAACCTTTTCTGCCCCCCCAATCTGTTTATTAACTAGTAAGAGGGCAAAGAAAGGCTCTCCCAGGTTTTATTTTGCTTATTTCTACCTTCAGATTACACGAAGTGCCACTTTGTCATATTCTGTCTGATGATCTAAAAATCCCTAACAATTTATATTTTCTACAAAGGATCTAAAGAGGAAAATTAAGTCATCAGTTAAGGGTCAGGTACCAATAAGAAAAAATCCAGAGGAAATAAAATCCAATTAGGCAATAAAAAATTATGAGACAGTTCAGTACATATGGAAATTTTTGAAGTGTGTTTCAGTTCTGTGTCGTGGTGGGAGGCGTATAGAGGAAAGGCCTCAGCAAAAGTAGTGATTTGGGGGCTGGGGCTGGGGCTCAGTGGTAGAGCACTTGCCTAGAATGTGTGAGGCCCTGGGTTTGATCCTCAGCACCACATAAAAATAAATGAATAAAATAAAGGCACTATGTCCATCTACAACTTAAAAAAATATTTAAACACACATACACAAACCTGGTGATTCATGGCTCCTGTAGGTTTGAGGTAAATGTTTCCTGACTTAGTTGTCAGCCTTGGAATTTCTCTCTCCAGCTTACAAAAGTCCTTTGGAATTGAGAAACACTGTGTCTGCTTTCATTTTAGAAATTTAAATCTTATTTTTCTGATAAATGTTTATTTTTTTCATGTCAAGTTTGTTTAAGTCCAGAAGTTCTACATTAAGAAGAGAATTGTGACTCTTGGAGTAAGTTTGGTATTCAGAATCTTCCTGATAGTATTGTTAACTGGGATTGGGGATATCCTTCCACACAACTGGTGGTTAATATTTTAATTAATCAATTATTCTGGTGCTGGGGTTTGAATCCAGGGCCTTGTGCATTCGAGGGAAGCATTGACCTATTGAGCTATATTCCCAGCCCAACATTTTATTTTTATTTATTTATTCCAGTGGCTCAGGAGGCTGAGGCAGGAGAAATGCAAGTTCAAAGCCAACCTCAGCAATTTAGCAAGGTCCAAAGCAATTTAACAGGACCTTGTCTCAAAAAGAAAGGTGGGGGCAGGTGCTGGGGATGTGACTCCATGGTTAAGCCCCTCTGGGTTCAATTCCTGATACAACAACAACAAAGAAACAAAACTGTCCAGTTTTCAAAAACTAAAGGCTTTAAGCAAGTGCAATGGTTCATGCTGGTAATCCCAGCAATTCCAGAGGCAGGAGAACCACAAGTTGAAGAATACTCTGGGCAACTTAGTGAGACCTTGTTTCAAAATAAAACATGAAAAGGGCTGGGGATGCAGCTCAGTGGTGGAGTGCCCTTGGGTTTAGTCCCCAATACTGCAAATAAAGAAAAAAAAAAAAAAAAGAACAAACAAATGCAGATGCTGGCTCCAGGAAGTCTAAGTTTCCTTTGATGTGATGAGGAGGGAGCAGAGGGGGAGGCACTCCTGGGAAAAGATGACCCCCTCACAGCACATTTCCTGCTTTTAGTCTTACTGTTTCCCCTTTTATAAAAGTTGTTATGTGTCCCTGAGCCCCCTGAAGATGGAGATTTGATAGGGTTGGGGATGTAGCTCAGTGGAAAAGTATTTGCCTAAGATATGCAAAGCCTCAAGTTCAATCCCCAGTACAAAAAAATAAATAAATAAAATGGGGATTTGAGACAGAAAAAGTCTTCTATTTTACTCTGTACCACCTTTGAATAAAATGTTTTCCTCCATTAACTTCTATATCCTGAGTTTTGTTTGAGTGGAAGCTGCAAAGCTTTTGATTCAGGTAATAGATACTGTTAAGATGTCTAGTTATTTGCAATTTCATGAAGTTTGAAGTGTGGTACATGTTGCAATCCAAAAGAAAGGTATTAGGATACTGGTTTGGTTTTGTTTTCATTTAGGAAAGTGGGGGCAGGAATTTTAATAGATAAGTAAAAGTTAATGCAAAGGCACAAAATAGCTGTGAAGAGGACTTTTCTTGCAAACATGTACTACCAGCAGATAGAGCTAGATATCATTCTGGCATCTAAACAATGATGCTAGGTTACTTGCCTGATTTGCTGGCAATTAAGTATGGGGTTAAAAATAACATCACTTATCTGATTGGCAAAAATTCAAAAGCTTGACAATACACTCTATTGGCAAGGCTGTGGGGAAACAAACAAGTGCTGTCATATATTGTTGGAAGGAAAACAAAAAGCTATAACCGATGAAGGGCAATTTGGCAATATCTTAATAAATGTACAATATGCATTTAACATTTGACCTGGCAACCTCATGTCTAGGAATTTACCCTGAAGATATACCCCTACCAATATACATATTGATATGCATATGCACTGCAACATTTATAATTACAAAATATTAGAAACTGTAAAAATGTTCAAACATAGGAAATTGGTTCAATAAACTATGGTATGTTTTATCAATGAAAGACTGTATGACTGTAAAAATAAAAAGAAAGATCTCTACAAACTAATTTGAAATATTTCCCAGGGTATATTGTTAAATGTAAAATAGCAAAGTAACCTGTTTAATAAGAAAAGAGGGGCTAGGTGCAATGGTGCATGCCTGCAATCCCAGAGAGGCTAAGACAGGAGGATTGCAAGTTCAAAGCCATCCTCAGCAACTTAGTGAGATCCTAGGTAATTTAGGGAGACCATGTCTCTACACAACAAACAAACATGTGGCTCAGCACTTAAGTGTCCCTGGGCTCAATCCCAGGTACCAAAAAAAAAAAAGAGAGAGACATTTTGGAGTCTAACTTCCCTGTATCATTTTGTCTAGTTAAGACTTTTGGAAGGGTGGAGCTGGAGTTGTGGCTCAGAGGTACAGCACTCCCCTAGCATTCCTGAGGCACGGGTTTGATTCTCAGCACCACATAAATAAAATAAAGATATTGTGTGCATCTAAAACTAAAAAATAAATATTAAAAAAAAAAGAGGGCTGGGGTTGTGGCTCAGAGGTAGATCGCTCACCTAGCTCGTGTGAGGTTCGATCTTCAGCACCACCTAAAAATAAAATAAAGATATTGTGTCCATCTACAACTAAAAAAAAAAAAAAAAAAAGGTGCAATGCCATGTGCCCATAATTCCAGCTACTCACAAGGCTGAGGCAGGATGATCTCAAGTTTGAGCAAGTCCAGCCTGGGCAAATTAGCAAGAGTGTCTCAAAAATAAACATTTTAGGGCTGGTGTTGTGGCTCAGTGGTAGAGTGCTTGCCTTACATGTGTGAGGCACTGGGTTCAATTCTTAGCACCGCATATAAATAAATGAATAGAATAAAAGTCTGTCAACACTAAAAAATATTTTTTGAAAATAAACATTATTATTTTGTTTTTTATATATTATTTAAAAAATAATTTTGAAAAAAATTGACAAGGACTCAGATATGCTGGTACACACCTGATATTCCAGCTACAAAGTGCTGAAGATGAGCTCAGTTGTAGAACTCTTGCTTATCATCATGAGGTCCTGGGTTCAATCCCCAGTCTCCAAACTAAAATAAAAACAAGGAAAACAAATGTGGATAACATAGAAGTGCTTCTAAAAGATTTCTACAATAGCACAAAGAAATTGGGGGTCGATCATACTTGAACATACTTAATGAAGTAGTAGTGAAAAGACAAATAGAACATAGCATGGCTGCCGGGTGTGCTAAAAGGTTTGAGGAGTGTGAAGAGGGGTTTCACCATGTGAACGAACAGGCCATCTGGGTCTGTGAATTGGATGAGAAAGAAAACTATCTTTTAAATTTTATTTTCAGTACTGGGGTGGGAACACAGGGGTGTTCGACCACCCCTCTCCCTCTATCAGCCCTTTTTATTTTTTTATGCTGAGATAGGATCTTGCTAAATTGCTGAGGCTAACCTCACACTTAAGATCCTCCTGCCTCAGCTTCCACAATTGCTGGGATTACAGATGTGTGCCATCATACCCAGCTACAAATCTCTATCTTTACATCAACAGTGGTGCAAGAATTAGAGCAAAATGCCCATCTGACTGAGGTCTAGAGGAAGAGTTATCTCCTTGAATGTTTGCATTCTAAAAAGATGGCTTTCAGGTCTTTGAGAAGACAAGTGATAGAAAATTTACTTCTCAAAGGGGCAGAGAAAGAATTTTAAAAATTGCAATCCTTCTGAATTAATTACTCTATGAGAGGGCTTAGGGACTATGTCTATTACCAGGTTTTGGCTGGAACAAATGGTACACTTTCTTGGAAGCATTGAGCTTTTTCAGGCAAACCATTTTAAGGTGGAGTTGGGAGGGAACCTGGGGCCTGTGTAGGGATATGGTCTCAAATTGCTAGAAGTCATGCTAGAATTTGGTCAAGGAGACAGTCTTGCCAGGCATGGTCATGCATGCCTGTAATCCAGATGATTTAGAAGGCTGAGGCATAACAAGTTTGACACTAGCCTGTTCAATTTAGCGAGACTCTGTCTCAAAAATAAAAAGAACAGGGGATGTGGCTTAGTTGTAGTGCACCTCTGGGTTCAATAGTACTAGGTTAGGGGGAAAAAAAAGTAGAGTCCTTATCACTGGATGCTTCTGGACTGTACAATCTCAATGCCTTAAAACAGGTGAGTTGGGGGCTGGATAGTGATAATAATTCATGTATCCAATTCCCTGCATCACCAATCAGCCAAGAGCAGGCATTGCTTTTAGATGCTTTTGGGAAGCAGTTTCACAAGTTGTAAGCCACATGAATTCAGGAGATTGGGGCTGGGAAGGAGACTCAATGGGAAACAATATACTTAAGAAAACATTTAAAATGTGTGTTTTTTTGCTATCCAAATTCTTGTTATTAATTAAGGAAAAACTATGAGAGATTATTTCAAAACTGTGAAATTGGCAAATACAGGCATCCTTTCAATGGAATTTTAGGCTCCCCAGACTAGAGGACCCTTCTGTGGTTTTCTGATTCTCTAGGGGGTCCATATGCTTCACTGTTATTGACTTTTTTCCTTCTTTTTTTATTGGGGATTTGTGGGAGACCAACCTCACACGTGACTGAGTCACACTCCCCGGCTGGGTGCTGAGGCCCTCAGTCGCAGAAATGTGGCAGAGCTTTCCCCACCCTTCTTGGGTTCCAGGGTCAGTGTCTTGTGCATGGGTGTGTCTTGCTACAGCCCCATGGGTGAAGCTATGCTCACCTGTTCCTTTGTAATTTAACCCCTTGTCCTGTTTAGGATAGAATCTTCCATGGAAGTGCCTTGTGTGTGTCCCCTCCTCTTACTGTGCCCTTGGGTGTGGCCTACCCAGGTGTCAGTCAACCTGCTGACAGTGGACATCATGAAGATAGACTCAGCCCCCTGAAATCTGGCCCCTTGCCTCATTTGAATAGCTTCTCCCCAATAAAAGGGGTCAGCGAGTGCTCTTGCTCTCTCTCTTCCCTAACCCTAACCCTTAAGGTCAGAGCCGTCACAGCGACCCCAAAGAAGAAGGTACTTGTGTCTCTTGTGTGGTTATTTTTGTGCAGCCCAGTCAGCCCAGTTTTCCTGGAGTGACCCCTGATCCTTTTAGTCCAGAGAACAGAAACCGGGCAGGGATTGTTTCTGACAATTTTGCAACTCTGTTGAGAAATAAGTTAATTTATGGAAGGCTGACAGTGATGTAAATGATCCCAGTTCATAAAAATGCAAATGAATTTTGTCTAGTAGACAACTGATTTCCTCTTTGTAGAAATTAAGATGATTCTAGAAATTAAATTTTGCTCTTTAATGAACCAATTAATTGTTATCATATTCTGTATTCATTTTATAGTGTCATAGGAGTCATAATTTTTACCTTATTAAAGGTTTGTTTTAATTGACAAATACTAATTGTATATATTTATAAAGTAAAAACCAATGTCTTTGAGGGGCTGAGGTTGTGGCTTAGCGGTGGAGTGCTTGCCTAGCACATGCGAGGTCCTGGGATCGATCCTCAGGGATCCACATAAAAATAAATAAATAACATAAAGGTATTGTGTTCAAATACAACTAAAAAATAAATATTAAAAAAAAATTGGATGTCTTTGAGACTTGAGAGAGAAAAACAGAGACCCCCTCATAGATATTCAGGAGAGAAGACATGTCTCCTAAGAAGGGTTTGAGGAGTTCCCAGACACAAGGGGAAATTTGACTCAGGAGCAGGATTCTTGGCATACAAGACAGGACTGAAAAGACTTTCAGCTCGTGCCAAAGGCATAGGCAGAGGTTTATTTAGGGAGTAACACTTTCAAGGGAGAATGTGGGCTATCTTGAGAGTGAGATGTCTCTCCTTGGGAGAGGCTTCAATATTTATAGAGAGGATGTAGTTAGGGGCTGAATTGCAGGTGGAGCCCCAATTTCCCTGCCCTTGCACATTTCCCTCGTTTTACAAGGAGTCACAGGATTTCACTCCAGTTTTACAAGGGTCTGGGTCAAAGGCATGTCACTCAGGAGTTACAATTGTTCCTTTTTTTCCCATAGGGATGACTCATGGATGTTTGCTTTATCTCAAATTCCTATCTCAAACAGAGACTGAGCTCTATGAGCAATGACAGTCATCCCTGTTCCTTTAGTTAGATGAACAGAACCTCCTGTGTATGCTTGTAGCAGATCAACTAGAACAAAGACAGAATCAATATAAATGTCACCAGATTCAGACTTACACAATGTGCCCACAACTGATTTATTGCTTAGCCCCAAAGAAACATTCTGATCCCCAAATGTCAAAGGATTGTAACAGGATTTGATTTTCAAAGAAACTTGCCTGAGAAACTGTATATATATATATTTTTTTTCCCCCAAGAAAACCATAAGAGTTCAACTGTGAATGTGTCACTTGTTTCTCTGATGGGCGAGAAGCACCTGTACCCTGTCTTTGGGAGTGTGTATGCTTTTGCTGTCCTTAAATAAATCTTTGTTTTCACCTTACTTTTTAAAATTATTAATATTTTTAGTTATAGATGGACATAATACCTTTGTTTACTTATTTTTTTTTATGTGGTGCTGGGGAACCAACCAAGTGCCTCACATGTGCCATGCAAGCAATCTACCACTGAGCTACAGCCCCAGACTTGTGCCTTACTTTTTTAGAAAAAAAAAAATTATTTCTTTAGAGACAGGGTGTTGCTAAATTGCCTGCTGGCCTCAAACTTGCAATCCTCCTGCCTCAGGCTCCCAAGTTACTGGGATTATAGATGTGCACCACTAGTCCTTTTGATGCATCCTGAAATCTTTTCAGTGGCATAAGAACCCCCAGGACCCAGTTGGGGTACCATTGCCTCCTTGGAAGGACCTCCTCTGAACCCTGTTGGGTGACTTCTCGATGCATTATAATTTGAAATAATACAATCAGAGCAATGTATTATTTCATGTCACCTCAAATACTGCCACCCTAACTATGTGCTGGAATAGAAGCCTTGAGCTTGCGAGGCAAGTGCTCTACCCCTACTTATTTCTGTTAAGTAGTTGGTCAACCATGAATGAGTGAGCAGATAATGAAGGGCAATTGAAAACCGCTGGGAACCTTACCTGACAGAAAAGTACCTGGAAGATGGTGGTGGTATTGGGGGTAGGCTAGGTACATTAAAACCTCCCTTAGTCATAATTACATCCCTTAAGAAAAAATATTGTTTCAAGATCACGTCATAGACTACCAGGTGGACAAGACCCTCCCTTATCACGGAAATTATGTTACAACCCCCAATCAATCTGGCAACAAAAATATCAAGTCCTCACAAAGAAAGCTTGTGGAGGGCTATTCAGAGGGGGAGGAAATTGAGGCAAAAACAGGGGACTCAGTTTTCTTAAGAACTTCAACTCTAGCTGGGCACAGCTGCTCACACCTGTAATCCCAGCAACTCATGAAGCTGAGGCAGGAGCATTGCAAGTTGGAGGCCAGCCTCAGCAATTTAGTGGGGGTGGGGTGGGGGAGTAGGGGGGTGGGGGAGTAGGGGGGTGGGGGGGTGGGCTAAGCAACTTTAGACCCTGTCCAAAAATAAAAAATAAAAAGGGCTGGAAATATAGCTCAATGGCTCAGTGGTTGAGCATCCAGGCTTACCCCCCCCTTAAAAAAAAAAAAAAAGAAAAAGAAAAGAAAAGAAAAGAAAAAGAAAAAAAAAAGGACTTTGGAAGGGGTGCTGAAACTTAAGCTTCTTTCTTTGGTACTGGGGATTTGTAACATTGTGGTCCACTTTATGATTCTGAATGTAGTTCTTGCTGTTCAGTCACTGCAATTTTTATGTTTTATTTTTGTTTAGTTGCAAATGAACACAATACCTTTATTTATTTTTATATGGGGCTGAAGATTGAACCCAGTGCCTCATGCATGCTAGGCAAGTGCTCTACCACTGAGCCACTGCCCCAAGCCCCTACAACTTATTTTTAAAATGGACATGTTTCTTTCTCTTCCTCTCTCCCTGCCCTTCCCCAATCTCAGGGGAAACAGGATTACCTTTCTTCCCCATCACAGACAAGAGTTATCTGTCCTTGAGTACATACCATACCCACCATAGGCATGAAGTAATCCAGACTTTGCTGATGGCACCAGAAGATCTTAAAAATGACTATTTTATAAATTAACAAGTGAATTACCCCAAGAGAGAACACAGAATGTAGCTTTGAATCACCTCTTTAAAAGCTCCCAGTTCCTGCTATCGGGCAGAGTCACAGCCTCTGGGAGGGGACTCCGCTGTGTTTCTCCCTTGCTAGCAAAGCAATAAACCTTTTTTCTTTTTCTCAAAACTGTGGCATCAAAAAAAAAAAAAAAAAAAAAAAAACTGTGGCATCATTGTTGGATTGGCATTGGAGACAAGGACTGAACTTTCGGTAACAGATTGAATCCAGGAGGCTTAACCACTGAGCCACATCTTTTTATTTTATATTTTTATATTTTTACCTTTTTATTTTATATTTTGAGACAGGTTCTCCCTATGTTGCTTAAATCCTCACTAAGTAGTTGAGAATGGCCTCAAATTTGTGACCATTTTACTTTAGCCCCCAGGTGTCTGGGATTATAGGCATGTACCATTGTGTCTGGCAGCTTGAACTTCTTTAACCATTGCCAAAATATAATTTTCAGAAAAAAAAAAAAGGTGAAATCAAAAATTTACACAGATATAAAAAAACGAACCTACGGTTGTGGGAGACCAACCTTGCACGTGACTGGGTCACATTCCCTGGCTGGGTGCTGAGGTGCTCAGTCACAGAAATGTGGCAGAGCTTTCCCCACCCTTCTTGGGTTCCAGGGTTGGTGTCTCCTGCTTGAGTGTGTCTTGCTACAGCCCCATGGGTGAAGCTATGCTCACCTGTTCCTTTGTAATATGACCCCTTGTCCTGTTTAGGATAGAATCTTCCATGGAAGTGCCTGTGTGTGTCCCCTCCTCTTACTGTGCCCTTGGGTGTGGCCTACCCAGGTGTCAGTCAACCTGCTGACAGTGGACATCATGAAGATAGACTCAGCCCCCTGAAACCTGACCCCCTGCCTCATTTGAATAGCTTCTCCTCAATAAAAGGGGTCAGCGCGTGCCCTTGCTCTCTCTTCCTGCGGACCCTTAAGATCAGAGGAGCCATCACAGTGACCCCAAAGAAAAAGGTATTTGTGTCTGTTGTGTGGTTATTTTGTTAGCCCAGTTAGCCTGGTTCAACTGGAGTGACCCCTGAGCCTTTTAGTCGCAAGAACAGAAACCTGGCACTAGGTTAAAGACTTTATTTTAGTTACATGAGCAAATTAGGTGGAGGTTATAAAGGGTTAAATGAGAAGAGAAAAAATATGGAGAGAAAAAATATTGAGTTACAAATGTTGGGTACAGAGCAGGCTGAACTGTGTTGTCTGCAGGGCAGGCTGAACAGATGTTGGCTGCAAGATAGCCCACGCACTCAAACCCCCCTCTATCTGGTCCTTTATCACCTGTTTGTGTCAAGTCCCGCTCAAGGCTGAGCACTCAACCCCCCTTGGGCCAACAAGGCAGCTTGCAGACCCAGAGGCCCCATTAGATTTGGGCTATAAAAACTCCCTCCTGCCAGGCCCCTCTCTCTCTTGCCCTCTCTCTTGCTCTCTCTCTCTTGCTCTCTTTATCTTTCTTGCTGGCACTCTCTGTCTCTCTCTTGCTCTTGCTCTCTCCCTGTTCATCTCTTCTCTTCTCTTCTCTTCTCTTCTCTTCTCTTCTCTTCTCTCTCTCTCTCTCTCTCTCTCTCTCTCTCTCTCTCTCTCTCTCTCTTTCCTTCTTTCTTTTCTCTTTGTTGCACTGCTGCAATAAAGATCTTTCGGTTGCTCCGAGTGTTTGGTCACTTTCCTTTCAACAAATAGAGGCGAAAATTGTTTGGGTAGGGGTATGGAAGGAGTGGAGGAGGTAATAGAATTTACATTAGTCACAGAATTTGTGTGTCAATTAACTTCAACTTGCAATACCTCAAAGAACAAAAGGCTTGTCAGGGTGCAGTGGCCTATGCCTGTAATCTCTGTGGTTCAGGGTGAGGCAGGAGGGTCAAGAGTTCAAAGCCAGCCTCAGCAATTCAGGGAGGTCCAAAGCAATTTAGCAAGACCCTGTCTCAAATAAAAAATAAAAAGAACTGGGATGTGGATCAGTAGTTAGGTGCCTGTGAATTCAATTCCTGATTAGGGGGAAAAAAAAAAAGCTAGAGTCTGATACCCTGAATGATGTAGGCGATTCATGGAAATATACCTTCATTTCTATAAGAGCTTTAGAGTGCCCCCTTCCCCCAGGAATGTGTGTCTTTGGGACCTTGGGATTCTCCAGCCTCAGCCCTGGCCACTGGGATTACAGGTGTGGGCCACCTTTCCTGCCTAAATGTGATGCCTTGATGTTTATTTACACTGTAGAAAAATCAAACTGAGAGAAACACAGACCTGCTCTGTCTCCATTCCCCAAAGATGAAGCATTTAGATGTGAGGTCCCTGCAAGTGGCTTCAAGCCAGTCATTTAGGTTCCTTGGGCCCACTTCTCGCTGGCTGAGGCCTCGGATAGGATACTACACCACCTAATCTTCTTTCACCGGGGCCAAGTGTGCCATAAGGGCCACCAAGACTGAGGCCTTCTCCTTGAACCTGAGTTGGGGATGAATTGACACTTTTTTGGCAGGGTTGGGGGGGGGGCAATAAAATAGCATTGCTTTGATATGGCAAAGGGGGACATCTAGTGGCTGCTTGAGCTCTTGGTTTCTTTTCTTTTTTTTTTTTTAATTGGTCTTGCTCAAAACATTACAATGATCTTGACATATCATATTTCACACATTTGATTCAAGTAGGGTATTAATTCTTATTTTTACCACGTGTACAGATTGCAGGATCACATTGGTTATGCAGCCACGTTTATACACACTGCCATACTAGTGTCTGTTTCTTTTCCATGCAAGAAGACCTAATCTTGGAGGGGATTTAGTTCACAGGCCTCGCTAATTTTAAGGAGTGGTTTCCGCATCTGGGAGGAGAGACTGTCCCTCTGAGTCTTCAAGTCATGCAGAGAAACTGCTGGGGTAGAAAAGGGTGTGGAGAGGTTGCCAGATGCACAAAAAAAGTGACAAGGGAAACCGCCCTGGGGTATTGAGCACCTCTTCCTGGGTTGGAGGTGTGCGTTTGGATTTGACTGTCATTCACCCCTCCAGTTACCTAAGGAGAACCCAGGCTTCTCCAAGGACTCATTTTTCACACTTTAGCCCGCCCTCAATCCCACCTCCCTACTGCGGGAGAGTAGATCCTTGTCAGACCGGTTCTGAACTTTTGTGCTGCCGAACTTTAGAGAGTGCAGAGCTGAAAAGGCAGCAGGAAGTTAGGTATTTGTGGGGAAGTTTACTTGAATCCGCATTCCAAAGAGCCTGGCGGGGAAGCAGCCCTTGGGGATGAAAGGTGCTGGCCATGGTCTATGGGTGAAGTAGCAGGATGGGAGAAACTAAGGGAAAAGAGAAAGATGAGAGGTGTCAGCTGAGATGAAAGATTACTCTCCTTCAATGTCCTTTAGGAGGCAGTATAGGGGGATTCCCACCCTCATTACTTTATGCTTATTTGGATTGTGATTTTTGAATATAATCCCTTCAAGGACCTTAATAACCTTACCAGTTTTGGAGCTTTTGTAAGTATAAAATGGTATCAAATATTAATAGTTAACACCATGGTTATGGTCTGAATTTTACCTCCCTCCAAATTCATATTGTTACCTGAAGCTTGCTTGGTTTTTGTCCCGTGTGCCAATCCAATAATGAGAACATGGTTTTGAGAGAGGAAAAAAAAAAAAAAAAAGGTTTATTGCTTTGCTAGCAAGGGAGAAATACAGCAGAGTCCTGTCCCAGAGGCTGTGACTCTGCCCAGTAGAGGTGAGGCTTTTAAAGAGGTGATTCAAAGGTTACATTCTGTGTTCTCCATTGGGGAAATTCACTTGTTAATTTGGAAAATAGTCATTTCTGAGATCTTCTGGTGCCATCTGCAAAGTCTGGATCACTTCATGCCTATGATGGGTATGTACTCAAGGACAGATAACTCTTGTCTATGATGGGGAAGAAAGGCAATCAATCCTGTTTCCACTGAGATTCCGGAAAGATTAGGGAGGAGCAAGGAGAGAGGAAGAGAAACATGTCTGTTTTAAAAATAAATTGCTACTGGGTGTGTAGTGTATACCTGTGATCCCAGTGGCTCAGGAGGCTGAGGCAGGAGGATGTGAGTTCAAAGGCAGCCTCAGCAACAGTGAGGTGCTAAAGCAACTCAGTGAAACCCTGTCTGTAAATAAAATACAAAATAGGACTGGGGATGTGACTCAGTGGTTCAGTACCTCTGAGTTTGATCCCCAGTACCCGTCCTACTCGCCCCCCAAAATTGCAGTGGTAGATCAGCAAGGGCTATCTTCAAGGCATATGGTGGTCCACTGTTACATTCCCCTACTGTCAATTTCTACATTCCGTTTCTATGCTGCTTCCTGCTAAAAGAGGGCAAAATTGGGGGAAGTAACCCAAAGTCCTTGTTGTCTATCAGGTGGGGGCATGGACAGTTAAGGGTATTTGGCATCAGAACAGTCCAGAGGTCCACAGTGGCAGATGGGAGATGACAAGGCACACTTAGGACAGGGATCATTGAAGCCAGAATTAGACAGGCAGCCAGTATAGATAGGTAAATGGAATCAGGTTGGACCAAGGAGGCTAATTTTGAGAGAATCCATAAAGGTGGAGACTGTCCCCTGGAGTATTAAATGTCAAATTCCTTCAGAGCCCTTCCTCCACCCTTATCAAGAACTAGCCCTTGCCCCAACCTGTTGCTAAGGTAACCTGTCCCAGGAATTACCCCTCCCCACAGGGAGCTATAAATTTGTTTATTAATGTGTCTGCATCCTGCCCTTCCCCCTTCAGCCCACCTGTTTCCCACCTTTCGGCCATCCCACCAAGCATTCCTGGGCCTAGTCATGTATGCTGGAAGGAGAGAGATAAGGGGAAGAGAGCAGGAGTACAAAGGAAGCCTAGGACCTATAAAAAGGCAGACACACTTCTGGGGATACCAGGATACCAGTTATGGCCCCCTTCTCCCTCCGAGAAGTCTATGTTACCCCTTTTTAAATAAACCCTGCTTTATATGTTTGCCTTGGTGTGCTTCTCTAATGTTCTAACTTCTTCTCTAACTTCAACTTGTGAGGGAGCAGAACTTGTCATTGATAACCAATGGTATCATCATGATAAGCCAACAATAAACAAAACAGCAAAGCATTAGTGTTTTGTAAACAATTAGCACAAAAGCAGTTAGTATTTAAGCCAGTTTCTGAAAACCATGAAGACAGTAACTGAATCATATTGGTGAAAAGCAGATCAAGCTTATCAATGTAGGAGGTTAGGAAGATTTGTAGGTCTGAGATCAGGCTCAAATTGAAATGAATAGAACCAAACTAACACCATTTTGTTTGACCTGACTCCATTGTTTGTTTGCTTAATGTGTTTTCTTTTAAGCCTATGTTTACATTGTAGGAGGACCTTCCCTTATTCCTGATGTATAACAAAATGACTCTGAAATGGGTAATCAAAACAATTCTCTCATGTAATAAAAATATCTGTCTCAACAGAGTCTTTCTGACCTTTATGTGCCTCAATTTTTCTTTGGTTTTTCCCTCTATAAACTCTCTACTTCCAAAATTCAGGATCTGGGGAGTTCTTTGATATAGTAGCCTGTTCCCAGCCACTTGCTTGGCATGCTCATTAAAAGATATTTTTCCCTTTCAATTTGGCTCAATATGCATGGTGGTTTGTAATTCTTGTATACTCCATAACAAAATCAACTCAGAACAAACTTGTGACTCTAGAGTCCTTTGTGATCATTATTATTAGGCACTCCTACACAAGAACTCTTCCTTTATAGCTTCCAGTTTTACTTACTTTTGGTAGGGCTGACACAAGTGTACATCTTAAGTTACATTAAAAACCATTGTGTTTTGGGGGCTGGGGATGTGGCTCAAGCGGTAGCGCGCTCACCTGGCATGCATGCGGCCCAGGTTCCATCCTCAGCACCACTTACAAACAAAGATGTTGTGTCTGCCGAAAACTAAACTAACTAACTAAATATATATAAATAACCAAAAACCGTTGTTTTTCCTTTTAAGTGTTCATGTAGGACTATGCTTAGGCTATACTCTCCTGCCAGGAGTTTAAGACCAAGTTGGTCAAAATTGGTCTTGTTCCTATCTACTCTTAAGATTCAGCTGAGATTCCTCAGAGGTCACTTTTGGGGATGTGTGTGAAGCCTCTTGGCTCCTTTAGTTTTCCTGTAGCAGAGGTGCCATCTGCCAGGATGGGTCAGAGTCTTATTGGCAGTATGTGACTTCTCTTGGAAGCATCAGGGACATTTTTTTCTCTAATAACCCTCCTCTTTGCAGAATGTGCACTGGTTGGCTTCCTTTTTTTTTTTTAGGGTCCTCTCAATCTCCCTGACTGGCAGATTGGGTTACTCACTGAAAGGAAAGTGAGAAAGAGGGAGATGTCGAGTGAGAAATGAAAGACAGACCCAGGCAGAGATACACAAAAGAGTTTCTTTGTCAGAGCTGACAAATAAAGGGACATCTCTCCATAGATGGAGAGAGGCAATATAGGCTCAGGTTTGTGACTTTTATAGGGCAGGCTCAGGAATCAGAGCCGGGAGGGTCCTAATACTGCCAGTTAAGTGTGGGGTTGGTATGAGGGAGTGGTGACCCTTTCTCAGAAAGACCCTTGGGTGGGAAAGTAAAACTTTTTCTTAGGTGGCGGCTGTCACTTAAGATGGCCATCCAGATGCTAAGCAAGGACCTTACACTCACCAGAGTTACAGGACCCAAAGAAGGGTCCCATTGTTCTCTTGCCCCTGGCTGTCCTTAGAGGGTAAGGACCAAAATGCTGGCTGCTTTTTTTCCTTGGCCCTTTTGCTTCCTTGACTTTGGTCTAAGTTTTTGGTTTTAAAAATCCAGCAGGGGGGCTGGGGATGTGGCTCAAGCGGTAGCGCGCTCGCCTGGCATGCGTGCGGCCCGGGTTCGATCCTCCAGCACCACATACAAACAAAGATGTTGTGTCCGCCAATAACTAATAAATAAATATTAAAAAAAAAAAAATCCAGCAGGACAGTTTCACCAGTTTTAAATTGGGAGTGAGTAATGGGTTATAACTTCAATATCTATAATTGTACAGTTACCCTTTTTATTTAATTGGGGTCAGTATTGTAAGGTCCTTGTAATACTGGGTGGCCATCTTAAGTGACAGCCTCCATTTTAAGGCTTTCCCACCCAAGGGTCTTTCTGAGAAAGGCTCAACACTCCTTCATACTAGCTCTACCCTTAACTCTCCACATTAGGATCTGCCCTACCCGGCTCTAATCCCTGAGCCTCCCCCATTAAAGTCTCAAACCCCAAGCCTGTGTTGCCTCTCTCTGTCTATGAAGAGATGGCCTTTATTTTCCAGCTCTGACAAATAAACTCTGTGTGTGTCTCCGCCTGGTCTCCCATCTTTCATTTCTCACTGGCCTGCCTTCCAGTTCCTCACTTTCCTTTCAAGTATTAGTACTGTAAGTCAGCATAATATCCTGTCTGTCCTATAGGTGATGGCTCATTGTCTCAAATTAATTCAGGTTGTTTTATTAGAAGCAGTACCTCTGCAAAACACTTAACAGGCAACAGTTATGAAGTTTACAAGGAAAATAAAAATGAAATTAACAGAGCAAAAACATTAAGTTTGTGTAATAGCTATGAACCAAGAAAAATGACTATTATAATCTTAAACCTTTACTTAGTTATATATTATGTCCTGTTTATTTTGAGGTCATAGTGATCTTTACAAAAAATGTATCTTTTGTATTTTCTTAATTTAGTTGTAGCTGGCCACAATATTTTATTTATTTATTTATTCATTTAGTGCTGAGGAGAAAACCCAGTGCCTCCCACATGCTAGGCGAGTGCTCTACTGCTGAGCTACAACGCCTGTCCCCAAATATATCTTTTGAACACAATTTTAAATAAGTTTAATTCTAACCTACTTCAGAGAAATCCTAACATGGATGAGACAAGATGCAGAGCCTTAACTCAGCCTTAACTCTTTGAAGGAGGTGGATATTTACAATCCCTCAGGGGTAAAAGGAAACTCAGGACTCTGACCTTTCACAATTTCTCTTTTGTGCCAAAGTCCCCCTGCCTGCCAAAAGTATCTGACAAAGTCCTTCCATGATGTGGCCCTGCTTTTATTGGCTGGGTGGGGTGGTGGACTCTTGTAATCCCAGCTGCTTGGGAGGCAGAGGCAGGAGGAGTGCAAGTTCAAAGCCAGCCTCAGCAATTTAGCAAGGCACTAAGCAACTCAGTGAGACCCTGTCTCTAAATAAAATACAAAATTGGGCTGGGGATGTTGCTCAGTGATCAAGTGCCCTGAGTTCAATTCCCAGTACCCCCCCCTCAAAAAAAATTGTTTTATCTGAATCTGATTTTTGCCCCCTTTTAAAGTATCACTCTGCAAAGTTCTCATGTATTATTTCCTGAGTCTCTAAATATCAGTTAATATAATATGACATTACACCTGAAACATAATCGAACAGAAAGGCTAAGAGGGCTTTTAGCTTCCCTTTTGTGGAAAAGGTGGTAGACTGTTTTTTATGTTCCACATTGTTAACCTTTGAACAAATTGGGCTCTCCTAATACCTTCCAAAAATGCATTTAAATTTCCATCCTAGTGTAATGAGTAATGCAAAATATTATATAAAATATTAGATGGCACAAATAAATACCAATCACTTTTGTTATTTCTATATAAATCTCAAGGGGACTATTACTACAGTCAATTTTAGTTTGGAGAACAACACCAACTTGGCAAGGTGGTCTCCTAAGCTTTATATTTAACTAAGTTTAACTTTCAGAGTACAATTTAGAATCCATAGGGTACAATAACAATAATCATAGGTCTCTATGGGTTAACAAAAATCAAAAGATAAACTTAAATCTCTTATACATTTAGGAAACAGTGTGAATGATCAGAAATTGACTTAAGTCAAAGCAAACAGATATAAGACTGATCTTCAAATGAGGATGTGACCTTTGTCAGATACAATGTGTAAAAGAGAGCACTTATTGGTTGTCTTGCCAGTAAACTATGTAAACTTTTATATAGCACGTAGACAAGTCTTAGATATTGTTCTCAGATGCATACATATACCTAGTTATATATATTTAGGGTGTCAACTATATTGTTATAAACTAAATAACAGTTGTTTGTTTAACTAGTTACAAAGTAATCACTTAAAAGACTTTAAAATGTCTACCACGCGGCCTGCGCAGTGGTTTCATTAATGAGGTTCTAGGCATAAAGTTAGTTAGACGAGATCGAAATAAAAACACAAGACTCAATTACCTTAATTCTATTGCTAGGTCCGAGACGGCTCCCCTCTCTGGTTCGCTCCTCTAGCCGCCCAGCAGGGCAGCAAGGATTCCTCAGGGCTAGCAGGAGAGAGAGAGCGCGAGCACGCCGGGGAGTAGCCTTTTATTAGGGAACCAGAGATTCAGGGGAGAATTCCATCCAATGAAGGTTGAGGGGGGGCTGCACTCCAAGGTCAGGGTCAGCGATTGGGTCCCCGGGGTCAGTGGTCAGGCACACCCCCACACGGATGGGCTCTCTCATCAGGAGAGGGACGGGAAAAACTTCGACATTTGCCAAAGTGCCTCAGACCCTCAACGGGAGGCACCCGATCACGTGTGAGAATGGCTCCCCACAAAAATGGGCACAAAATCCTAATTCCTTTATGTGGAAGACCAACCTTGCATGTGACTGAGTTAACTCCCTTGCTGGGCTAGACTGCCCGCTCTTCTAAGGTTTGAGTGACTGTCTTCATGTCCCGGTGTGTCTTACTATAGCCCCATGGGTGAAGCTACGCTCACCTGTTCCTTTGTAATATAACCCCTTGCCCTGTTTAGGATAGAATCTTCCATGGAAGTGCCTTGTGTGTGTCCCCTTCTCTTACTGGCCCTTGGGTGTGGCCTACCCAGGTGTCAGTCACCTGCTGACAGTGGACATCATGAAGATAGACTCAGCCCCCTGAAACCTGACCCCCTGCCTCATTTGAATAGCTTCTCCTCAATAAAAGGGTTCATCGAATGCTCTTGCTCTCTCTCTTCCTTTGGACCCTTAAGGTCAGAGGAGCCCTCACAGAGACCCCAAAGAAAAAGGTATTTGTGTCTCTTGTGTGGTTATTTTGCACAGCCCAGTCAGCCCAGTTTACCTGGAGTGACCCCTGAGCCTTTTAGTCATGAACAGAAACCCTGCACCTTTAAGACTTGGTTTCCTCAAGTAATAAAATTAAACAAATATAAGAAAATTATCTTGACAGATAAGAGAAAATCAATGTTTCAAACTTTGCTTCATATCAGTACATTAAAGTTTAAGTAATTTTGACTGTGCTCATTATAGTCCATTAAATCACAAACACAAACTTTTTGAGATTTACCTTCTGCAAACCTTCTGTGTCTTATTTAAACATTCACAACTTGGGCTGGGGATATAGTTTAGTTGGTAGAGTGCTTTCCTCACATGCCCTGGGTTCAATTCCCAGCACCACAAAGAAAAAAAAATTCACAATTTAGTTTATGTCCTTAGTTTTGTCTTCTTTCATCTTGGACTTCAGCACAAGAATATTAGTTTATCAGACAAAATAATTTCTCACCCAGAAACAATTCTTTTACTTCTAATTTTCTGTACTAAAATATTTCTATATCTGTAACTTTTCCAGTTTCAGACCCTTTATTATATTCATATTCTGTGTTCTCTCTGATATGTGGATGTTGATTCAAAATGGGGGTTGGGGGTGTTGAGGTTCACCAGATAAAATAGGAGGAAATGGGGGGAAAGAAAGGGGAATGGGAAAGATAGAATAAATTGGCAATAACTTTTCTATGATTATTTGTGAATATAGAACCAGTGTAACTCCACATCATGTACAACCCCAAGAATGGGAAGTTATACTCCATGTATGTATGATATGTCAAAATACATTCTACTGTCATGTATAACTAAAAAGAATAAAAATAAAGTTGATAAATGAGTTGGTATCAAACTAAAAATTTCTTCACAGCAAAATAAGCAATCAAGAACACAAAGAAAGTCTATAGAATGGGAGAAAATCTTTGCCACCTGCCCCTCAGATAGACCATTAATCTCCACGATATATAAAGAACTCAAAAAACTTAACACTAAAAAGACCAAATAACCCAACTAATAAATGGGCAAAGGAACTGAATAGGCACTTCAAGAAATTATAAAAAATGTTCAACATCTCTAGCAATTGGAGAAATGCAAATTAAAACTACACCAAGATTTCATCTTACTCCAGTCAGAATGGAAATTATCAAGAATACGAGTAACAAGAAATGTTAATGAGGACATGGAGAAAAAGGTACCCTCATACATTTCTGGTAGGACTGAAAATTAGTGCAACCACTCTGGAAAGCAGTATGGAGAATCCTCAGAAAACTTGGAATGGAGCATCATTTGACCCAGTTATCCCACTCCTTGATAGTGCTGCAGTCACATCAATGTCTATAGCAGCTCAATTCACAATAGCTAAACTATAGAATCAAGCTATGTGCCCTTCAACAGATGAATGGATAAAGAAAATGTGGTATATATACACAATGGAATATTACTCAGCCATAAAGAAAGAAATTACTGCATTTGGATGGATGCATTGGATGGATGGAACTTGAGACTACCATGCTAAGTGAAATAAGAAAATCCCCCAAACCAAAGGCTGAATGTTCTCTCTGATATGTTCATGTTGACTCACAATGTGGGGCAGGGGAGAAGGGGAGTTTCACTGGATTGGACAGGGTGGAGTGGGGGGAAGGGATGTGGGATGAGAATAGGAAAGAGTAGAGTGAATCAGACATAACTTTCCTATGTTCAAGAATGAATGCATGACCACATCGTGTACAACCACAAAAATGGGAAGTTATACTTCATGTTTATATAATATGTCAAAATACATTCTACTGTCATGTATAAATAGAACAAATAAAAAATTATATTCTGAAATAATCCTTATGAATGTTTACCATTCACATCCCTCACAGATAAGAGAATGGGGTTCCCCTTCAGTGGAATGGGCTACCTAAGAAATAAAAGATAAGAAAAATAGAACAGTGAAATAACCACAGAACACAGAAGTAGCTTCAAAAGCAAGGGCAGGATGGGAAGCTGATCAGATGGGTCTAGCTTCTAACCATGAAAGGAGCCCGTGTGTGGTGTATTTATATCGGAAAACATCACTAAAACAGGTTAGAGGTGGGGGGAGCAGGGGTCTAGGGATGTAGCTCAGTTGGTAGAGTGCTTGCTTTGCATATACAAGGCCCTGGGTTCAATCCCCAGCACCACCAAAAAAAGTCCTGGAGAAAAGAACAGACTCCAGGGCTTAGGGATTGAGATGGGGGCAGGTAGGCTGCTCAGTTCCTAATGGGTTCATGGGACCTTTCTAGCAGAGGGGAAGGTCACATGCATCGGGTGGTCGGTCTCAGTGGGAGTGCCATGGGAAGTTCTCAATGCCAGGCCTATCCCCTCTCTGGCTACAACCCTGAATAAGGTCCTCATGCATTTCATGGATGGCTTCCCACAAATGTTACCTGACCCGTGTCTGTTATCATTATAAGGATGCCATCAACTTTAAGTGAGTTCCCCACTGTCGATTTGGGCCTTTTTCTTATAAAAGGCATATTGAGACAGGAGGACCTTTCTATCCTTTTCCTTGGGCTTCCTTTAGAATCCTTTTGCAGAGGCTGCCTACAAAACCTGGGTTGGCCTTAGTTTCTGGCACTCCCAGCACTGTTTTCTGGGTGCAGTTGTTCATTCTGCCAGTCTCCCCAGGCATTTAGTTTGATGGGATACTATTATAGGAAGAATTGCTTTGCCCCAGAGATGGCTAGTCCCTGCTGAATGGGATGTCCTGTCAGATCTTAAAAGAGGAGTCTCACCAATGACCTATGCTGACAAGATGAACTGGGTTCAAAAGAGCTGGCTGCAACATTAAGCTAAGAAAATGGCGAGAAAGCACAGGACTCAGAAGTGATTTTCATATCCAGTGCAGGACAGCTCTGAGACCTTGAGTGTCTTCTTCCATTCTGGAAGGCAAGAGAGCGGGTGCACATGGAATCACTTTATTTATAGGGAAAGGACAGCGAAGGATTTTTCGATAGAATATTCTACACTAAATAAGGCAGGGGATAAAGTTTTAAGGGGGGTTGACCAATTCCATTGGGTAACACTCAAGTCCAGAGCTGAAGCAAACTTCTTTGCTGAGCAAAGGTGAAGGCCACTTGCTTCACCCAGCGCATGGCTTGCAATGCCACACCGACACCCCCTTTGCTCAAGGCTGAGAGGGAATTCTTGGCTCATGGGCAGGTGGCCTCCCACAGGGGAGACTATTTCTGTCCCTAGGTCATAAACTAACAGTGCTGGAATCTACTGTCACAAACTCTACCCTCCAGGGACTAAAGAGGCTGGAAGGCAGGGCAGAGGCCAGTTCTCTTTTGGATAGTTTTCTACTGCCCAGGCAGCTTTTCTGGGAGCCCCCACCCCCACCCCCCAGCTTATTGGTAGTGTCTCTGATCCATAGTGAGATGATCTGCTGCTGCCTGGGGCCAGGCTGAGAAACAGAGCTGGGAGTGCCAGCACCGGGTTGAAAAGATTTAAATGTTTTTTTCAACCATTTCTTCTGGTGCCCTGCTATCCTTTCCCACCAGAGGCAGTGCCTTTTGGCACCTTCAACTTAATTCCTGAGTGTTCAGACCCCTAGCATGCAGCTGCATCAATGCCTTGTACATACAAAATCTTTTATATATTTTGTCTTTGACAGACCAACTTCAACTTCAAGATTGTAATAATGATCCAGGAAAACCACTAAAAGGCCAGATTGTGTTATATTAAACCATCTTTCTCTTAGACAAGATTTTCGCTATTGGTGGCTCCTGCAGCCAAGACCTTTTTTGCTCAAGAGTCTACAGGTAAGATCAATGCAGCATAGCCCGTGTCTTAAAGGATCAGTAACAGATTCAAAAAACAGACAGGAGAAGATCACCAAAACCCGGGCTGACAGATAGGAACTTTTAAAACAAACAGACCTGCATATACAAATTTCTTCCACCTATTCTACCTTTGACAAACCAACTTGCCATGATATGCAACTAAATCAGTCAGGGTCACTCCAGGTGAATTTGGGTTGGCACAAAATAAATTATACACAGACAGACAGAAAAATACCTTTTTCTTGGTGTTCTGTGATGGTTCTCAACCTTAGGGGTCCCTTGGAAAGAGAGAGCACCACCTGAATTCTTTATTCTTATATAGGGGGGACTGACAAAGGGAGGTTCCAAGGAATGTTCTTTCCAAAAAAGGTCAGGGGTAGTATTACAAAGGAACAAGAAGGCAGCCCACTCCCATTGGGTAATGCCCACTCCCAATCTGCTGAGCAAAGCTGGGATCCATCTGCTTCCTGGTGAGGGAAGCCAGTCTCCACATTTCCATTTCTCACAGCTAGGGGGCGCTCAGCTCCTATATGGCAGCTCCTGACACCAACTCCAAATGCAAGATTGTATAATAATCCAGAGAGCTATTAAAAAATTATTTCAAAAAGCTATTCATATTATTACAGTAAAACACCCCAGACAGGCTTACACCTATAGGTGGCCCTTTTCTTCAACTTGCTTTACCTCTGACAGACCAACTCTAATTGTAAGATTGTAAAAAAGACACAGAGAGAGACAACCAGAGAGGAGCCCCCAAACCATGGCCAAGAGATGGAAATCTTTAAAACAGACCAACCAAGACCTTTCTCATGAGACTACCTATAGGGTCAATGTAGTATTGGCTATGTCTTGAAAGGGGCAGTAACAGATACAAACAAAACAAAAACACAGACAATCAGAGGGATTTCCCAAACCCAAGGCCAACAAACAAATGAGAACCTAGAACCTAGAACATACCAGAAGGGAGTAAATATCCCTAGGTTCTTGAGTCCTGCTTCACCTGGACTCCTATGCCAGTGGCACCAGAAATGTCCCCCAAAAGAGGGTGAAAAACCAGCCTCTACCTCAGAGCAAAGCCAGTCCAAGGAAGGGGGAGTGACCCTTGTCCTTGGAAAGACCCACAGAGCGCTCCTAGGCACATACCCACCCACTGAGTTGTTTATCTACAAATAACAGGAGAGATCTGCGGAGCCAGGTGTCCCTGACTCAGTCAGCTAGGTGAGGACCCATAGCAACCCCCTAGCATGAGACAGGGAAAATACCTGGGATGCCAGATGACCCCCCAGTAGTTTATGGTGGTTGATAACATGTTGGGAAACCATGTAGTTCAGCACGTACACCCCCGAGGCTTAAACCAATCAGTTCAAATGAATCCCCCGCTTGTACTAACCAATCACCCCTACCCAACTTGTTCCCGCCAGTGAATGTGCTAATCAATGTTGAGAGTTGTTTTATGATTTTCCTGCGGTGTGTGATGATTTGCTAAGAGATGCTATGATGTATGTGAAGTCCCTGCCTTCCCCAAAGAGTGTATAAAACTGCTGCAAACCCTGGGCTCGGGGCCTCTCAGCGTCACCAGTTGCTGTGTGCATGGAGGACCGAGCTAGCTCACAATAAACACCTCTTTGCTGCTTACATCGATCTTGGTCTCTGGTGGTCTTTTGGGGGTCCCGAATTCGAGCATAAAAAGGAACCAGATGTTCCCACAAAGAGTAACCATGTTACCGCTGTTTACGAGTGATGACTCCTTGCTTCCCCCGAATGCACACCAAGGCAAGTGGAGAGTGGAAAGTGGAAGGCTTTATTAAAGGGGCAGCAGAAAAGACTTCCTCCTGGAGGAAGAAGGGGAGGTCTTCCCTTTTTTTATATCTAAGGTCTTCTTTTAGTCCTCCCACACTCCTGTCCTTTGTTTCCCTTTATCTCGAAGTGATAGAATGCAGGTGGGAAGGCCAAAAGGTGGGAGATAGGTGGACCACATGGCAGAGGAGTAATCTGGGCAGGAAGGGCAGGGGTGGTTTGATTAGCACCTCCCAGTTTGCTGGGAGCTACTTCATTAACAGTTCTTTAGGATAGGTTCTGGGCTTAGGGACATTAACATTTCAATTTCCACAGGTATTGTTCTGGTTTCCTGGACTCCATTCTCCATAATGGTCTCCATTTTCTTTATGGTACTTGATATCAGACCTGATTTACCTAACTACCTATCTTTAAATCTGGCTTCAACCAAATGTGTGGAATCAAGGATCTCAGTATGCACACCAGGGGACTCACCAGATAGCCAAGGTTTTTGCGACTTTCCTGAATTCAGTTTCTTTTTTCTCAAAGTGGACCATGGTGGAGCAACCTGTTGAGGGAGAGAAGGTGGGAGTTCCCTGAAGCAAAAGGAGCTTCTGCAGCTGCTGCGATGGTCCCTTAGTGCCTCCCTTAACTCACAGGAAAGCGCCCCCAGTTCCACCTGAGGCAAACCCACCCATCTCCCAATTCTCCTGCAGTTGGCTCTCAACAAGTTCACCAGCACCATCCATCTTCAGCATGAAAGTGGGGTTTCTTGGAGAGCCAGGCCTGCCCAAGGAAGCTGGAGCAGGACACATGACTAAATCAGTCAGGGTCATTCCAGGTGAACAGGGCTGGCACAAAATAATCACACAAAGAGAAAATGCCTTTTTTTTCTTTGGGTTCTGTGATGGTTCCTCTGACCCAGCTCCCAAGGCAGGCAAGAAAGAGAGAGGGGCATGCTTCAAACCCAGGTTTTATTGGGGGAGGCTGTTTGAAAGAACATTCCATCCATATAAGGCAGAGGGGTAATGTTACAAGGGGCAGCCCACTCCCATTGGGTACCGCACACTCCCAAAGCTGTGCTCCTCTGCTGAGCAGAGATGGGGATCCACCTGCTTCCACATCAGGGAAGCCAGTCTCCACATTTCCATCCCTCAAAGCTTGGATCTTTTAGAGCTCCATTATCATATTCAAGATATTCAAAATAATAGAGCTGATTTTTCGGATTCTTCTTCCTTAGCTAATCAAATACTAAAAGAATTAAATGGCTTTAACCTCGGAAACATTCTTAAACTCTCTTGGCCTGGAACATCTTTGCATTGCTCTCTTTGCTGTTAATTATTTTTTGTGTTGTAATTATAGGATAGCGAGTCTTCAAAGCAAGAATTTGGGGGCTCGAGAAAGTAAATCATGACCTGCTTTTCAAAGAAAGAAGGGGGAATATGTGGGAGGCCATCCTTGAACGTGTTTGAGTTACCACCCCTGCTGGGTGTGAGGTGCTCAGACACTAGGTGTTAGAGCTTTCCCCACCCTTCGTGGGCCGAGGGCTTGCCTGCATGGAGGCGTGCTCACCACTGCCCTTGAAGATCCAATCATCTGACTTTGGAACACTGCCCCTCTTGACCTTCATTGGATGGGATTTTCCCCTGAATTTTCTGTTCCCCAGTAAAAGCCCTCTTCCTGGCGTGTTCTCTTTCTCTCACTAGCCTCCTCAGTAAACCTCGCTACTTCCCTGGGTAGCTTGAAGCTGGGGGTGCGAGGAGCCATCCTGGAGCTGGTTTGAAGGTAAATGAAGTCTCTGTCTTTAATTTAAACTCCCTGAGGATTTTCCCACGTGGCAGAACCGTTCATACTGTCTGCGCTGGCCACGGACTAAACTTATTTTTGTCTTCATAGGGACTCTGAGAAGTAGGCAGTTACTGTCCTGTTTTCACAGATGGAAACACCGAGGCTCCGATTAGCCAAGCAAGTTCATGTTTGCAAAACAAATAAGGACTGAAGTTGGTATTCAGCACCAAGTATATTTACATTACGCTGGCTGTTTAGGAGGTCGTGAAAAACTTTGAGAGGGTAAATCCAGGTGTGCAGTGGGAGATAAAGCCACACTGTAGAAGATGTGTAGGCAGGTGGAGGAGGCCACTGATTTGAGCGATGTTGACTGTCAGCACTCCAGGTGTGACATGTCAAGCCTCAGCTGTACCTTCTCCAGGTACTTGTTCCTGGTGAGCTGCTTCTCCCTATTCTCAGAGATGATTATAAGCCTTCACTCACACCCTGTTATGGTTTAGATGTGAGATGTCCCCCAAAGCTCATGTGTGAGACAACACAAGAAGGTTCAGAGGAGAAATGATTGGGCCGTGAGAGTCGTAACCCAATCGGTGATTAATCACCTGATAGGGATTAGCTGAGAGGTAACTGAAGTGGTGGGTTGTGGCTGGAGGAGGCGGGAACTGGGGTGTGGCTTTGGGTATATATTAGTATCTGGCAAGTGGAGACCTTGTTCTCTGCTTTCTGATCATAATGTGAGCTGCTTCCCTCTGCCACATTCTTTTGTCATGATGTCTTGCCTTACTCTGAACCTCAAGGAATGGAGTCTGCTATCTATGGATTGAGACCTCTGGAACTGTGAGCCCCAAAATAAACCTTTCCTCTTTTACAATTGTTCTGGTTGTTTTCTTTAGTCACAGCAGCAAAAAAGCTGACCCTCTAATGAACCATTACAGCTCATTTTCCTTTTTTTATTTTTAGGACCAGAAATGAACCTCACGGCACCTAACCACTGAGCCACGTTCCCAGCACTTCTTAATATGTGTTAAGGTGCACTTCTCTGTCTGAGCTGCCACGTAGGAGCTGAGCACCATTAAGAAGTGCTGTAAAGCTACCTGATACAAACAGGTTTAGATGCATATATAAGTAAAACAGAATACAGCATCTAAAAACAGGCAAATGAATGTAGAGTATATTATAGTATAAAAACAGCATTACAGTTCAGTGATAAATAGGTTATTCTTGAATTCCTGGGCTCAAGCAATTCTCTTGTCTTAACCCCCCAAGTAGCCAAGAACACAAGGACAAGATCACATATTGGGCTCAAATGGATTATTTAATAAAAGATACCAGCACAATTAATTTATATGCCTGGAAGAAAACGAAGTAAGATTTTAATTCCACACCATATACAAAAACAAAACCTAAATGTTAAAAAAATTACAAACATTTAAAATAAATAAGAATGTTTATTTAATTTCTAACGGGGAAAGGTCTTTAAGAAAGACAGAAAATCAGCCAGGTGCAGTAGCATGCCTGTAATCCTGGTCCCTGGAAGGTTGAAGGAGGAGGCTCACAAATTCAAAGCCAGAATGGGGAATTTCCCAGGTCTGTGCCCCAAAATTAAAAATAAAAAGAGCTGGGGATGGAGCTCAGTGGTAGAGTATCCCTGGGTTTAATGCCCAGTACAGCAAAAAACATTTTTACTAAGGCTAAGTTACTCAGGACCTCACTAAGTGCTGAGACTGCCTTTGAACTTGCAATCCTCCTGTCTCAGCCTCCCTAGCTGCTGGGATTACAGGTGTGTGACACTGTGCCTGGCTCATTTTCCTTCCATTTTTTTAACCATATGGTTTATTTTTATGTTTTTTAGTCATACATGACAGCAGAATGTATTTTGATGTATAATACATACATGGAATGTACATACATCAATCATATTGTGTATTCTATTCTGCTGCCCTTCCTATCTTCCCTACTCCTCCCCTCCTCTCCCATCCTTTCTCTCTATCCAATCTAATGTGACACACTTTTTTTTTCTTTTTTTCCCCTCCATTTTTTTATTTGCTCATTTTAGTTATACATGACAGTAGAATGCATTTTGACATATAATACATACAACAACCATTCTTGTCATTGTGCATGGTATGGAGTTACACCAGTCGTGTATTCACATATGAATAAAGGAAAGTTATGTCAGGCTCATTTTACTGTCTTTCCCATCCCCCATCCTCCATCTCTTCCTTTCAGTCCCCACTGTCCAATCTGATGAATGTCCTCTCCCCCACTCCACACCTATTGTGAGTCAGCATCTGCATATCAGAGAGAACATTCAGCATTTGTTTTTTTGGGATGGCTTATTTCACTTAGCATAGTAGTCTCCAGTATCATTCGTTTACTGGAAAATGCCATAATTTTATTCTTCTCATAATTAATATTCCTTTGTGTATATGTACCACATTTTGTTGATCCATTCATCTGTTGAAGGACATCTAGGTTGGATCCATAGCTTGGCTATTGTGAATTGAGCTGCTATGAACATTGATGTGGCCATGTAACTACAGTATGCTGATTTTAAATCCTTTGGGTATTTTCCAAGGGGTGGAATAACTGGGTCAAATGGTGATTTCATTCCAAGTTTTCTGAAGAAACTCCATACTGCTTTCCAGAGTGGTTGCACCAATTTGCAGTCTCACCAGCAATGTGTGATGTTTCTCCCCACATCCTTGCCTGCATCTACTATTACTGTATTCTTGATTATTGCCATTCTGACTGGAGTGAGGTGAAATCTCAGTGGAGTTTTCATTTGCATTTCTCTAATTGCTAGTGATGTTGAACATTTATTTTGTATATTTGTTGACTGATCATATTTCTTCTTCTGTCAAGTGTGTTCAGTTCCTTTGCCCATTTATTGATTGGGCTATTTGCTGTTAAGTTTTTTGAGTTCTTTATTTATCCTGGAGATTATGCTCTATCTTAGGTGCAGGTGGCAAAGATTTTCTTCCATTCTGTAGGCTCTCTATTCATATTCTTGATTGCTGTGAAGAAGCTTTTTGGTTTGACACAATCCCATTCTTGATTTTACTTTTTGTGCTTTAGGAATCTTGCTGAGGAATTCAGGTACTAAGCCATCATGATGGAAGTGTGGGCCTACTTTTTCTTCTAATAGACACAGGGTCTCTAATGCCTAGATCCTTGGTCCACATTGAGTTAAATTTTGTTCTGGGTGAGATATATGAGTCTAATTTCATTTATTATATATGAATTTTCATTTTCCCAGCACCATTTGTTGAATAGGCTGTCTTTTATCCAATGCATGTTTATGGAGCCTTTGTTTGGTATGAGATAACTGAATTTATATTGGTTTGTCTCTGTGTCTTCTATTCTGTACCATTGGGTTACATGTCTGTTTTGGTGCCAATACCAAGCCATTTTTGTTACTATGGCTCTGTAGTATAGTTTAAGGTCTGATATTATGATGCCTGCTGCTTACTGTTCTTCCTAAAAATTGCTTTGGCTATTTTGGGGCTTTATTTTTTCCAAATGAATTTCATGACTCCTTTTTCTATTTCTATGAAGAACATCATTGGAGCCTTAATAGGAATTACATTAAATCTGTATAGCACTTTTGGTAGTATGGCCATTTTGATAATGTTAATTGTGCCTATCCAAGAACAAGGGAGATCTTTCCATTTTGTAAGGTTTTCCTCAATTTCTTTCTTTAGTGTTCTGCAATTTTTATTGTAGAGGTCTTTTGCCTCTTTTGATTTATTGATTCCCAAATATTTTATTTTCTTTGAGGCTATTGGGAATGGAATAGTTTTCCTAATTTCTCTTTCAGTGGGTTCATCATTGATATAAAGAATGCAATTGATGTATAAGAATGCAATTGATTTATGGATATTAATTTTATATCCTGTTACTTTGCTGAATTTATTTGTGAGTTCTAGAAGTTTTATGGTGGAGATTTTTGAGTCTTTTAAATATAGAATCATGTCATAAGAAAATAAGGATAATTTGAGTTCTTCTTTTCCTATTTGTATTCCTTTAATTTCTTTCTCCTAATTGCTCTGGCTAGAGTTTCCAGAACCATGTTAACAGAAGTGGTGAAAGAGGGTATCCCTATCTTGTTCCAGTTTTTAGAGAGAGTGCTTCCAATTTTTCTCCATTTGGAATGATGTTGGCCTTAGGTTTAGGATATATAGCTTTTACAATGTTGAGATATGTTCCTATTATCCCTAGTTTTTCTAATTTTTCTGAACATAAAGGGGTGCTGTATTTTGAAAAAAGGTTTTTCTGCTTATATTGAGATAATCTTATGCTTCTTGCATTTAAGACTATCAATATAATGAATTACATTTATTGATTTCCATATGTTGAACCAACCTTGCATCCCTGAGATGAACCCAACTTGATCATGGTGCAATGTCTTTTAAATATGTTTCCATATGTGATTTGCCAGTATTTTATTTAAAATTTTTGCATCTATGTTCATCAGGGGTATTGGTCTGAAGTTTTCTTTCCTTGATGTGTCTTTGTCTGGGTTTGCTAGCAGGTTGATAATTAGCAAAACAGAATTTGTTTGGAAGGGTTCCCTATTTTTCTATTTCATAGAATAATTTGAGGAGGATTAGAATTAGTTCTTCTGTGAAGGTCTTTTAGAACTCAGCTGAGAATCCATCTGCTCCTGGACTTTTTTTTTTCTTTCTTGGTAAGCTTTGTATGGCATCATCCATTTCATTGCTTCAAATTGATCTGATTATGTGTCCTCCTGATTCCATTTGTATAGGTCATATGGTTCTAGAAATTTGTTAATGTCTTCAAGATTTTCTATTTTGTTGGAATATAAATTTTCAAAATAGGTTCTGATTATCATGTATTTTTCAGTAGTGTCTATTGTGATGTTTCCATTTTCATTGCAAATTTTAGTAAGTTAAGTTTTCTCTTTCTCTTTGTTATCTTGGTTAGGTGTTTATCAATTTTATAGATTTTTTTCCAAAGAACCAACTTTTTGTATTGTCAATTTTTTGGATTGCTTCTTTTGTTTCAATTTCATTGATTTCAGCTCTGATTTTAATTATTTCCCATCTTCTACTGCTTTTGGTGTTGATTTGTTCTTTTTCTAGGGATTTGAGCTGTAATTTTGGGTTATTTATTTGTTGACTTTCTATTCTTTTAATGAATGAACTCAATGCAATGAACCTTCTTCTTAGAACTGCCTTCATTGTGTCCCAGAGATTTTGACATGTTGTATCACTATTATAATTTACATCTAGAATTTTAAAAACTTTATCCCTGATTTTTCCTGCTATTCATTCATCATTCAATAGTGTATTATTTAGTCTCCAGGTGTTAGAGTAGCTTCTATTTTTTATTCTATTGTTGATTTCTAATTTCATTATTTTATGATCTGATAAGCTACAAGGTATTTTGTCTATTTTTTTTTTTGTATTTGCTAAAAGTTGCTTTGTGGCCCAAGACGTGGTCTCTCTTAGAGAAGGATCCATGTACTATTGAGAAGAAAGCATATTCAGTCACTGATTGATGAAATATTCTATATATGTATATTTAGTCTGAATTATTAATTGTTTTTTTTTAGTTCAATAGCTAGCTTCTTTTTTAGTTTTTGTTTGGAAGATCTATCCAGTGGTGCAAGAGGTGTGGTAAAGTCACCCAGTGTTATCGTGTTGTGGTCTATTTCCTTCTTGAAATTGAGAAGGGTTTGTTTGATGTACATAGATGCTCCATTGTTTGGGGCATAAATATTTACAATTGTTGTGTCTTGTTGATATATAGTTCCATTAAGCAGCATGAAATGTCCTGTTTGTCCCTTCTAATTGACTTTGGCTTGAAGTCCACTTTATCTTATATAAGGACAGAAACCCCATCGTATGTAAGATCCATGTGAGTGATAGATTTTTCCCACCCTTTCACCATCTGCCTGTGGATGTCGTTGCCCATGACATGAGTCCTTTGGAGACAGCATATTGGTCTTGTTTTATAATCCAATCTGCCAGTCTACATGTTTTGATTAATGAGTTAAGGACATATTATTGAGATATAATTTTCATTACTGGTAATTTTGGTTTATTTCTAGTTTTTAATTTGAATTAATTTCTCCATTTATTCACTGCTCTTTTAGAGTAGTTCCTCCCTTTGCTGGTATTCATTTTTTTTTCATTTATTCTTCTTCATGAAATATCTGATTGAGTATGTTTGGTAGTGCAGGCTTTCTAGCCATGTTTATCATGAAAGGTCTTTATTTCATCATCAGTTCTTAAGCTTAATTTTGTTGGATATAGAATTCTTGGTTGATATCCATTTTCTTGCAGAGATTGGTATTATATTATTCTCCTTGCTTTGAGGGTCTGGCTGAAGCAAATATCTGATATCCACAATGGTTTCTTTCTAAATATTACCTGTCATTTTTCACTAGCAAAATTTGGTCCTTATTCTGTATGTTAGGCATTTCCATAATAATGTGCCTTGGTGTGAGTCTGTTTTAATTTTTTCTATTTGGGGTCCTATGAGCCTTCTGTATTTGATTTTCCATTGCATTCTTTAGGCTTGGGAAATTTTCTGATATTATTTCATTGAAAAGACTGTGCATTCTTTTTGTTTATATCTCTGAGCCTTCATCTAACCCAATAAATTGTAAATTTGGTCTTTGCCGGGTTTCATTCATTACTAAAACACTCAGGGGTCACTCCAGTTGAACTGGGCTACTTGGGCTGCATGAAATAACCACAGAAGAGACAGAAATACCTTTTTCTTTGGGGTCATTGGGATGGCTCCTCTGATCTTAAGGGTCGGCAGGAAGAGAGAGAGGGACATAGCATGCGCTGACACATTTTATTGAGGAAAAGCCATTCAAAAGAGGCAAAGGGTCAGGTTTCAAGGGGCTGAGTCTAGCTTCATGATGTCCACTGTCAGCAGGTTGACTGACATCTAGGAAGGCCACACAGAAGGGCACAGTAAGAGGGGGGACACACAAAAGGTGTTTCCATGGAACATTCTATCCCAAACAGGGCAAGGGGTAATATTACAAAGGAACAGGTGAGCATAGCTCCACCCATGGGGCTGTAGCAAGACACACCCATGCACAAGACACGACCCTCGGACCCAAGAAGGGTGGGGAAAGCTCTGCCACATTTCTTCGACTGAGCGCCTCAGCACCCAGACAGGGAGTGCGACTCAGTCATGTGCAAGGTTGGTTTCCCACAGGTCTTTTTGTGTTATCCCATATTTCTTGGAAGTTCTATCCATGGTCTCTTAACATCTTTTCTTCATGGTCAACTTTGTTTCCAAGATAATATATTTTGTCTTCATTGCCTGAAACTGTGTCTTCCAAGTAATGTAGTCTTTTAATTAAATTTTTAATTTGGTCGATTGATTCCTTCATTTCAAAGATTTCTGCTAGTTTTTTTTTTCAGAATTTCTATCTCTTTATTGAAGTGATATTTCACTTCCTGTAGTTTCTCTCTAATTTCACTTCTTATACTCTCCTTTACTTCACAGATCAGGTTAACTATGTACATTCTAAACCCCTTCTCTGATATTTCTTCCACTGTGGTATCTTGGTTTGTTTGAGGTGATTTGTTCCCTTGCTTTTTCATGTTGTTTGTGTGTCTACTCATCTAACATATGGTTCTGACACAGTAGAGTTTCTCCCCTATGGACTTAGAGTTTCCCTGAAGGTTTCTAGTACCTCACTGTTTAGGGGGGAGACAAATAACAACCACCACCAAAGCAAACAATATACAGAATTGAACCAAATAGTTCCTACTGTAACACTGTTAATCATCACAATGAAAGGCAATGATGGGATTAGTTATTGCCTACAATAAAAAACAGCACATTTGCAAAAGAGTTTACAATTTCATAAGGTGAGAACAGGGAGAAAACATAAATGACATAGGATGTAATGGTTATGCATGTGGCCCGGGTTCGATCCTCAGCACCACATACAAACAAAGATGTTGTATCTGCTGAAAACTAAAAAATAAATATTAAAAATCTCTCTCTCTCTCTCTCTCTCTCTCTCTCTCTCTCTTTAAAAAATGCTAGAAATGAGAAAAAAATATGAGTATGTATAAATGTTCACATACCATTAAGGTCAGAATTAAACAGAGAAAAGAAAAAGAGAGAGAGAGAGGGAAAAAAATCTCAATGCAAAGTTAAAGAATTCTTCCAGTTAGAGTACAGAATGTTCTCAGATTCTCAGTAGTTTTAGGTGGGGTCATCTGGAGCGTGATGCTCCACCCACTGGATTGCTGGAGTGGGAGAGGTAATCCTACAGGTGGAATTCCTGGAGGCAGGGTTTAGGTTTATGTAGGATCCAGGCTCTTCACTGAATATCAATTGGTCTGGGGATTTTAAACCCATGCACCTTCAGGGCCCAGGAATTGCCAGAGCACTCTGGAAGACCATACCCCAGGGATCTCCCCTGGATTCCACTTTTGTGGTGGAGTGGACTCAATTCTAAGTCCACTATGTCACCTCCCACCCGACATTTCCTGGTCTTGGGTTCAGTCTCCAAACTCAATCTCTCCTGTCCTTGCCCTTCTGAATTCATGACCAGACACCTCACCTCCAGCCTGTCCTGCAAGCAGCCAAGTTGGAGGGGCAGGGGTAGAGCTGGGTGGGTTTTCATGACTAGTTGTTCCCTGTGTAAACCTCTCTCCACATTTGATTTTCTGCTGGTCACTTAAGTGCACTCTTTGTCGTGCAGCGTGTGTTAACTGGACCTGTATTCCAGGCCCATCCCAGGTTTGCCAGGAATCAGCTCCCTCAGGTGCCAGACCCCACACAGTGGCTGCAAAATCTTTCCTTCCCCTGTCTTCTGCAAGCTCTCTTGAGAGATAGCAGCTTCTTTCCCGTACAAGGATATTGTGCATTTTAACCAGGCAATGTCCTTGATCTTTAAACACTCCATACCCAGACACACCTCAGGGCTCCTAAAAGTGCAGTTCCTTTAATTCCTTTATCCCTCCACTTTGCTCACAGAGGGAGTGCTCTGGCTAGGGCCTCCGAACCCTCCAAGTGTTTGGTGTAGAATTGTCCCTCTGTGGATTACTTCCTTATTTTATTGTATCCAATCTCCAGAGTCCCTGATCTGCTTTGAATATCCAGTTATATATTCCAATAAAGCCCCCTGCCTTTTAAAATGCCTAACATTTAACCAAGGTCCAGTACTGATGTCATCCCCTCCCACCTGTACTATAACCCAGTGGGGATGATTGGGTCACTTGGCCCCTTTGAACAAGGCCCTGAAGATGGGATCCCAGGAGGATTAGCCACTACCCTAGAAGAGTCATCCTCAGAGGCCTGCCAGCCCCATCCTTCCCTAAGGAGAAACCCACCACCAAGGCTGTCAGACACCAGATATGGATATTGGGTGTCTCTTCCTTCTTTGCTGTACCCTCATCCATCCCCCAAAGACTATTTCCTTCTTTAGGAGTTTCAGGTTGAAGATGCAAACTGAGCATCCATATGTGTGAGGTAAGAAGGAGTAGGACAAAAAGCCTCCTCCCTGCCCTTTACTCCTCTGGCTAGTTTAGAGTTTCCTGTCAAATGTATTATATGTCAAGATCATTGTACTGTCATAGATAACTAATTAAAACAAATTTAAAAAAAAGAAATAAAAAAAGAGTTACCTGAAGGGGTTTGGGGGATGGCGTATTCCCTGTTGGGATTCCTAAGCCCCAACATTCCAAGCACAAGAGTGTTTGGTGTAGAATTGTTCAGAGGCATTGATTGTCTTTTGAAATCTTCAACAGTGCTCACTGCCTACATGAAAAGAATTCATAAAAACACTTGTGGTTTAGATATGAGGTGTCTCTCCCCAAAGATCCTGCATTAATTCAGGGATATTCAGAGGTGAAATAATTGAATTATGGGCATTGTAATCTAATCAGTTCATCCTAATTTGACTGGGCAAGTAACTGTATGCAGGTTGGGCATGGTGGAGAAGGGGGTCACTGGGAGTGTGTCCAAGAAGTTCCTTGAGGCCCCAGCCCACTCTCTTCTCTCTCATTTCCTCTTGTCTTTTCTCTCTCTCTACCACCTTCCTGGCTGCCATGAGTAGAGTAACTTCCCTGCTCCACACCAAGATGTTCTGCCTCACCTGGGGCCCAGAGCAATGAACTTGATCCACCATGGACTAAATCTCTGAAACCGTGAGCCAAAATAAACTTTCCCTCCTCTAAATTGTTCTTGATCAACATAGGGACACAGTGTCACAAAGCCAACCAACAAACACCAATGCATGAATTAATATGATTTATTTTTCTTTCCTTGGCTACTAGCAAGTGGTTCTCCATCCTTGGGACCACATCACTGGGAGAAGAGCTCTGGGTCCTGTAGAATGAAGTTCTCAACGATAGAAGAGAAGCACAGCTGCCTCTGTTATCTCCCGGCTGCTGCTGTAACCAACATGAGTTCCATGTCCATTCCAGTCAAAAGCAGAGAAGTCTCCACATTGCCTGGGATTACCCTCTGGGAAGTATCCTCCTCCACCAATGCAGTGCTAGGAAACAAGGAGAGGAGGAGGTGGTGATGAGAAGGCTGCTGATGAGCCCAAAGGTATTAATGGCCAAATCCAGAGGGATCTGTGGTCCCCATCCATTCTCCATGGGCAGTGTTGATCTTCTCCCATAGACTTCTCAACGCTTAGCTTAGTGACACACCATCTCCTCCTGACTTTCCTGCAACTTTTATGAACATCTGTTCTTGGATTCCCTGGCTGGACTCTTCCTTCATGATTCCTTCAGTGCTGCTTCCTAGGAGGGAACACATCTCCCTCTCCCGGATAGATGTCTGACTCAGCAAGGAGGAAGGGAAGTTACACTCCCGCCCACATGCTCACACCACACTCTTACACACACACACACACACACACACACATACACACACACACAGCCTCATTCACAAGTGCCTTTGGTCCCCACAAAGACTCACAACTTCAGTGTTACATCCGGTGACCTTCATTCCGGCACACAAGGCATTGGCTGCTCTCTCATTATTAAATACTCTGAACTGGACAAATCCTGCAGTGAATTCCTCTGAAAATGAGATGCAGAAAACAACACTCAAGGAGGATGCCAGAAATAGCTTTCTTTAGGCTGCCCAGAGAGGGTGGACGCCAGGCTGAGGCTCAAGAGTGGAGGCCAGCACTACTGTGGTCAATGACTGGTGCATCCCAGCTCCAAACTTCATCAACTTTTTCCCAACCCCAGAACTCAAGAACTGGTTCTCAGAGAGGGTCTCTGTTCACCAGCGCTTGTATGGAGAAATTCAACAATATTGGGAAATCACAAACAAACATGTAAAAGGCTTGTTGCAGCAATTAGTTTCTTTCTCTCTCTCTCTCTCTCTCTCTCTCTCTCCCCCTCCCTCTCTCCCCCCCCCTCCCTCTCCCTCTCCCTCCCTTCCTCCCTCCCTCCCTCCCTCCCTCCCTCTCCTTCTCCCTCTCCCTCTCTCTGTCTCTATGAGACAAGGTCTCACTAAGTTGCCCAGGTTGGCTTCAAACTTTCAATCCTCCTGCTTCAGCCACCTGAGCATCTGGGATTATAGACAGACATGAGGATGTCTGGCTTCTCTTTTATTTAAAAATTTTAAATCCTAGATATATTTACAACAGCTTTGAACTTTATAGAATAGGGCTCAACCTAACAAAGGAGATGCCCCCAAACTTAAATGAACATTAAATAAATATTTCCCCCTCACAATAGAAGTAAAATTGTCTCATTATTTGCCCTGTATACATGAATCTTGGTCTCAATAAGTTGCTGAGGGGTTGATAATGGGGCAGCTAGGAATAGAATCTGGAGCCAAACTTCCCCAGCCCATATGCTACTCTCCTGCCTGTGTACTGTGATCTCAGGTAGGTTCCTGAACCTCTCAGTGCTTCAGGTTTCTGATTCATAAAGTGGGGTTCATAATAGTCCTCAAGGGTAGTTGCGCAAATTAAATGTGACAATACATGTAACATTCATTGAAGAGAATGAGGCTGTGGTAATAAGTAACCTCCCTATCATAACTGAATTTATCGTCTTTGCTATGAAGAGTTCAAGGAGCATTAAGAACTCACTCTGGCCATAGGGTGAGTAATACGATGCAGTTTTCTGAGCATCACCAAAATCGTAGACCACAGGTATTGCTGGACCATTGTCAGCCCAACACCTTCCTATTCCATATTTCACTGGATATTTCTACAAGAAACAATAACAACAAAATCATTGGATAAGGACAATACTTTTGGTTTGGGGAGTTACTATCACTTATTAAGAGAAAGCAATGTTTTCTCAGTAAATGAGATTATTTCAAAACCAGGCAAAATAAGAATCTTTCCTTTTTGCTTTTCTCCTACAACCAGGCCAACCGGTGCACTCCCTCCCTTTCTCCCTCCCCACCCCTGCCCCAAATCTTCTCTCTCCTGGGTCTCTTATCTTCTCTGGCTCAGAATTTATTTTTTTTCTTTATTAAATTTATTCTAATGTGTTATACATGTTAGGTCGGTGGTGGTGACTTGGTGGAGACTTAGTGGCAACTTAGAACAAAGCAGCCAGCTCTGGAAAAGAACATCAATCAGATTTGGGGAGGCGGGGGAAGGGAGAACGCCTGTCAATCAGCCAGATCTCCTAATGCCTGTCAATCAGCAGGACCCCCTGGCCAATCCTGGAGTTCAGCCAACTCCCCTGACCAACTTCAAGGGGGCAAGGGACCCTAGAAACACCTTTTCCTGTCCCAAGCCCTTCCCTTCCTGCTGTAAGCCCCATAAAAGTCCAGTCCGGTCGAGCTTCCATGCGGTTTCTCCTCAGACCCTTCTCCTGTCCCCTCTGTGGGTCTGATCGAGTTCCGCCCGGGAGTGATATCTCAATAAAGCCTGTTCAGCGGCCCTTTTCTTTTTCTTTTTCTTTTTTTTTAAAGAGGAGAGAGAGAGAGAGAGAGAGAGAGAGAGAATTTTTTAATATTTATTTTTTAGTTCTCGGCGGACACAACATCTTTGTTGGTATGTGGTGCTGAGGATCGAACCCGGGCCGCACGCATGCCAGGAGAGCGCGCTACCGCTTGAGCCACATCCCCAGCCCTCAGCGGCCCTTTTAAATCTGCCTCCTTTGGCCATTGCCTGCCCGACTGATCTGACATCACATGATGGCAGAATGCAATTCATTTCATATTACACATATAGAGCACAATTTTTCAAGTTGCTGATTGTACACAAAGTATTTTCACACCATTCATGTCTTCATACATGTACTTAGGGTAATGATGTCTAAATCATTCCACCATCATTCCTACCCCTGTGCCTCCTCCCTCCTCCATTCCTCCCATGTTCCCCCCACATTGCCATTATGAGTCATCTGGCTCAGAATTTCTGAGGAAAGTGGATCAGAAGCCATCAAAACATTAGGATGAGGGGACATGAAAGGGCCATAGAAAGATGCTTCCTGCTCAACCTCACACACCTGCCTCTCTCTACACCCAGGAAAGCCAGTCCCAGCCCGCAGCCCTGTGTACCTGGTAGAGGCCAAACAGATTATGTTCCAGATGCTGGAAGAAGCCAGTTATGGTGCGGTACCTCAGCAGAGAGCTGTTCCGCCAGTTCTCCATGGGGCTCTTGTTGGGCACATGCCAGATGCCCAGGTCCGCAGCCTGGATGTCGTAGTAGCCGGGGTTCTGGAAAAGCAACCAACACTGAGACTGACCAGCCCAGGTCCCACAGGGGCAAAAGACACACATGGGCTCCCTCGGCTGAGCTGACAGCTCTGGGCTCCAGGGGGACAGATGGCCAGCTGTGCTCACACACACCCACCTCCAGCAGATCATGCCCCCCCCCACCCCGCTGCCTAATGGCCTTGTGGGAGGAAGCTGGGATGCGAGGCATGTGACTATTTCTCTCTTCTGCTCCAGCCCCATGTCCACAGCCTTCCTCCCAACCCTCCTCCTGTATGCTGTGGCCCAGCCACACTCAGGGTCCTCACCCTTTCCCAGTGGCACCCACCTTGTAGTCGTCACTGGTGGCCGCCTCTGCAGACCCGAAGGTGTTGTAATTGGCCCAGTTGCCGTCCCCCTCTGGGTAGTCTGCTCTGTTGCCCTGCTGGCTGGACCACCGATCGCCCACCGAGCACTTCCCAGCCATGTTGTTCTCGTGCACACTGGCCACCAGGGTCCAGCCACCACCCGCAGAGGTCATGTCACAGAAGGTCTGGTAGATGACACCATTCTTGGCCCGGAGGAAATACAGGCCATCTGTGGAGAGAACCAGCCCAGAGCCTCCCTGTCTGCGAGCTCATGCCATCTCAGTGCCATGACCAGGACAGCTCTGGGAACTAGAAACATGGCCTATGGCTCCTCTCCTGAGTCCTGTCACTATGCATCCCTGAGTGTAGTGGAATACTCTCAAGTTTGAATAACAACCTACTGACTGAGGCAGAACATAGAATTATCCAAGCTCTCAGCAACGTTCCTCTAGGAATTAAGCACAGAATTTTCATATGACCCAGCAATTCCACTTCTAGTACATGCCCCAAAGAATTAAAAACAGGATTCAAACACTAAACATTTATTGCAGGATTAGTCACAGGACTCATAGAAATAACTGACGTACTCAACAGAAAAATAAAATATTGTGTATGCACACATCACATACAATCTATATTATGCATATATTGACATGTATATCTATACACAACTGATAGAAAGCAATTAGTTATTCACGCTATATGTATAAACCTTGAAAACATTATGCTAAGTGGAAGTAACCAGATGTAAAGTACAGTTACCTTATGATTCTACTTACATGAAGAAACTAAAATAGGCAAATTCATAGAGACAGAAAGTACAACAGCAGCTACATGGGCCTTAGGGAAGGCAGAATATGGGTTCATTCTATAAATTCATTATAGAATTTCTGTTTGGGGTAATGAAAAATTTCTTGAGATGGATAGTGGTGGTGGCTGCATAGCATTGAGAAAGTAATTCATTCCATTGAAGTGTACACTTAAAACTGGTTAAAATGACAAAGCTTATCCCATGTATAGTATATACTTTTTACCACATTCATTTAAACTAAAAAACAAAACAAAACAAAAACACTTGGGTGTGGTGGCACACACCTGTAATTCCAGCAACTTAGAAGGATCAGGCCAGCCTCAGCAACATAGACCTTGTCTTAAAAAGGTGAGGGGTGGGGCTTAGGATGTAGCTTAGTGGTAAAGTGCCCCAGGTTCAATCCCCAGTACTTAAGAAACAAAAAACCAAAAAACAAACAAACAAACAAACAAAAACTTTGAAAAGCTAAAAAAAAAAAAAGAATTAAAAAAAATTCACTGAAGACAAAAATCCTGATAGGGCTCCTTACTCACCATTTGCACCAAAGTACTTCTCTTTGATTTCTTTGCAGCTTCTAGGCAGAGATGCAAACAATGAAGACCAGGTCCATTCCTCGGAAACAACATTGCTCACAGCTAGAGAATATGCAGAGTTTCATTCTCTTTGCTGCTTTGACACAAAACCCAGCCTTCCCTTGCCACTAATCCCCAACTCACTCCACCTCTGTGGCAGAGCCTCGCTGCCTGGGTTGAAAGACCCTGAGCTATCCAGCATCATCCATCCAGCCCAGCTGAGCCAGCATCCAGCACAGGTTTACCTCCCTCCCTCCACAGGTCCTTGTGCTGGGCCAAGCCCTGCCCTGGGCACCCGACATTCAAAGAAATTAAACATCCCCAGGAACTTACCTCTAGAGGGAGGTGCCAAAACCAACAGGAAATTTTATTAAAAGGAATGAAGGATAAGCTCAGGAGAACAAGAGAAAGACTCTGAGATGAGAATAGAGAAGTCTGAAGGGAGCCAGGGGGTTGTCTGGGGTAGGATGACTTAGTGACAGAGGCTTTCTAGTTCTGGTGACAATATAGTGTATGCTGAGAAAATAGACATGATTTATCAGTTGGAAGAAAGAAAAGAGAATTCAAGGCAGGAGAAAAACATGTCCAAAGACCTGGAGAAAAGAATGGAGTAAAGCCCGGCTTGAGGAGGAAATACAGGTAGCTTAAGGGGGTTGAGGCAGAGGGAGAGGTGACAGAGCTGAGACTCTAGCCAGGAGACCAGCAGGGGCACAGAATGAAGAACCTTGTACAGGAGCGTCAACTCTGCAAACCAGTCTAAAAGTCTGGAGGGATGGAAGGACCTCAGGCTTTCAAGTCAGAGGGATTCAGGCCTAAGTAGCTCAGGCTTCCAGGGCAGAGTCCTTGGGTTCTACTTCCCACACCTGAGCCTCAGTTTCCTTCTGCCTCAGAGGAAGCTAATAAATAGTAAATATCAAATGAGATAATATGTAGAAACATGCTTTTCTCAGCCAGGCATGGTGGTAAACACCTGTGATCTGGGTGACTTAGTGAGACCCTATCTCAAAATAAAAAAATAATAAAACATGCTGGTGATGTGGGTCAGTGGTAGAGGGCCCTGGGTTCAATCCCCAGTACTCTGGAAAGAAACAGGTGTTTGTCTTTTAAAAAATGAATAGATAAATAACAATTAAAAGAAATACAGATTTTAAAATGCCATTGCTATTCTTATATAGAGAAGACTATAAAGAGAACATTCTCTGGGAACAGGGTATACCACACAATTACCAAGGTCACTGCAGGCCATGGTAGTGGGAAATAGTGAAGAGAGGACACCTTTCTTACAAGGGTCCCCTCAGGACCACACAGAGACAAAGAACCAGACCCAGGATATGTCACACCTTAGCAATAGTCTCACTGCTAGAGATCAGATCCTGCCAGAGGCCAGAAATCAGCTCTCAGACTACATCCAAGGTGGCCTCTGTGTCTCCCAAAGACATCATCTCTGGCTCAGGAGAGTCCCCTTCCTGGAAGCAACCCTGCCTAGAGTGTTTTCTTTGAAAGCTGTGTGCAGGTGAGCTGGGGGACTGAACCCCTGATAGGGAGACTCACCAGCACTGCATCCTCTGTTGGCCACAATGAGAAACAGCAGGAAGCTGAATTGGATCATGGTAGCCTAAAAAAAAAAAAGCAAGATGAAAGTCACTGTCTTGATTATCTTTTTTTCTTTATCCCTATCCCCACTTCTTCTAATCCTACAAAGACTCAAAGTTCCCTTGCCTTTTTTTTTTTAACTCCACACATCTCTGGGAACTAACCCAGACCTGAGCTAAAATAAGGGATCCTCAAACTCACAGAAAGCAAACCCCTTCCACCAACACAGGGCCAGGACTGAAGTTGCCAGCGAGTGGAGACTGGATCTTTCTCTGCAGAGGCTCCTAATGAGAGGTGAGAGCTGAGCTCTTTATGGAGAAAGCACAGGGGCAGGTCTCCAGACTCACCCTCCCCTGGCATGATGCCTAAGGAGGTGAAGTCTCTGGTTATGATAGGAAAGATAAACAGTGGCAATTCATGGAATTAGCAGGACAAATAGTAAAGCTAATCCCTAACATTGTTCCTAGATTTGTGGATTTCATGGACCTGTGTATTTAAAAAAAATAGGGGAGACTATCAAGAGTTGATGTTGATTTTGGGTTTTCTTTGTGCCTTTCTTTCCTGCTAAGTAAAAACTTTTTCTCCTATTAAATATTTACTATCATCATCATTTCATAGAAAAAGGAAACTTTAACAATGAAAGAGGAAAGGTACGATTTCAGAATCAGTAGAAGTCTTTAGCTCCAATAAATGTAGTGCCATACAAAGTTTTGTTATTTGGTTGTTAATTTTCTCATTTTGCCACAAACTAGTGAAACTTTACTACACATTGAACTTGGGATTAAATTAAAAAAACCCAAAAAACCTTTGTTGCATCAAAGCTCCTATATCATTCCTGTCCTAACGTTATCCAAATCCCATCAGCTTATAATAGAAGTGATCGGCTCCTCCTCAGTGACTTCACATCCCTAATTCATTATAGTACTGATAACATTGCAACCCATAGGAAAAGATTGTGAACCTCTCTTTGAATAAGCTTCTATTTTTTATCTTTTTAAATCCAAAGTACAGATTTGCACAAAACACTCAGAGATATTGAGAGAATAAAATAAAACAGTGCCCATTAAGGAGTGCCCACTTCTGCCCCCTCCCCTCTGCACTGTCTGCAGTGGTACCAGCAATCTCCTGCTCAGCATTATCACAGTCTCAGACCTCTCACGAAGTCCAAGGTCATCAAAAAGAGGAACACAATGCTCATTCAGCTCTAGTCAGGCTGATATGTCAAAAGTATAACCAATAGAAACCCAGGGATAGCCACAACTGTGTACAGAGAAGATTCGAGGGTCACAGCTTCATTCTTAACATTGGTTATGGGAGCAACAAGAAAGAAAAGCCCATGCTACTCATTGGCTTCTGGAAGTTCCTGGTCCCCAAGGTCAAGGAGCTGGAAATGCTGCTGATGAGCAACGAGTCTTATTGTCCTGAGATTGCTCACAGTATTTCCACCAAGAACCTCAAAGCCATCGTGAAAAAAGAAACCCTACTGTGGGAAGCCATTCTCGCACGTGATTGGGCACCTCCCTGATTGCACCTTGGAATGCTGCCCCCCTCGACCTTCATTGGATGGAATTTTCCCCTGAATTTCTTGTTCCCCAATAAAAGCCCATGTGGGAGGCCAACCTTACGGGTGACTGAGTTACACTCCCCAGCTGGGTGCTGAGGTGATCAGTCACAGAAATGGATGTGTCTTGCTACAGCCCCATGGGTGCAGCTATGCTCACCTGTTCCTTTGTAATATAACCCCTTGCCCTGTTTAGGATAGAATCTTCCATGGAAGTGCCTTGTGTGTGTCCCCTCCTCTTACTGTGCCCTTGGGTGTGGCCTACCCAGGTGTCAGTCAACCTGCTGACAGTGGACATCATGAAGATACGCAGCCCCGTGAAACCTGACCCCTTGCCTCATTTGAATAGCTTCTCCTCAATAAAAGGGGTCAGCGTGTGTGCTCTCTCTCTCTCTCTCTTTCTGCGGACCCTTAAGGTCAGAGGAGGGCTGGGGATGTGGCTCAAGTGGTAGCTCGCTCGCCTGGCATGCGTGCGGCCCGGGTTCGATCCTCAGCTCCACATACAACAAAGGTGCTGTGTCTGCTAAAAAATAAATATTAAAAAAAAGAAAACAAAAACAAAACAAACAAACAAAAAAGGTCAGAGGAGCCATCACAGCTACCCCAAAGAAAAAGGTATTTGTGTCTCTTGTGTGGTTATTTCGTGCAGCCCAGTTAGCCCAGTTTAACTAGAGTGACCCCTGAGCCTTTTAGTCCCGGCAAGCCCACTCCCTTGCATGCTGTCTCTCTCTCTCTCCTGCTAGTCCTGAGTAAGCCTTGTTGCCCCACTGGCTGGTTTGAGGGGAGAGCCAGAGAGGAGAGCCATCTCGGACCTGGTCATAGAAAAAGATAATTGAGTCTGTGTGTGTTTATTTTGATCTCACTAGTTAACTTCTATGCCACAAACCTCTTTAAAGAAACCAGCGTGCTGGTCGCCTGGTGGACCCTACTGGCCCTCAGAGTCACTAGTTCCAATGCTAGGCTGCACAGTGAAGAAAATGAATAGGAGACTCCTGTGTATATTTCATTTGTACTTAAAAAAACCCAGAAAAAACTGCACACACACACACACACACACAGAAAATATATACTTTTAGTACTTTTCTTATTAATTCTTGGATGTATTTTTTCATATTTTGACATCTTTAGTATCATTTTGCATCCCATCTTTAGTAGTACACACATCATGGAACAGTCTACAATTGATTGATTGAACCTAAGAGTCTAGGAAAATGGTAGACTTGTTTGAGGGATATTATCCCTTCTAACCATCAGCATCCAGTCAGTGACTGTGTCCCACTGATTGTACCTCCTACTTCCTCTGCAATCTGTTCCCCATGCCACCTCACCTAAATCTCACAATGAAGTGGCTTAAAACAACAGCAGCCATTTCTTTTGCTTATGCATCTGCAATTTGAGTGTGGCTTGTTTCTGTTGCATATCAGCTGAAACATCTTAATGTCTTCTCTTATGTTCACTCACTTATAAATAGACTCTCAGCCTGGGATTTTAGGGTTGAGCTATTCAGACATCTGGGAGCAACAGTGAGCCCATAGCTGGTGGCCAGGGGGGTTGTATGGATGCTGGACACTTGCTCTCTCCAGTCTTTCTCTTCCCCACTTTGGGTCTTATTTGTATTTTAGCTCAACTTCCTCCACCACTGAATTTCCATATGCTGCAGAAAACAGGAATCGGAGGATTTAAGAGGATAACTGTAGGACCAGTGAGGACTATTTTAACATTGGCAATGACAAGTTGAGGGCAGAGGAGAAAAATAGCAGAGATAGCAATGGCAGCCAAATGCACTTTCCACTTACACTACAACCTATGCTAAGCTACAGGAGGGGGCTGGTTTGAGACTAGGTTGTATGAAGTGAGGAGCTGAAAGTTATTGGGAGTTGAGGGAGTGCTGATAGGTGTAGAAAAGAATTCGAGTATTTGCCTAAGCATGCACCAGGCCCTGGGCTCAATCCCCAGCACTGCAAAAACAAAGAAAAGAAGGAAAGATGATGGTTTTGATAGAATATTGCATTTGATGAACTTAAGGTTCATCATCAATGGCCAGTGCATGTCAAAATAATTCAAAATGAACCTGAGACAGAAAATTGACAGTATGTACGTGCACCAAGAGAGAAGCATGTGGAAGAAAGTTCCTCCAGTACCACCTCACTCCAGCCCTGCATCTGTCTCTAGTGAGTTAGTTATACTTTGTTATTTTTTAAAAAGAAAGGTTTGTTGTACACATACACACACACACACACACACGTAGAGTTTAATGAATTACCACAAGGCAAATATCTGTATCATTATCATCCTGTTCAAGAAATAGAACTATCAGCACCCCAAAAGCTTCCCATATGTTCCTTCCAGATTATAAACCTGAATCTTCTCCCTAAAAGTCATCAGCTGCCCAACTCTTATGGTAATCAGTTTCTGTGTCCTTGTCACACTGTCAAAGCTATCATAGATTTATAGCTTAAGTTGGTGGCCCACACCTTCTGTAGTCACAGCTACTGGTCCGGGAGTGTTAAATCAAGAGGAGTTCCAGTTGGAGGACAACCTGGGAAATGTAGTGAGACCCTGTCTCAAACTATGTTGGCGGATGCCCTGCATCTCTCAAAGCCTTTACCCTTAAAACGATAATTTCTGTTCACAAATCTTGGTTAGAACAAGTTGCATAGTTCTGCTTAACTTCAGAGATAAAGTGCAACTCTTTCTATTGAGGATTGAACCTAGGGCATTCTGGGCAAGCACTCTACTATTGAGTTACATCCTTAGCCTTTTAAATTTTATTCTGACAGGGTCTTACTAAGTTGCTGAGGTTGGCCTTGAACTTGTGATCCTCTTGCATCAGCCTCCAAGCAGCTGGGATTACATGTGCCTGGTGGTTATTCTTTAGAGTTGTAACAAGTATCAGAGATATATGATAGCCAGGTCAGTCCTCAACCTCTCCGTCCCTGCTCCTCTTCCAGCCTGCCTTCCATCTATCTATCTATCTATCTATTTATTTATTTATTTTCCTGGTGTGGGGTATTGAACCCAGTGGTACTTAACCACTGAGCTAAATCTTCAGCTCTATTTATTTATTTGTGGGACTGGGTCTTGCTAAATTGCTTTTAGGACCTCACCAAGTTGCTGAGGCTGGCTTTGAACTTGTGATCCTACTGTCTCTGCCTCCTCTTCCTTTCCTTTATAATGCAATAGATACTTATAACCCATGACATAACCCAAGAACTAAAATGTTATCTGTCACCTACCCCTACCCCAGTGCTCCTTTGTATCACTCCGCCTCATTTCCCCCTAGGTGTTGCCATAATGCCAATTTGTGTTTGTTGTTTTATTGCTTAAGTTACTTTTATTGACCACACACATATGCAACAAATTGCATACGTGAATAAATGTATTTTAAATCTCTTTGTTTTTGAATTATATAAAAGTACTATTACATTACATGTTGCTTTCTGGGGCATACTTTTTCCCTGTGACATTGAACAACTAGTTGTCCTCTAAAGCTGTTGCAAAGTCACCCATTCATTTTCATTGCTATTGCTATTCCGTGGTATGAATTTATCATGATTTGTTTTTCTACTCTCCAATGATTGGGCATTCATTTTGATTCTAGTGGTTTTGCTTTTTTCAATTAAGCACAATACTTCTACAAGCATTATTAGGTGTGTTTCTAGGTGCAGCTTTTTGTTGCTATGACTGAGATCTGACAAGAACATCTTAGAGGAGGAAAAGTTTATTTGGACTTAAAGGTTCAGTCCATGGTCTGTAGGCTCCATTCCTCTGGGCCTGAGGCATAACATCGTGGCAGAGGGGTGTGGAAGAGGAAAGATGCTCAGCTCACAGCAGCCAGGATGTCTAGGTAGGGGAAGAAAGGTAATCCTGTTTCCCCTGAGATTACGGAAGGAGAGAGATTAGGAAGGAGAAGAGCAAAACACATGTCCATTTAAAAAGTTAGTTGCAGTAGCAAAGCAGTAAGGGCTATATTCAAAGCATAAAGTGGATCACTGTTACAATATATGGAAGTTCTAGTCCCTGTTATCTCCAAATGTGACTTTACTTGGGGACAGGGCCCTTTAAAGATATAATTAAGGTTAAATGAGGTCGTCGTGGTGGGTGCTAATCCAATGTGCTTGGTCTCTTTATAAAAAGAGGAGGTTGGGGCACATATACAGACTAAGGGTCAACAATGTGAGGGCACTGCAGTAGGGTGGCCATCCACAAACCAGGAAACGGGCCTCAGCAGAAACTAAACCACGAACGTTGGGATCTTGGACTTCTGGCATCCAGAACTGTGAGAAAATAAATTTCAGCTAAGTCACTCAGTCTTTCGTATTTTGTTCTGCCAGCACTAGCTGACGTTGCTGCCTTTAAGGATGGTGGCCATTAAGCATATTTTTAACTTGTACAAGAAAAATAATTTGTGTGTTACTGCATTCATCCCTGACAATGCTTTACTCATAGCAGGATCTTACTTTACCCATAGCCTCTGGGCCCCTTTGAATCTCTGAATCCTGTTTTCCAGTCGGATCCTGCAGGGGATCATCCTGTTCTTGATGACTGACTATAAGGCTTTTTTCCATCAAAATCTCCTGTAGTTCGCATTCCTACTAGGTTGGTCTCATGGTAGTTGAGAGTTAGGTGGCAGTTTGTTGTGTTAGGTCCCTGGAGTGCCTGTTTTTATTAGGCAAAAGAGACAGAAAGCAGAAAGCAGGAAATAACAAGCAGAATTTATGTTGAGGATCCATTTTACGTTTATTAATTTGTAGCAAAATAAAAAATCAAAAAACACAAACCAAATCCAAAACATAAAGCCACTCTATCACTCAGGCAGGAAACTTTTGGGAAACAGGTAAATTAATGGACCACTGGTTGTCAAAACCTTTTCTGAAGCACATAACAGCAGCATGTTTCAATGGCCATAAAATCATTCACTCCCTGAAATTCAGCAAATCCTCTCATGGGAACAAACCCTAAAGAAATTATTAAACAGAAACAAAAGGTTATATACATAAATATAAAAGATATTCATTGTAGCATGATTTGTAAGAGTATAAGTTCTAAACAACAAGGAAATTGTTAAATTAGAGCATGTAAACCAATGGAATACTATGCAGCTATTAAAAAGATGATACTTTTTTTTTTTTCTCTCCATGCAACCTTCTTTAGTGCCAACAGCCTACAAGCACAGAGGCCAGGCAATGGTTTGGGAGTACAGTTTGTTCTGGTAGGAGACACTATAAGAGGTAAAAAAAAAAGTCCAGGTAAAAATGATGATTATGAAGAATGTGTAAAAACATGAAAAATATTTTATGATTTTGGGGCACATATCAAGAAAAAGCAGAATGTAAAATTACATTCATTTTATGATTACAGGTATGTAAAAAATGTTATGTAGTCAAAAATGGATGGAGGATTAGAACTAAAAACAATTTAAAAATATTTACTTACACCTGTAATCCTAGAGACTTGGGAGACGCAGGCAAGAGGATTATAAGTTTGAGACCAGCCTCAGCAACTTAGTGAGGCCCTAAGCAATTTGGAGATTCCCTGTCTCAAAGATTAAAAAGGGCTAGGGGTGTGACTCAATGGTTAAGCGCCCGTGGGTTCAATCCCCAGCAATTTATATTTATAAATATATAAATATATATATTTACTTATTTCTTTTTGTGGCAATGGGATTTAAACTTAGGCCAATGCTTTACTGCTGAGCTACATCCCTAACTCCAAAACAATTGTCTTAGGATAGTAAGTCTATACATTTTTGAAAAAGAAATTTTATTTAAAGTATATATTTTACATATATATTTTGTTTTTTATTTTGAGACAGGGTCTCTGTCAGTTGCTGAGGCTGGCCTTGAACTTGTGATCCTTCTTCCTCAACCTCCCAAGTAACCAGGATTAGAGGTGTATGCCACCAGGCCTGGCTCAGATATAAATTCTTAAATAACGAAGTTCTTAAGTTTTGTTTCAGGAAAAGCCTTTAGAACCCACCTAAGGATAGTATCAAACTGGCTTTTCAGAACGGACATTTGCGGGGCACAGTGTACCTACTGTAATCTCAGTGATGCAGGAGGATCACAAATTCCAGGTCAGCCCGGGCAATTTAGTGAGATCCTGTCCGTGAGAAACAGAAACTTCCGTGGTCCATTTTCAAAATATAGTACTTAGCCTTAATTGGGATGTAAAATACCATTGTAGCCATTTTTTTCTGTGTGCAACTGGTTATTCAATCCACCATAGATCAAAAGTATTCTAGAAAAAAAAACGTGCTCAGACATTTTTTCCTTGCCATTCTTCCCCAAACAATACGGTGCAGCAGCTATTTACCCAGCATTCCCACTGTCTTAGCGGTGAGAAGCAAGCTGGCTATCATTTATATACACAAGTAGGTTATGCAAATGCAGTTACATAAGGGGCTTGAACAGCCATAAATGTGCACATCCCCAGGAGTCCTCCCTAGACCCTGTTCTCCACAGACACTGAAGGTCAGCCGACTATCCCTAGGGTCCTGCCCAGACCCCATCCTCCTGACACTGAGGGACAGCTGACTATTTTTTCTTCCCAGTGTTTCAAGGAAACCCCAGCTGGGGAAATGGTGGTGCTGGTTCTATTCTTCTCCCTCAGTCTCCAGCTCCTTCTTTGCAGCAAAGAACACTCAAGCAGAACATGCTGGAAGAATGGAAAATGAAGGCTCCATCTGGGTTTGCAGGCTTTCACTGGGTTCCATTTACTCTGTCCCTATTAGGTGGAAAAGACCGTCAGGTCCTGGTAACAACCGACCCAGTCCCACTGCCTTTCATTCCATCCTGTGAAGAACAGCAATTAATTACACATTAGTTCTTTTCATGCTTTGTACTAAATTGAGATGAAGGAATGTTTACTTGTACACAAAAATGCAAATGTGAACAATCATTCTGAAAAAAGGGGTTAAAACTTTTTTAGTTTGTGTAAAAATGATTATAATAATAATAATAAATTATTATGCAAATTATGTTCGCCAGGAAGAGATGGAAGGGAACAACACACACATGCACAAAAATGAGGTGAACATTCCCATGTGACTTATTTTCTAGTCACCTTTCCAGTTTTGTTCTCTAATATCACCCTATTTCCCTCACAAAAATTACTTTTTATTCATTGAACAGAATATAGGTCCTAAAATTAAGGCCTAATATTATCCGTGGCCCTGACATCTGGGGAAATTTTAAAGGACTCAAATTACTTAATCCTAAATCCCCTTCCATCCTGCCGCTGCAGAGCTGGTCTCCTGGCCAGGCACTTCCTGTCATTCTCAGGCAGCCTCTGCAGAATGATTCCAGCAAACCAGTTGCATCTTCTGGTGGGGTTGCTCTCCCCACGAGATTCGCGTGAGAAGGACAGAGGGTCCCATGGAGCAGGGCAGTCACAGTGTGATTGTGCAGCATGGCCCTGGGGCTCTTCTTGGCCTCTCTGTGCAGCCTTTTCTCCTCCTGGGGACAAGCAGGGCCTCTTCTGAAATGGGGGTCTTGTGATCTACTACCAGACAAGGGAAGTCAGAGCGTTTGTTTGTGGCCAGCTCCAATACAAAGAAGGGGGATTTGTTTGATTTGGGGGAAGGGGCTCCAGTTCCCATGAACTGCCTTGAAAGAAAGAAATTCAGAATTCTAGTTTCTCGAGCTTTCCTGAGGGGTTGAGTGGGGGCAGGAGGATAGAGGAAGAGAAGACATCGGAGGCTGCTTCTGTTTCCAAAGTGCCATGCTTCGGGTGCCATTTTCAGAGCCCCAACAGCATGAACGTCAAGAGGCAGGGTTGTGGGCATTTCTCTCAAGAGCTGTCCACCCTCCTGGGCTTGATAACTAGACAGGCACAGTAGGGCATCAAAGATGCTGCTTCCTATTCCGAAGGGCAGGCCTCTTGCTGGAAGGCAGTGCCCCCCAAGACCCTATTTCCAGACTCTCCCCGGGAGCTACACAGTCGACCTTACCCATGGTGAGAGCAGCAGTGACAGGGTCCACCTCAGCTTCCCACACTTGCTCGCTCCTTTTCTCCATCTTGATCATCCTGCCCATGTTGGAGGCCAGTGGTGAACCAGCAATCCAGCTGCAAAATCAGGAACCGCGCAGAGGCCCAGTAAAGCTCTGCACTCAGTCCCTCCCAGAGTGACAATGGCAGAATTATGGCACATTATATCACAGGAGCCTAAGGAGACTTGGCTTCTGACCGACACCAATGCTCAATGGTTCATGGCTCACTCTCAGAGGTCCTGACAGGTGTGCAAAGCTGGCTCTCTAGTGAGCATGGGATCCAAACAGCACAGCCTTGTTCAGAGAAGGCCATCTCTCCTGCTTCCTGCTCCAATTTTCTTGGCATCTGTCCCTGGCAGAAGAGCAGAACCTCACTCTACTCATGTCTTCTTGCCCTGGCCAGCTCCCCCATCCAGGCCAACATGTCACCATTTCCTGGCTTTCAGGATGCTTAGTGTTCCCCTTATAGTTTTTTTTTCAGCTCCTGTATAGCACAGAAACCTGGAAGCATAGAAATGGATTCAAAGAATCCAACTGTAGCCATTTTAACTGTAACCCTTCCCTTTGCCCACCCAATTTTAAAATTCGCCAATCTTGGAGATTGTAACCCCAAGCTCCTCCTTATCAGAGCAAGGGGTAGTACGATGTTAGGGATAAAAACAGGAGAATGGCCAGCCCAAGTGTGCTTGCCTGCTGGATCCTCTCTGGTAACCTGCCCTTCTGCAGAAGTAAAGTTTGCCGAACTACTTCTGAGCATGCGTTTGATTCTTTGCAGCACCCAGGTATTACTAACATGTCTCAGAATAAAAAATAAAGGGACTGAGGATGTAGTGGATGGAGTACCACTAGGTTTAGTCCCCATTGTTGCAAACAACAACAAAAAAATACAAAAAAACACATGTTCAGAAGAAGCCTGGTACTCTGTCCATGAGCTTTTGACCTCACAAACTCAAAATTCCCCAGGCAGCCAGGTGTGGTAGGGCACACCTGTAATCCCAGCCACTTGGGATGCTGAAGCAGGGGGATCGAGAGTTCAAACCCAGCCTCAGCAACTTATAGAGGCCCTAAACAATTCAGGAAGACCCTGTCTCTAACAAAATATAAAAAAAGTGCTGGGGATTTGGCTCAGTGGTTAAGTGCCCCTGGGTTCAATCCAATTCAATTCAAAAAAAGAAAAAAATCCTAAAAATAAAAAATCCCCCATGCAACATGCAACCTGTGAAGAAACATAATGGCCATTTACACGCATGCAAAAGACCCTCAAACTCTCCTTCTTGCCATCTAATAAACAAGCTACTTCTTCCTTCTTATAAACTCCCCCACTGGCAATTGATCAAGGAGGCAGATTTGAGATTATAGCTCCTGGTCTCCTTGCTGACTGGTTGTGCAATAAAGCCTTCTCTCCTCCCTCGCCCCCAGTATCAAGGTTGAACCCAGGGCCTACAAGCAGGCTTGGCAAGCTCTCAACACGGAGCCACATGATCAGCCCCAGTAAAGCCTTTTCTTTTTGTAAGAACCTGAAGCCATAGTCTAACAGTGGGCATTCCTTTGGGAGCTTCCCTTTGTAAATTTGCTTATCCCCGCTTTGCCTGATGTTCTAAATTCTAGAGAAAAGCTGCACCTAAATGATTCAACTGTAAATGGCTAAATAATCTTTCTCTCTATTTACAGAACCTAGAACATCTGTTGTCCTTCAGATAACATCAGAATATGTAACACCCCTTTAGTCTTTCATTCTCTGCATCGACTAACACAAAACGTGTAGGTTGCTGTGATGTTTAACTTGGGGGTGGAGGAGGAGAGTATGTTTGTCTAAAGAATTACAGGAACGAGCTCTAGGAGCCAGGGTCAATTGCAAGTTTCTGGCCCCAAAAAGAAGAAAAAACTCCATGCCCTGGATGGTGGAGACCCCACCAGGCAGTGTCCTACCTGCCCGTTGCCCCCGAATCTCCTCTCCCTCTCCATAGAAGCCCTTTTGCTTACCTGAGCTCCCAGGTGGCCTTTTGGGGGGATGATAGTCCCCTTCATCTACTCAGGATTCCAGCAGATTTCCTTAACAAACAACTCTCACCTCCCAGGAGTGTTTGCTTTTAAATCACGAGCAATCAGACTTGGGTCCTGGTAACTGTTAGCAAGAATTTAACACAGGCAACACCATTCTGAAACTTAGAATAAGTCATCTCAAGGTCACTCTGACTCAACCTGGCCCTCAACCCCAAACAACACTCCAGAGGAAACGGTCATCTGGGTCTGAAGTCCTGAGAACACCTGATTCAACATGGAACAGTGACCACCTCAAAGAGTGGAGGTGCCACCAAAAGGATCCTTCCTGCCGACCCCTAGCAACAGCCCGGCTAACTGCAGAATTCCCCCACTCCCTCATGCCCCGAGGGACCCCAGGCTGTAATTGGAAAGTGGGTCTCAGTCTCCACTGGGCCCACCTCCGTAGGTTTGTCCTGAATAAACAAACCTCTCCTCTCTCTTTATCTCCTTAGTTCTGTTCTTTCCTTACAGTAGCAACAGCTTTGGCTTATGGTTGGGGGGGGGGCAGCAATACCAGAGTTGATCTGATCTTATAGCAGCCACAAGGGACTATTGGGCAGTGGTGTATACAGTGGGGCTGCTTCATGCCCCCGTGGGAAGGAATGGGCTGACATGACACCATCACTATGCTACTCAGAACTGCACGCATTTTATTTTATTCATTTACTTTTTTTTTTTTAATATTTATTTTTCAGTTATCGGTGGTCACAACATCTTTGTTTTGTATGTGGTGCTGAGGATCGAACCTGGGCCGCACACATGGCAGGCCAGCGCGCTAACGCTTGAGCCACATCCCCAGCCCCTCATTTACTTTTTTGATTTCATTATTTTTATTTTATTCTAAGTATAAAAATTAGTGTCTTGTTTATTTTTTAAATTTTTATTTGTTCTTTTTAGTTATGTATGACAATAGAATGTACTTTGACATAATATACATTCATGGAGTATAACTTCACATTCTTTTCCCATTTTGTGGTTGGACATGATGTGGAGTTACACTGGTTGTGTATTCCTATATGACCATAGGAAAAAAATGTGTGTGATTCACTCTACTGTCTTTCCTATTCCCATTCTCCATCTCTTTTCTTTATTCCCCTTTATTCCCCTTTGTCTAATCCAAAGTTCCTCTATCCCTCTGCCCTGTTATGTGTTAGCATCTGCATCTCAGAGAGAACATTTGGCCTTTAGTTTTTCTGGGGTTGGCTTAATTCACTTAGCACGATAGTCTCCAGTTCCATCGATTTACCAGCAGATTCCATAATTTCATTTTTCTTTATGGCTGAGTAAGATTCCATTGTGTACATATACCACATTTTCTTTATCCATGTACATATACGACATTTTCTTTATCCATTCATTTGTTGAAGGGTACCTAAGTTAGTTCCCTAACTTAGCTATTGAACAACACAAATTTGTGTTCCGATAAATACTAGTCAGTACCTAGGGACGTTCCTTGTTCTGGGCAGTGAGATAAGGAATACTCTAAAGGATGTGATATGGAAAGAAGTAGAGAGGGGAAAGTGGCCACTTCCCTTGTCTCATATTTAGGTGAGGATCAAAGCAGAGTGTCCTTGGTTGTAAAGTAAAAGAATGTCCCATAAAACGTCTGAAGAAACCCACATGCACAGTGAGCGTGCAGCCTATCCTATGTACTCCTCCTGCCTGTAGGTGTCGCACAGCCCTGCATTATATGCCAGCCTGCTGCCAGGGTGTAGGTAATAAAATGTTCCAAGCCTCTTCACTGAGTCCTCCAAGGCCTTCCTTTGGCATCAGAAAACAGTATGCTGGGGTCTTTACAGCCCTGAAGTTGATCAGTTTGGTTTTTTAGTCGTGGGGACGGAACCCAGCGGTGCTCCACCATTGAGCTACATCCCCAGTCCTTTCATTTTTTATTTTAAGACAGGGTCATGTTCAGTTGCCAGGCTGGCCTTGCACTTATCCCCTCCTGCCTCAGCCTCCCCAGTTATTGGGATCACAGGCGTGCACCACCACTCCTGGCTTCCATTTAGGATTTTGGACTGTGGTTGATGACCTTGGAAAGTGAAATCATGGAGGGGCTGTGGATCCATAGCAGACAGCCAGAGAAATGAGTCAAGCTCAAACTCAATCTCAAATGAGTCAATCTCAAATATTTTAAATACTATTTTCAGCTTAAAGAAAGGAAAGGGTTTGTGGGGGAAGCTGATTTGGGAAAGACAGACAGGAAAGGTATGGTGACTAAGGGTAAGTTTTATTATGCAGAGTTAAATCAGTGCCTTCTCTGCTGATTAGAGTCTAGTGATTTACTTCTCCTTCTGGGTACAGAGAGTAAGACCAATGGAGATTTCCTTTTAAGATGTGAATTTTCTGTACAAAAGAGTAACTTCTACTTTGTTCTCAGAGGAAGTGTCTCCAAATAATCAGATCAAAGTATTCTGTTAAAACAAAATCCTCACAGCGAGGGGGCCTGGCTCTTTGGTAGAGTTTGCCCCTCGCGTGAGCCGGGCCCTGGGTTCCATCCAGGGCCAATTACATCTATAGCTAAATTGTTGTACTCTTTTCTTTCTTTCTTTTAAGATGTTGTGGTTGAAAAGCCAGTAGTTGGTTCCCCAGTTTAGCTATTGTTCACAAAGTAGAATCACACCATCTGCAGCTCATGAATCGTGGCAGTCTCCATTCTATACAACAGAGTGAGAGTTCCCTGGGCAGTCCAGAATGGTGGGTTTTGTAAGGAAGTTCTAATAAGAAAATAGAACAATTTAGGGAGAAAATTCCCCACTACCATCTCAACAGACCTGATTAGTAACATCATGTTATTTTGGGTTACTTTTTTGTTTGCAGGAATTAAAACAGAAAATACTAAGCCAGGCACGGTGGTTCACACCTGTAATCCCAGAAACTTGGAGGTGAATGCAGAAGTATCACAAGTCTGAGACTAGCACAAGAAATAAAGTGGGCTGAGATATGGGGATGAAGCTCAGTAGTAGAGTGCCCCTGGGTTTAACTCCTTATATATATGACCTTGGAAAGTGAAACTATGGATGGGCTATGGATACATAGCAGATAGCCAGAGAAATTATATATATAAATTATTTTAATAATGTACATCCTGGACTCCTTCTCTGACATTTCATCAACTGCACTGTCCATGGATTCTATTATTATAGTATGCTGGCTTGTTTGGGGCACTTTCTTCTCTTGTTTTTTCATGTTTTCTGTATGTCTTCCTTTCTTGCAGTGTGGATATGAGATATTACAGTTTCTATCCTATAATCTTAGAGTGTCCCTGCAGATTACCTGTATCTCACCTTGGTGTTGGACTCCTAGACCCCTGCTGGTGTCCTACAATAAATGCTCCTGCAACTAAAGGTGGTAGCAGAGACAAATCAAGATAGCAATGGGAGTGTCCCAAGATGGATGCAACCACTTTCAGAGATGGGGCTGAAAGGGCGGGCTGTCTGTTTAGAGATGCAGCTGTCTCCAGGCTCTCTCTGTTGTCCCAAGATGGAGGCTACTATGTGGGGAGGGCTATGACAATGGCTGCAGTGTCCCAAGATGGTATGGGGTTGGCCTGGGTTCCATTGTGGTCTGCTGGTTGGCAGTGCGGTCCTAGGTCTGGGCCTGGGTTCCAGGCTAGGGCTGGTCAGCAGGGGTAGTCCTAGGCGTGAATTAACTCTTTCTGATACAGATACTAACAAAAATCTTTAAAACATTTTTTTTTTTCTGTAGAAGAGATGGAGTTTTGAAATGTTGCCCAGCCTGGTCTTAACTTACCAGTCTCAAGTGATCTCCCTGCCTCCAGCTTCCTGAATACTTGAGATTTTAGGTATACACCAACTCATCTAGCATAAAAAATCTAATTTTTTTTATGGTAGTGGGGATCAAACCTCTGCCACGTGGCCTGCGCAGTGGTTTCATTAATGAGGTTCTAGGCATAAAGTTAGTTAGAAGAGATCGAAATAAAACACAGACTCATTTACCTTATTTCTATTGCTAGGTCGGAGATGGCTCAACTCTCTGGTTCCCTCACCCAGCAGGGCAGCAAGGATTACTCAGGGCTAGCAGGAGAGAGAGAGAGAGAGAGAGAGAGAGAGAGAGAGAGAGAGAGAGCACCCCGGGGACTAGCCTTTTATTAGGGAACCAGAGATTCAGGGGAGAATTCCATCCAATGAAGGTTGAGGGGGGCTGCACTCCAAGGTTAGGGTCAGTGATTGGGTCCCCGGGGTCAGTGGTCAGGCACACCCCCACACAGATGGGCTCTCTCATCAGGAAAGGGCCGGGAAAAACTTCGACTTTGCCAAAGTGCCTCAGGCCCTTAACGGGAGTCGCCCAATCACGTGTTAGAATGGCTTCCCACAAAACCCAGGGCCTTATGCATGCAAAGCTTATGCTCTACTAGTGAGCTACATCCCCAGACCTCCAATAGTTTATTTATCCATTTATCAGTTGATCTATACATGGGTTATTTCTGTGAATTCTGTGTGTTGACTGAGCAATATATTGCCAGCTGGGTCACTTGTGTGTCTGCACTCAGCTGAGAGCCAGACAAGGCCTCCTCCACATGCCCCTCTTTCCATGTGCTGTCCCCTCCCTCCAGGGCCTCATCACATGACTCCTTTGTCCCCAGTATGACACTTGGATTTCTGTATAACTTGACTGGGTTCCAAGCTAGCAAAACAGAAGGTACTGTGAGGTAGCAGCTAGCAAAGAGCAGTGTCATCAAGGCAAGGCCACACGTGTTCTTTAAATTGCTTCAGATTCTTCTTTAAACTACTTTCAAAGTAGATGAGAAAGCAAACAGTGGCTGTTAATTTGCAGAAAATAAACAGAAGCAAAGGAGCTAATTGGGGACACACGTCAAAAGGAAAGGCTTCCTGGGTCTAACCCTTGACAGGGTCCGTTGAGGCTGGTGTGGAGCCAGGAATCATGGCTATAGGTGTCTCCATTTGTCTGGGAAGGACTATTCCTTCAGTAGTGCAGGTCACTAAGGTATATTCTGACTGGCCACTGACGCCAACGCCCACAACATGGCATTCACTTGTAGATGCAGTGCCCCTGAGTAGGACGGCCACCATGAAAGTTCCCTGGAAGACCTACCAAGGCCAGAACCTCCCCCCCTGCTGTGAAGGTGGCTGAGGGAGGACCCGCTCTCCAGGCAAACATCGACAGGAGAGGGCTCCGTTCCCTTGGCTGCTCTCCCTTGAGCATGCTCTCCGCGTGAGCCTTGCTTCACCTTCACCTATTTTCACTGTACTTTCTCCTGTAATGGAGCTCTCTTGCACGACTTTTGGCCTCTGACTTCAAATTCTCTTTCATAAGAACTGAGGTTTAAAGCTTCAGCTCCCCACTCTCCTGTGTCATTACCATTTCTTTTTCTTTTTAAAAACCTTTTTCAGCGCTGGGGATCAAACTCAGGGCCTCACACAAGTGCTCTGCCACTGACCTACATGCAGCCCGGCTCAGTACCACTATTTTCTTTTCCTGGTATTGGGATTGAACCTAGAACCTAGAGCATGCTGGGCCAACGTTTTGCCCCTGAGATACATTCTAAGGCCTTTTTATTTTTTATTTCGAGATGGGGTCTCTCTAGATTGCTGAGGTTGGCCTCACACTTGTGATCCTCCTGGCTCAGCTTCCTGAGTAGGTGGGATTACAGGTGTGCACCACAGTGACTGACCAATACTACTTCCTAAAGACCAGGATGCACCTATATCTTTTCAACTACATTTTATCAAAGAGGTCCAATTTTAGCTCGGATTTATGGAGAGGGGATACAGACTCTAATTCTTTCTTTCTTTCTCTCTCTCTCTCTCTTTTTTTTTTTGGACTAGGGATTAAACCCAGGGATGGTTTACCATTGAGCTACATCCCCAGCCCTATTGGTCTTTATCAAAGTTTTAAACTTTAAGACAGAGTCTCACTAATTTGCTAAGGCTGGTCTTGAACTTGAGATCCTTGTGCCTCAGCCTCCCCACTCAGTGGCATTACAGGAGTGTGACATTGCACCCAGCTTAGACTCCAACTCTTCCTTCCTTCCTTTCTCTCTCTCTGTAGTGCTGGGGATCAAATCACCTCATGCATGCTAGGCAAGTCCTCTACCACTGAGTTATATCCCCAGCCCTAGACTTCAATTCTTTTTTTTTTTATTATCTGCATATATATATTTCTGACATCAGACAAAAGCCTCTAGCGAATTCAAAACAGCTCTGATGGCTAAATTTGGAGTCATGCTGCCTTTATTTTAAATTATTCAGTGTGCTCCATAGCCTCAGCCTTTTCTACATTCTGCTACAGCCTGTTTTTTTGGCAGGCAGAATCAGTGAATCCCCCACAAGCCCTGAACCACTTTATCCTAGTGACCAGTCTCTAAGAGTCTATTGCTGCATTCTTCCCAGTGAGTAACTCCTCCATTCTCTACCAACACCAACTTCCACTCCACCACTGTATCTGCTGGCAGGAAAACAGAATGAGACCAAAACCCATCCTGGTGATAGTGGAGTGGGATGTAAGTGTTCCATCTCCCAAGATTCTCATGGTCTCCAGTTATTGCAATGAATTGCCTATCAGTGCCTGTGATGTAATGCACCTGAAACCTGATATTAACTGGCTGAGACTCTGAAGCCATTCTTGCGATCTTTTTTGTTTTCCCATTCACTTCCCAACCTCTTGCCTCCATAAGAGTGCTTCTGCCACTGTCCATTGAGGCCTCAAGACTGCCACCCAAACCTACATCTCCCCAAGATGAGTGCCTAGACACCATTTCCCAGTCCTCATGGTCAGTGAGGTCCTGCTGTTCAACTGCAAGACTCACTTCTGTAGCTCTGACCATGAGCAGGTTGCTAGAAGACAACTCCTCTGCAAACCATGTAGCTGCTTTCACGGATGTGTCATGTTCTTTTTGGAATCTCCATTCTCCTATGTGAGATTCAAGGCTTTTTTTTCTTGAAACTTGAGAGTAACCCCTGGAGTTAGCCATCTCAGATGTAGCTAGAGACTGTGTGTCTGGTATCTGTCTAGCAGGAGCATGCTGTCTTGCAGTGTCCCAGTATTCTCCGGAAGGATTCTGTGGTCTCTGTGATGCTTCCTGTAGGTTACCAAGACCTTTGTGCATTAGCTGGTGTTATGCCAATGTAGTTTTGAAGTTTGTTAAGGCAACATGATGAAGTCAGTCCATCCTTACTGAAAGACGTGGCTGTGTCCTTACCTTGTCTCAGAAATCAAATGTCCATTGCTTTCTTGAAGATGCTCTGGTTTGATGACCTCCTCCTGCTTGTAAGGTCCGGGGCTCAATCCACCGCTGCCAGCACCCTGATGGCTTCCCGGAGCCGCAATATCAGTGTTCTTATGCTGCTCCGTGTCCCCGTCCTTCCCGTTGTCCCCAGGGGTCGCCCCGCAGCAGCCAAATGAAAAGCGCTCCTGCCAGACCCCCTCCGACCAGCAGGGCTGCCCAGACGGAGCCCATGGCTGAGAGGCCGAGGGAGATGACCAGAACCTGGACCAGGGCTCCGATCTCGCAGGCAGAGCCACCTAGACTTCAATTCTTGTGTGTAAAGGGAGGGGAGAGATTGTGGGTGGTATCTTTGGATTCCTCCATATGTGCCAGTCCTCTTTCGATTAGAAGGGACCATTTGACAAGTTTTAGACAATGAGCTGTGAACAGAACAGACATATTTCACTTCCAGCCTGAAGCAAAGCAAAGCACACACCATTTTTCAGATCTCTCATTCCTCTTTTTTCTTCTTCTTTATCTATTTATTTATTTCAGCGCCGGGGTTAGATCCCAAGGGCACTTTACCACTGAGCTACACCTACAGCCCCTTTTAAGTTTTTGAGGCAGGGTTTCCCTAAGTTGCCTAGACTGACCTTGGACTTGTGGTCCTCCTGCTTCAACGTTAGCAACCAGATAATGGAAGGTTCTTGTGGCTCAGTAAGCAAAGTGTAGCTGCCCAAGGCTTTTAATCTGGAGAGTGATTTGAAGGAAAAAAAAAAGTGTGAATGATAATTTGCTGACAAGAGCAGGATCTATGGCTAATGGGTGAGGGTTAAGAAAGAGTAATCAGTTAGGGAAAAGGTAGATAGTTTTTTGTGCCCAAAGCATCAGTAATTAGAATTTATAGCTGAAAGTTCATTTATACCATTTCCTATTAATCTATATAATCCTAAAAGATAATCAATGTTCTATTTGCCACTTGAAAATCCAGTCTGAGGGAGGTTGGTGATTGGCACATACGAATAAGGCAAAACAAGTGCTTTGGTTTCATTCATCAGTTTGTTCATGCAATCTTATATGGTTTGATTCGTAACTAAAACACTTTTTTTCTGAATCTCTGCTAGACCAGTGACTGTAGACCTTTGAATCATGAGTCAAAAAAAGAATAATTTTTGCCTGGAGAGGTGCTTCTTGGGGTAGCCAATAAAAACATGTTCTCTGGTGTTGTGTTATGCCTTATTGTCTTCTGCCAAGATAATAAGTACTGAATTTAGAAACTATACACAGGGTATCATACAAATAACATTCAAATATATAAATCTCTTAAATGCTGGGGATTGAACCCATGGCCTTATGTATGCTAAGGCAGGCACTCTACCACTGAACTACATCATCAGTCACTCCAATATAATTTTAACTGAAGTAAAAATTTCAAATGGTTGTGAAAACAGTTTTGGGTTATGTATCACTATGAAAAATTTATGACCGTCAGCATCTCCTGGGATACCTGTAGCCTGTTTATTCCATACCATGGTGTTATGGTGCACGATTACAGAAGCTCTGGGCTAGACACTGTGCTGTGAGCTGGAAATACAAAGATGAAGGAGACCCTACTCAGCAGAATTAAGTCTAGCCAGCAAAACCCCAACAGGACAATTATTTAAATGGAGCTCGTTAAACCTGGTGACAGAGGTGTATTTAGGATACACCTAACTCATTCTAGAGGAATGGGGTTCTGTTAACCATACTCTCTTTCTCCCTTTCTTTTTGGTAGTGTGGATGGAACCAAGGGGCACTCTACGAAAAAGGTATATCCCCAAATTTTTATTTATTAAATTTTGAGACAGGGTCTCCCTGAAGTGTGAAGGCTGATCTTGAACTTTCTCCTTCCTTTCTTCCTTCCTTCCTTCTTTTCTTTCTTATGGTAGGGTTGGAACCCATGGCCTTGTGCATGCTACTAAACCACTTTACCAATAAGTCACATCCCCAGCTCCACATTTACGTATTAAAGCATTACTTTAACAAATTTTATTGAACACCTACTAATGGCAGACACTGTTAAGCACTGAGGACAGACTAGTGAATGAAAATATTGACTCTGCTTCCTAATAGTGACCTTTACCATGAGACCCACTGAAATGACATTGGAGGGAGAACCATGGTTTGTGATTCAGATTCCTAGATAATGAGCTACTAAAGGTACATAATGGACTTAACAAATTGACCTAATTCAGACAGGCTATTCACAATGGCCAGGTTCTTTTGGTAAACGTTAGTGGTTTCCAATGACTTGAGGCAGGTAAGGGCTATGAGTCTTCTTTTCCAGCACGTCCCCATTGAATGATATAGTCATCCCTTGTACCCTCCAGGGCTTGGTTTGAGGAATGTCCCCCTTCCCTGGCTCCCAGACCAAATCTGAGGATGCTCAAGTGCCTTACGTAAAATGGAGTAGTACATGCGTATAACCTGTGCACATCCTCCTGCATACTGGTTTTTTGGATTGAACCCAGGGGTGCTTTACTATTAAACTACATACGTCACAGTCCTTTTTCTTTTTTAAAAATTTTATTTTGAGATAGGTTCTTACTAAATTGTTTAATAGCTTATGAAGTTGCTCAGGCTGGCTTTGAACTTTGACCTCTCAGCCCCCTTATATACTTTAAATGTACTGGCTTACAGGCCCTGATACAGTGTAAACACTAGGCAACTATTTGTTACACTGTGTTCTTTTGGTAGGAGCTGGAGATAGAACCCAAATGCCTCACACACACTAGACCTGCTCTACCACTGAGCTGTGTCCCTAGCCCTATTATCCCTGTTAAGGAATAGTGAAAAGAAAAAAAAACATCTGTATGTAGTCAGTACCAATGCAACATTTTGGGGAATATTTTGGATCTAAGGTTGGTTGAATCTGCATAAGCAGAACCAATAGCCTGTCATCTATATTCCAATGAAAGCAAGCCTCAGACTGAAATGTGTCCTGCATGCTTTTTGAGCATGTACAAACCATTCATAGGACTATCCTTTGAAGTTCAGTATAAGCACTATGCTTTCAGACACTCCACCCAACACTTGCACAGAGACAATGCTAGGAAGTCCTTACCACTGAGCTCCCCCCCTGGCTCCTGCCCATTTTTTAATCGAATTCAACTTGAACTGAGGCAGGAGGATCGAAAGTTGAGTTTTTATTGTTGTTGTTGAATCATAAATATAAGTTTCTCAAAGTTAAATTCATGGGCTGGGGCTGTGTGGCTCAGTGATAGAGCACTTGCCTAGCATGTATGAGGCAGTAGGTTCAAACCTCAGCACCACATAAAAATAAGTAAAGGTATTATGTCCATCTACAACCAAAAAAAAAAAAAAATGGGGAAAAATGTCAACCACATGTCACAGCTAACTTAAAAAAAAGAGTCAAATTCATGCTTTAATTGAAGTTTTTAAAATTTATTATTATAATAATTTCTGGCATCAGGGATTGAACCCAGGGGTGCTTTATCATAGAGCCACATCGCCATCCCTTTTTAAAAATATATTTTATTTAGAGACAGGGTCTTGCTGAGTTACTTAGGGCCATACCAATTTGAAGAGGCTGGCTGTGAACTTGTGATCCTTCTACCTCAGCCTCCAGAGCTGCTGGGATTACAGGCATATACCTGCGCCCAGCTGCTCAATTGAAGTTTTTTGTTTGTCTGTTTGTTTTACAGTTTTAAAAGCATTTCAATTTTGAGAAAAAATTTAAATTGAAAGAACTTTTGCAAATAATTTTTGAAGTCCAATTTTAAAATTGTCATTACCAGGAAGATACTGCAATATTTTACTCCAATCCCAATCTTATTTATTTCTTCATTTAATTTTGCATATTGGGGTTAAAAATCAAGGGTATTTACCACTGAGCTAAATCTCTACCCCTTTTAAGTTTTTGAATTTTGAGACAGGGCCTCACTAAGTTGCCCAAGCTGGCCTCAAGTTTGTGATCCTCCTGCCACAGCCTCTTGACTTGCTGGGGTTACAGGAGTGCACCACTGTGCCCAACATCCAATCCCAATCTTGGTAAAGATCTAGCATTAACTAGTAGCCACAAGGATCAATAAGTGATTCCTAGAAATAGGGACTGTTTAAACATCAAAGGATGTCCTAGGCCTCTGGAGGAACCTCCTCAGGTCCAGCTTCTAGAGGATGCCCTCTCAGTCCCACTTCTTCCTCCTGCCCAACCCTGGGGACCACTGGACACAACAGGCTCATTCATGTCAAATGTGGGCTGACCGAGGATCCCCTTTGATGACACGTTGTCTGGGGAGCAGGCTCCAGGGAAGAGATGGTGTGTTCTAGACAATGTCAAAGACGATGTCTAGTGTGTTTGTACAGTGTTTTATGGTTCCCAAAGTGTTCTAGATAAACCACCCCATTTGATCCTCATGATAGCCCTGTGAGAGGTGTCCTCACTTTACAACCAAGGACACAGCGCTCTCCCAAGGGGATGGTCAGGGTCTGCTTTCCTTGCCATGCGGGGTGTTGTCTTGCTTTATCCTTGCATGTGCACGTGCTCAGGGGAACCCCTTGGATCTGGGTCTTCCTTTGCTTTCTGCCCAGGAATGGATGCTTCTGCTCTGTGTTCCACCCCTGATGCTGCAGCAAGCCTCTTGGCCAGGCAGCGTAGGCTCTGCTGTACTCTGTGGCTGAGAGGTCTCCTCCAACTTGGAGTACGAATCGAAAACATGGCCAGGCATGAGGGTGCACACCTGTAATCCAAGCAACTCGGGAGGCTGAAGCAGGAGAACTGGGAGTTCAAACCCAGCCTTGGCAACCTATTGAAGACCTAAGCAACATAGCTAGATCCTGTCTCAAAATAAAAAAGTAAAAAGGGTTAGGAATGTGGCTCTAGTGGTTAAGTGCCCCTGGGTACAATCTCTGGTGCAATAAATAAATAAAAGAATAGGAAACGTAGCTAGGAGTTGTGGTGCAAGCCTGTAATTCCAACTACTCTTTAGGTTGAGTCAGGAGGATCACAAGTTCAGGGCCAGTCTTGGCAACTCAGTGAGATCCTCGTTCAAAGTAAAAAAATAAAAAAGGCTGGGGTGTGTCTTGTTGGTAGAGCACCCCTGGGTTCAATCCCTAGTATGGAAAAAAAAAATTGAAGATTGTGTCTCCCACATACACAATGCTGTTTGTTGGGTAAGAGTAACAAGCATTCCTGGGCTAACAGTGAGGCCACAGGCTGTCCAGACCCGGGGCTCCCTAGTGTGTCCCTGAAGGTCACTCTTGCATTTTCCTCATCTCACTTTGGTTCTATCAAACCTCAAACCCCTTCTTTCTACTTCCCAGGTGAGAATAGTGACACCTTTAGAAGTCAACTGACAGGTCTGGGTTCACCAGTTAGGTAGAGGTATGTGTATTTCCCCCAACGCTCCTCTTTCCAGCCCAACCAATGGAAATAAATGCACAAAAATCAGAGATGGAATAATTTTCATGGTTAGTCTTGTTCTACAAGGTTGGAATGGGTTCTATTTCTTGAATTTTTAGGGCATAATTTATAATTTGTACAAGAATTATGATTGGGCTGGGGTTGTGGCTCAGTGGTAGAGCGCTCACTTAGCATGCACAAGGCCCTGGGTTCAATCCTCAACACCACATAAAAATAAATAAATGAACAAAATAAAGGTATTGTGTCTAACTAAAAAATAAATATTAAAAAAAGGAATTATGATTTTTCCAGTTTTTTTTTTATCACAGATAAATCAATCAGTAATACTGAGTCATATTGAAACATTTGATGATAATTATGCATACTTGAAACTTTTTTACATGCTTTAATATTTTTTTTTACTTATTTTTCATGCAGTTGTTATCACTTTAGTTTTTGAAGATGTTATTTTCTCTTTTAATTTAATTTAAAAAAATGTTTGTGGTATAAGAGATTGAACTAGGGGTGCTCTACCACTGAGCTTCATCCCCAGTAATTTTCATTTTTTGTTTTGAGGCAAGGTCTTGCTAAGTCACTGGGGCTGGCCTGGAACTTGTAATTTTTGTGATCTTCCAACCTCAGCCTCTGCAGTTTCTGGGATTACAGGCGTTCACAGCTGTGCCTGGCTAGAAGACTTTATATTGCAGAACAGCTAAGGAACTTTGAGTCCTGTTAAAAATTGTGTTTTATTACTAGAGAAATATCTAGACATTTGGACTGGCATCATCCTGATAATTTATAGTCATGGGAAGGCATCGATCTTACAAACTTAAAGGACCAACTAACTGGTGACTGCCAGAAACAGTGGTTTTTTTTTTTTTTTTTTTTTTTTTGTGACATGAAGAATAGACCTTGGGGACAGTGGTGGTTGCCCCTGACCTTACTGTCACCCAGCCCCTCATCCTCTCAACTCCACCAGCCACTTGACACAAAAGGCATATTCAGGAGGGCTTGCTTTGACTTTCCTTTGATGCCACACTATCTGGGGAGCAGGTATTAGGCAGCAGATGGTGAGCCAGCCCACACTTACTAAGAATTTGATATGATCTAATGTTTTCTCTGTGTTTTGTTCTGTGCAAAGGGCATGACCATTTCTTATCTCATTTTGAACCCTTTATCAGTCTTATCAGGTCAGTACAAATCTATAATTCCTAATCCATAATTCCAAAAAATGAGTACCATATTCAATTATGAGGGCTACTGTAGATTCTGTTAGAGATGTTGGGCTATATATGGTATGCTTGACCAATTTCTTTTATTTTTTTCCTTTTTCTTTTGTTTTGCTTTTGATACTGAGGATTGATCTTAGGGGCACTTTACCATTGAGCTACACCCCTATCCCTTTTTATTTTTTATTTTGGAACAGGGTCTCACTAAATTGCCTAGGCCAGCCTCCAATTTGTGATCCTCCTGCCCCAGCTTCTAGAGTCACTGAGATTACAGGTGTGTACCACCATGCTTGCCTCAACCTAACTCTTCTGAAAATCCTCAAATTTTCTAATATTCAGCTGGTGCTGAGTTTTGGATAAAGAACTGTGAAACTGAATTCTTATTTCTAACTTACCTGTGAGAAAACCAAGGTAATTCAAAGGGACAGGCTCTTCTCTTAAGGGATTTTGGGCAGATGGAGGGCGATTACTATAAGAAGATGATAGGGAGGATTCTAGGTGAGATGAATTCTTTTTTTCTTCCTTTGGTGCTGGAGATTGAACCAGGGCCTTGTGCATTCTCAGCAAGGGCTCTCCCACCTAGTTACATCCCCAGCCCTGTGAGGGGAACTTTTGTTCTCCTTACTTCTCTCTTTGTTTCCTGGTCTAATAGCCTCTGGAGACAAGGTGGGTATATTTTCAGCACCCAGCGTCTACTTGACTTCCAGTGTCCCCAGCTATCTATCTCAGTAGGAATGGTCACTGAAAAGGTGTGGGTGTCTCCCAAGAATTTTGCATTTCTCACACCAGACAATTGGAATGCTATCAATGGAGGATTTTTTTTTTTCACAATCAAAGAAGTACCACGATCATTAAGCCTCAGTAGGGAGAATACTAATTTAGCAAGCAGAGATCAGATTCATGCTTTAAAAAAAAATTTACTGAGAATCCACTGCAGGCCAGGTCATATGCTAAATTTCAGGAGGAAGTAAGAGGGTGGGAAAACAGAGGGTAATAACATGAAGGTCACAATCTGTTCAAGATCAGCATTTGGCAAATGTGGCTCACGGCCTGGTTTCGTATGGTCAGCGATCTAAGAATGATTTTTACATGTTCAGAGGTTGTTACAAATAAGCAAGCAAGAGAGCAAATAGACAAATCAAAAAAGTAAAAAGTGTGCAAGAAAGAATTATGTGGTCAAAAAGTCTGTAGTATTTGTTATCTGATTCTTTGCAAAGAAAAATTGTGATATCTGCTCAAGATGATCTATCCAATGAGGAAATTAGAAACACACACACACAAATAATAGGTCTAAACCATATAAAGAAAAAGATCTATAAACAGAGATCTGTAAATAAATAGAAAAACCAAGGTTCATATTAGGATCAACATTTGAAGCTGGGTACAGTGGCATGTGCCTGGAATCCCAGCAGCTTGGGAGGCTGGGGCAAGAGGAAGGTGAGTTGAAGGCCAATCTCAACACTGTAGTGAGGCCCAAGTCACTTGGTGAGACCCTGTCTTAAAATGAAAAATAAAAAGGGTTGTGGATGTAGCTCAGTGGTAAAGTACCATTGGGTTCAATCCTCATTACCTACCTCTGGCCAAAAATAGTTACCAATATTCAACTTCATTAATAAACAAAGAAGTGCAAATTATAAGTTTGTTTTTTAAAAAAAATTCAAAGTGAACAAAAATCAGTAAATTATAATTTCTGGCTATAAACTCAGTTCATCATTCAAACCTCTGTTTTCCCTTCCTTTCTTCTAATGTTGGTAGCGAATATTAATATTCCTAGCTTCTGTACTAGCTAGGGATGCTTTCTTTTTCTTTCTTCCTGGAATTACAAATATAATGCCTGGAGAGACCACAGTTATCCTGTGATCAGAAAGCTAAAAATCATGTACGAAGGATGGAGAAACAGTAAGATCAAAGTAGACAAATATCTTTTTAACATTGTTAATTCCCACACCAGTCCTGCCTGACCTACACTTGGAATTTTTGTTTTGTGACAAGTAATCCCCTTACCTAGTTAATCTACTATGAAAAGGTTTTCTAGACTTTTCATCAAAATATATCCTTGATACACTAACACTGGCCTTTGTTCGTTTCTAGTGGAAGAAAAATTGGCACAAGTTATCAGACCAATAAAGATGACTTCAAAAAGTGTTCATACTATTTTGCCCAGAAATTTCACTTCTAGAAATTTATGTCTGGGAAATAATTGCATGTCTAAATGAAAGATATATATATAAGAATGTTTAGTGCAGTGTTGTTTATTATAGTAAAAACTTGGAAATAGCTTAACAGTTCAACAATGAGACAATTAAATTACTAAAAAAAGTTAATGCAACTGAATATTTGGTGATTAAAAATCTTGTTTTCAAAGAATATTTGATAAATATTAAATGCTTAGCAGTTTTGTGAAAGTAAATAAATAACCGACTCAGGATATGTTTACTCTTCTTTCTGTTTGTTCATTTATTTGTGGAGCTGGGAATTGAACCTAGGACCTTGTGCAAGTTAGGCAAGTTTTCTACCTCTGAGCTATACCCAGAGCCCTCTTTATACATATGTGATCAGGAGTCAATGGGAGCTGTCTTTGAATAATATGGTAAAGAGGAATTTTTTATTGATTTCTAACATTATTTGGATATATATATATATATAGAAGAATAGCAAGTAAACATTTAATAAGATTTTACATAATAAATACTATATACATGTGAATGTGGATATTAGCCTTTCTCAGAATCAAAATATACTATTAAGGGATAATAATCTGCCTCTGAGTCACATTCCTACCATAGTACCAGTGTAAAAACAATTAAAATGACCCCAAGACTGTATTTAATGCCTATGAAAGCATTAACTATGATAGGAAAAAAAATAACACTGGGAAAAGAAATTTGAAAATAGAAAAACATCAGTTTAGATCTTCACCTCACATCACACAAGAAAATTAACTGCAGAGAATTTAAAAACGAAATTGAAAAATTCCAGGTTTTACAAAGAAATGTACTAAGTGGATAAGGAACATCTGTAAGCCCATGGTCTAGGGTGAGCTCTTCTCTCTTCCAGGCTCCTGGACTCACCTTTCCTGGGCGTGGCTGGTTCTGGTGTGGACATGCACCAGCACCGTCCCCAGGGTGACCGAGGAGTCCCGAAGAGGCCTGGGTCTCTCCTGGGAATCTGCCTTTCAGTCAGGACCTTGGTTCTCACCTACTTCATTTTGGGGGTGGGTCCTGGGGATGGAACCCAGCTGTGTTCCCCCACTGAGCTACATTCCAGGCCCCTTCTATTTTTTGTCTTGAGGGTAGGACCTTGCTGAGTTGCCAGGGCTGGCCATGAACTTGCCATTCTCCTTCCTCAGCTCCCCAGGCGATGGGATCACAGTGTGTGCCACCGTCCTGGCCTCCTCTGCTCCTTACCATCTGACTGTGGCAACTGGAGTTTTTCTCTGGATTGTTTTGCCCCTTCTGTTGTCTCCTGAAAGCAGTGGGAAACACCTGGTTGTTGTGTGTATTAGAACATGACCTGAGTATCTGATGGTGGAAGCATGGCATGGGGTAATGGAGCAAAGCGGAGAACTTTTAATTTCTTCTTCTTCTTCTTCTTTTTTTTTTTTTGCAGTACTAATGATTGAAACCAGGGTTTCATGCATGCTAGGCAAGTGGCTTACACTTAGTCACATCCCCAGCCATCCCCTCACCCAGATTTAAAAAAAAATTTGAGATAAGTTCTCACTAAATTGCTGGCCTTGAAGTTGTAATTCTCCTGTCTCAGCCTCCTAAATCACTGGGATTACAGGCAGGGCACCATTACCCCTGTTTTAAATTTTTGTTTTAATTTTTTTGTTACTGGGGATTAAACCCACAGCCTCACATGTGCTAATCACATGCTCTGCCTCCGAGTCACACCCCTCCCAGGAGTTTTACATTTTTCATTTCTTTTTAGAAATTTATTGAGCTAGTGTCGTGATGCATACCTATAATCCCAGTGACTCCAGAGGCTGAGGCAGGAAGATTGCAAGTTTGAGGCCAGTCTGGACCACTTAGTGAGATCCTGCCTCAAAATAAATAAATAAATAAAGGTTGGGGATGTAGTTCAGAGATAGAGCACTCCTGGGTTCAATACTGAAAACACACACACACACACACACGAACACACACACACACACACACACAAAAAAAAAAAAAACCAGAAAAGAAAGTTTTTTGGATGAACCATATGTAACATTTGTGTATTTTAGTACCAGTTGTAGTCAGTTTCTTTCATTAAATTAATGATTTTTTTTTCAATGCTGGGGATCAAACCAGTGCCATGTCCTCTATCCTTGCGTAGGCTCTTTTTCATCCATCAAGGAGGTCCATGGACCAGGGTAGTGCAGAGTGCAGCTGCGGAGTCATGAATCAAGACCTCCAGAGACCAAGCAGGAAGCAGGTCTGATTTTATTTTGCAGTTACCATGTGTATACACTGGGGCAGTAGCTAAGCAGGTTACAGGCAGCCACCAATAGAATTTCTGGCCAACTGTCCTTGGAGCAACCAGTGGAGGAGCGGGCCATGGAGCAAGCCAGGGACCGAAACATGGGGCCTGTGCCTAAGGGGGCAAGAGGACTGTTGCTCACATGCCTAGCACAAGGGGAGTGGCCTGCCACTCAGGTGCCCTTAACAAGTGCTACATATGCAGTACTCCATGCACTTGTCCCCACATATCCTCACCTCCTTTGACTCCTATCTGGGTCCAAGAGAGAGAGCAATATGCAAGAAACATTGAAAAACACAGTTTCCCTGAGGTCACCCAGATGCACAGCAAGTCCTGCTTTGGTGCCACGGACAGAGCGGCCGGTTTGCTCCCCCAGCACTGACCACGGTGGGTGGCTCCTGTGCCTGGGATGACAATGAGACGTGCTGGTGCTGAAGAGGAAGCAGTGTCTGAAGAGCAGCAATGTTCCCCCACTCCAGGCTCAGCATCAGAGGCAGCAGGACACCATGTCACACCGTCAGTGGTCAGCTGGGGCCTCAGACTGAGCAGCACTGGGAGGACTCAGGGGGGCTGGGGTTTGTGTAGAACGGAGATTTCTTGTTTGTTAGCCCACGTCCCCTGGGAATTATGGGTTTCAAAGAGGACCAGGAGTCTCCTTAGAATGGGAGGGGATGAAAGCCGGAGAACTTTCAGGGCCATTACAAAGCCCGCATAACCTCTGGGCTATTGTACCCCAGAGAAATATCAGTTATGCTGAAGAATTAATGATACACGGGGCGTGGTGGTGCACATCTGTCATCCCAGGAACTCAGGAGGATTGCAAGTTCAAGACCAGCATCAGCAACTTACCAAGACCCTGTGTCAAAATAAAAAATGAAAGGGGACTGGGGATGTGGCTCAGTGGTTAAGCACCCCTGGGATCAATCCTTCATACAAAACAAAACAAAACAAAACAAACAAACAAACAACAACAACAACAACAACAAACCAATGCTATGAAAGTGTTAGTTGTATTGTGGTTGTATGTGAGAATTATTGTATTGTTAGAAGACATTTATTTAGGGCTAAATGTTCATGTTAAAAGACATTTATTTAGAGCTATAGGTCCATGTTGTACGTAATTTACTGTGAGATGGTTCAGACAAAAAAAAAAAGTGAGTGTGTGTGCATGCATGTGTATGTGTATGGAAAGAGAGAATAAATAAATGATAAGCAAATGGGTAAAATATTCAGAATAGGTGAATGTAGGTAAAGGATATATATGCGTTTGTATTATTTTAATTTTTGCAACATTTTTAAATTTTAAATAATTTCTAAATAAAAATATAGTTAAACAATGGAATTGTTGTGAGATCTGTGTGATAAATTAGTGTTTGGACAATGCAGAGTGGGAGGACAAGGAGGAAGCCATCAGCTTTGTCTGGTGGGAGCTCAGGGGAGAGGTCTCAGAGAAGCTCAAGGAGAGCCTTGAAGGATAATATGTGTCTGGGGAGCTGGGGCATCAGATTGAGGTGGGAGGGCATGAGGCAGGGAAGGACTGTGAGGTCTGATGTACCCCAAGAGTCTGGTGACACACCCTCTGGTGTGCCTGACAAAGCAGGACTCCCCTACCAGATGGTAAGTGTCACCTGGGTGACTAAGAGCACAGCTCCCTGCTCCTCCGGCTGTCACCCATCCCATCTCATTTCCAGAGAATAAAGCTTTGGTACCTTCAAAGGGAAGAGTGTCAGGGGGAGGGGCAAGCAGCTGGGCTGGGCGGGGCTTGTGTGGTTTGGTTCTTCCCATAAAGGGCTCAGCACCTCACCCACATCAGGACCCTGTGCAGAGGGAGCTGCGAGTCTCCACCTGGAAGGACTTTCAGCTTCTGTGGTCTGTGAGGCAGGAAGGTGGGAGCTACTTGGGTGGATGGGAAAGGTCCTTTTCTTTCTTGGGTTCTGGGTGTTGAATCCAGGGGTGCTTTACCACAGAGCTACATCTGCAGTCCGTTTTAATTTTGATTTTGAGACAAGCTCTTGGTAAGTTGCTGTGACTGACCTCAAACTTGGGATCCTCCTGCCTCAGCCTCCGAGGTCACCGGCATTAGTGGTGGGGGAGGGTGAGGACACCAGTTCAGGTCTGGTGTCAGTCTAGGGAGGGAGGAGCCATGGCCCCTTGGGTGTTTACAGGGGTCAACAGGGTGGAGGCTATTTCAGGAGTTCCAGATGGTTGATCACTTTCCTCTGGAGATTTCCCGACTCAGCAAAGTCAGGGAGGAAGAATGGGAGGAAGACCAAGGTGGCCCAGTCAGTGATCCTGGAGTCTTGTTTCTCCTTACAGGACAATGACCAGACTCGGCTTCCTTTTGTTTCTCTCTGTGGCCACCGAATGGTGCAGCGCAGGTAAATCACTCCAAGGAGCATCAGTTCCCTCTGCTCCCCTCTGGGGCGCCTCACAGCACAGGGAGTAGAGCTGGGCTGGGTTTCAAAGCCCTGGGCCAGAAGAGGAGTCGTGGAGGCGCAGGGAACACACCCGTGGCTGCCAGCTTGAGATGTGGACTTGGGGCAGGTTTCTGGCTTCTCCTGGGTCTGGCTGCAAGGAGGTCAGGGCAGACAGAGACTGTCCTCTCCCAGCTGCTCTGGCTCCTGTGGCCTTGGCCTTGGATCTGCAGAGGGAGCTGGTAGCCTGAGGTGTCAGGAATCTTCCTCTAACTTCCATCCTCCGTTCCATTTCTCATGACAGACATGATGGTGGTGTGTTCCAGTGTTACTTGGTCTATTGTTGATTTCAGTTCATTCCATCGTCAAGTGAAAAGGCACATTTTCATACACTATTTCATTCGCCGACCACGAGTAAGAAGAGTTTATTGATGGCACTTTTTCCTTTGGTGGAACTGGGAATGGAGCTCAGGGGTGCTTCACCACTGAGCACATCTCAAGCCATTTTTGTGATTTTCATCTTGAGACAGGGCCTCATTAAGTGTCTGAGGCTGGCCTCAAACTTATGATTTTCCTGCCTCAGCCTCCTGAGTGGCTGGGATTAGGGGTGGGAGCCACCATGCTTGACTTCACTTCTGTGCGTTTAGAGCAATAAACAAGGCCCTTCCCCCCACTGGTCTCTGCTAATTCCTCAGCTTTAGTTTTCAACCCCATCACATCCTATGGTCCAGCCAAGGAGGCCACTGACCTGTGGTTTCAGCAGATGGGTCTCTGCTTGGTCCTCCCCTCACGCTATTTTGCATGCCTTCTGGAGTGTTCTCTCCCATTTCCCTCCTGTCTCATAGCCAGTTCCTATTCATTCTGTAAGAATCAACCTGCTCTGAGTGACTTCTGGTCCCTTCTCAGCAAGTTGTCTTTTCCTGTCCCCACAGGTGGGCCTCTCCTTACCCAGTTTCAGTTGGGTCCCTCTCGGGGTCCTTCCTCCCTCTAGGATGCAATCTCTTGAAGAAGTGTCCCAAATTGTCTTTGAGTGCCCAGTGTCTGGGGGGTGCACACAGCAGGGATTTAAGTAAAGTTGGTGGAGTAGAAGACTCCGACTCTTCAGCCTGTGCTAGCTTCTGGATCAGACAGTCTTAGCAGAGGGAGTCCCTGACTTCTTGGAATTTCAGAACAGTGACGAGCTGAGGCAGTGGGCTGGGTGGAAACTCATGTCCGGTAAGGACGGTCTCAGTGGTACCAGACTTGTTAATGAGAACTGTTCTCACGTTCTCTAGCAGTGGCCCGTTCTCCCGAGATGTTCTGGGAGGACGAAGAATGTGCCTCTTCCTTTTCTTCCCTGCCTAGAAGCTGCAAGGAAATCAAAAAAACTTGCCAGAAAGCAAGAGGTAAGTAGTGAACCAACCCAGCATTCTCTCTTTGAAGAAACTTCTTTAGTGCAACACAGCCTAGTCATGGAGATCAAGAGGAACAGAATCTGTTCTGGCTCCAATTTTCACCCTAAAGAGGTTTCCAGTGGGTCTTTCTTCCTTTCTGCACTGGGGATTGAGCCCAGAGGCACTCTTACTACTGAGCTAAAAATCCAGCTTTTTTAGTTTCTTCTATTTTGAGACAGGGTCTCACTAAGTTGCCCAAGCTAGCCCTGAACTTGTGATCCTCCTGCCTCAGCTTCCGGAATAGCTGGGATTATAGGTGTGCACTACTGTGACCAGACTCTGGTGGGAATTTGAGGTGTTTGTGTTCCATGCAGCACATGATCTTCTGAACACAGGGAACATGCAGTTTGCCAGTGATCTTAGGATGGTGGCAAGAACTGTGAGGACCTAAGATCCTCCTCTACTTGTGAACCATCGAGTTAGTCTGCTGCAGGTTCAGGGATGACGGCACAAAGCGTGAGATTCCAGAGGCAGAGACATAGAACTTCCTTAGTCCAGCAAAGCAGAAGCCAGAGTATCAATATCTTCTTGTGCCTGGCCAGGTGACATCTCTACATGTAATTAGTTTGTCAAGCAGGCTGACAAATGTGGCCAGTAAAGAAACAAGCTGGTGGCGGTGGCACATGCCTATAACCCCAGTGACATGGGAGACTGAGGGGGTAGAATCACAAGTTCAAGCCAAAAAAAGAAAGAAAAAAACAAAGGAATGAGCTCTTTGTCGAGTCAGGTAGTTTCTTACAGAAACAGCAAGATCAAGATTAGCAAAGGTGTCAGCTTTTCTGATGCCTTGTCCTGGGGGCCGAGGAGAAAGGGCTGGTTGACGATGTGACGTGGGTGGCAGGGTGCTCTGGTGCTGAGGAGCCGATCTGTGTTGCAGCTCAGCAGTCTCATAGGCTGCGACGGAACCCTAAGGGGCACAGGTAAGATGAAGCAGAAAGCCTCAGACCTCCTCAGAATCTGGGGGCAAAGAGAACTGTCCTGACGGCTGAGCAGCGACGACAGCTTCCATGGAAGTCGGGGGGCGGGGAGGAATGACCACGGAGGAGCCCCTCACCAGCTTCCCAAGTTGCCGTGGTTTGGGGGGATCACGGGCTCTCTGGTAAGATCTAGGTGAGCTGCCTCTGGGGCCAAGGGAGAAATGTGGCAGGTGCTCACCGGGACCAGCCCCTGCAGGTTGTGGAGAAGAGGCCCACTCTGAACTTGGGGAATCTGAGTCCCACATTAAAGCGCAGGAGGCATGTGCTCTGAGAAGTGCAGGGGCCTCGTTCTGATCTCTGCTGAGACGAGGCTCCATGAGGATTTCTGGCCTCTCCTGTCCAGAGGGAGGCTGTCTCTAAACGAAGGAACCATCTTTCTCTATGTGATTTATAAATTCTTTGAGAAGAATTAGTGTTAGGACAATGCAGAGTGGGAGGACAAAGGAGGAAGCCATCAGCTTTGCCTGGTGGGAGTCTTAGGGGAGAGGTCTCAGAGAAGTTCAAGGAGAGACTTGAAGGATAATATGTGTCTGGGGAGCTGGGGCATCAGATTGAGGTGGGAAGGCATGAGGCAGGGAAGGACTGTGAGGTCTGATGTACCCCAAAAGTCTGGTGACACACCGTTACACCCTCTGGTGTGGCTGACAAAGCAGGACTCCCCTGCCAGATGGTGTGTGTCACCTGTGTGACTAAGAGCACAGAACAATGGTGGTCAACACCTCTGCTTTAGAAAGGAAGAAACAGAAGATACCCATGGAGGATTCTTATTCTCCCCATGGAGATAAGTGAACAGTGTGAGAACCTTCAGAATACACTTTTAGCTCCCAGGGCATTCTGGTCTTAGGGCTCAGATGGACCAGGAGCTCGCAGACAGGGAGGCTCGGGGCCGGTTCTTTCCACAGATGGCTTGTATTTCCTCCGGGCCAAGGATGGTGCCGTCTACCAGACCTTCTGTGACATGACCTCTGCGGGTGGTGGCTGGACCCTGGTGGCCAGTGTGCACGAGAACAACATGGCTGGGAAGTGCTCGGTGGGCGATCGGTGGTCCAGCCAGCAGGGCAACAGAGCAGACTACCCAGAGGGGGACGGCAACTGGGCCAATTACAACACCTTCGGGTCTGCACAGGCGGCGACCAGTGACGACTACAAGGTGGGTGCCACTGGGAAAGGGTGAGGACCTGAGTGTGGCTGGGCCACAGCATGCAGGAGGTGGGTTGGGACGGGGGCTGCCGACATGGAGCTGGAGCAGAAGAGAAATAATTAATGTCTTGCATCCCAGTGTCAGGAGCCTCTCTGAACAGAAGCTGTGTGCACACCCTTAAGTCCTGAGTAAAGGGGTACTGAACAGTTATTGCACCCTGCAATACATTGGGCTTTACCTCCATTGGGATAAGGAAGGTGTGGCTTCAGGAGTTGGTGTCACCTGATGGAGCTGAATTACACTCTCCTCTTCCTTTCTAATCCTACCCCTTTGCCCTTTTTGGGATAGAATGTTCCATGGAATCTCCCCTTGTGTGTCCCCTATATAAGAATAAAGAATTCCAGTGGTTCTCTCTCTTTCCGTGAACCCCTAAGGTCACAGAGCCACCCCCTGATTTTGAAAAAGTACATCTCTGTGTTTGCATGCTTTCTTTGTCATTTTCTTAAGTTATTGGAATAGTCAGATTCTGTGAACCCAGCATGGGTCACCAGCTCAGATAGATGGCGATATCCAGCTTCCTCCCACAGGGCCATGAGGCAGCAGGTGGTGGTGGGGGCATGATCTGGGTGTGTGTGAGCACGGCTGGCCATCTGTCCACCTGGAGCCCTGGGCTGTCAGCTCAGCTGAGGGAGCCCATGTGTGTCTTTTGCCCCTGCGGGACCTGGGCTGGTCAGTCTCAGTGTTGGTTGCTTTCCAGAACCCTGGCTACTACGACATCCAGGCTGCGGACCTGGGCATCTGGCATGTGCCCAATAAGAGCCCCATGAAGAACTGGCGGAACAACTCTCTGCTGAGGTACCGCACCACATCTGGCTTCTTCAAGGAATTGGGACACAATCTGTTTGGCCTCTACCAGGTACACAGGGCTGCTGGCTGGGGAGCACTTAGTGTTTGGGGTCGGGAGACAAATCAGCTCTCTGGAGCCAAGTCCTGAGTGAGTGGCTGGGAATATCAAAGCCACTACTATTTGAGTGATATTTTAATGAGTTCACTGCAATATCATGCATATCCCAGGAACTGCAAGTGGGTGTGTGTGAGCACAGGTACATCTGTGTGTCTGCGTGATTTCTTTGTCATTTTCTTAAGTTATTGGAATAGTCGGATTTTGTGAACCCAGCATGGGTCACCAGCTCAGATAGATGGCGATATCCCAGCTTAGGGCAAGGGAAGAGGCCTAACGGAGAGAAGAGAGGGAAGAAAGAGGAAGAGACACAGAGGACTTGGGACTCTTGGGGAGATCCTGCTGTGGGGAGAAGGAGTCGTCATTATTAAGACTGGTTTCTGAGTAATGAAAGTTGACCCGAAGGGATCCATTTTCTGTCCAAAAAGGCGGCATATCTACTGTCCTTACAAAACTTTTCTTTTTGGTTCCTGTAGAAATACCCAGTGAAGTATGGATTAGGGAAGTGTTGGAATGACAATGGCCCAGCAATACCTGTGGTCTACGACTTTGGTGATGCTCAGAAGACCGCATCTTACTACTCACCTAATGGACAAAGTGAGTGTTTGCTCCCAAAGTCCAATCAGAAGTCCTTTCTTGAACTCTTGGTGAAAGAGGGAAAGAGGGTAATAACAATAATAAAGAACTGCTAGACAGGGTCAGAGGTACATACTTGTCATCCCAGCTACTTTGGAGGCTTGAGGCAGGAGGATTGCAAGTTTGAGGCCAGCCTCACTAACTTAGCAAGACCCTGTCTCAACATAAAATATAAAATGGGTTGGGGATGTGGCTCAGTGCCAGAGCACTCCTGCATTCATTCCCCAGTACCACCACCAAAAAAAGTAAAAGCTAGTATTCACTTATTGAGCTGTTAAAATATGTCAGACTCATTTCTAGGAATTTGACATGATTCTGTGTCATTACATACAAGAAAATTATGCAGTTAGGATTATAATTTTCTCCATTTTATAGGGAATAAACCCAGCCTTCCTAACTACCTCCCTATGCAGCCTCTTATAATAGTTAAGAAAAGGCAAAGGTTAATGTTTACAGGAAAGAACTAGCAAAGTGGCAAGGAAGATTTGTTTTTATTTATGTAATGTTTATTCTGGTCCTGGGAATTGAACCAGGGGCACTTAACCACTGAGCCACACCCCCAGCCCTTTTAAATATTTTATTTAGAGACAGGGTCTCACTGAGTGAGGGCCTTGCTAACTTTCTGAGGCTGACTTTGAACTCATGATCCTCCTTCCTCAGCTTTTAGAACCACTGGGATTACAGAGATGCAACACTGAATCCAGTGAAGATTTATTTTTATTTTGAAGGATAGATATTAATTTTCTTAAAAGTGAGGCACTAAGCAACTCACCGAGACCCTGTCCCTAAATAAAATACATAATTGGGCTGCGGATGTGGTTCAGAGTTCAAGTGCTCCTGAGTTCAATCCCTGATACCCCCTACTCCAAAAAAAAAAAAAAAAAAAAAGACTTTTTTTTTCAGTATAATAAAACCACAGAAATTAAGTCTTGGATCAGAAAATCAAAAACCATTGCCTTTAAAAAATTTTTTTTGTATGTTTGTTAATGGACCTTCATGTTATTTATTTATATATGTGGTGCTGAGATTTGAACCCAGTGCTTCACACATGCTAGGCAAGAGCTCTACCACTGAGCTACCACTCTCCTACTGTGGAGAGCAGTGAAAGAGTATGGGAGAGCAGTGACTGAGATTGGGGGTCTCTGATGACCTCATGACTGTGGCATGCCTGGTGCCTTGGAATGTTTCTGCGCCAGGGCACAGGATGCTTAGCCGCTGTGGGAATGCCCTGCATGAGGAGGCTCTGTGTACGAGTCTTATCAGCTTCCACAGTGATCTCAGGCACACAGCTCCTGGGAATAGAGGAACTCTCTTGCTGACTACACAATGTTTTCACCAGCTCTGTGACTCCTGAGCCTGTCCTCTTAACAGTACCTTTACACTTATGCAGCTTTTCCACAGCTGCAATGTGCAATGTTAGGAGCACTCCACAAAGCTCCTAACATTGCACGTTGCAGCTGTGGAAAAGCTGCATAAGTGTTTCTAGTCCTCTAACTTTCCTGAGTACAAAGAATAATTCATGCAGAGTCTTTAACCTGATATATAAATGCAGAGTCTTTAATCTGATATATAAATGGAGAGTCTTTAATCTGATATATAAATGGAGATTGCTGGAGTAACTCTTCAGACCTGCTTCTCCATCAAAAAACAGTGCTCCACCTGCCCCCAGCTTTATCTTCAAAATCATATGTGTGTGTGTGAGTCTTTATTTTTCTTATCTCCCTTCACCCCTCGCTGGAAACTTCTAGTTTGGCCACACTGGTTGCTGCACCCTACTGTTTGCTTTGACTTTAATGACAGTGGGAAGGCAGGTGATGCTGGGAAAACAGGCCCATGGTCACTGGCTGAGATGGGTGTCAACAGCAACAGGTGGCTGCATCTGACAGTTGCTTAACCTGCTCAACGTTACATAGCGATCTTTCTTTCTATTTTCTTTTTATTTAGTGGCATTTGGGATTGAGCCCAACGGTATTCTACTACTGAGCTATCTCTCCAGCTCTTTTTATTTATTTATTTAATTTTTGAGACAGGGTCTAAGTTGCTGAGGCTGGCTTAGAATTTATGATCCTCGGGCCTCAGCCTCCTGAGTCACTGGCATTATAGGCTGCACCACCCTGGTGGGCCTAGTGAGCTTTCTGTACCGTCTAATTTCTCCACAATCTTTAGGAAAACAAGTCTTCTGTGAGTTCCAGCCTCTTACTCCAGATGACAGAGGTTCCCTCAGGTCAAGGTCAGGGCTGGGATGCATCAACCACTGGCCAAAAGGGTGTGGGGCTTTGATGTTTGGCTTTAGCCTAAACTTTTGGCTTAGGGCATCTTCATCTGGTTAAAAAAGAAAATGCTTCTAGTTGTTATTGTTATTATTATTATTTGATACTGGGAATCGATCCCAGGAGCACTTTGTCACTGCACTACAGGTCCAGTCTTTTTTTAATTTTGAATTTTGAGATAAGATCTCACTAAGTTACTGATGGTCTCACTACATTGGTGTGCTGGTGTTGAACTTGGGATCCTCCTGCCTCAACTTCCTGAGCTGCTGGGATTGCAGGTGTGCGCCACTGTGTCCTGCTCTAGTCACTCTTTTAATACTTGGCTCTTGTTTGCATTTTCTTTTTCAGGAGAATTTGTTGCAGGATTTGTTCAGTTCAGGGTGTTTAATAATGAAAAAGCAGCCAACGCTCTGTGTGCTGGGATGAGAGTCACTGGCTGCAACACGGAGCACGTGAGTTTCTGGGAGACAGCAGCCTGCACGCATGTGTGGGGTGTCGGGGGGCATGCTGGCCTGTGTGGGATGTGCCATGTGTATCTAAATTGCTCTCTTCTCCATTTGGTCTCTTTACTCTCTTTTTCCATTTTTCTCGGTGTATTTATACCTACCAGTTGGCCTTGGTGCTACGTATTCCTACACGCACAAGACATAATTTGACCACTTTTCACTTAGTCTTTTTCTCTTCTCCTCTTTGCCTGGTCCTTCCTCTTTTCTTCTGGTCTTTCTTCTATTTTCATGAGATGCCCCACTTTCCCCTTTTTCTCTTTAGTTTCCACATATTGGTTACTCTTTTAATGGTGCCATATGAGCAAAATTTGAATCGGGTCCATTTTATCAATATTTTTAGTTTATAGTTAGTATGCTTTTGCTTGCTTTCTTCTTCCTTCCTCCCTTCCTTCCTTCCTTCCTCCCTCCGTCCCTCCCTTCTTTCCTTCCTTCCTTCCTTCCTTCTTTTCTTTCCTTTTCTTTTTATTTTACACAGGAGAGTGTATCCAGGAGTGCTCTATCAGTGAGCTACATCCCCTTTTCATTTTGAGACATGGTCTTGCTAAGTTGCTGAGGCTGGCCTTGAACCTGCCATCCTCATGTTGTAGCCTCCTGAGTCACTAGAATTATATGCATGTGCCACCGTGCCCACTCAACTTCTGCTTTCTTAAAGAAATATTTCCTTGTGTTGAGGTCATAAGGCTATTGCAAATATAACATTAATATTGGAAATGCTTTAATATTAACATCCAGAGTACTCATCTTTAAGTGAGAATATATATATATATATATATATATATATATATATATATATATATATATATGAGAATATGACTTCCCTTCCTCCTTGCTGAGTCTCAGGCACCAGGGCTCTAAGACCTCCTGTCCAGGCACAGGCATCCTGTGCTGTTTAGGACCAATAATAAGGGTTGAGGTTTCAGATGCACCATTGCTGTATGCTGAGCCTTTGGGGTAAAAAAATTCTGTTACCTGGAGTTATGGTAAGGATTACATTCAGGAACAACCCATAAAAGCCTTTTGAAGCTGAGAGTTTGTGCTATTGGGGCATGAGCAAGATATAGGTTTTTCCCAAACTGCTTTTAGGGTGGCCTCCTCATTGGAGGCTAAAGTTTGGCTAAGTAATAGCATAATATCTTTCTAGGTGAGGTCAAACATCTGGCATAAGTTCTAAAACATTTCAATATATGTATTTGGATCTTCTGAAAATCTCCCTGATTTCTTTCTTATCTGTATTAAGTTGGGGAGGGGGGTCTCCTTAATTTCTTTCCCTTAATAGGTGATTTCTTAAGGCCTTGTTTCATGAGCGTAATTGAGATTAGACCTAATAACAAATGAAAATGAAGCACTTTCCCTGATCATTTGTAATTTCATAGTATGTAGGCTAGTTGATCCATTTTAATGTTATATCTAGAATGCAAAATGGACAAATTAAGAGAACTTCAATCCCTTCTTGAGAGAAGGTCTTAAAATATCTTTATATCTTATAATAGTACCCTCTAAACAAGTCAGTATCTCTCAATTTTCCTTTGAAAATACAACCAAGTTTACTTTCCAGTGTAGAGAGTACCATGCAAATGTTACAATATATGTTATTGGTAATAGGTCCAGTCAGAGAACCCTGAACTATATAAGTGAATTTTTAATTTGTTATTTTTATATTTTGAATCATCATACAGCTTTCATTTGGAGAACTCTGGTTTTGATTAAATGTTCTCTTAAATCTTGCACTTTAAAGATTCACATTCTTAGGAAGTAGATGTAATTGATATATAGAAATTAGTAATAATTTTCATAATTATTGATTTTTAAAAAATTATTTGTTTTTAATTAGTTTTACATGACAGTAGAATGCATTTATGCACTTTGATATATCATACATAGAAGGGATATAATTTCTCATGTAGTCACATATATACATACAATAATAATGTCTGTTTCATTCTACTATCTTTCCTATCTGCACATTTCCTCCTCTCCTCTCCCATCACTTCCCTCTGCCTAATCTAAGGAAATGTTAGTGCCCCTGCCTTATTGTGAATTAGCATCCACATATTAGAGAAAACATTTGGCCTTTGATTTTGTGGGATTGGCTTATTTAGCTTAGCAAGATATTCTCCAACTCCAACCAATTACTGCCAAATCCCATAATTTTACTCTTATTTAAAGTTGAGTTATATTCCATTGAGTTTATGCACCACATTTTCTTTATCCATTGATATATTGAGGGACACCTAGATTGGCTCCATAGTTTAGCTATTGTGAATTGAGCTGCTATAAACATTGATGTGGCTGTGTCACTATAGTATACTATTTTTAAGTCCTTTGGGTGTAAACTGAGGAGTAGGATAGCTGGGTCAAATGGTGGTTCTGAGGAATCTCCATAGTGCTTTCCATAGTGGTTGCACCAATTTGCAGTCCCAACAGCAATGTATGAGTGCACCTTTTCACTGCATCCTCATCAATATTTATTGTTGCCTGTATTCTTGATGATTGCCATTCTGAAAGGAGTGAGATGAAATCTTAGAGTACTTTTGATTTGTATTTTTCTAATTGCTAGAGATGTTGAACACTTTTTCATATATCTGTTGATAAATTGTATCTCTTCTGTGAAGTGTCTGTTCAGTTCCTTAACCCATTTATTGATTGGGTTATTTGTTTTTTTGGTGTTAAGTGTTTTGAGCTTTTTATATATCCTAGAGATTAATGCTTTATCAGAGGTGTATGTGGTAAAGATTTTCTCCCAATCTGTATGCTCTCTCATCACGTTATTAATTATTCCCTTTGCTGAGAAGAAGCTTTTTAATTTGATACATCCCATTTGTTGATTATTAATTTTATTTCTTGCACTCTAAGAGACTTGTTAAGGAAGTCAGATCCTAGGCTAACGTGGTGAAGATTTGGGCCTATTTTTTCTTCTATTAGGCGTAGGGTCTCCATTCTAGTGCCTAAGTCTTTGTTCCACTTTGAGTTGATTTTTGTGCAGGATGAGAGATAGAGGTTTATTTTTGTTACATATGGATTTCCAGTTTTGCCAGCGCCATTTGTTGAATAGGCTACCTTTTCTCCAGTGAATGTTTGTGGCACCCTTGTCTAGTGTGAGATAACCGTATTTGTGTGGGTTTGTCTCTGTGTCTTCTATTCTGTACCATTGGTCTACAAATCTATTTTTGTGCTAATATCATGCCGTTTTTGTTACTATAGTTCTGTAGTATAGTTTAAGGTCTACTTCACTTTTCTTGCTAAGGATTGCTTTAACTATTTAGGGTCTCTTATTTTTCCAAATAAATTTCATGATTGCCTTTTCTATTTCTATGAAGAATGTCATTGGGATTTCAATAGGAATTGCATTAAATCTCTATAATGCTTTTGGTAGTGTGGCCATTTGGACAGTATTAATTCTGCCTATCCAGGAGCATGGGAGATCTTTCCATCTTCTGAGATTCAACCCTCAGCACAAAAAATAAGACAAACAACACAACAACAACAACAACAACAACAACAAACAATGAGGGCCTACAAGAACACCTAACTATGTTGGGGGTGTCTGGGAAATGATTGCATGAAAGGTAACTTCTGTGTTGTCTTGAGAGATGCATAGATAGAACTTCATGAATATGAGTGCAATTTAGGTTGAATGAATAATGTGTTCAGAGTCACCAGTGTTTCAGAGGGCATGTGGCACTGAGGGGGCAGCAAGCTGTTTTGCAGTTTTGGTGCATGAGATGTATGTGGGGTAGTGACAAGGACTGGATTAGGAAGGGACCTCATATCACACCAATGATTTTGAACTTTATTCTATAGATGACGGGAGCCAATAAAGTACTAAGGGAAGATCAACTTGATCATTTTTGTAACAATCATGCTGGTAGCAAAGTGGTGATAGATGCTAGTGGGATGAGATTAAGGACCAGGAGACCAATATTGAGGTGGTCACAATAGTTCAAGCCTGAAATAGGGGAGTGCCAACAGGAGGAACAGGAGGTACTGATGAATTCCAAAGATTTTAAACTTATGTCCAGTTGAACGCAAATGATAGAAAGACAACAAATCTAGAATGAACTCATCATTTTCATTTGAGTAAGAGAATATCATTTATTAAGTCAGGGTTTCTGGATGATGAACAGGTTTGGGGTCAATGAAGGATACACAGTCATATGCTGCTGCATAATAATATCTTGATCAATGACAGAATGCAAATATGACAGAGGTCCCAGGTGATTATATTACCTGTGACACCATGGTCATCTTAGTTTGTGTAAATACACTATCATGTCCACACAGTGTCAAAATTGCCCAAAGATGCATTTCTCAGGTAGTGTCCCCATTGTTAAATGACGTCTGGATGTACTTAACTGTGTTTTGGTTGGGGGGAGCTTGAAGTGCCTTCAGAGAGGTCCTGGTGATAGAGTTTGAGCCCAAGAAACAAATGGACTGGAGACAGAGCTTTGGGCCATCAGTGAATTGTTAGTTGTTGCAACACGCAACTAAATCAGTCAGGGTCACTCCAGGTGAATTGGGCTGGCTATTACATAACCACACAGACATAGAAAGTAGCCTTTTCTTGGGGTTCAGCGATGGCTTCTCAGCCCCAACTCCCACAAGGGAAGCAATAGAGGCAGACAAGAAAGAGACAGGGGAGCATGTTCTGAAGCCTTAATTATTGAGGAGGAGCCTTGAGAAAGTTCCACCAAATGAGGAAAGCGACTGGGTTTCAGGGGGGTATAGCTTAGTCTCATTGGGGGACACCCATCTCCAGAGCTTCATTCCCCTGCTGAGTGGAGGTGAGGTCCACCTGCTTTGTACACATCAGAAGCCAGTTCCACACCTCCATCGCTCAAGGCTAAGGGTATGTGCTCATCTCCTATGTGACAGCTCCCGGCAATTAAAACTGTAGCCAAAGAGGATCAGAATCCTATAAAGGAGAGGGAAATGTGTCCCCCTTCAAGGGAGCAGCACTTAGGGATTTCATGAAGGAAGAGTCCAGCCAGGGGATCCAAGAAGGAATGTGCAGAAAAGTTGAAGGAAAGTCAGGAGGAGATGGTGTGTCACTAAGGCTAAAGATTAAGAACTTTTCATGGGAGAAATAGATCAACACTGCCATTGGAGAATTGAGGAGGACCGCATTCTCCCCTGGATTTGGCTATGAAGGTCTTTGGACTCCCCGGCAGACCTCTTATCACCACCTCTTCCTCTCCTTGTTTCCTAGCACTGCATTGGTGGAGGAGGATACTTCCCAGAGAGTAATCCCAAGCAGTGTGGAGACTTCTCTGCTTTTGACGCAGATGGACATGGAACTCAGGTGCATTTCAGCAACAGCAGGGAGATAACAGAGGCAGCTGTGCTTCTCTTCTATCGTTGAGAACTTCAGACTATGGAACCCGGAGCTCTTCTCCCAGGGATGCGGTCCCAACGATGGAGAACAAATTGCCCAGGAACTAGAACGTTAGAGTAGAGGAATGAAGAATAAATCATGCTAATTCAGGGATTGGTGTTTGTGTTATTTGACTTTGCATCCCTGCGACCAAAATATCTGTCAAGAACAACTTAGAGGAGAAAAAGTTTATTTTGTCTCATGGTTTCACAGATCCAGTCCCTGGTGGATCAAGTCCATTGCTTTGGGCCCAAGGTGAGGTAGAACATCATGATGGAAGGGTGTGGTGGAGGGAAGTCACTCCACTTATGGCAGAAGGGGGGGGGGAGACACACGTGTGAGAGCGAATAGAGTAGGAAGGGGCCTCTGGGAAGAAGATCCTTCTGGGGTCACTAGACCCCAGTGACCCACCCCCTCCAGCCATGCCCCATCTGCCTACAGTTACTGCCCAGTCAGTTCACACAGATTAGGATGGACTGATTAGTTACAGTGCTCACAATCCAGTTACTTCACCTCTGAGTATTCCTGAATTAACACAGGATCTTTTTACGTAGGGAGTGAAGCACTGCAGGAGATTCCAAAAGACTGTCTATTGCTCTCAACTATTCAACTTCCACCACCTCCGTGCTTGGACTGTTAGGGCTTAGGAATCCTGACAGAGGAATATGCCATCCCCCAAAGCCCTTCAGGTAACCCTTTAAAATAGCCAGAGGAGTAAAGGGCAGGGAGGAGGCTTTTTGTCCTACTCCTTCTTACCGTATCCATATGGATGCTCAATTTGCATCCTCTACCTGAAACTCCTAAGGAAGAAAATAGTCTTTTTGTGTGGGGGATTGGTGTCTGACAGCCTTGGTGGTGGGTTTCTCCTTAGGGAAGGACGGGGCTGGCAGGCCTCTGAGGATGCCTCTTCTAGGGTAGTGGCTAACCCTCCTGGAATCCCATCTTCAGGGCCTTGTTCAAAAGGGGCCAAGTGACCCAATCATCCCCACTGGGTTATCAGTACAGGTGGGACGGGATGACATCAGTACTGGCCCTTGGTTAAATGTTGGGCATTTTATTGTGTTTTCCTCTAGAATACAACCATGTTTATAATCAGCCCTTCCTTATCTACACTACTCTAAGTGTCAATCATTCCTCTCTGGCTGGTTCAATAATTTGCAAGAGTGGCTCATAGAATCCAGGAAAATAGTTTCGTTATTCTTGGCAATTAATTTCAAAGTCCACGCCTCCTGATTTCAAAATGTGCTACAAAGCTACAGTGATCAAAACCATATGCTACTGGCATAAAGACAGGCACAGAGACTAATGGAATCGACCAGAGAGCTCAGAAATGAGCCCTCACATTATGGTCAAATGACTTGGAACCAGGTTGCCAGGACCACTCAATGGGAAGAGGACCTTTTTTGACCAATGGTGCTGGGAAAAGAGGATATCCACAGGCAAAAGAATGAAACTAGACCCTTGCCTAACAGCACACACAGAAATTAGCTCAAAATGATCCGTAATCTACATGTAAGACCTACAGCTATAAAACAGGTCAAAGTCTTCATAGTAGTGAGTTTGGCAATGATTTCTCAAACTTGTCACCAATGACACAGGCAACTAAAGAAGGAAAGGACTAATCAGCCTTCATGAGAATTAAACATTTTGTGCATCTGGCAGGGCGTGGTGCCACAAACCTGTAATCCCAGCAACTGGGGAGGCAGAGGCAGGAGGATCATAAGCTTGAGGCCAGCCTCAGAAACTTAGTGGGACCCTGTCTCAAAACAAAAAATAAAAAGGACTGATAACTCATTGGTAAAGTGTCCCTGGGTTCAATCCCTAGTACCCAAATATATGTGTGTGTTTTTGTAATTTAGAAGCACTATCAACAGAGCAGAACAACCACAGAGTGGAGGAAATATTTTCATATCATATATGAACTCCTAAAATTCAACAATGCAACCCCAAATAACGCAAGTCACAACTTGGTAAAAGACTCAAATAGACAATTCTCCAAAGAAGGAATACACATGGCCAAAAAGCACATGAAAAGTGCCAAGTGCCACTAAGCATTATGGAAATGCAAACCAAAGCTCTAGTGAGATACCACTTCATAACCCATGAGAACGGCTACAAAAATGAATCCAGAAAATAACAAGTGTTGGCCAGGATGCGGAGACCTTGGGATCCTTGTGCACTGTTGGAAATGAAATGGCTTAGACACTGTGGAAAAGATTTTGAAGGCCAAGTTCATAGCTGGAATGTACCAACCACTGGCCACAGGGGTGTGGGGCTCCATTCCTACATCTTGGATGTTTGGCCTAAACTTTTGGCTTAGGGCATTCTGGTCTGGTTAAAAAAGAAGAGGTTCTAGTTATCTTGTTGTTCTTGTTATTATTATTATTATTAGGTACTGGGAATTGAATCCTAGAGCACTTTACCACTGAGCTCCAGCTCCAGTCTTTTTAATTTCTAATTTTGAGGCAGGATTTCACTAAGTTACTGAGGGTCTCACTAAATTGCTGAAGCTGGTCTTGAACTTGTGATCCTTCCGCCTCAGTCTCCTGAGTCACTGGGATTGCAGGTGTGTGCCACTGGGCCTGCCTATAGTCACTCTTTTTTTTTTTTTTTTTGGTACGAGGGATTGAACCCAGAGGTACTTTATCACTGAGCTACATCCCCAGTCCTTTCTTAAATTTTATTTTAAGGCAGAGTCTCACTAAATTGGGTAGGACCTCACCAAGTTGCTGAGGCTGCCCTCAAACTGTTGATCCTCCTGCCTCAACTTCCTGAGCTACTGGGATTAGAGATGTGAATCGGCTGTGTCCTGCTCTAGTCACTCTTTTTAGTACTTGGCTCTTGTTTGCATCTTCTTTTTCAGGAGAATTTGTTGCAGGGTTTGTCCAGTTCTGGGTGTTTAATAAGGAGGGAGCAGCCAATGCTCTCTGTGCTGGGGTGAGAGTCACTGGCTGCAACACGGAGCACGTGAGTTTCTGGGAGACAGCAGCCTGCACGCATGTGTGGGGTGGGGGGCACGTGCTGGCCTGTGCGGGATGTGCCATGTGTATCTAAATTGCTGTCTTCCCCACTTGGTCTCTTTACTCCCTTTTCCATTTTTCTTGATGTATTATACACACTAGTTGCCTGGGTGCTACATAGTCCTACATGCACATGACATATTCGGTCACTTTCATTTTACAGCACCTCTTTCCCTCCACTCCTCCTTTCCTGGTCCTTCCTCTGCTCCACTGGCCTCCCTTCTATTTTCATGTGACGCCCCACTTTCCCCTGTATTCTCTTTAGCTTCCACATATCTGGTTACTGTTTTGGTGGTGCCCTATGAACAGAATTTGAACGGGGTCCATTTTATCAATGTTTTAGTTTTAGTTAGTATGCTTTTGCTTTCTTTCTTCTTCCTTTCTTTTCTTTTTATAGAGGAGAGTGAATCCAGGGGTGCTCTATCACTGAGCTTCATCCCCTTTTTATTTTTATTTTGAGACAGGGTCTTGCTGAGGCTGGCCTTGAACTTGCCATCCTCATGTCTCAGCCTCCTGAGTCACTGGAATCATATACATGTGCCACCGTGTCAACTCAGTTTGTGTTATCTTTAGGAAGTACTTCCTTGTGTTGTGGTCACAAAGCTATTGTCACAATAATATCAATATTGGAACAATTTTCATATTAACATCTAGAATACTAATCTTTATGTTTTAGGGGGTTTTCTCCCCAGTTTGGTAGAAGAGTGCACCATAGCTGTGGTGACTGAAGACTGTTTTGGGGGGAGGCCTTGTAACTCCAAGGTAGGGAGAGATAGTCATCAAGAACAAGGACACCCACTCTTCCCTTCCCAAGTGGCTGAGGCATGAGGATCTCAAATTCAAGGCCAGCCTCAGCAATTTCCAGACACCCTCAGCATTTGTGGTGAGACCCCATCTCACAACAATAAATAAAATAAAAAGGACTGGGAATGTGGCTCAGGGGTAAAGCACTCCTGGCTTCAACCTCCAGGACAGACAGACAAAAAACCAACAAGCACCACAACACCTATGGCCCACGATCCACGCTGGCGATGGAATCAGGGTCACTCTGATGGTTTGGGCGGGTGATGAAAAGGCCACATGAACATGAAGGTCCCTTTTTCTCAATTGTGGGAGGCGGGGCGGCTCTGCAACCTCAAGGGTCAGCTCCACACTGGACAGCACTGGACCTGGGCAAGAGGACAAGAGAGAGCGCACTCTGAACCCCTCTATTTATTAGGAGAAAGACATTTGATAGAATATTCCACCCAAATAAGGCAGGGCATGATGTTTCAGAAGGGGGGCTGCCTAGTCCCGTTGGGTGACGCCCAAGGCCAGAGCAGAGGCACTTCTTTGCCCAGTGAAGGGAAGGCCCATTGCTTCACACAGTGTGCGATGCCAGTTCAATGTCCTCGTTACTCAAAGCTGAGGGGGTGTGCCTAGCTCATGTGCAGGGCAACCCCCGAGAAACCCTCCTAAACAAACACACCCCCAAACCATCTTACATTGAAAAAGATATTCTCTTCTCACAATAAAGAACGATCTGACCTGCAATGTCCATAGTGCTGTGGTTGAGAAACAAAGGCCAGCCAACATAGTGAGACTGTCTCAAAAAAGAGACTGGGGATGTAGCTTGGGGTAGGATGGTAGAACGCATCTGAGTTCAATCCCCAAAACTAAAAAAAATCTCAAGGTCAAGGTATCCATTGTGCAATGCCAGGCAGTCCTTCACCTATCACCCCTTGGTCAGGGATCCTTAATCAGAAGGAGGAGGAAGGATGACCAATGTATTTTTCTCTATAACAATTTCATAATATATTTTTTGGGTAAGCAGCAGATTTTTTAATGGCAACATCAGGAGATAATTACAAGGCTTGTACAAGAGCATGTAAGTCTGATTCCAACTGGCTGAGTGGAGTGGATGAGTCTAACATCATTAGCACACAGGGATCAAAGTGAACGGGGATGCAAGCAAGAATATCTTATGCATAGTCATCTATGAATGAATGAGGTAATGAATGAGGCATTTCAGAGAGGATGATGACTTTTGCCTCCAGAAGGACTTAAATTTTCTCCTGGCAGGTGCTCAGAGGTGCTACTGCTTAGGGATCACCCTAATTCTATTTTAACGTTAAGATGACTCAGAGGAAGCTGGGAATGTAGTTCAGTGGTGCAGTGTCTGCAGAGCAGGCTGAAGCCCTGGATTTAATCCTCAGCATCAAAACAACAACAATAAAGTCTCTGGCTCTTCCTTAAATTGTATTAGTCTTAAGAACAGGACATTTCTGCACTAAAACTAAAATTTTCAGCTTTTATCATATTTTTCGGTTATTTGTTTAAAAATTTGTCTTCTGCTGGGTGTGGTGGTACATGACTATAATCCTAGTGACTTGGAAGGTTGAGACAGAAGGATTGAAAGTTCGAACCAGCCTCAGTAAGATAGCAAGGCCCTAGGTAACTTAGCAAATCCTGTCTCAAAATAAAAAATAAAAATGGCTAGGCAATTCTGGTTAAAAAAAGAAAGATGCTTTCTTTTTTTTTTTATTATTTTGAACATACCAAACTCTAAGTCTGTGTCTGATAACTCTGTTACCTGGATTCCTGTGTTTGTTACATCATCTGTTATTTCTCTTGGTTTCTGTCATTGTTTTTTCTGCACCTTTGGAAAGTGATTTGTGATTGGGTGCTTGCCTTAGTCTGTCCAGACTGCTACAACAGAATACCTTAGAATGGGTGGCTTAAAATCAACAGAGATTTACATTTCTCGGTTCTGGAGGCTGGGAAGTGTAAGGTGCAGGCACTGGAAGACTTGGGGTCTAGTGAGGGCTGCTTCTGCACAGCTCACTGTCTTCTCCATAAACTCCCCTATAGAAGGTGTGAGGGACCTTCAGGACCTCTTTAATAAGTGCATGAATCCCACTCATGAGAGCTCTGCCCTCATGACCTTATCTCACAACGTCTCTACCTCCACATACTCTCACATTGGGGAGTAGGTGTCAACACATAAATTCTGAGAAGAACATCAGGCCACAGCAGGCTGGACCCTGTGTATCTAAAATTGCAGACACAGTTGGAGACCTAGGATGACGACTGCTGTTGGGGGTTCAACTGTGTTCCCTAAGAAGATATGTCAAAGAGCTAATGTCAGGAACCTATGAATATGACCTTATTTGGAAATAGGGCTTTGCAGATGTGATTACTAAAGAAAGAGGAGTTATACCCAGTTAGGCCTGGCCCGAGCTCTAATATGATTGGTGTCCTTATAAGAAAGAGAGAAGAGACAGAGACAGAAACCTACAGAGGGCAGAGGGCCCTGTGAAGATGGAAGCAGGGAATGGAGTTATGTTGCCTCAGGTCAAGAAATGCCAGATGGTGACAGTTACCAGAGCCAACGCCAGTCCCCTGTGGAAGGCAGAGGACACCATCCCCTCTGAAATGCCCCATTCATTACCAGCTCTTTCAATGACTATGACACACACAAAATTCTTGCTTCCATTTCCCCTTCACTTTGGTCCCTAGGTGCTAATGTCAGACTCATTCATTCTGCTCAACCAGTTGGAATCAGATAAAACAGAAAGAAATTATTTCTAGAATGCTTTGCTATCCTTCACATTCAAATCAAAGGTAGATGTGCACACTGTAATGTCATGGCTTCAACAAGAAATGATGATCCCATCTAAAAGAAGTCAGGAGCTGCGTGCGGTGGGGCTGGCTCCTAATTCCAGTGGCTCAGGGAGGCTGAGGCAGGAGGATCGTGAGTTCAAAGCCAGTCTCAGAAACTTAGCGAAGCCCTAGCAACTCAGCAAGACCCTATCTCAAAATAAAATACGAAAAAAGGGCTGTAGGTGTGGCTCAGTAGTTATGCACCCATTGTGTCAATCCCCGGGACAACAACAACAAAAAGAAAGTAGAAAGAGTCAAGAAAAAACCCTTTTTGAGACTCTTCAGAAAGAACATGGCTCTGAGGATGCCTACATTTTGAACTTCAAATCTCCAGAATTGTGAGAGAATAACTTTCTGTTGTTTTAACCACCCAAGTTGTGGTAATTTGATTGAACAACCATGGAGAATTAATACAATTGTGTTTTTGTTCCTTGTTCTCTCTTGTTTAATATTAAATATTTATTTGCAGTCCTGGCGATTAGACCCACAGTGCTCTACTACTGAGCCATATCCTCAGCTCTTTTTTTTTTTTAAATATTTTATTTTTTAGTTGTACATAATACCTTTATTTTGTTTATTTATTTTTATGTGGTGCTGAGGATTGAATCCAGGGCCTCGCATGTACTAGGTGAGCACTCTACCACTGAGCCACAACCCCAGCCCCATCCTCAGCCCTTTTATGTTTGATTTTGAGACAGGGTCTTTTTAAGTTGCTCATGCTGGTTTGGAACTTGATATCCTCTTGCCTCAGCCTCCCAAGTAGCTGGGATTACAGGCATGTGCCACCATGCCTAGCTACAATTTTGTTTTGTTATTTGTTTTCTCCTCTATATGAGCTTTAAAATTATGCACTTTGTTTCTATTCTTTTAGTGGTTACTATAGAATGAACAGCATATTTTATGAATGTCTTCTAACCATTCATTCATAAACTTAATGATATTCTCTACCATGATATTTTCAGCCCTTTTTATTTTTTTATTTTGAGAAAGGGTCTCACTAAACCCTGGCCTCAGACTTGCAATTCTGCCTCAGCCTCGCTAGTCGCTGTATTAAAAGTGTGCCACCACGCCCAGATAAATTTCATTCTTTTTACAAGAATTAACCAAGAGCCTATCACATGCCAGATCATGTTCTAGACACTGGGGATAGAGCAGCAAAACAGGCACAACTTTCTGCCTCCCTGGGGATTGTGCTCTAGTCCTGGAAAGCATACAGTATAAATAAAGTAAATGGAATGTCAAGCTTTGACAGGTATTTTAGAAAAAAGAGAGTAGAGCAGGGACTTGGAGGTGTTGAGAGGTGGTTTGCAGTTTTGAGTGGATTCCTGTGAGGGACTGAGCCATGGAGGGGTCTGGGGTAGCATGTCCCAGGCGGAGGGAGCAGCACAGGCAGTACACTTCAGGTGGAGGTGAGTCTGCTGTGTTCAGGGAGCAGAAGGAACCCGTGCAGCAGAAGCTGAATAAGCACGGAGCAGAGTAGGAGGTGATGATGTTGGAAAGGTAAATGGAGGTAGGAAAGGAGGAATGAGAAATAGGGAGGAGACATAAAGGAAGGATGGGGGGAAAGATTTAAATTCAGAAGTTCCCCACACTTTTCCAGGTCTGTGACACCCCCACCCCCCACCTCAGTCTGTCTTCCTTGCAGACCTGCCACTCCCAGATTCTTAGGGAATCTGTAAATCTACCTGTGCACTGTTCATTAACTCCCCCCAAAAACAGAGTAAGCAAAGAGAGATAGGATGCCTTGGGGAACCTATAATTTAGGGGACTTTCTAGCATTATCTATCATCAGATAATGAAGACCACAGCAGCTGGAGGATCCTGAGGCTGAACAGACCACCAGAGAGATCACCAGATTGATATCATCGCTACACACCATCTCATACTCACCCCTCCTCGAGTTTCGTTTGAGAGAAGAGCTCGGAATCCCCTAAACATGCCCTTCACTCTGGAGATGGGCCACATTCTCTCTTGAATGTGTTTTTCTTGTTTGATCCCCAAAGGCATCGCTCTCTTGAAATTGTCCTCGTTCTCTCTTGTTTAAATATTTATCTACTTCCCTAAATTAATCTGTCTATTCCTCTGCAGATGTGGGTTGAAATTCTTTTCTATTACTTACTTATCAAGAACCCAGCTGGGGGGTATGGGGCTGGGACTCAGCAGTAGAGCACTTGCCTGGCATGTGTGAGGCTCTGGGTTCGATTTTTGGCACATATATAAATAAATAAAATAAAAGTCTATCAACAACTAATATATATATATATATATATATATATATATATATATATTTTTTTTTTAAACAAAGAAAGAACCCTGGTGGTCCTAAGTCAAGTTTCCTCTTCTCTCGGTATTCCTTGAGCCCTTCTTCAGTCCAGTTTGTATATATGTGTATTGTGTGTGTGTGTGTGTGTGTGTGTGTGTGTGTCTATACATACAAGTATACATACACATATTGGGGATTGGGACGCTTTATCACTGAGCTATGTCCTCAGTTCATTTTATTTTTTATTTTGAAACAGGGTCTCACTAAGTTGCTGAGGATGGACTTTTATTTGTGATCCTTCTGCCTCCTTCTTCTGAGAAGCTGGGATTACAGGTGTGTACCATAACACCTGGCAGATCAAGGCTTTAGATATACTTGATGCCTTTTCTTAAACTTGCAGACACTTCCCCTCCAACCCTCTTTTCCTCCCTTCCTTCCTCCATACTTCTCTCTCTCTTTCCTTCCTTCCTTCTATCTTTCCTCTTTCCTTCCTTTTGTGTTTCCTTTCTTTCCTTGTCTCTTGTACAAATATCCCCTGAATCCTCTTAAATGCTATGCAGTGTGCTTGGTGTGGAGCAAGAGGTTTATTGTGAAATGCAGGCTCCATATCCCCTTGTTAATTGAATTTTGAGTTTCTCTGCTGCAGTGAACTTCTTTTTTTTTTTTTTTAAAGAGAGAGTGAGAGAGGAGAGAGAGAGAGAGAGAGAATTTTTAATATTTATTTATTTTATTTTATTTTTTAAAGAGAGAGTGTGAGAGGAGAGAGAGAGATTTTTTTTTAATATTTATTTTTCAGTTCTCGGCGGACACAACATCTTTGTTGGTATGTGGTGCTGAGGAGGATCGAACCCGGGTCGCAAGCATACAAGGCGAGCGCGCTACCGCTTGAGCCACATCCCCAGCCCATGCAGTGAACTTCTGTTGTCAGTGGGAGAAAAGAAAAGTCATGGTTTTCTGAGGTCGTTTTTCTCATTCTCACTCTGCTCGTCATTTCCCTCCTCGAAGCAATCCTGTAAGTAAAGATTATTTTGTTTTTCATTTTTAAAATTTGCTCTTTTTAGATACACATGACATTAAAGTATATTTTGACAGATCATACACATATGGAGTATATATCTTATTCTGATTAAGGTCCTATTCTTGTGGTTATACATGATGTGGAATTTCACTGCTGGTGTACTCATATATGAACACAGGAAACTTAGGTTCAGTTGATTCCACTATCTTTCATATTCTCACCCCACCCCGTCATCCTCTTTGTCTACTCCAGTGAACTTCTATTCATCCCTGAGGTAAAGCTTATTACACATATTTTGTGGATAAGAAAACTGAAGTTGAGAGGGATGAAGTGGTTTGCCCAATGTCACATATCTAATTAGTACCCAATCCTGAATTTGAACTCAAATCTTTGGGCTTGCAGGAAGTTCTTCATTCCAGCATACCAACTCTCTGCTAATGTCAGAGCGAGCATTTCTCATCAAGTCTAAGGTGATAGACTGCATCATTATTTATGTACCATTCAAGGTGAAAAATAAAATATGATATGCCATTGAATGAAGATGCATTTGATATCAGAGATAGTAAAGTGTTAAATCTAGCATAATAGGAAGTATACATTTTATGTGAACAATTGTCTCAGTCCCGGATACAATTCTATTTCCTCTTATTGATACATCAGGAGGTGTGTAAATCTTCAGGGAAAGTGTTGGCTTAACAAATAGAGTGACACATAATTTTTTTTCCTAAGAACTGTTGTGAGAGAAAATAAACAATCAAGTGATGATGGTATTACATTAATACAACTCTGCAGGAGGGATGGGGGAACACTCAGGAAGAATTGATCTGTTTTATTCCAGTAATGAGGGAGGAGAGTTGTAAGTAACACTTACGCTTAGGGAGATGAGGAATGAGCCTGGAACAGGGGGAGGGAGCAGGTATGTATGGAGCAAAAATTCTAAAATGCAACTTGGGGACCAGTGTAACTCTACAAGTAGGTTTTATTGGCTTGTAGCACAATGAGGGTAAAAATAAAATGATCATTTTGGTAGATGGAAAAGGTGATTCATACAATCTAAGATTCATTCATGATAAAACATCCATTCATAGATATTTTAAATATTCACTCTTGATGAAAATTAGGTTAAAAAGGGGATTTTAGAATCTAATAAATGTGGGCATGGTGGTGCATGCCTGTAATCACAGCGGTTCCAGAGGCTGAGGCAGGAGGTTCACTGAGTTCAAAGCCAGCCTCAGCAAAAGCGAGGCACTAAGCAGCTCAGTGAGATCCTATCTCTAAATAAAATACAAAATAGGGCTGGGGATGCGGCTCAGTGGTCGAATGCCCATGAGTTTAATTCCTGGTATCAAAACAAAAACCAACCAACCAACAACAACAACAACAACAAACCCCCCAGAAACATTGAAATCTTTGTTGTGTGGTGGAAGAGGAGGATCTCTGCTACTCAACATGATACAGAAAGTAACCACAGTGCAGTAGGCCAGGAAAGAGAAACAAAAGGTGTGGAGATGAGCAAGGATGAAATGATACTCCTTATTTTCAGATGTTATGCAGATTTTCCAAAATAATCTCCAGATCCGTGATCAGAATGGGTAAGAGAGAAGACAGTGTTTGCTGTATATGAAATCAATATGCAAATCAGTTGTATTTTTTTACATAACCATCAAACAGAAAATGAAATTTAAAATGATAAGCACTTAACAACAGCACTAAAAATGTCAGGAACAAGCCTGGTATGGTGGCACATGCCTGTAGTCCCAGCAACCTGGGGAAGCTGAGGCAGGAGGATCTCGAGTTCAAAGCCAGCCTCAGCAATTCAGTGGGACCCTGTTTCTAAACAAAATACAACAAAGGGCTGGGATGTGGTTCAGTGGTAAGTGCCCCTGTGTTCAATACCCTGTACCAAAACAAAACAAAAAGTCAGGTACACAGGAATGAATATAAAAGAAAATAGGCAAAATTCCTTATGGAGCACTTTTAAGATATTATGAGAAAGCAATAAAAACCCAAATAAATGTGAGATATATCACATTCGATACCTTAAAGGCATCAGTTCTTTCCAAAATTATCTATAGAGTCAATGTAATTCATATAAAAATCCCAAAGGTTTGTGTGTGTTGTATGGGAGTGTGTGATTTAAGTAGATTTAAAAGGTTTTATGTAAGAACTGGGGTTGCAGTCAGTGGCAGAGCACTGTCCTAGCATGTGTGAGACCATGGGTTCCATCCTAGTATTGAAAAACAAAAAAGGTTTTATGCAAAGGCCAATAGTCACCAAGACAGTTTTGAAGAACGGGTATTAAGACACTTTATAAATCTATATATTTTTAATTTTTCTATACAGGAGATTGAATCCAGAATTTTACTACTTAGCTACACCTCTAGTCCTTAAATTTTTTTGGGGGGGTGGGTGGGTATAGGCTATTGAATCCAGGGGCACTCAACTATTGAGCCACATCCCCAGTCCTCTTTTTATATTTTATTTTGACAGGGTCTCAGTAAGTTGCTCAAGGCCTCACTAAGTTGCTAAGCCTGGCTTTGAATTTGTGATCCTCTTGCCTCAGCTCCTGAGTTACTAGAATTATAAGCATAAGCCACAGGACGTGGCTCCTTTAATTTTTTTTTTTTAATTTTTGAGACAGGGTCTCACTAAGCTGCCTAGGTGGGCCTCCAATTTGATCTCCTTTTGCCTTTTCCCTCCCACCCCTCCAGTAGCTGTGATTATATAAGGTGTGTGCCACCATGCCTGGCTACAAATCTATAATATTTTTGACAGTGTGGCATGGGCACAGAATCTGATTACTGTAAGAGTTGGGCCAATGATGAATTTTAGGGAGAAGATACAGGTTTATAATCTGGAAGGAGCAAATGGGAAGCTTTTAGGGTGCTGATAGTTCTATTTCTTGAACAAGATAATAATGACCCAGGTATTTGCCTTTTTGTAATTCATTAAACTCTCTCTCTCTCTCTCTCTCTCTCTCTTTCTCTCTCTCTGTCTCTGTCTCTGAATCTGTCTCTCTCTCTCTTCTGTGTGTGTGTGTGTGTGTGTGTGTGTGTGTTTACAATAAAGCTCTCTTTTTTTTTAAAATAAGAAAGTATAACCAAGTCAGTAGAGATAGATGCTGGGCTGGAGTGAGGTGGGGGTGGAGGGAATTTCTTCCACATGCTTCTCTCTTGGTGCACATATATACATACTGTCAATTTTCTGTCTCGGGTACATTTTGAATTATTTTGACATGCACTGGCCATTGATGATGAATCTAAGTCCATCAAAAGCTTTGTTCTGTCAAAACCATCATCTATTCCTTCTCTTCTTTGTTTTTGCAGTGCTGGGGATTGAACCCAGGGTCTTGGGCATGCTTAGGCAAGTGCTCTAACTCTTTTCTACACCTATCAGCACTCCCTCACCTCCCAATATCAGCTCATCACTGCATACAACCTAGCCTCAAACTAGCCCTCTCCTGTACCCCAACATAGGTTGTAGTGTAAGTGGAAAGTGCATTTGGCTGCCATTGCTATCTTCTGCTATTTTTCTCCTCTGCCTTCAACTTGTCATTGCCAATGTTAAAATAGTCCTAACTGGTCCTAGAGTTACCCTTTTAACTCCTCTGATTCCTGTGTTCTGCAGCATATGGAAATTCAGTGATGGAGGAAGTTGAGCTAAAATACAAATAAGACCAAAGTGGGGAAGAGAAAGACTGGAGAGAGCAAGTGTCCAGCATCCATACAACCCCCCTGGCCACCAGCTATGGGCACACTATTTCTTCCAGATGTCTAAATAGATCAACCCTAAAATCCCATCATGATAGTTTATTTGTAAATTAGTGAACATAAGAGAAGGCACTAAAATATTTTAGCTGATGTACAACAGAAACAAGCCACATTCAAATTGCACTCATAAGTAAAAGAAAAGATGGTTGTTGTTTTAAGCCACTATGTTATGCAATGGACTTTTAAAAAAATTATTGTTTTTAGTTGTAGATGGATACAACACCTTTATTTTATTTATTTTTATGTGGTGCTAAGGATTGAATCCAATGCCTCACACACATGCCAGGCAAGCACTCTACCATTGAGCAACAACCACAGCCCCTGAGCAGGTTGTTATTAGTAATAGATAACTGACACAACTCCAGTGCCGTGGATTTTGAACCAGGTTGTCCAGATGATGTAGGAGAACAGGAATATTTTTAATGGGATTGTAGGGAAGGCTTGTGTTTTACAAGGATTCTTATTGGCACAAATATGGAGAAGGGATTAAAAGGAGCCAATACTAGAGATTGAAGAAGGTTAGGAATGTTTGAAATAGAGACTAGAGAAAGCCTTGTTATTTGACTCACCATTATTAATCACAAGCCCAGATGAATGGTTTGGGGCAATCTGGACAGATCTATTCCCCTGGCCAGGGATTGCTTCAGGAATGGGTATGTGAGTGAATCATGTTCTCATATTTAAATGTTGAGCATGAATGTGATTGCATTTGAAGATAGAGACTTTAAAGAGGCAATCAAGTTAAAATGAAGTAATTAGAATGGATTCTAATCCCATATAGCTGGTGTACTTATAAGAAGAGGAAATTTGGACAGAAAGAGAGACACCGGGAATGCACTGCACTCAGAGCTTAGACCATGTAAAGACACAGAGAGGTGGCTACTACAGCTAAGGAGAGAGGCCTCAGAAAGAATCAGACCTCAGAAGGAACTAGAACTGGGCACGTGTACCTTCGACTTCTAGTCTCCAGTCCTGTGAGAAAATAGGCTGGCATTGTTTAGAGCACCAGTCTGAGCGTGGGTAAAGGAAGCCCCATGGAGCTAGTGTCACATGTGACCATCTCAGGCCAATGAGACATTAGGAGCAGGAAGCTGGGGGACTCTGGAGAAAGCTTGCTCTCTCCTGAAAAGAGCCACAGGAAAAGATGAGCCCTCCTCCCTCGGCTTGTAGGTAATGCCTGGAATACCAGTTGCCATCTTGAACTCAGTGGTAGGATGAAGCCTGGTGGAGAGAAGCTAATGAGTCAGTTAAGCATAAATCCTACCCTCTTTCTAGATTTTTTACTTCATTAAGTGATGTATTTACTTTTTGTTTAAGCCACTTTGAGATGGAGTTTCTATTAATCACCACTGAATGTGTCCTATATAATCTAGACCTTAACTAAACCAGTGTCAAGGGCAGTGGGATTTGGAGGAGGTGGCATGGGGAACAGATTGCAGAGGAAGTAGGAGGTACAATCAGTGGGACACAGTCACTGACTGGATGCTGATGGTTAGAAGGGATAATATCCCTCAAACAGGTCTACCATTTTCCTAGACTCTTAGGTTTAATCAATCAGTAGTAGACTGTTCCATGATGTGTGTACTACTAAAGATGGGATGTATAATGATACTAAAGATGTCAAAATATGAAAAAAATCTGAGAATTAATAAGAAAAGTACTAAAAGAATATATATTTTCTTTGTGTGTCTCTCTGTGTGTGTTTGTGTGTGTGTGCAGTTTTTCTGGGTTTCTTTAAGTACAAGTGAAATACACACAGGAGTCTCCTATTCATTTCTTTCACTGTGCAGCCTGGCATTGGAACTGGTGACTCTGAGGGCCAGTAGGGTTTCTTTTTTCACAATGGCTTTGAGGTTCGTGAAGGAAATGCTGTGAGCAATCTCAGCACAATAAGACTCGTTGCTCATCAGCAGCATTTCCAGCTCCTTGACATTGGGGACAAGGAACTTCCAGAAGCCACTGAGTAGCATGGGCTTTCCTTTCTTGTTGCTTCCATAAACAACGTTGAGAATCAATTTGTGACCCTCGAATCTTCTCTGAATCCAGTTGTTGATATCCCTGGGTTTCTATTGGTTATGCTTACTTTTGACATTAAGGGCAAAATAGCAAAACTTTGTATGGAACTACATTTATTCAAGCTAAAGGCTTATATTCATTCTGAAATGATACCTTTCCTATTTTGTTGTTAGTTTCCTTTTTCTATGAAATGATGACTAGAGCCTGACTAGAGCTGAATGAGCCTTGTGTTCCTCTTTTTGATGAACTCAGACTTCTTGAGAGGTCTGAGGCTGGGGATAATGCTGAGCAGGAGATTTCTGTTAGCATTGCAGGCAGTGCAAGGAGAGGAGAGGGGCAGAAGTGGGCATTCCTTCATGGACACTGTTTTATTCTATTCTCTCAATATCTCTGATTATTTTGGATCTACAAAAATAAAAATACTGGCTTAATCAAAGAGAGGTTCACAATCTTTTCCTATGGGTTGCAATGTTATCAGTACGACAATGAAGTTATATATTAGGGATGTGGTGTCACTGAGGAGGAGCTGATTACTTTTATTATAAGCTGATGGGACTTGGATAACATTGGGACAGGAATGATATAAGAGGTTTGAAGAACTAAAGGGGCTTTTTTACTGATTTAATCCCAAATGCAGTGTGCAGTAAAGTTTTACTAGTTTGTGGCAAAATGAGAAAATTAAGGACAAAATAGCAAAACTTTGTATGGAACTACATTTTTTCAAGCTAAAGGCTTATATTCATTCTGAAAAGATACCTTTCCTATTTTGTTGTTAAAGTTTCCTTTTTCTATGAAATGATGATGATAGGTATTTGAAAAAAAGTTTTTACTTAGCAGGAAAGAAAGGCACAAACAAAAAGCCAAAATCAACATCAACTCTTGTTAGTCTTCTCTATTGTCTTTTTTGAAAATACACAAGTCCACAGAATCTGCAAATTTACAAACAATGCTAGTACTTGACCTCTAATATTTGTCCTGTTAATTCCATGAATTATCACTGTATATCTTTCCTGTATTAACCAGAGGCCTCACCTCCTTGGGCATCATGCCAGGGGAGGGTGAGTCTGGAGACCTGGGCTGTGTCCCCTGTGTTTTCTTCATAAATGGCTCTGCTCTCACTTCTCATTAGGAGCCTCTGCAGAGAAAGATCCAGTTTCCACTTGCTGGGAACTTCAGCTCCTGGCCTTGTGTTGAAGGAAGGTGTTTGCTTTCTGTGAGTTTGGGGAGCCCTTGGGGAGCTCAGGTCTGGTTTAGTTTCCAGAGATGTGTGGAGTTAAAAGAAAGAGACAAAGAGAGCTTTGAATTTTTCTAAGATTAGAAAGGAGTGGGGACAGGGTTAAAGAAAAAAAGATAATCAAGATAGTGACTTTCATCTTTGTGTTTTAAGACTAACAATGACCCAATTCAGCTTTCTGCTGTTTCTCATTGTGGCCAGCAGAGGATGCAGTGCTGGTGAGTCTCCCTGTCAGGGCCCAGTCTACCCTCCCCCCCCCCCCTCCGTCCCTCCCCGCACCCTCCCTCACCTGCATACAGCTTCCAAAGAAAACACAACTAGGTAGGGTTGATTCCCAGGATGGGGGACTCTCCTGAACCAGAGATGACGTCTTTGAGATGCACAGAGGCCACCTTGGATGTAGTCTGATTTCTAGCAGTGAGAGTATTGCTAAGACCTATCCTGGATCTGGTTCTTTGTCTCTGTGTGGTCCTGAGGGGACCCTTGTAAGAACTGTGTTCTCTCCTTGCTATTTACAACTCAAATGGTGTGCCTTGGCCTTGGGATTTCCATGGCAATTGTGGGTATGCTCTGTGTCCAGAGAATGTTCTCTTCATACTCTTCTCTACAACAAGAATAGGAATGGCATTTTACAATCTGTTTTTCTGTCTGTCTGTCTATCTATGTATCAATCAACCTACCTTTTAATGAGAAAAGCCTGTTTCTTTTCTCAGTACTGTGGATTGAACCCAGGGGCACTCTACCACTGAGCCACATCACCAGCATGTTTTATTATTTTTTATTTTGAGATAGGGTCTTACTGAGTTACCCAGGCTGACATTGAATTTGTGATCCTCCTGCCTCAGCATCCTGAGTCATTGGGATCACAGGTGTTTACCCCCGTTCCTGGCTGAGAAAAGCATGTTTCTACATATTATCTCACTTGATCTTTACAAAAATACTAGTAATTAGCTTCATCTTAGGCAGAAGGAAACTGAGGCTCAGGTGTGGGAAGTAGAACCCAAGGACTCTGCCCTGGAAGCCTGAGCTACTTCGGCCTGAATCCCTCTGATTGAAAGCCTGAGGTCCTTCCAGCCCTCCAGACTTTTAGACTGGTTTGCAGAGTTGACGCTCCTGTACAAGGTTCTTCATTCTGTGCCCCTGCTGGTCTCCTGGCTAGAGTCTCAGCTCTGTCACCTCTCCCTCTGCCTCAACCCCCTTAAGCTACCTGTATTTCCTCCTCAAGCCGGGCTTTGCTCCATTCTTTTCTCCAGGTCTTTGGACATGTTTTTCTCCTGCCTTGAATTCTCTTTTCTTTCTTCCAACTGATGAATCATGTCTATTCTCTCAGAGTACACTGTAGTGTCACCAGAACTAGAAAGCCTCTGTCACTAAGTCATCCTACCCCAGACAACCCCCTGGCTCCCTTCAGACTTCTCTATTCTCATCTCAGAGTCTTTCTCTTGTTCTCCTGAGATTATCCTTCATTCCTTTTAATAAAATTTTGTTGGTTTTGGCACCTCCCTCTAGAGGTAAGTTCATGGGGATGTTTAATTTCTTGAATGCCCTGTGCCCAGGGCAGGGCTTGGCACAGCACAAGGACCTGTGGAGGGAGGGAGGTAAACCTGTGCTGGATGCTGGCTCAGATGGGCTGATGGATGATGCTGGATAGCTCAGGGTCTTTCAACCCAGGCAGCGAGGCTCTGCCACAGAGGTGGAGTGAGTTGGGGATTAGTGGCAAGGGAAGGCTGGGTTTTGTGTCAAAGCAGCAAAGAGAATGAAACTCTGCATATTCTCTAGCTGTGATCAGTACTGTTCCCATGAAGTGGACCTGGTCTTCACTGTATGCATCTCTGCCTGGAAGCTGCAAAGAAATCAAAGAGAAGTACTTTGGTGCAGATGGTAAGTAACAAGCCCTGTCAGAATTTTGTCCTTTGTGAAGTCTTTTTTTTTTTTTTGAGTTTATTTAAAAAAAATTTTTTTTTGGTACTGGGGATTGGACCTGCTGAGCTACATCCCAAGGCCTGCCCTCCCTTTTTTTGAGACAAGGTCTAAGTTGCTGAGGCTGGCCAATTTGTGATCCTTCTTCCTCAGACTCCCCAGTTGCTGGTATCATAGCCTGTGTCACTATACCCATCAACACTATCCATCTCAAGAAAAATTTCATTACCCAAACAAAAACTCCATAATTATTAAGAAATAAATCTGCATTCTACCTTCCCTAAGGCCCTAGTAACTTCTGTTCTACTTTCTGTCCTATAAGTTTGCCTATTCTAGTTACTTCATATAAGTAGAATCATAAGGTAGCTGTACTTTTGCATCTGGCTTATTTCACAAAGCATAATGTTTCTGCTAAGCATAAATAATTCATTCCTTTTTATTCATTGTGTATAGATATATATGTCAATGTATGCATGCTATATATTGTGTATGATGTGTGTGTGTGTGTGTGTGTGTGTCTGTGTGTGTAGATCTACATATACACTCAATGTTTTATTTGTCCATTCATCTGTTGAATATTTGGGTTCTTTCTATCTTTTGAGTCTTGTGACTAGTGCTACAGTAAATGTTATGTGTACAACTTTCTGTTTGAGTTTCTGTTTTTAATTCTTTTAGTATATTCTAGAAGTGGAATTGCTGGGTCATGTAAATATTCTGTGCTTAACTCTGTGAAGAACATTGCTGAGAGATTGGATAATTTTATGTTTTGCCTCAATCAGAGAGATGTGGTCTTCTGAACTTGGGGATGCATAGTGACAGGACTCAGGAGAGGAGCCCTTAGGCCATGTTTCTAGTTCCCAGAGCTGTCCTGGTCATGGCACTGAGAGGGAGGCTAGGGGCCGGTTCTCTCCACAGATGGCCTGTATCTCCTCCGGGCCAAGAATGGTGCCGTCTACCAGACCTTCTGTGACATGACCTCTGCGGGTGGTGGCTGAACCCTGGTGGCCAGTGTGCACGAGAACAACATGGCTGGGAAGTGCTCGGTGGGCGATCGGTGGTCCAGCCAGCAGGGCAACAGAGCAGACTACCCAGAGGGGGACGGCAACTGGGCCAATTACAACACCTTCGGGTCTGCAGAGGCGGCCACCAGTGACGACTACAAGGTGGGTGCCACTGGGAAAGGGTGAGGACCTGAGTGTGGCTGGGCCACAGCATGTAGGAGGGAGGTTGGGAGGGGGGCTGAGGACATGGAGCTGGAGCAGAAGAGAGAAACAGTCACATGCCTCGCATCCCAGCTTCCTCCCACAAGGCCATGAGGCAGCAGGGTGGTGGGGGGGCATGATCTGCTGGAGGTGGGTGTGTGTGAGCACGGCTGGCCATCTGTCCACCTGGAGCCCAGAGCTGTCAGCTCAGCCGAGGGAGCCCATGTGTGTCTATTGCCCCTGTGGGACCTGGGCTGGTCAGTCTCAGTGTTGGTTGCTTTCCAGAACCCTGGCTACTACGACATCCAGGCTGCGGACCTGGGCATCTGGCATGTGCCCAACAAGAGCCCCATGGAGAACTGGCGGAACAGCTCTCTGCTGAGGTACCGCACCACGACTGGCTTCTTCCAGCATCTGGAACATAACCTGTTTGGCCTCTACCAGGTACACAGGGCTGCGGGCTGGGACTGGCTGTCCTGGGTGCAGAGAGAGGCAGGTGTGTGAGGTTGGGCAGGAAGCACCTTTCCATGGCCCTTCATGTCCCCTCATCCTAATTTGCTGATGGCTTCTGTCCCACTATCCTCAGAAATTCTGAGCCAGAGAAGATAAAGACCCAGGGGAGAGGATATTTGGGGCAGGAAGAGAGAGAGAAAGTGCACCACTTGGCTGGGGCTGTTGGAGAAATACAGCAAAAAGGAAAGATTCATATTTTGACTGGTTTTGAAATAATCTCAGCTTCTGAGAAAACATCGCTTCCTCTTTATGAATGACAGTAATCTACCCAAACCAAAACTATTGTCCTTATTCAATGATTGTTTTTGTTCCTTATAGAAATACCCAGTGAAATATGGAATAGGAAAGTGTTGGACTGACAATGGTCCGGCGATACCTGTGGTCTACGATTTTGGCGATGCTCAGAAAACTGCAGCGTATTACTCACCCTATGGCCAGAGTGAGTTCTTAATGCTCCTGGAACTCTTCATAGCAAAGATGATAAATTCAGTTATGACAGGGAGAAGTTATTTATCACGACAGCCTGGTTCTCTTCTATAAATGTTACATGTTTTGTCACATTTAATTTGCACAACTACCCTTGAGGACTATTATGAACCCCACTTTATTGACCAGAAACCTGAAGCACTGAGAGGTTCAGGAACCTACCTGAGATCACAGTGCACAGGCAGGAGAGGCAGCATGTGGGCTGGGAAGGCCTAAAATAAATGAGCAGGAGGTACTGATGAATTCCAAAGATTTTAAATTTATGACCAGTTGGCTCCAGATTCTATTCCTAGTTACCCCATTATCAACCCTTCAGCAACTTATTGAGACCAGGCCAGGATCGTGTATAAAACAACAACAAACAACAGACAAAATGGTGAGACAGTTTTATTTCTATTGTGAGGGATAAATATTTGTTTAATGTGAATCTAAGTTTGGTAACATCACCTTTGTAGAGGTTGAGCCTATTCCATAAAATTCCATAAAAAGCTGTTGTAACTACATTTAGGTCTTGAGAATTTAAAATCCTGGGGTGTGTAGGACAATTGTAAGTCTGAGGCTATCTGGACAATTAAGTGAGACCCTGTCTCAAAAAAGAAAGGGGGGGCAAGAAAAACTAATTGCTGCAACAAGCCTTTGTTTGTGATTCCCCAATATTGTTGAATTTCTCTAAACAAATTCTAGTAGAATAGGGGCTGCCTCTGAGATCCACTTCTTGAGTTCTGGGGTTGGGAAAAGGTTGGTGAAGTTTGGGGCTGGGATGCACCAGTCATTGACCACAGTAATGAGTCTCAGCCTGGCATCCACTCTCTCTGGGCAGCCTAAAGGAAGCTATTTCTGGCATCCTCCTTGAGTGCTGTTTTCTGCATCTCATTTTCAGAGGAATTCACTGCAGGATTTATCCAGTTCAGAGTATTTAATAATGAGGGAGCAGCCAATGCCTTGTGTGCCGGAATGAGGGTCACCGGATGTAACACTGAATTTGTGAGTCTTTGTGGGGACCAAAGGCACTCATGAATGAGGCTGAGTATGTGAGTGTGTATGTGTTTTGAGTGTGGTGTGAGCATGTGTATATGCTTCCCTTCCTCCTTGCTGAGTCTCTGAGGGGCCAGGGCTGCAGGACCTCCTGTCTAGGCACAGACATCCTGTAGTGTTCAGGATCAATATCAAGTTGCATGCTCAGCCTTTGGGATACAACATTCTGTTACCTAGATTTAGGGTGAGGATTATGTTCAGGAACAACCCATGGAAACCTCTTGAAGCTGAGAGTGCTTGAGAAACATGAGGTGTTGTTATTCTCCACCTGAGTTTTAGCTGCCAGAGTCAACCTTGGCCTTCCCATCCCTGTCCAGGGATTGCATGGATGGACCATGTGTTGACACATTACCAGGAAAGTCCTGGACATATTCTGCTGGAACCTCACTCAGGCCATCCCAGCTCCCTACCACAGGTACTTTCTCTGGCCAGAGGACACCAGGGGGACTGATTGTCAGAGCAGGACAAGGCAGCTTCACCATCAAGGAGGACCCTGGGGTTAGGATGGGGAATATTCAGTATGGAAACACTAAAGGAGCAGGTGCATTGTGACTATCTAGCTCCCCTGGCACCTTGAAGCCATGGCTTCAGGCATGTGTAATGTAGTGTGCATGTGTGCCAGCACACACCTGCTCTTACCTGCCCTGGGCACCTACACTGCACTAGAACAGGAGACACAACGGTGATATATTCCTTGCTCTCGTCCAACAGGACAGACTTTCACACAAAGGTGAAATTACTATCTGATGAACCCAAGGTCATAATAGAAATATAAACCAGGGAGATGTGAATGTAGCTCAGTGTTGAATGCTTACCCAGCATATGTGAAGTCCTTGGTTCAACCCTCAACAACAAAAATAAGACAACAAAACAAAACAATACAACAACAACAACAACAACAAATAACCAGGGGCTATAAGAACACTTGACTCTGATGAGGGTGTCAAGGAAGTGATTGCAGGAAAGGGAACTTCTGTGCTGAGTCTTGAGAGCTGGAGAGAGAGAACTTTATGAGTTCTCAGTGCAATTTAGGAAATGAATAATGTGTTCAGAATCATCAGTGTTTCAGAGGGCATGTGGCATTAAGGGGGCAGCAAGCTGCTTTGAAGTTTTGGTGCATGAGATGTATGTGGGGTAGTGACAGGAACTGAATTAAGAAGAAATTTTAACATCACAACAAAGATTTTGAACTTTATAGGTGATGAGAGCCAATAAAGTACTCGAACAGGAAGATTGACTTGATTGTCTTTGTGACAATCATGCTGGTGGCACAGTGGTGACAGATTCTAGTGGGGTGAGATTAAGGACCAGGAGACTGGTATTGAGGTGGTTGCATAGTTCAGACGAAGGCCTGAAATAAATGAGCAGGAGGTACTGATGAATTCCAAAGGTTTTAAATTTATGATCAGTTGAACACAGAGGATGGAAAGAGAAAAAGTCTAGAATAAGCTCATAGTTTTCATTTCGGTAAGAGAATATCATTTATTAAGTCGGGGTGTCTGGAAGATGGACAGGTTTGGGGTCAATGAAGGATATGCAGTCGTACGTTGCTGCATAACAATATTTTGATCAATGACAGACTGCAAATATGACAAAAGTCCCAGGAGATTGTGACATCATGGTCATCTTAGTTTGTAAATAAACTATCATGTTCACACAATGTCAAAATTGCCCAAAGATGCATTTCTCAGAAAGTGTCCCCATTGTTAAATGATGTCTGGATGTACTTAACTGTGTTTTGGTTGGGGGGAACTTTAATGCTTCCTCCAGTGATAAGAGTTTGAGGTCTTCAGCCCAAGAAAAGAAAGGACTGGAGATAGAGCTTTGGGGCCATCAGTGAATTGTCAGTAACTGTAGCCAAAGAGGATCAGACAACCTATAAAGGAAAGGGAGATGTGTTCCCTCCTAGGGAGCAGCACTGAAGGAATTCATGAAGGAAGAGTCCAGCCAGGGAATCCAAGAAGGAATGTTCAGAAAAGTTGAAGAAAAATCAAGAGGAGATGGTGTGTTACTAAAGCTAGGGGTAGAGAAGTTTTTATGGGAGACATAGATCAACACTGCACGTGGAGAATTGATGAGCAGCAAAGATTCCTCTGGATTTGGCCATTAAGGTCTTTGGGCTCATCAGCAGACCTCTCATTGTCACCCCCCCCCCACTCCTTGTTTCCTAGCACTGCATCGGTGGAGGAGGGTACTTCCCAGAGAGTGATCCCTATCAGTGTGGAGACTTCTCTGCTTTCGACTGGAATGGATATGGAACTCATGCTTCTTACAGCAGCAGCTGGGAGATAACAGAGGCAGCTGTGCTTCTCTTCTATCGTTGAGAACTTCCGACGACGGGACCCAGAGCTCTTCTCTTAATCACATGCGGTCCCCAGGATGGAGAACCACTTGCCCAGTAGCTAGAATGTAGCAGAGGAAAGAAGAATAAATCATAGTAATTCAGGGATTGGTGTTTGTGTCACTTGGCTTTGTGTCACTGTGACCGAAATATCTGGTAAGAACAACTTAGAGGAGGAACAGTTTATTTTGGCTCATGATTTCAGAGACTCAGTCCATGGTGGATCAAGTCCATTGCTCTGGGCCCAGGATAAGGCAGAATATCATGGAGGAAGGGTGTGGTGGAGGGAAGTTACTCCATTCATGGCTGCCAGGAAGGGGGAAGAGAGAGAGAGAGGAGAGAGAGAGAGAGAGAGAGAGAGAGAGAGAGAGAGAGGAAGCAAGAAGGAGGGAGAGAAAGAAGAGTAGGGTGGGGTCTCAGGGAAGAAGAACTCTTCTAGGGCACACCCCCAGTGCCCACCTCCTCCAGCCATGCCCCACCTGCCTACAGTTACTGCCCAGTCAGTTCACACAGATTAGGATGTCTACCACGCGGCCTGCGCAGTAGTTTCATTAATGAGGTTCTAGGCATAAAGTTAGTTAGACGAGATCGAAATAAAACACACCGACTCAGTTACCTTATTTCTATTGCTAGGTCCGAGACGGCTCCCCTCTCTGGTTCGCTCCTCTAGCCGCCCAGCAGGGCAGCAAGGATTCCTCAGGGCTAGCAGGAGAGAGAGAGAGAGCACACCGGGGACTAGCCTTTTATTAGGGAACAAGAGATTCAGGGGAGAATTCCATCCAATGAAGGTTGAGGGGGGGCTGCACTCCAAGGTCAGGGTCAGTGATTGGGTCCCCGGGGTCAGTGGTCAGGCACACCCCCACACGGATGGGCTCTCTCATCAGGAAAGGGCCGGGAAAAACTTCGACTTTTGCCAAAGTGCCTCAGACCCTTAACGGGAGGCACCCGATCACGTGTGAGAATGGCTTCCCACAAGGATGGACTCATTATGTTACAGTGCTCCCAACCAGTTATTTCACTTCTGAATATTCCTGAATTAACACAGGGGATACCTCATACCCAAACCATAAGTGTTTTTATGAATTCTAGGAGATTTCAAAAGACTGTCTTAACGGGGTCAATGGCCAGCATCTCTTTGGAGGGTTCTTCTTCCTGCCCAGGAGAATGTAAGCCACCCTAAAACTTAATGTCCCAAATAATGAGTGAATAACAAACACAAATAGCCAGAAATATACTTACAATAGTGAAGCCCCTGATAGATCTAGTCAACATGGGCTCTGGAACTAGACAGAGAAAAGGTGGCTCTGGTGGTTTACTTAAGAGGGTACATCAAAGGCGGGTTTCAAGGGCGAAGTCTTGCTCTGTGAAATGTCTTGCAGTCAGAAGGTTGATTGACATCTTGGCAGGACATACCCATCTCAGGTGCTGTGTAGGCCACAGCAGAGCACAGTAGAAATTCACACTGTCCCTGAGCAATTGACCAGAGAGAATGTCCACTGGTCATTCCCAGACACCAGATGTTTCTATCCACTAGTCTTCCATGTTCGGTGACCCACATGCAACCCGTGGACAGCTCGTGACGCCATCTATTGCTCTGAACAATTCTCCTTCAATCACTTTTGTGCTTGGAATGTTAGGGCTTAGAAATACTAATAGGGGAATATGCCATCCCCCAACTCCCTCCTGGTAACCCTTTAAAACAGCCAGTGGAATAAAGGTCAAGGAAGAGGCATTTTATCCTTCTCCCTCTTAACTTACCCATATGGACTGCTCAATTTGCATCCTCAACCTGAAACTCCTAAAGAAGGAAATAGTCTTTTTGGGGGGAGAGAGGTTGAGGGTGCAATACAGAAGGAAGAGACACCCAATATCCATATCTGGTGTCTGACAGCCTTGGTGGTGGGTTTCTCCTTAGGGAAGGATGGGGCTGGCAGGCCTCTGAGGATGCCTCTTCTAGGGTAGTAGCTAACCCTCCTGGATCCCATCTTCAGGGCCTTGTTCAAAAGGGGCCAAGTGACCCAATCATCCCCACTGGGTTATCAGTACAGGTAGGATGGGATGATATCAGTACTGGCCCTTGGTTAAATGTTGGGCATTTTATTATGTTTTCCTCTAGAATGCAACTATGAGTATAACCAGCCCTTCCTATTCTTCCCTACTGTAAGTGTCTATTATTCCTCTCTGGCTAGGAGACATCCTTCTTGGGTTTAATAGTTTGCTAGAGTGGCTCATAGAATCCAGGAAAATAGTTTATTGGCAATTAATTACAAAGTCTACACATCCTGATTTCAAAATGTGCTACAAAGCTACAGTGATCAAAACAGTATGCTACTGGCATAAAGGCAGGCACAGAGACTAATGGAATCAACTAGAGAGCTCAGAAATTAGCCCTCACATTATGGTCAAATGATTTGGAACAAGGTTGTCAGATCCACTCAATGGGAAAAACTAGATATCCACATGCAAAAGAATGAAGCTGGACCCTACCTAACACTGCACACAAAAACTAGCTCAAAAATGGATCCACAACCTAAATGTAAGACCTAAAACTCTTAGATCAAAACAGGTCAAAGTCTTCATAGTAGTGAGTTTGGCAATGATTTCTCAGACACCAAAAGCAGAGCAACAAATGAAAGAGTGGACAGATTAGCCTTCATGAGAATTAAAAATTCTGTCCATCTAGCAGCGTGTGGTGCCACGTACCTGTGATCCCAGCAACTGGGGAGGCTGAGGCTGGGATCACAAGTTTGAGGCCAGTCTCAGCAACTTACTGAGACCCTGTCTCAAAATAAAAAATAAAAATGACTGAGGGTATGGCTCAGTGGCAAAGTGTCCCTGGGTTCAATCCCTAGTATCCTTCCCACCCCAAATATATACAATCCAAAAAGCACTATCAACAGAGTCATAGAATGGGAAAAATATTTGCAAATCATATGACTGGTAAGTAACCAATATCCAGAATTTAAAGAGAACTCCTAAAATTCAACAATACAACTTCAAACAAGTCAATTCAAAAATGGGCGAAAGACTCAAATAGACATTTCTCCAAAGAAGAAATACAAGTGGCCAATAAGCACCTGAAAAGGTGCTAAGCATCACTAATCATTAGGGAAAGACACACCCAAACTCTAATGAGACACCATTTCATACCCATTAGGATGGCTACTATTAAAACAAACAAAACAAAACAAAAAAGCAGAAAATAACAAATAGTGGCCAGGATGTGGAGACATTGGAATCCTTGTGTATTGTGGGAAAGTGTTGTGGAAAAGAGTTTGGAGGTTCCCCCCAAATTACACATAGACCAAGCATGGTGGAGCAAGCCTGTATTCTCAGCAAGTGGGAGGCAGAGACAGGAGGATCCCAAGTTCAAGGCCAGTTTGGGCAACCCAAAGACTCTGTCCTAAAATAAAAAATAAAAGGGCTGGGGATGTAGCTCAGTAGTAAAGTCTGGGTTTAATTCCTAGAACTACACACACACACACACACACACACACACACACACACAATTAAAGATCTGGGTGCAGTGGCACATACCTGTAATCCTGGCAGCTCAAGAGGCTGAGGTAGGAGGCTCACAAGTTCAAAGCCAGCTTCAGTAATTTAGGAACTTAGTGAGACCCTGTCTCTAAATAAATAGTAATTAAAAAAGATCTGGAGATGTGACTCATTGGTTAAGCACTCCTGGGTTCAATCCTTGGAACAACAACCACAACAAAAAATTAAATATAAAATACCACGTAATTCACAATTCCACTTATGTATATATTCAACAGAATTAAAAGCAGATTCTTGAAGAGACATTTGTTCATCCATGTCCAGAGCAGCATTATTCAGAATAGTTAAAACATGAAAGCGACATATATGTTCACTGGCAGACACTTAAGCAAAATGTGGTCTATAAATACAATGAAAAATTATTCATCTTTAAAAAGGAATAAAGTTCTGATACAGGGGCTGGGGTTGTGGCTCAGTGGTGGAGTGCTTGCCCAGCATGTGTGAGGCACTGGGTTCGATCCCTGGCACCACATAAAAATAAATAAAATAAAAGGTACTGTGTCCATCCACAACTTAAAAAAAATTAAAAAAAAATTCTGAGACATAATACAACATAGATGAAAATTAAGAACATTAAGCTGAGTGAAATAAGCCAGTTACAAAAAGACGCATCCTGTATGATTTCACTTTCTGAGGTACCTATAGTTTAAATCTATGGAGACAAAAATAGAATAATTGACTGGGGTTGGGAGAGAGGGGAATGGGGAGTTTTAGTCAGTCAGCCTTTTCGTTGCTGTGACCAAAATACCTGACAATAACAATTTTAGAGGAAGAAAAGTTTATCTGGGGCTCATGTCTTCAGAGTTCTTGGTCCACAGATGGCTGACTGTTCCTCAGGGCCTGAGGTGAGGCAGAACATCATGGCAGAAAAAGTGGTTGAGGAAAGTGACTCAGAACATGGCCACTAAGAAGCAGAGAGAGAGAGAGCTCTGCTCAGCAAGGAACAAAAGTCGTTCCTCAAGGGCCGACCTTGATCCACCTCCTCCAACCTCCAGTCACCACTCAGTTAATCCCTAGGTTAAGGCTCTCCCAACCCAATCATTTGCCTCTAAACTTTCTTGCATTGTCTCACACATGAGCTTTTGGGGGGAAAACCTAATATTTAAACCATGACAGATGTGTACAGAGTTTCAGCATGGCAAGGTGAAAAGGGCTCAGGGAATGGATGGCAGTGACGGTGGTGCAGCAGTACGAATGTCATGCCACTGAACTACATGCTTAAAAAGAAGAAAAGTGAAGCCGGAGCCATCACCATACCAGACCTTACACGATACTACAGAGCTATGGGAATAAAAATGGCAAAGTATGGGCACCAAAATAGACACGTAGACCAATGGTACAGCATGGAGGACACAGAGACAAACCCACATAACCATGGTTGTCTCATACTAGACAAAGGTGCCAAAAACATTCACTGGAGAGAAGATAGCCTCTTCAACAAATGGCGCTGGCAAAACTGGAAATCCATATGTAGCAAAATTAAACCTCTACCTCTCACCCTCCACAAAAATCAACTCAAAGTGGATCAAAGACTTAGGCACTAGAACAGAGACCCTGCACCTTATAGAAGAAAAAAATAGGCCCAAATCTTCACCACGTTGGCCTAGGATCTGACTTCCTTAACCAGACTCCTAAAGCGCAAGAAGTAAAATCAAGAATTAATAAATAGGATGGATTCAAATTAAAAAGCTTCTCTTCTGCAAAGGAAACAATAAAGTGAGGAGAGAGCCTACAGTTTGGGAGAAAATCTTTACCACATGCACCTCTGATAAAGCATTCATCTCTATGATATATAAAGAACTCAAAAAACTTAACACCAAAAAAAAAAAAAAAAAAAAAAACCAAAACACAAATAACCTAATCAATAAATGGGCTAAGGAACTGAACAGACCCTTCACAGAAGAGATACAATTGATCAACAGATATATGAAAAAGTGTTCAACATCTCTAGCAATTAGAGAAATGCAAATCAAAACAACTCTAAGATTTCATCTCACTCCTGTCAGAATGGCAATCACCAAGAATACAGGCAACCATAAATGTTAGAGAGGATGTGGTGAAAAATGTACACTCATACATTGCTCATGGGTCTGCAAATTGGTGCAACCACTATGGAAAGCAGTATGGAGATTCCTCAGAAAATTGGGAATGGAACCATCATTTGACCCAGCTATCCCACTCCTTGGTTTATATCCAAAGGACTTAAAATCAGCATACTATACTGATACAGCCACATTAATGTTTATAGCAGCTCAATCCACTATAGCTAGATTATGGAACCAACCTAGGTATCCCTCAATAGATGAATGGATAAGGAAAATGTGATATGTATACTCAATGGAATATTACTTAGCTTTAAAGAAGAGTAAAATTATGGGATTTTGGCAGTAATTGGTTGGAGCTGGAGAATATTATGCTAAGAGAAATAAGCCAACCCCACAAAACCAAAGGCTGAATGTCTTCTCTAACATGTGGGTGTTAATTCACAATAAGGTATGGGGGGGCACTAGGGAAGAATCGTGTTACCTTAGATTAGGCAGAGGGAAGTGATGGGAGGGGAGGGGAAGGGAGGGGATGTGGGGATAGGAAAGATAGTAGAATGAAACAGACATTATTACTGTGTGTATATATATGTGACTACGTGATCAATATGATTCTGCAACACATACACTCAGAAAAATGAGAAATTATATCCCATCTATGTATGATATATCAAAGTGCACAAATGCATTCTACTGTCATGTACAATTAATTAAAACATAAAAAATTAAAAAAATGGTCATGATGGTAAATTTTGTTTTGTGCATTTTACTGCCATAAAAATGTGAAAAAATGTGAGTAAAGCTATGCCCGATTCCAACAACTTCAGATTCTCATTTTCTAGAGTCCTTCCAACAGCTAAGGAACATGAAATTTTCTCAGAATGGTAGTTCTAGGAATATCTCCATAACTGTGTTAGCTGTGCTCTACTGAACTAGTGACTATAAGGAAGTGACTCATAGTTTAAAAAATAATAAATTCTGGAGAGGATGTAGAGAAAAAGGAACACTTTTACAGTTTCGGTGGGATTGTAAATTAGTATAACCACGATGCAAATCTCGAAGTCAATGTGGAGGTTCCTCAACAGACTAGGCATGGAACCGTGTTATATGACCCAGCTGGACCACTCCTCAGTGTTAATCCTGAAGAATTAAAATCAGCATACTGTAGCAATACATGCATGTCCGTGTTTATAGCAGCACAATTCACAATAGCCAAACTATGGAACCAGTCTGGGTATCTGTCAGTAGATGAATGGTTTGAGTTCTTACCAACCCAGATCAGGCCCTGGTGGCTCCTTCTACAGAGTCCCCATTTACCAGACGGCTATCAGTTACAGGCAGCTCATGGTTACTTCCTGGAACTGAAAGCTCTCTGCTAAATAAGGATCTTGTGCTTTGCAAACTTTCTGGGGAGAGTTTTTGTACCTCAGCCCTGAAAGATTTATTTCTCTTTTACAATTCTTAGGAAAAGTTGGTTTCCTCTTTGCTCAGGTAATATTTTTATTTTTATTTTTAAAGTATCAAGGAAATGAATTGCACATTATGCTCAGATGAATATACATGAGAAAATAATATTCCAATATGTAAGAGTTTTTTTTTTTTTTAAGAGAGAATTGCTGGAATAGACCACAGCAGGCTAAAATCTGGGTTTGCTTCAAGGATATTGTGACCACAAAACAAACTTTCGGAACTCCAGTACACGTGCTATTTTTTCAATGCTAAGTTACCAACATATTATCAGTGGCTTTAAAATAATGGATGGATATGATGAACATTTTTAAAAAGGAGTATATTTTTGTTTGATATGAAATTTTAATGCAGAATACACCTCTCTGGATAGATAGTAAGATTCAGATTTCATATTTTTTCAAAAGCACTAAAAATATGTTATTGTCCCTCAAATACAGGTATTTTGGAACTTAATGATACTGTATTCCAGAATATCAACCCATGGCAAACCTATATTGCAATCATGCCTCCCACCAGACCCTGGTTTCAGGACTTCTAGAAGTCTAACCCAGTAATTACATGTCTTTTTGGAGGCAGTTACTGGATATACCCTTTGGTTATCTATTCCTCAATGATCAAATGTTAGAATCAATATTCTGCAGAGAATGAAGCCACATGGCATCCTCAAAAAACGAATTTCTGAAATATTATTCCATCTAAAAGATAATTTTGAAATCTATTTTGTTTGAAAAAATTTCGGAAGTCAGATTGTAGAAGTTTAATATATAGAGTAGGAACAATATTTCCCAGTTCCCCCAGCAGCTAGATGGTGTGTGTGTGAGTGTGTGTGTATGTGTGTGTGTGTGTGTGTGTGTGTGTGTGTAGTGTGTTGTGTGTTGTTATTGAAGGTCATCTACTAATGAAAAATTTCCATATATTTATTGTCAAAGACACTGATTCAGTTACTTCTTTCATTCCTACTCGCAAAACAGATCATCTTTCCCCCCTGTGGGCATCTCTTCTGTAATATATTACCAAAGGCCGTTGAAGACGGGTGTCACCCGGTGAATATTCTGCTTCTCTGATGTCTTTCCTTAGGATTCAAGTGAACTAGGTATGGATGTAGTTCCAAGTTCCCACAGTTACTGGTTTGAACTTGTTTCACTGCTGTATCATACGGGGTGCTATTTTTCTGCTATTAGTTTCTACATTGCCTATAAGTCTACCATCAAGCCAATTGCTGTAGTTTTAATCAGAAGTGTTCCCTAAAGGCTCATGTGTGAAATGCTCGGATGCCAGCCTGTGGCACTATTGGAAGAGATGGAACTTTTAGGAGATAGGGAGGGAATCACAACATTGAGAGCATGCCTGCAAAGAAGATATTGGGGCACCAGTCACATTGTCTCCCCTCCCTCCATCTCTTTCTGCCTGTTTCCAAGCCATAATGATGTGAGCAGCTTTGCCCTACCACACATTCCCTTAACGTTCTGCCTCGCTACAGGCCCAAAGTGATCAAGCCAACTGACCATATACTGAAACCTCTGAAACCGTGAGCCAAAACACAAATATTTCCTCCTTGAAATTGGGGATTGAACCCAGGGGTCCTTAACCACTCAGCTACATCCCCAGCCCTATTTATTTATTTAATTTTGAGATTGGGTCTTGCTAAATTGCTTAGGGCCTTGTCAAGTTGCTGAGGCTGGCTTTGAACTTGTGATCCTCCTGCCTCTGCCTCCTCTTCCTTTCCCTTATAATGCAATAGATACTTATAACCCGTAACATAACTTTAATGTTATCAACACCTACCCCTACCCCAGTGTTCCTTTGCATCACTCCACCTCACTTCCCCCTCAGGTGTTGCCATAATGCCAATTTGTGTTTATTGTTTTGTTGCTTAAGTTACTTTTATCAACACCTGTATGTAACATATTGAATAAATGTATTTTTAAATTTCCTTGTTTTTGAATTATATAAAACTGCTATTATGTTGCATGTTGTTTTCTGGGCATACTTTTCCCCTATGACACTGAACAACTGTTAGACCTCTAACGCTGTGGCAAAGTCACCCATTCACTTTCATTGCTATTGCTATTCCATTGTATGAATTTATCATGATTTGTTTTTCTATTATCCAACTATTGGGCACTCATTTTGACTCATAGTGGTTTTGCTTTTTTAAATTAAGCACCATACTTCTATAAGCATCATTGTGTGTGTTTCTAGGTGTAGCTTTTTGTTGCGATGACTGAGATCTGACAAGAACATCTTAGAGGAGGAGAAATTGATTTGGACTCACAGTTTCAGAGGTTCAGTCCATAGTTGGTTGGCTCCGTTCTTCTGAGCCTGAGTGATGCAGAGCATCATGACAGAGGACCTGGAAGAGGAAAGATGTCAAGTTCACAGCAGCCAGCAATCCGGAGAGGGAGAAGGGGGAGGGAGAGAGAGGAGAGAGAGGAGAGAGAGAGAGAGAGAGAGAGAGAGAGAGAATGCACAAGGAGCCTGAGGACAAGATATATACCCCAAAGGCATGCCCCTAGTGACCTACTTCCTCAGCCAAATTCTATTTGCATACAATTACCACTGAGTATGATAGTTATTAACCTATCAAATGGATCAAATGGATCAATTAACCTATCAAATGGATCAATCCACTGATTAGATTATAGATCTCATAATCTTACCATAAGTTTTCAGAGAACACCTCATATCCAGACGATAATAATGTATGCTAAAATTTCTTTGGGGTATAAAGGTATATAGTTAGAAGTTAAATTTTTAGATCATTAGCTTTATGCATATTTGACTTTACAAGATAATATCAATTTGTTTCCAACAAATTGTACCAATTTACACTTCCATCTGCAATATATAACTGATCTAATTGATCCATCTTCTCTAAGTACTTATTATTACCAGTATTTTTTATTTTTTCTAATTAAATGTTCTTGATTTGCATTTCCCCATTACTAGTGATATTGACTATTTCTTCACATTTATTGGGTTTATATGTTTCTTTTTCTGTATAACTCCCATTCATACTTCTGAAAAATTTTCTATTAGATTATTTACCTGTTTTTCATTTTATTTTGTTTTTTAAAATTGTTTTAGTTGTTGATGGACCTTTATTTTTATTTCTTTATATGTGGTGCTGAGAACTGAACCCAGTGCCTCACACATGTTAAGCAAGTGCTCTACCATTGAGCTACAACCCTGCCCTGTTTCTCATCTTATTGACTGATTAATAGAAAATCTTTATTAATTAATTAGTATTAATCGATATTAATCATTTGTTGGTTATGTGTGTGGAAAATGTTTTTTTTCCACTGTGCATTTTTTACTTTAGGTATTTAGTTTTTTCAGTACTGGGGATCAGAGCTTGGAGTGTTCCACTTCTGAGCTCTATCCCCAGCCCTTTTTCTATTTTATTTTGAGACAGAGTCTTTCTAAGTTGCAGAGGTTGGCCTTAAACTTGTACGTAGCTGGGATCACAGGTGAATGCCACGGCACCTGGCTTCATCTACTTCATTGATGGCATCTTTTGAGGAACAGAAGTTCTCAATGTTACAAAATTTCCAGTCTTTCCTTTTATGATTAGCACAGTGTTAGGAAATAAGAAAGATGTTCTGGTCCGGGTTAGTTGGTAATAGTTTTTGTGCACAGGATATTTTGCTAGAAAATAGTTGAAGTTTACAGGGTTTTCTTCAAGAAGGACACTAAGTGCTAAGCACATTTCCCCTATAGAATCATGAAGTTCTGTCATCACTTTATCAACACCTAGTGATTTTTTCTGACATTAAAAGGCCTAACAGAATTAGCACTATACTATCCTAATAACAGTATTCAGGGGCACATAGAAATTTTAGTATTTCAAAGGACATTGTAGGTTTAAAAAGGTCAGAGGGAACAAATTGTTTTAATCTGTGGTTTATACTTCTAATTCCAAGTACCTCATGGAGTAGAACCTACCTTTGAAGTAGATATACAATGTCACATTTATCAGTGGATGAAATAAAATTTAAATTTTTAATTTGCCTAAAAAAAACAGCTGAGCTGAGGTTTACTGTGAAAATTTTTGGTAATCAGAGAATTTAATTCTAAGTTCCTCATGATTTTGATGATTCAGAGAAGCAAATTTGGATAAAACTTTTAGAAATGAAAAAAAAAAAACCTCTTAGAAATGAATATGCCAGATACATTTAAAGAAAACTTGAAATGCTCATGGGATCATGTGAAAGTTGAAAAGGAGGGGGAAAGACTGACAAACCTTCTTTCTTAGGTTATCTTGAAATTCTAAGGCAGTGAGTAGTATAGTTTGGATATCAAATGTGCCCCAAAGGCTCGCGTGTTTAAGGCTTGGTCCTCCTCTGATGTGCTACTGGGAGGTGGTGGAGCTTCAGGAGGTGAACTTGGTGGGAGGAAGTTAGGCTATTGGGGGTATTCCCTTGGAGGGGCATGGGGGCCCTGGGCCATTCCTCTTTCTCCCTTTGCTTCCTGGCTGTTATGATGAGAGCGGTTTCCCTCCACCACACACTTCTGCTCTGACGTTCTGCCTCACAACAGGCCCAAAGTGATGAGGTCAGGTGATCAGAGATGGAGACCTCTGACGCTGAGCCCAAATAAACCTTTTCTCCTTTAAGTTGTTAAACACAGGCATTTGTTACAGCAATTACAAACTGACTACCACAGTGAGTTAATAAAGAATCCTATAGAAAATTCCCTAGAGAATGGGGAAATAACTACAAAGACCATGATTCCACGATTCTCTTGCAGTGTTTCTCCACACAGTTTCCTCTGGGTAGCATCCCAGAGCATTCACTGTTTATGAGGCAAATATAAAACTCAATCTTGGAAAAATCCATAATTGTTGAGATGCTAGAAGAACTGTAAGTCACCTTATATTTCATTAAGCACTGTGTATTTTTTTTTTTTAAGAGAGAGAGAGAGAGAGAGAGAGAGAATTTTTCAATATTTATTTTTTAGTTTTTTCGGCGGACACAACATCTTTGTTTGTATGTGGTGCTGAGGATCGAACCCGGGCCGCACGCATGCCAGGCGAGCACGCTACCACTTGAGCCACATCCCCAGCCCCAAGCACTGTGTATTTTTTATGCTATTTTATCAACAGCATTTAAACCGGGCTTGGTTGCACATGTCTGAGTCCAGTTACTTTGGAGGCTGAGGCAGGAGGATCACAAGTTTGAGGCCAGCCTGAGAAACTTAGTAAGACCCTGTCTCAAAATAAAATGTAAAAGGGCTGGGATATGGAGTGCTTGCCTAGCAACCACGAAGCCCTGGGTTCAATCTCCAGTACTGAAAAACAAAAACAAAAATAAAGCAAAATCAATGAAACCAGTATTTAAGTTCCAGCTGATGGAATTCCAACTTGTCCTTCCCATTTAGGGTGGAAGGCTAAAGCCTTTAATTTAAGTATTAAACCAAGTGCTTAGAAAATTGCTTTTGAGGGCTGGGGTTGTGGCTCAGTTGTAGAGCGCTTGCCTAGCATGTGTGAGGCACTGGGTTTGATTCTCAGCACCATATATAAATAAATAAAATAAAGGTCCATCAATAAACAAACAAACAAACAAACAAAAAAAAAAGAAAATTGCTTTTGAAAGATAAATGTATGTTGTGTCACTATTTATGTACAAAAAAGGAGGCAAGAAACGTGACAGTCTGTACTGGACTAAAAGAAAGACTATGTATGTAGAATTGGCAACTGGACTGCAGTCATGAAAACAGCCAATTTTTAAACATCTGACAATCGAAGAGCAAAAGAGACAGTGCAGGAGGAATCGATGCATTTAGAATGGAGAAAAAGGCTAGATTTGAGAGACACAGATGGTGTTGTTGGGACTGGTGGAAAGGAACAGGAATAACATTTCTAGAACCCAAGATGCCGAAGTTGGCTTTTTGATATACAGTCTGGGAAGGAGTTCCAGAAATAAAACACAAGGCATCAAAAGTCTCTGCTGTGTGTCTCTAACTTTCGGTCACAGTGCATTTCATTGTCTGTGCATGTGCTGGATGGCTCTGGCTGGAATGGAAGGCAGGAAGGGAGGTCAAGAGTGGTCAAGGCCATCCCCAAGGACCCTGTTCTCACAAGAAAGAAGCACATAGATGTGCCAAAGGACACTCTCAGAGGCAACTAGAGAGGATATGCCAGAAAACGAGAAAGAGTTTCAGAGTCATGTAGGAAGGTGGGATAGGGGAAGGAATGGGGGAAAGAGGAAGGAGAACTCTTAGAGAAAAGGAAGTCGGATCTAATCTCTTTTTTATCGTTTGTGGGCCTGGTAAATAGTCACATGCAACCCATGTGGTAGATTGAGCTGCACAGAAGCAGGGAAAATGTCAGCACTGTTGTAGATTCTGTGTGACAGATAAACAGCAACATGGAACAGAATGACATCCTCCAGAGTGAAGTTTTGTCCAGTGAAAACAATATCAGTTATGGTCCATTGCAAATACATGTCATTAAAATGATGACTTAACCTGATTGATCTGTGTGATCATGATAGTAAACTTTGATCAATGTACTTATTTTTAGGGGTGCTCGTGTAGCACAATGGAAAATTTAAAGAGAACATTTGGTAATAAATATTACCATTAAACCTCAATTTTGGAAAGGGCACTGATACCTGCCTATAATCCCACTGGCTTGGGAGGCTGAGGCAGGAGGATCACACGTTCAAGCCAGCCTTAGCAATTTAGTGAGGCCCTAAGCAACTTAGTGAGACCCTGTCTCAAAATAAAAAGTAAAAAGGGCTGGGGATGTGGCTCAGTGGTTAAGTGCTCCTGGGTTCAATGCTTGGTACAAACAAACAAACAAACAAACAAAATAAACAAACAAAACAAACCCCATTCCCCAAAAAGCCCTCAATTTCATTCTTCTGTATTTATTTATTTAGCAGTATTGGGTGATGAATTCAGAGCCTTGTGTATGCTAGGCAAGTACTCTGTCATCGAGATACCACCCAACCCTTTTATTTTGAGAGCCTCGCTAAGTTGGTGAGGCTGGCCTTGAGCTTGCCATCCTCCTGCTTCAGCCTCCCAGGTACTGGGATTAAATGTATGTACCACGGCACCGAGCTCTTATGTATTTATAATTCACAAATTTGTTGGGCAGGCCACCTAGAAGTCATTACACATTACACATTTTCTTTTTAAAAAATATTTATTTTTTAGTTATAATTTGATACAATATCTTTAATTAATTTGTTTATTTTTATGTGGTGCTGAGGATCGAACCCAGGGCCTCCACCGTGGTAGGTGAGCGCTCAACCTCTGAGCCACAACCCCAGCCCCACATTAGGCTGGCTGGCTTTCTTTCTTTCTTTCTTTCTTTCTTTCTTTCTTTCTTTCTTTCTTTCTTTCTTTCTTTCTTTCTTTCTCTCTCTCTCTTTCTTTCTTTCTTTCTTTCTTTCTTTCTTTCTTCTTTCTTTTTTAAACAAAACACTCTGATACATTAATATGTCAAACATCAAAATCTGCAATATAATTTGTTACTAGATTAGATTCTTGTTCATACAATGGAATCAAAGATACAAATATATAAGATACATTGTATTTAATTACCTTTAAATTGTATAGGGCAATTCACTGATACAATGAACTGCAATTTGGGAAAACTCTTTCATTCAACTTTTCTATGGAAACACCTTGTTCCACCAGGTAGAGATTGGTCCCATTTCTTATACCATATATAGCATCAGGGAGAGAGATTCAATTCTCTGAATCTTCAGAGCTATTTCTTCATACAGGGAACAAGTTCCTCATTATATGGAAATTCTGAGAGGAGTTCTGATGTGGATTGTACTCCTTGGCTACTCCTCCTGAGTTGTTGATTTAGATGCAGTTCCACCAGATTATTTGATATCTTATGTTTTTTTTTTAACAGACTTTCTCTCTCCTCTTCTTTATGAGAATATTGCATCCCTCATCTTTAATCTGAATCTAAATCTCATTACAGCGAGTAAATAAGTAACAATTGGCTAATTCCCTTCTGACAAGTGAAAGCCCAAGGGAGATAAATATACATAGAAAGGGAAACAGTTTTCTAGCCCTTTTGAGAAACAGACCCGAAAAGAATTGAGCTTGTTAAAAGCTTAGTCATGTTTGGTGGTTTGGATCTAGTTTGAATGTGTTCCCCAAGGGTTCTTGTGTCAGGAGCTTGATCCCTAGTGGGGTGAGAAGTAGTGGGACTTTTAAGAAGTAGAGCCTAGTGGGAAGTCCCTAGGTCATTGGGAAAACTATGCTCAGAAGGAATTAAGGTAGCTCCATGGGACCGCTCGACTCTTATGAGAATGGGTTGTTATAAGAGAGCCTGGCTCCTGAATCTCTTGCTGGCTTCCTGTTTGTTTTAAATGTGGTCAGTTGCTCCTACAGGTGCTCCTGGTATTGTCAAGTTCTTTCACCATTCACCATCTGCCATGAAATCCTCACCAGAGCCAAGCCAATGTTAGTGCCTTGCTTTGAAATCGCCAGAACCATGAGCTAAGTAAACCTCTTTTATTTATAAAGTTAGCCTGCTTCAGATATTTAATTATGGTGCGAGAAAATGGACTAATACACACAGTTTCTTTCAAACAGAAACAGATATATTCAGATGGCTAGAAACAAAGGGAGTGAGTTCTTGTTTAGTGTCCAGTATCACAGAAATTACTTGCTAAATTCTTGAATGACTTGTTGAACATACTTCTAAAACCAGTTGGGCCCATTTTGAAAGGTTCATGTTTGACTCTCATAATTTTGTCTATAAAGGTGTGTAGTAAAGGATTCCTCTTGCCCAAACAGTGGCCTGGCCTTTGCCCTTAGCTCCTGAGAGGTGATCTCTAAACCTTGGAATGTCCTGCTTGATAAGAGTATCTTAATTTACTGGGGATCTTGGACCATGCCACATAGTCTATGTTAACAACATGGTTTATGGTGTCGGTTTTGGTCCAAATAGCCTCAGCTTAGCCTCTTGTTAGGGCCAGAGACTAAGGTCAGCCATGCAGGTGGAGAGACCATGTGTATAAGACCAGGTATAAAAACTTTAGATACCATAACTTTAGAAGCTTTCCTGGTTAGCAATAACCCATATGTATTTTCACACATAATTTCTGAGACGAGTAAGCACAGTCTATACAACTTCTCTAGGATAGGACAATTGCAAGTTCTGTGCACTGCCCCTTTGTTTGAAACTCTCCTGAGCCCTGCCTTAGGTTTCTCTTCCCTCGGTTACTTTTCATCTGTATTTTTCACTGTATTAAACTGGAGCCAGCTGTAAACAGCTTTTAGTGAGTTCTGTGGGTCTTTCTGCCAAATTAATAACCCCAAAGGAAAAAAAAATAACCCCAAAGTGGTCTTGGGGACCTCAAAGTTGCAAATCATCTCAGAGATGGGTGGTCTTTGGGACTTGGAAACTTTGCAGTTGCCATCAGAAATGGGATTTACTGAAATGACCTTTATTCACCGTAACATGGTGAGAGCATGGTTTGGGAAAAAGAAGGATGAGAGGGCAGGGGTTGGTTTACCTGTGGTTCCTAGATGGCTGCTCACCTTTAAATGCTCCATTTGAGTCCCCCGCCCCACACTCCCAGAGACCTGGGAAGTAAGTATGGGAAAGTGGTACAGTGGTCCCAGTTCAGTTTCCAGGGGAGGGTGAGTCTTCCAACTGCTTGGAGGGGAGGATGGAGGTAGAGTTGGGGTCAGGATTGGTGAAGCAGATTCCTAATTCATGTTGTTTATTAGTGGCTTCCAGTAGTCGGAACTTACCTTCCACTGTCATGCAAGGAAATTGACCTTCATCATGAAATTGGCTTTCATCATGATACTAAAGAGTATCATTTCTCCATATCAAGAGACTTTTCCAATCAACTCTGAGGAAACTCCCATGGGTTGAGAGTTGTCCCTTGGGAAGAGATAATAACCAGTAGATGATTAAATAGAAAAAGCTATGCAGGCCTGTATGAAGCAAGGCTTTTTGGGCTGCTAAAAGAAAATACCACAAACTGGGCAGCTTATAAATAACATGAATTTAGGGCTGGGATTTGTAGCTCAGTGGTAGAGCATTTGCCAATCATGTGCGGGTCTTAAGTTCTATCCCCAGCACCTCAAAAATTAAATAAACAACAACAACATGCTGTATTTTTCATAGTTCTGGAGACTGGTGTAAGTCCAAGATCCGAGGGCCAGTGTGGTTGGGTTCTGGAGAGGGATCCTTTCTGGGATGTACACTGCTGGCTTCTTGCTGTGTCCTCATGTGGAAGAAAGAACAAGTGAGATCCCTGGAGCCTCATTCATAAGGACATTAATCCTATTGAAGAGGGCTGTCTCTTAAGACCTCATCACCTCCTCCAAGACTCCACCTCCTAATACCATCCCAACAGTGATTCGATCTCTAGATAGGAATTTTTAAGGGATACAAACATTCAGATGATTGCACCAGTTTTACATAAAAAGTCTCGGGTATAGTTGTTAATTTGATGCTGAAAACCGTTTTGTGAAGAAGGAGAACCAAATATGGTGATTCTGAAGACCCAGAAAGTAAGTCGGCTAATGTCACACAGGTGTAAATGCAGAACTGAGCCGCAAGTCCCAATTTTTTATTCCAAATCCAGTGCTCTGTCCAGAGCACCATGGCTGCTTCCATGGGCAACGGAGGGTCTCAGTCTGCCTCCCCTCTGCCCAGCTTCCAACAGGGCGACTGGAAAAGAATCAAAGGATGAAAAAAAAAATAGAAAGAGGACTTGGGAGGGGGAGGACTGAACGGGTTTGTTTCTAAGGGGAATGAAGAAGAAAAGGGGCATTAATCTTAGAGTATGGCCTTGAAGCAAACCCTAAGGGGGAGATAGGATGTCACTGTCCACATCTCTCCAAAAAAGCCCCCCCCCAAAAAAAATCCAAAGATGCCTGGTCTTTTGGAGGCTCAAATCACAATGGGGATGGGGAGGGGAATAAAAATGAGTCTAGGTGCTTCTAGGGCAAGCAAGAGCAGGAAGAAAGAACTACTATAGGAAAGTAGAGAAAGAGAAAGGGAAGGAATACAGAGGTATTGATGGGACACTTGGAGCAAAAGCAGATTTTTCTGAAACAAATATAATTTGCATGTTCTTAAACTTGGGTATCAAACTACATAGGATCTCTGAGCCTGTTAGATTTTTCTTTTGTCCCCAAAGCTTAGGTCCTTTCCTGTGTCACCCCAGTGACTCCTTCTCTCCTTCAAGGGCTCTGCTGCTCAGCCCACATCCTCCCCAAAACCTTTCCCCTTCATCTCCACAATATCTGTGGGACTGGAACAGGCTGGGATAATGGCTGTTCGGGCCCCCTGTTGGTCTCTGCCTACCGCCACTAGGAAGAAGGGACATTTCCGGGGCCTCTGCCTTTTGCATGAAGCGGCTGGACTGGAGCAGAGCAAGGGATAAGATTTTGAAACCGGTTTTGTGAGTCACCGCAGACTCTGAGCACCTGCCCATTTGAGGCAAACTTCGCGAGCTCAGCTTGTGGGAACCTTCCGAGCAGATCTGGGGGCTGGGACTTTTTCAGTGGCTTCATCAACTCACAGCAGAAGCCAACAGCCTTGAGTTGAGGAAACTGTGGCTGGACAGGCAGCCAGGCACTTCTCCCCTCCCTTCTCCTTCGGACTGGTGACAGTGAAGCCCGTGCACAGCTGAGTGTCGGAGGGAGCGAGGGGCCCCTTTGGGGATGTTGGGGCTAGCTGTCACCCTCCTGCATCTCTTGCTCCTCAAGGGGCATCACGGCCAAGGTAAGGATCCTCAGCTTGACATGGGGTGAGGGCTGCCATAGACTCGGGGCTGTGTCCTTTTGGGAGATTAGAATCCAGACCTGATGTGATCACCTGGAATGAGGTGAGCAAGAGAGAGAGGAAAGGGAGGTGGCCCCGATCACACAGGTCACCTAGGTCATTGGAAAATGCATGGCTTTTGCTTTGTGAGGAAGGGAGATCTTAGGAAAACTTTTGCAAAGGCTCTGTATCCACAACTTTCTCTTTCTGGTATGCTGCTTCCTCTTTGGCCCTGAACTCGTTCCTTTTTCTCATGCTTTTGCTCAAATACTGTCTTCTTGATGAGGCCTTCCTCATCCATGATACTACATTGCAATCCCTTATCTCTTGCTCCACTTAATTTTTCTCCATAATACCCATGTTCATCTTAGAGACCACACTGTTTACTTGTTTATTCAGCCTGGTAGGATGCAAAACTTGAGATGGGGGGATTTTGTGCATTGTTCATGCCGTACCCCCACCATCCAGACACAAGCAAGACCTTTAATAAATATTTATGTCCATAACAACAGCACCCTCTCTATTCCCCTTCCTTCCCTGAGTACGTTTTGAGTGGCTCTGTACCAGCCTCTGGGCTAGGCAGTGAGAATCCAGTGCTCAATAAGTCCATAGCTCCTTTGTTCATGGGATCTACATTCTGTCACCAGAATGAATAGGAAATTACAGCTGTGATCGGGGCAGAGCATGGGGCCCAATTTAGTAGGTGCTCAAAGCATGTTTATTGAGTGAATACATGAATTATTTACAGGCATCTTAGAGGCAGACTGGAATGATTTTGGGGTCAGATATGTAGGGGAGCAGGAACCTTCAAATCACTGCCCACAGGAGTGAGCCTGGGCCCTAACATTCATTTGGTCCCTAAATTTAAGTTTTAGTTGTTTATTTTAAGGAAATCCCAAGGGATGGGATGGAGACTGTGAATCCTGAGGTATTTTGGGTATAGGGTGAGAAGATATGCTGGAGAAAAAAGAGTAGGGATAGTGTCTTTCCAATTATCTCTGAGGGTTGCCAGCTATTGATGTAGATCATGTGAAAACTTTCCCTTCTAAAGGAGTGCTCTCTAATTGGGGCTGTTCTGTTTGGGATCCAGGTCGGCTGTAGAAGGCTGGAGTCATTTTTAGTTATCTCTTCCTTGACGCACCTCCTCTCAAAGTAAGAATGATGTAAATAGCTAGAAGAGAGATTAGAAGACATAGAAACCTGGCTGCAGCACTATCCTGAAGGGAATTCAGCCGTAGAAATCACTATAGGGGTAACCTGGCTATTGTCTTTATAAACAAACCCTATTATTTATTTATTTTTGCAGTAGTAGGGATAGAGCCTAGGGGATCTCTACCACTGAGATGTACTCCTAGCCCTTTTTATTTTTATTTTGAAACAGGATCTCACTAAGTTGCCCAGGCTGGCCTCGAACTTGTGATCCTCCTGCCTTAGCCTCTCAATTGGTTGGAATTATAGGACGTGCCACCAATCTCTACAGAAACATTTCCTATTAGGGTGCAAGATATGTACAGAAAAGCAAAAAAATTATAAATGTACATCTCAGGGAGTTATTGTTAAATGAACATACCCTTGGAACTATCATGTGTTCTTTCCCTTTTATTACCTACTTCATCTTCTACAAATAAAACCACTGTTCTGACTTTTAACATCATAGGTTAGTTTTACCCAGCTATAAGTGGAGTCACTTGGTATGCATTCTCATGCCTAGCTTCTTTTGCTCAATATCTTGTGACATTCATCTATGTTGTAACTTGTAACTGATCATTTTTATGGTGGCATAGTGTTTCATTATATGACTGTATCCTAGTTCATTCATTCTATCATTGATGAGTTTTGGGTTGTTTCCATTTTTTTTCCTATGTAATGATGCTGCTACAAGCTTTTTATACAGGCATGGCTGTTGGGTATATTTCCAGGGTAGAATTGTGGGGTATGAGAATATACTTACCACACACCAAATGCTGTCACACTATTTTCTAAAGTGGTGAAATCAAGCTGTGTGTGGGGATTTCATGTTACTTGAGGGCTACTGTTTCTTTATTCTGAGGGCCTGTGAGTGGGGAGTGAAATTGCAGGGATGTGGTGCCTATAAGGCCTCCCTGATATTCTGTGTGAAATTCCTATGTTACAGTCACTTTGGGGAGTTAAATGAAGAGTCACTCTTTTTTTTTTTTTTTGGTACTGGGGATTGAACATGGGCCAACCCCTGAGCCACATCCCCAGCCTTTTTATATTTTATTTAGGGACAGGTCTTGCTAAATTATTGAGGCTGGCTTTGAACTCTCAATTCTCCTGCCTCAGCCTTCCAATCCATTGGGATTTCAGGTGTGTATCACTGTGCCTGGTGAGAGTCACTCTTGAATGAATTAAACAGATTCATGAAGCTCTAACAAAGCTCCAAGAATTGTGCAAGCTTTTGTGAGGAAACAGAAGAAACATGTTAATTCTACCCATAAGAATTTCTTTCAGACAGAAGAAAATAGGTGGGCACAATAACAGCTATACAGGAAGGTAGAAAATGCTAAGTGTCTCTGACAGGCAGGATCCCTTCTGAGTGAAATGGTAGCTGAGAAGATGGTGAGTCCTTCAGGGATTGGCCTTGGGGGACGAGTGTCCAGGTGTTCAGAACAAAGTAGAACAATCCAAGCAGAGGAATACTAAACAAAAGCAAAGAAAACCCAGGGTTTGAATGGGAAGCATGAAAGGCAAACGCAATAGTTACCTTGGAGAGAGATAGTTCTCTATCATAGAGGAGACCATTCAGTTAACGGGGCCCTGGGCTAGGCCCATCTTGATAGAGGGGAGGGAGTTCCTTTGCCTGTATATGGTCAGTCTGAAGCTAAGTTGAGAGGGAGAGAGAAGCGGGCTGCAGGCTGTGGAGGATGCTTTGTGATTTTGAGTTTGGCTTGACTAGGGCTGTCCCAGCCCTGCACTTTGGGGATCTCACTGGGCTCTATTTACTTAGACCACAGCAGGGACCACCTCTGTTTCCTCTCCCCCCAGCCTAGTAGCACAGGCTCAAGCTGAGAAAACCTCAACATCCTCGTGTTGGCTGGTGGAAGCTATATTCTCTCTGAGACCTTCTTTTGCTTTTTCTCGGGGGGCCTCAGGCCTCCTCTGCTCAGCAGGTCCAGGTGGCAGGAAGCTGCGCTGATGCTGGCTCCAGCTTGAGTCAGGCTGCAGGGCCCAATGGGACTCCCTGCGAGTCAGATGGTCTCTCCTTGACAGTCCTCTATATTTGAGGCCACTTCTTCCGGAGGCTGTACTAAAGTTCATCACCTGGGTCCCCTGCCCTTTCTCTGCAGAGTTTCTATTTTAACTCTTCCTTTCCTAACCACCAGAAAAGGCCCCCAAGGCTGCTGAGCAGTAGCAACGGCCGTGGCTGTGGCCCTGAGACCTTCTTGGCCATGGGCCTTTCTCTTCTGAACCACTGACACTCGGTGCTGGCTCCCGTGATCCTTCCCGCCTTTACCATCTTTTCAGGGCCCACGTTCACCATCATAGCCTCTACCTGCTGACCACCTTCTTCTCTCAGAAAACAGGACCATAAATTAGGGATTCGTACCTCCAGCCCCACCAAGGATTCCCCAATACTAGCCTACCTCATCTACTCCTGCAAACTGCCACATTTGCCTCTGCTCAGGGGAAAGGGGGCTCTTGTCCTGTCCCTGGTCAAAGCAAACCAATTGCAAGTTCAAAGCCAGCCTCTGTACCTTAGTGAGATTCTATCTCACAATAAAAAATAAAAAAAGGACTGGGTGTATAGCTCAGTGGGAAAGTGCCTCTGGGTTTAAGTCCCAGCATTAAAAAAGAAAGAATAAAGAGAAAGAGAAAGACCAAATCAACATGACACCAACATGATGGTCCTAGGCCCTTTTTTATTTGCAGAAAAAATCCATCTTGTGTGTGTAAACTAATTCAATAGTATATAAAAAAATGATATAATAAAAAAATGAGCTCCAAGGCAGTATATCATTAGGACTCTGGTTTACAAACTCAATTCTTTAAGCATTTAACAGTCTAATTAATAACTTAACCATTTCCATGTATAATCCATATTTAGTTTTGTGATAGTGGAGAACTACATTTTTTAAAAATATTTATTTTTTAGTTGTAGTTTTACACAATACCTTTATCTTATTTATTTTTATGTGGTGCTGAGGATCAAACCCAGGGCCTCGCACATGCTAGGTGAGCGCTCTGCCACTGAGCTACAGCCCCAGCCCGAGAACTACATTTTTCTATGAAATAACTCTATGTTCTAGTGCTGTTGGTAATATAGAAGTATACTTTATGATTATTTTTATAGATTTATATATTAAGCACCTTTTAATATTTGTTCTCTCTCTTGCAAATTTATAAAGGTAAAAATAAAATAAAACCACCCAAAACCTAAAAATTAAGCTCATATTTTCATCACTCCACTTTCCAAACCTGCTGGAGAGAGATTTGCCCCTTCTTAACCAGACCAATAAGACAGAGCATGAGTGTCTTTCCTCCCCGCTGCTGCTCTGCCTGTAAGATCCTCTTCCCGATTCCTTTCTCCATCCGCCAAGCAGGCCTTGAATCTCTTTCAATGGCGACTCCTAGACACCTCCTCAGAGCAGCCACTCCTAATGCCCCAGAACAGAGGAAGACACGCTAACCCTTCATGCCATTATCACACCTTGGGCACACCTTCAAGGCGCATCTCACAGCACATCTCAGTTGGCTGTTTTGGATTATAAGGACATTAAATCAAGGATTAAAACATTTCCTTTATGTCTTGACTTTGTGCCCTTAATAACCCTAGTCTTTAAAATAGGAGTGTGCCAAAGATATCTGCCTATAGGTGTGGCATGAGCAACAACAGGTGCCGGCTCTGAGCGACACAGATAGGCTTGCTGATGTGCATTGGTTGAATTTTGGCTCCACCTTTGAGCCAACACGATCTACTCATGTGTGCTCCAACGATGCTGGCTGGTCACAGTTCTTGGGTGTTAACCTTACATGGCTTCTGGTCCGTTCTTCTCCTCTCCTGTTGTGATTTGGCTTCTATTTCTTACTTAAAATCCTGCCCTGCCCTATGGATTTTGATTTTGTAACAAGCATTTCTGGCTTCTGTACTTGAGCCTGTAGACTTGGCTGGTCTTGCTCTTGGTGTCTCTTCCTGTGAAATACTCAGGATCCATCTGTAGTCTCAGACCATGAATGCATTAGATGGAATGGGGATATGGACATCCAATCATTTATCCTGGAGCCTGCTCATGCAATGTATATCCATTGGGATGGCTCCCTTTCTGTCGGGCATTACTCTGGACCCTGCGTGTTGCTGACATTGCTATTGCCAATTAACCAGTGTTGGGTGTCCGTCTCCTTCTCCTTTACCACTTGCTGGTTCTCTGTAAGGAACATCTTTCTGGGTGCCATTCTGTTAATGGTACCTGGGTGCCTGGGTTAGTTTCTTAAAGGCAATTTGGTTAAAAAAAAAGAAATTAATAAAATCCCCCAAATAAATAAAAATACTAATTAAATAATATGTTTGAAAAGTAATTTGGTTGCTTTATTTTACCTTTTCCATAGCCTGTAGAGGTGATGTCCTGTTTCTGGGAGAGGAAGTTTTATGATACTTTATTTCTTTGCAAACGCTGAAAATCACTAAACCTCTTATTCTTACTTCTTCTACTCTTAATACTCTGCGTAAGGTTTGGACCTTATGTTTTATCCTCTGGCCACGGAGGATCTTAAAGGGCTGATCCACCTACATGAAATGCTTTTCCTCTAGCTCCTCTCCTGACTGGAAACTTCATGTCTTTCTCTTCTCAGTCCGAGTGTCCAGCTGCTTAGGAAGGTCTTTTCATCCTTGAGTCTAAAGAAATTCCCACACTTCTTACTCTGTTTTGTGACCTTTAAAAACTCTATGCAAGGCACTTATGCCTCTCTGAAAGAATCCTTCTTATTTTTCACTTATTTATGGTGTGTGCTCACATGAGCATGTAAACTCCATGACAGCAGGGACTTTGTTTCTCTTGCTCACCCCTATGCCCTAATGCCCAGGGCAGGGATTCTCAACTGGACAGTTCCCCAACCCCAGGGGATATTTGGCAACAGGGAAAGGTTCTACTAGAGCCTAGTGGGTAGAGGACAGGAATGCCGTTAAACATCCTTACAACACAGAGCACAGTGAAGAATTATTGGGCCCTAAATGTCAAGAGCCAAGGTTATTAATTAAATTCTGTCCTGGAGCATTGCCAACACGTAGTGAGTCCAATATTCATTGAACACTGAGCGTTTTCCTTGTTAATCTGTAAATTTGCCCGGTGTACTTTCTTGTCTGTTGTAAGAAGTCAGTGTTCTGATCTACTGATTTCTGTCTGCCATTTTAGTAACAGCTTCAGGAAGACTTTTCTGATATTATCTAAGAGATGGGTTTAGCTAATAGATGCCCGGGGAGCTCTCGTCTGACTCTGCTCTTGCTGTGGCAGTGTTTCCACAGTGACAAACAGCATCACACTTTGCTTTTATCAAAGTATGTCTTAATTTAATGGTCAAAACAACTTTATGAGAGGTAGCCGATATTCCTTTTTATTATTTTTTGTATCAAAATATACAGTGTTGTGCACAAAATTTAAGGGAATTGCTTAAAGGACTTTTATATACGTATGCACACATAACCACCACCCACACTGAGATGTAAAATATTTCTAGCACCCAGCAGGATTCTTTCCCTCTGAGTTGGCAATAACCCCAAAGTAACCAACATTCTAATCTTGCTCACTATAGATTAGCTTTTTCTAATTTTAAATGTCACTATAAATGGAATAATTCACTAGGAATTCTTTTGTGCCTGGCTTTCTTACTAATCTTCATTCAGATGAAATCCGTTCACAATGTTGCCTCAAAATAGTTTTTTTCTTTTTCATTGCTGTGCAATATTGCCTTATCAGAATATGGAATGATCTCTTTATTAATTTTCCAATGACAGATATTTGGATTGTTTCTCATTTTGAATTATTATGAATAAAGTCATTACGAACATTCTTTTTTTTTTTTGAGAGAGAGAGAGAAAGAGAGAGAGAACTTTTTTTAAACATTTATTTTTCAGTGGACACAACATCTTTATTTTTTTATTTTTATGTGGTGCTGAGGATCGAACCCAGCGCCCCGTGCATGCCAGGCGAGCGCGTTTACCGCTTTGAGCCACATCCCCAGCCCCACGAACATTCTTTTTTGTTGTTGTTGTTGGGGGGAGGTACCGGGGATTGAACTCAGGGACACTCGATCTTTTGCACTTTTACATAGATTTTAGATTTAATTTACCAATTTCTGCAAAAGTAACTTTCTAGATTTTTTTCTTGGAATGCTATCGAATCTGTAGTTTAGTTTAGGGAGAACTGACGTCTCAACAATATAAGTCTTGGGCTGGGGCTGTGGCTCAGTGGTAGAGCACTTGCCTAGCGTGTGTGAGGCCCTGGGTTTGATCCTCAGCACCACATAAAAATAAATCAATAAAATAAAGATATTGTGTCCAACTACAGCTGAACAAAACAAAACAAACAAACAAAAACAATATAAGTCTTCCAGTTAAAAATCCATGTTATTTTCCTCCCTTTATCTCGCTCTTTATGTCTTTCTCAGATATCTTTTGTTACCTTGGGTATCTAGATAATAAATATTTCTTGTTGAATTTTTCTAGGTATTTTAATTTTTTGTAGGGTTTTAATTATATTGTTTTCAAATTTGATTTCTTAGGTGTTTGCAGTTATATATAGAAATACAAATGATTTTTTTTTATATATTGACCTTATATAGAGCCACCTTTCTAAACTGGTTTATAAATTTAACTGTTTTTTCATATATTCCTCTGTGTTTCCTACATATATAATTATATCATCATGAATACTCACTGTTTTATATATTCATTTCCAATTTTTATTTCTTTCATTTATTTTTCTTGTGTTGTTGAATTAGCCATGACCACCAGTAGGATGTTGATTCAAAGAGGCGATTATAGAATCCTTGTCTTGTTCCTGAACTTAGTGGAAAAGCATTTTATTGGCTTCTAAACTTTATCAGATTAAAAAGGTTTCCTGATATTGGTTGAAAAATTTAAAAATAATTATGAATAAGGGTTTTTACCATAAAGAAATGATGCATGTCAAAAGAGACAGATATTTAACTTGATTTAAACATCTATTGGAACATCACATGGTACCCCATTAATATGTAAAATTTTGGCATCTTATGCTTCAGTTAAAAATTTTAAATTGAATTTAAAAATCATGAACTTCTGCTGAATGTTAATAAATTCCTCTTCTGTACCTATTGAGATAATAATTTTATTTTTCTCATTTATTTTGTTACTATGGTGAATGTGTGGTGAATAATGTGGTGAATTATATTCATGAATTTAAAATGTTAATAAATTTGAACACTTGGGATAAACCTCTATTATTCAGAATATGTTATTTTTGATGTACTGCTGGATTTGGTTTAAGAATATTCAGTTTGCATGTTTGTTCATAAGAGATACTGGCATGTGATTTTTCAGAAACTGTTTTGAAATATTCAAATAATCATCGTTGGGCTGGGGATGTGGCTCAAGCGGTAGCACGCTCGCCTGGCATGCGTGTGGCCCGGGTTCGATCCTCAGCACCACATACCAACAAAGATGTTGTGTCCGCCGAGAACTAAAAAATAAATATTAAAAATTCTCTCTCTCTCTCTCTCTCTCTCTCTCTCTCTCTCTCTCTCCTCTCTCACTCTCTCTTTCAAAAAAAAAAAAAAAAAAAAGAAAACAAATAATCATCATTGACCACAGTTAGCCTATCGTGCTGTAGAGCATATTCTTCTTCAAAGCATGATCTTAGCACCTTTGTCAAAAATCAGTTGGCCGTAGGTGCATGGGCTTACTTCTAGGTTTTCTGTACCATGAACACCATGCTTTTTTGATTCTTACAGCTTTTTAGTGTTTTGAAGTCAGATAATGAATACCTACTGCTTTATTATTTTTATATAAGATGGCTTTGGCTATTCAAGTGTGTGTATATGTGTTTTTCTATATAAATTTTAGGATTTTTTTTTTGAGTTCTGTGGAAAGTCTGGTATTTTGATAGGAATCGTATTGCCTCTGTAGATCACTTAGGGGAAGGAATATGGACATTTTAACAACATTGATTCTTCTTATCCTTGGACAGAGGATGTTCTTCCACTTTTTAAAATGTCCTCTTTTGTGGGAAACCATTCTCACACGTGATCGGGTGCCTCCCGTTGAGGGTCTGAGGCACTTTGGCATAAGTCGAAGTTTTTCCCGGCCCTCTCCTGATGAGAGAGCCCATCCGTGTGGGGGTGTGCCTGACCACTGACCCCGGGGACCCAATCGCTGACCCTGACCTTGGAGTGCAGCCCCCCCTCAACCTTCATTGGATGGAATTCTCCCCTGAATCTCTGGTTCCCTAATAAAAGGCTACTCCCCGGCGTGCTCGCTCTCTCTCTCCTGCTAGCCCTGAGTAATCCTTGCTGCCCTGCTGGGCGGCTAGAGGAGCGAACCAGAGAGGGGAGCCGTCTCGGACCTAGCAATAGAATTAAGGTAATTGAGTCTTGTGTTTTTATTTCGATCTCGTCTAACTAACTTTATGCCTAGAACCTCATTAATGAAACCACTGCGCAGGCCGCGTGGTAGACTCTTTAATTTTTTTCATCAATGTTTTATAATTTTCATCATAGACATCCTTCACATCTTTGATTAAATTTATTCCAGGTTTTTTTTTTGTAGGTATTATAACTGAAATTACTTTCTTGATTTCTATTTCAGATAATTTGCTATATAGAGCAATACTACTGATTTTTGTATTTTGATTTTTGATATCCTGTAACTTTGCTGAGTTCATTTATCAGCTTTAGTAGTTTTTGTTTTCTCAAGTTTTAGGGGTTTGCTATATGGAAGATCATATCATCAGCAAATAGTGACAATTCATCTTCCTCTTTTCCAATTTAAATGTTCTTTATTTTTTTCTCTTGCTTGATTGCTCTGGCTAGGATTATGTTGTGTCAAAGTAGTGAAAATGGGCATCCTTGTTATGTTCCAGATCTTAGAAAACTTTCAGAATGCCCCCACTCAGTATAATTTTAGCTGATGGCTTTCATAAATGGCTTTTATTACGTTGAGGTATGTTCTCTCTACCTAATTTATTCAGCCTTTTTATGAAGGGACATTAGATTTTATCAAATGCCTTTTTTGAATCCATTGAGATGCTCATGTGGTTTTTGTCTTTTATTGTGTTGATGTGGTGTATCATATTTATTGATTTGCATACATTGAAACATTCTTGCATCCCTGGGATGAATCCCACTTGATTGTGATGAATAATCTTTTTTTTTTTTTAAATGTTTGTTTTATAATTGTAGATGGACAGCATGCCTTTATTTGTTTAGTGTTTTTTTTTTTTTTTAAATGTGGTGCTAAGGATCAAACCCAGTGCCTCACACATGCTAGGTAAGCGCCCTGCCACTGAGCTACAGCCCCAACCCCATGATGAATAATCTTTTAAATGTGCTTTTGGATTCAGATTTCTAGGGGTGTATGTGTGTGTGTTGGGGGTGTTTGGTGATCAAACCTAGGACCTTGTACATGTTAGGAAAGCACTGTACTATTGAGCTACATCCCTAGCTGAGTTTTGGTATTTTGTTGAGAATTTTTGCATTGATGTTCACAAAGGATATTGGCCTGTAGTTTTTTTTCTTTATTGTGCCCTTATCTAGTATTGGTATCAGGATAAGGCTGAACTCATCAAATGCTTTAGGAAGAATTCCTTCCTCTTCTATTTTTTGGAGTAACTTGAGAATTAATATTAATTCTTCTTTAAATGGTTGATAGAATTTATCAGTGAAGCTCTGATCCTGGGCTTTTCTTTTCTTTTTTTCTTTTTTCTTTTTGCTTGCTTTGAATCCAACTCAGGGCCTAATGCATGCTAGACACATACTCTCCATACCCAGCCCCACTGCGATTTTCCTTTTTTATGGGAGACTTTTAATTATGGATTCAATATCATTACTTCTTATTGTTCTGTTCATGTTTTCTGTTTCTTCATGACTTAATATTGATGGGGCCTATGTTTCTTAAGAATTTTTCCATTTTTTTCTAGATTATCCAATTTGTTGACAACTTGTTCATAAAAATCTCTAAGAATTCTTTTTATTTCTGTGGTGTCAATTATAATCTCTTCTTTTTCATTTCTGCTTTCATTTACTTTTTTTCTCTCTTTTTCTTAGTCTAGAAAAAGGTTTGCTAGTTTCTTTATCTTAAAACTAAAAGCTCCTTGTTTCACTAACTAGACTAAGAACAGTTGCTTCTACTCTTTTTTTCAGTTTCTCTGTTAGAACATTGACATGTTTTTTTCTGTTTTCTTCAAGTTTCCTTAAAACAGCTGTTACAAGTAGTCTGTCTGAGCATTCTCCCATACTGATTGCCACCTGGTCAGTTTCTGACATCTTACTTTGAGTATTAGGTGAGGTCATCATTTTCTGAAAGCCTTTATGCTTATGGGCATATGACATTATCTGGGCATTGTCTGGGCATTATCTGAGCATTAGGTATTTATTCTGGTCTTCCCAATCTGGTGGTTTGTGCATGTCTTTTCAGAAATTCTAAGTAGGCTGCTTATTTTCTTTGAGCCTGTAGACACTTCTACTATTCCAGTACTGGATGACATGCAGGTCCAGGTTTGCTGGGAGTCTGCTGTTGGTAAATTGTCACAGTTTCAGTAATAATGGGTGTCCAGGCCTAGTGTATCCCAAATGCATTGCTGGTGTGCTGTTCAGAACAGACCAGGGGAGTATTTAGAGAGAGTGGTTATCCTACAATCCTCTCCTGGGGCTAGGGTAGGCTCAAGGACACATCCACAGTTGCCCACCTGTGGTCAGGTCCTGCAGAATTTTTTCTGGCTCTGGACAGAGTTACCATGGATGGACCAGCACTAGTTTCCTATGGCATGCCTGTGACCACTGATGCCATCAAGCCCACCAAGATCAGAACACTGTGGTAGCTTACATTGCTGGGGGCTACCTATTGCTGAGTTAGACTCATGGCTGCCATTAGGCCCAGCTGATGCTAGCTGGAATAGATAGAAGCCAATAGACTCGGGCCACATGTCTTCCCCAGCACTAGAGCTGTTCTAGAGGCTTCATCCACAGGTAAACGTGTGGGTGGGGTCTTTGAGGATCTGCCCAATGGGCTTCACCAGCCCCCCACTAAGTTCGAGGGCAAAGTTCTCTGCTTACCACCCTGTCCGGCCTCAGTGAATGGAGTCTTACTCCATACCAGGCTGCCCAAGATTTGGTGAAGGCAGTTCCTTGGCCACCTAGACTGATGATAACCTTGAGCATGCTTGAGAGTCACAGCCTCAAGGTTCTGCACGGCCTCAGGCTGGCATCAAGGCCCAGGCCACAGCTGGTGGTGATGTAGGGGGTGATGTAGGATCCTGTCCCACTGGTGCATGGGTCTGCACCTGATGCTGGGACTGGCTAAATTCTCCATCTGTGAGCTCTGGCCTGCATTTGGGGCATTCAGTTTCTACCGGATGCTGCTCTTACTGCTGCAGATCTGGTACTGAACTCCGGGACCAAGTCCCATGCTAGATTTGTGCCCTGTTCGCAGCAGGTGGAGTCTTGCTTCCCACTCTGCCTCCTAAGGTTGGAGTAGGCATGTGGGTGCCTACTCAATTGGTGGGTATTGGCCTGGTGGTAGGGGTCTTGGGATTCTGTCCAGCAGTAGTTTTCAAGTGTAAGGCATGACCTAAACTTGCTCACTATCTCAAGCAGGTAGAGTCTCTCTCCACACTGGACTGCTTGGAATTGGGGAAGGGGTGACATGGGCTTCTCATTCTTTTCTGCCTTTTTCAATACTTCTTTCATTTCATCATAAGCAGGACTATGTTCTCTCACCTCATTTCCTGAGCTCTTGTGAAGGTAGTTTGGTGGGAGAATAGCTGTTCAACTTGCTATGCCCCGTGGGGAGATGATCACTCAAGGATCTTATTTAAGTACCATCTTGCTTTGCCTCCCTTGGCCTCATTTTAAAAGAACCATTTGTGTAACTATCCCCAGATCCTGTTTTCTACTTTAAATTCTCCCTGACTCTCTCCAATCCAGGCCAACTGACTCCCAGCTGTGGCCTGGGCCTTGATGCCAGCCTGAGGCCGTGCAGAACCTTGAGGCTGTGACTCTCAAGCATGCTCAAGGTTATTTCCTTCATGCAGTGAGCTGTGCCACGTAGCTTCCCTGCCAAAAAATGGCCATAGGGATTTGTGCTTTTCTTCACCGACAGTACTCAGCTTCTGTGGTATACTTGGGAAGTATAATTTTATTTTTGTTTTTCTAATTGTTCTAATTTTAGGGAGTGATCTTTGTGGATAGTTTCTGGTAAAAGACTGGTAAATGTCAATGAGTAAAGCCCACACACCAACGTGCCAGGTGCCGTAGGAGAGGATTATGAATTCAGCTCTATGGGAGGACAGAAGAGGAGCAGCTTGGAGGGTTTGTCCCACTAGGTCTGGCCATTGTTATCACTAGTGGTTGCTTCAAAGCTGCTGGAAGGCAGTCCCATCAGACACGGTGTTTATAGCATCTTGGTTAAAAGCTCATCCCCTAAGACAAAGCAGCTGGATTTCGAGCTCATCATTCTCACTGTGTTACTTGAGTGCTTTCTAACTTAGTTTCCTCACCCATAAAATAAGGATGAGACCTTCACAGGGGTTCCTGTGAAATTAAGTCGTTAAAACATGTAAATGTTTGAAATCTGCCTGTCCCATGGTAAGTACTTGAGAGGTCCTAACTATGGTTTATTGGTTTGTGGGTTCCTTCAGACTAGAGGACAGAGCTTGGGAAGAAGGACAGGCAGATAAAGGAAGTATATTTTCATATTCTCTTTGACTCCAGACTCCTCACACATGATTCCATCCTCTTAGCTTAAGGGAGACTGCCTCCAACTGCCCACATTGCTCAGGCCTCACACTCTTTCTGTCACTGTCAGCCTGGTTTTTCTCTCCTAGGATCCCCAGATTCTACTCACGATGTGATTGGTCTCTCGGGAGAGACCCTCCATCTACGGCCTTCTAACACACAGATGGAGAAAACTTCTGTTCAATGGAAGATGGAGCTATTCTCACATCCAGGAACTTATGTGATACTGACTTGGAGGAATCATTCTACTCCGACATATGGAGATTTAGCTCTTAAACATTTCAACAATACACTTGATTTTAAATTTGAGAACTTGACCCTTCTCATCAAGGCCGCTAAGCCACAGGACAGTGGTTATTATAAACTGGAGGTGACCAATCAGTCTGGAAATGTGCATGTGGTCCAGTTCAAGGTATTAGTATTTGGTGAGTCTCCAGGATTCCTCACCCAGTCCCCTCAATTCCTGTAGGACTTTTATTTCCAGCACCTTTCTGATCAGAATCTTTGCTTCCAGATCATGTTGGGAAGCCTCTTCTGAAGGAGCATTTCCTTCCTGGATGAAAGGAAATGCCAAGTGGTGCTGTCCTGCTTGGTATCCGGGGACAGCAATGTGACCTACACTTGGTACAGAGACAATGAATTGATCTTGGAGCCTGAGAACTTTACCCATCTGGAGGTGCTGGTTAATCCCAATGACCAGAACACATATACCTGCAATGTTAGCAACCTTGTCAGTTGGGCAAGCCAAACCCTCAGCCTCACCCAGGGATGTCTACGTGTCCCCCTGAGTAAGTGGAGCACTTTAGGCTATGACACAGGCTTATGGTATTGGACCCCATGACCAGGCTCACATGCAAGGGAGACTTGGATATGCCATTCCTGGGCTTCCTCCCCCAGTGTCATTTAGCCCTCCCTCAGCAAGGGCCTGGCCTCTAGGCACATGGTCTCTATAACCCAGGCCTGTCTTAGTCTGGGAAGATTTTAACTCCATATCCTTCTGGAGATGCAAGTTTTCTCTACACACAGGGAATTCGTGGTTGTTTGGTGAGTCTTGCAATGGCTCCTGACCATTATCTTCTTCCTCTGAAAGATACATGGAGACCTGCTCTGTCCTCTTGAGTGGTGGCTCACCATGCAGCTCTCCAGGAGGTAATGACACTGTCCAATAGTGCCTTGGGTCAGGAGAATCACACGATGCCTGGGGGAGATCTGGGTTTATTGCTTATGCTGAGAATCACCTGAGTTTACATCGGTTTTTATTAGGTAAACAATGTGCCAGATGCCAGTCAGCATTGGTGTGATGGAAAAAAAACCTAAACCCAAACCCAAACCATTCAGTCTCTTTTCTTAAGAACCTTCAACAAAATTGGGGCAACAAAACCAAGTACTTATGGGCAAAATAGAAACAAACAAGATGGAGGCACTATGTAGTGAGAAGGACACTGGTTTTTGCACTTTACATGAACAAGCTCTGTGATCCCAGGCAGATTCATTAGCCTCTGTGAGTTTCAATTGTTCTCTAGGGTAAAATGTGGGTAACAATAACGGGCGCCTCACAGGATTGCTGTTATGATTTAGTGAGATAATGTTTGTGGAAAGTTAGTCAGTTGGCCCTGAAACACTTAATTCCTCTCCCTTCTCATGTTGGCTGGATTATATATCAGGCAACACATGCAACACAAATGTTGAATGTTGAAGTTCAGGTGAGGAAGAGCAGTGGAGGCAGGAATAGCAGGAAGGTGAAATGGAAGACTTGCCTCGTGCATAGTAGGTGTGCAATAAATATTTGTTAAATTACAAACAATGAATAGATAAAATATTTGCTGTGCCAGATGCTTTCCATATATCAGATTGTGTGATGATCCCCTGTAGATGGATAGCTTTAGCTCCTTTTAATGCGTGAGAAAATTTGAAGCTCAGAGAGTTAAATCAGTAACACTGAGCCTACAGAATTACAATTTGGACGAGACCTGTCAGAAATTAATGTCCAAACTCTTGGCATCACTTATGGGAAGTTACCCAATTGAGCAGAGAGACAACCTTGGTGCGGGATTCATAGGGCAGGAGGAGACCAGCCACACTGGGGAGGAGAGTGGGTTTTGAAACAGCTGCTGCAGCTGGCAGGTGGGAAGCAAGAGGTGGAGTGAGTTCAGTCCTTGCACCTTTAATTTTTTTTTTTTTAATTTCTCAGGATCCAGAATTCTGCCCTTTATGGTGATTGTCATTATTCTGGCCATACTGTTTATTGTCACTTTCACTTGCTTCTGTGTGAGGAAGAGAAAGAGAAAGCAGTCACGTAAGTGGATGGTCCTTGAGGGGTGCTGTGGCCCGATACATTAGATTCAGTGGCTGGGTCCTGTGTTCAGTGGGATGTGCCTGGATGCATAGTATCCCTTCCCTCCGGGAGTGTCGGGATGCATGTATGTAGTTGAGGGAGGGCAACCGGTGGCAGCAAGGCTTCTTTCTGTGTTGGCTGCCAGATGTTTGCATCTGATCCTCAATGTGCAGACTTATCTGCAGGTTGCCTGGTTTGATCGGGGTCTGCCCATCTTGATAGAGAAGGTATGTCAGGGATGGGCACGTCACATGCTCTTTAGGTACTGTGGGAAGAGCACTAATCCGCCTCTTTTCTAGAGCCGTTCTTAAGGCCTGGGCCATCTTGGGGAGAGGCAGGACCATCAAAAGTGGGAGCTGGACAGGAAGCCCTCTGGACGTTTCTGAAGCTCTGTTCCTTTCTTACCTCTTTCCACAGAGACCAGCCCAGAGACACTTCTGACAATTTATGAAGATGTCAAAAACCCACAGATGAGGAGGAATGAAGTATGGCATTCTATGGGTCGGGGTCTCTCTCCGTTGGTCTGGAAGTTGCTTTTAGGAGAATGGCCATTCAGAGCAGGGGGACAAAGAGAAATGAACATTGATCCTTTCAAAGTTATCCTCAGCCCTCCCCCATTTCTTTTCTCCATCAGTTTCTTAGTTCTGGCCAGACAGGAGATGAGGGAAAACAAAGGAAGCAGAGAAAATGAAAGGGAGGCAGACATGACATGCGTGGTGCGAAGGGATGAAGCACAAGAAAATCCAGAGGGCAGAGGCTGCTCCTTCCTCCCCAGACAGCACCACGGTGTTCTCAGCTGCTCAGCCTCTCCAGATGGGCTGAGTGCCAAGAGGAGGGAAACCTTCCTGTATTTATTGTTTCTGACTGTTGTAGGCACCGAAGATAGCAGGAAACAGTTTTATTTGGCTGCAGCCAGGTTCAGAGGGCACAGCCTTTGCTGTAATCAATCAGTCCCCTGAACCCTGAGTTCAGGGAGTTTCAGAGTTTTATACCTAGCATGTAAGGGGAGGGGCTCAGAAGTTCCCAGTCTGCAGAAGTTCACATAAAAGCAGCTTTTTTCTTTCACTGTTCTGGGCAAGTTAACACTTCAAGGACAACATCTGAGAAGGGGAGAGCCTCTTCTCCCCTTTCTTTCCTCCCCCTGCCAGCTGTTACCATGGAGCCCAATTGTAACTTATCTTAAAAATGTAGACATCTCTGTGAAGCCCAGCTCAAGGCCAGAGGCCTTGTTTGCACATTTCTTCAAAGTATTCTACTAGATATGTTTGTGAAAAACTAGTAAGGGGTGTCCAGCACCTGGAATGCTGGTATCTTCTCGGCCAGTGGCCAAGTGAACAGGGTAACATGAAAATAGGAAGTTTATCTACAATGGACTCTTTTTCTGACAGTCCTAAAATCAGCCATGGTGAAGAGGGCTTTTCTGTGGAGAAAGGGGGTGCCACTTCATGACCACAAATTCTGTTTCTCTAGCAGTTAAGAGCTTACTTGGGTGGGTCTTTTCACGGTCACCCTGGTCTGGGGAGTGTGACCAGCCAAAGCATAACAGTTCTGTAACTGGCTCATTGATCTATGTTCTCAGCCTTTTGGAAAAGAAGAGGCCCGAGTCTGGCTGAGGTGCTGGAGAGAGTCATCAGCTTGATTTTAAATGGATGAGCCCTGGGTGTCTCCCCCAGGAACCTCTCTCGCCAGCTCTCAGCAGGGTGGTGGCCACCTCTTCCTGTCGTCCAGGGATGTAAAAGAGGAAGCTGCAGGGGGGTTGAAGATGCCCCCAGTACCACAGGCAGGATGTGGTGACAAGCCTGGGGAAAGGCTCTGATGGATCAGGCAGTGCCTACTGAACTGGTGGGTAGCAGGTGGGAGTGGGGAGGAAGGCCCCATGTCCCCACTGCCAATTTTGGTGCTTGGCTAGAGGAGGCAACAATGAGGAATTCCTCCTCTCGTCACAGAGACGAGGCCTCGTGAGGCAGCCTCCCTCAGGTCTATTTCCTCCGTGGGAATGAGGGCAGCTCCCCTCGCTGTTTCTTTGCCCTCAAAATGGAATATTGGGGTGTGAAAATTAAAAGAGGAGATTGTTTGACTACTTCCAGATTCAGGTACGGATTTCTAAGGGCACACGCATCTAGCTTTAGCCATTTATCTCCTGCCTCCCCGCTCTCCCCAAATGAAGATGACTTTAGAGAAACAGGAAAAACAGGAGGAAATAACCATTTAGAGTAAAAGAAACCTGTTGGGAGACTCAGGCTTGTTACACTGCTTCTGTCTCAGGTTCCTCTCTGCCCAGCCTCAGCCTTCTATGGGGCCTGTCCCTGTCTCCAGACCCCAGCTTGAAGGCCTAAATCCCAAGTTTCATGTGGTCTCACTTTGGAGACCATCCACAGGAGAGGAAAAAAACCCAAACAACTCCTGTTTCTTGACACATGCCCATGACTCTCTGGCCCCCAAAGATGGCTTGACATTTCTCTTCCTCTTAGCTTTTTGTTTCTGGGGAGTTCAGCTTCCGTCTTGTCTGATGAACGCTGCTGACCTTCTTTGGCTCCCCAGCAGAGCTCCATCTGGAAATATGTGCTCAGGGATGTGCAGCGTGAAACATCTCCACTCCTAATCTGTTGTGGGAGAGGCCTGAGGGAGGGAAACCGGAAGGGCTGTGTTCCCCCTGCCTTTAGCCTTGGGTCTAGGGCTCCACCCAGCATCACAGCTGCCAAGAGGACTGGCTTGAGGCCAAGGGCAAGCTGGTTATGAAACATAGACTGAGGGGGGTGGTGCTTAAAATGCTGGGTCTTTAAAATGCTTAGACCTTCTGAATTTCGGTGCCCTGAGGTACGGCTCGGATCGTAGCTCTGCCTGGAGTTCTGCCCATTGTCAGTGGTTACGTGGAAAATTTAGTCCTCAAGTCAGCCAAGGCAAGGAGGGGTTTCTAAGTTATCAAAGCAAAGGAAGAAACAGGGGTACCCAATGGACAGGATTGCTTGAATCCAGTCACACAATTAGTGTCAAGAGCCATGAGTTGCTCTTGACACTAATTGCTCCATTGTGACCTCCTGTAACTCCTCTTGCCTCTCCCCCTCCTGGGGTGTTCAATGATGAGGCTTTTCCCAGTCCTGCTACCTTCTTCCCAGGCTTCTTTTTTCTATCTTTCCCTGTTTAATCGAAACCTGGAAAGACCCCGCTGTCTACCCATGTCACCTCATGTTCCTTTATTGTTTCTTCTACAGCAGCAGGAAGTCCCTGAAGAAGGATTCACCATTTACTCTGTGATCCAGTCCCAGGTACCACTCTGGTTTCTCTAATACTCTCCATTCCCATCTATGAGGCTCCCTAATGCCCCATCCCCAATTTATACCCCTCAATGGCAGGATCTGGGTGTTCCTGGGGTCCAGAGCCTAGCTTGGCTTCAGGTGCATTAACAAGTTGAAAAGATCAGTATATTCTGGTGTCATTTTCCATATTTTTATGAGTCCATGATAATTATTCACAATAGTGGAATCTGTTGATATATTTGTATATGCACATGATATAACAATAAAATCTGGCCAGTACTTTCCCCATTATTTCCCCCTTTCCTCTCCTCCTTTCTCCCTGGTCCCTTCTTCTTCTCTATTGATCTCCCATCTCTTTTAATAAGACTTCCACCTATGCCACATCTTTCTTTTCCTCTCAAACTTCCATATGTTTGAGAAAAATACAACCCTTAATTTTCTGAGTCTGGCTTATTTTGCTTAACATAATGCTCTCAAGTTCCATCCATTTTCCTGCAAATGACATAATTTCATTCTTCTCTGATTAAAACTCCATTGTGTGTACATGTCACATTTTCTTTATCTATTCATACATTGACGGACACCAAGGTTGGTTCCATTGCATTCAGTTGATGTAAGATAGAGTCTTGCAGCCCTTAGTGCAGGAATTAACTGTTGACACTTACATAGGTCTTTGAAGGCTCTCGGTCTAATTCACCTAAATTCTTAGTTTAGGGTATTTGGTATTGTGGATTGTGCTCCTATAAACATGAGTTTGCATTATTGCTATAGTATATTGACTTTAATATTTTCTTTAGGATAAATACTGAGGAGTGATATAGCTGGATCATATGGTGTTTTCATTCCTAATCTTTTGAGGAACCTCTGGAGTGTCTTAACAGAGCTGGAAAGTCCAATGCAGACATTCTCCCTTTTCCCACACTTGGCAGAAGGTCTAGCCCAGATTGTCTGTAGGAGAAGGAACCTTGTTAGGGAACTCAATTTTTCCCTCTTTCTATTGATTCAAATCTGCCGCAGTCTGGCTGGGCACAAAATAACCGAGCCACCACAAAAGCCTTGTAGATTCAAACAGCAACTCTTTATTCCCGAACTCTCACCGGCACTCTATACGCATGTTCTGGGAAAATACACTCCCTCCACCGGGCTCTGCGTACTAATACTCTCAGAACCCCGCGAGAACTCCACAGGAACTCCAAAGGAGCGGGCGCCTGAGGCAGCAGGATACGCCTTAATCCTGGAGCTGCCCTATTCCCAGAAGGATCCACCCTAAACCTGGAGCTGCCCTATTCCCAGCTGGATCCACCCTAAACCTGGAGCCACCCTAATCCCTGAGCAGGGTCACCTTTCAACCCAAAATGCCATGCGTCATTCCTACTTGGCTATGGCTCTCAGCATCTCCCCGCTTCTGTTTAATTAAACAACAAGCAATGTGGCTTAGGGACCGTGCCTGTTAGGTTGTCCAATTCAACATATGGTCCTTACCCGTCATTGGATGAGCTAACCTCTAGGCGTCAGCCTCCTGTCTTAGGTTGGTACCACTGCAATCGGATCATACCCGTCACTGACTACCTGTCCAGCATACAGCCATACTTGTGGATAGGCCTATGCACCAGTGGGGGGGTGAGGTTCTTTGCCTCACCTCTGTTGGCCCCCAAATTTGGCCTTGGTGCCAGTGGGGGGGTGAGGTTCTTTGCCTCACCTCTGTTGTCCCCCAAGTTTTATACCATCACTAGCAGAAGGGAGGAGGATACAGAAATGCCACGACACCAAGCCAATTGATGGCTCCTTTGGAAAAATTGTATTACCGGTGACACCATCAGCAAAGATACGCCAGCACTACCACAAGTTGCTGCACCAACAGATAGTTCACAATGCATACAAGTGATACATAGTCCAGGCATGTTCTGCAAGCAGTTCAAAGCGGAGGAATCTATCAATATGTCCATTTCCTCCCAAAGTAAATCAACTCCTTGATTGACCATTACTTGTTGAGTTATTATTCATTGATGCATCAGTTTATACAGTTTACTGTGATAGCTATCATAGAAGCTGTAGTTTGGTTTTATCTTTGTCTTCACTGGCACTGGGATGAAGATAGGAATTCTGGCAATGATGCTAAAAAGAAATTATGTAACATTCCAACAGGTACTAAGAAAACAATTTTTTGAACAATTTACATTATCCTGAACAGAATTATTAAATATAATGAAAAGGAAAGGTGAAAGTAAACAAACAGATCTGTTAACCTCCTTATCTGTACACATATTAAAACAATCCTCAACAGCTGTTTACCCAATTTAAATTAAACCATTAAAATCACGTGAATAAAAAAAAATTCGGATCCATTTTTTCATGAGTGCTCCTCATATATGATATATGGACATATGCACACACAGACATACAACACAAAACACAAGTGTGCACACAAATGTACAACACATAAGACAATAGTAAAACACAAGTGTGCACACAAACGTACAACACATAAGACAATAGTAAAGGCCTTGTAAAGGCCTTATAGCTTTACACAGGTGAAATCTCCATTGTAATGTTTAAAAACTCCACAGTCAAAAAATAAAACTGACCAGAAAAACATTAACCTAGGTCTGTATGAGCTCAAAAAAAAAAATAAAACTTTATGATGTGGGAAAAGGCAATAATAAAATAGATATTGAAAAAAGCATCCTGGTTAATCACTGTCGCAGATGTAAAAATAGCCAAGCTGGAGCTCTGGATATCAGCTGTTATGGATTTGAGTCAAATCATCTTCTTTTTGGTCTGTAGACATCGCTTTAATTAATCTCTCTGGAATCCAAATCAGCTGCTGTTCTCCCTGTGGAAACACACAAACAGAACCCCGACTCCAGACAATCAATGGGTCAGAACTTTTTCATTGTCCTGTTAGAATATCCTTCCAAAGTACCTTAGGCTTATGTAAATTTTTTGGATACATATGCCTTTCCACAGCACTAAGTCCTGATGAATCCAAATTTTTAAAGTTTGAGTAAAAAGGGTTATTTTAAGTTTATCTTTGGGGGATATATACCCCTTCCCAATTCCCTCTTTTTGTTTTAATGAGTACATTTTAATAGTTTGATGTGCTCTTTTAACTATGCCTTATCCCTGTGAATTGTATGGGATTCCTGTTAAGTAAAACATTAACTGATTTTAAACATTTTTCCATTCACCAATTTATGAAAACACACATAATGTTTAAATATATTACCTTATGGAACTTAATAAGTAAAGAGTACTTGATTTTATATTTAGTGGTTGATGTTTCAGCACTTTAGCTTTGTAAATTAATCAGATGTCTGAAAAACCAAGATCTTAGACAAGTGTAGTAAACAGAACTAGCCATCTCTTTCTTGTTGAAGAAAAATCCTCTTGTTTCTATCTTCTAGTTTTCTTCTAAGGTTTGTATAATTTACCCTTAGTTGCTTTTCTTCCTCCTAGTTTTTTTTTCTTCCTATTTTGTGGGTTTAAAATTCTTGTCTTCCTACATCTTTTTTATCTTCCTACATCTTCTCTATCCTTTTATTTAACCTTTCTGTACTTTTATCTTTAAAGTTTTCCACTTTAAATTTTTAATCTTCTTTATCCAAATTGCTTTTATCCTATTATCTTTCAATTTTCATGTTTTTTTTAAAGTAATGCTTTTAAGATTAACTAGGCTTCCAATGATGCAATCTTTCCTCCGTCATGAAGGCATCTTAACCACCTTCAATTTAACCTTTTAAAGCCTTTTGCAACTTACTTAGACATTTTACAACTTTTTACTTTACAACAAAAAGATTATCTCATCTAGAAACATTTCTTTATTTAACCTTCCATGTTAAAATATATTTCCACATCTTGAATAGCTTTTACTGAAACTTCTTATACTCTTTGTATATAAATTACACCTGATAGAATCTTAACTCTTATTAACCTTGTTTCAGCAAAGACACAGACACAAAGTAATATTAAACATTTTTCCATTCACCAATTTATGAAAACACACATAATGTTTAAATATATTACCTTATGGAACTTAATAAGTAAAGAGTACTTCATTTTCTATTAGTGGTTGATGTTTCAACACTTTATCTTTGTAAATTAATCAGATGTCTGTAAAAACCAAGATCTTAGACAAGTGTAGTAAACAGAACTAGTCATCTCTTTCTTGTTGAAGAAAAATCCTTCTACAGGATACCATGATGGTCCCATTGTGATATATTCAACAACTTCTCTTTAAAAAGCCATGGGCTACATTTTTGTATTGTATCAACATATGCCCTAATTGTTCTTGGTCTTACTGGGGTGCCTCCTTCCTCTAACAATTTCTGTTCCTTAGGGGCGAACAACTTTAAACTTTGAGTCAACCATTTTCCCCAGTTTGCCTGAGAAAGTTCTAGGGACAGACAATTTGAAATAAAAACAAAATAAATCCAAACAAGAACACATTGTTTTTTGAAATGGTCACCCATTCTTTCGCTCTTCCTCAGGGGCGAGCAATTTCACTTACCTCCAAGCTTCAGGCGTTCCCCGTACCGGCAGCCAAATGCTGCAGTCTGGCTGGGCACAAAATAACCGAGCCACCACAAAAGCCTTGTAGATTCAAACAGCAACTCTTTATTCCCGAACTCTCACCAGCACTCTACACACACGTTCTGGGAAAATACACTCCCTCCACCGGGCTCTGCGTACCAATACTCTCAGAACCCCGCGAGAACTCCACAGGAACTCCAAAGGAGCGGGCGCCTGAGGCAGCAGGATACGCCCTAATCCTGGAGCTGCCCTATTCCCAGCAGGATCCACCCTAAACCTGGAGCCACCCTAATCCCTGAGCAGGGTCACCTTTCAACCCAAAATGCCATGCGTCATTCCTACTTGGCTATGGCTCTCAGCACCAATCACTGGGGCTCTCATACAATTTATCCTCATTACCCCTAATACCTGTTTCCAGGAAATACTAGATCTGTTTTGGTCTCTTTAGTCTTATTTAGACTTAACAGTACATCCATTTTCTTAATAAATCTCCCACAGCAGCCTCATGAAATAGTCTTCATGCTTTAGATATAGTCTGAACCCCACATCACAGATAAGCAAACAGGATAATATGCTCAAGGCCACATAGCTCGGCAGTGGCAGAACCAAACCAAATGGGTTTTTGAAACTCCATTCCATCTCCTTCTACCTCACCTTTAATAGCCTGGGGTTATAGAAATTTACTCATGGACAGGAGACACATCCAATATTGATCAGCAAATTATTGATAACCCAGGCTGGGAGAGATCTCCCAAGGAAAATGCTGCTTCCTTGTGGCCAATGATGAAAAGTTTCTGATAAAATGACTCTTTTCTTAAAAAACCATTTTTACTTTTTAAATTTTATTTTATAGGTTCTTATTGGTTATACATGACAGTAAAAGCCATTTTGATAAAATTATACAAGCTAGGTGCAGCCATATCTTAGGCTTGGTGGCTGAGCTGTGGGGGACAGAAAATCCATTGCAAGAATGATTGATGTCTGCAGTTCTCTGGCTTTATCCACATGGAAATTCAAGGAGAGGGATTGGATAAAATTCAAGGAAGAGCTCCTCTCAGCTTAGGGTGTTGGGTGAGGATGAGATCGCTCCTCTGGAGTACCTTAGAAGGAGGATGGTTACCTGTCCTGGAGGACTCTAGTTTCAGGTCCAGAGACAGAAGATATGTTGCCAACAGGAGGCTTGACTCCTTGAGAAAAAAGCCCTGGGGGGGGGTCTTGGGTTTGAATCCTGACCCCATTGTTTTACTCTGATTTGGGCTTTTCACCCTTTTGTAGCCTTCTCTGTGGCAGGGGAAAATTTATGATTGTTCCTAAGTTATAAGAGTGGTATAGGAATTAGGGGAGAATGCATGTATAAAATAACTGCTCAACAAATAGTAGTTACCCTTAGTAACAGAGTGGGACTAGCATTCGCGTTGACTCATGGCCTCCTGGATAATTCAGGGTTCTTTTTACTAACACTTAAAGCTTCTGTCTAGGCAGGGTATAGGCAGAGTGATGGAAGCAATGATCCCTCTAGGGTTGTGTTGGATCTATGCTTCTGAAATGCTCTCATTTCTTTTCTCATTAGCCTTCTTCTTCCACATCAAAAGAAACTACAAATACGTTGTATTCAGTTATACAGCCTTCCCGGAAGGTAAGTCTCTTCCTCCGTGTGGTGTGATTGATGCAGATGTGTATTTTGCATGTGCATACACAGGCATGTGTTTGCAAGAGTGTGTGTGCATGCTACAGTGAGTGGTCCTCCACGGTGTGTATCTGGGTAGCTTCCATTCCATGACTGTGTTTCAATGTTAATGGGCCAATGAGGAAAAATGCCTTTAGGGTTCTGCCTTGAGGATAAGGACATCTCTGGACTCAGAGAATAGTGGATTATAGGATTTTCTAGGGCTTTTGTGGGATGCGAGGGACAAGGACAGGAAGGAGGTACTTTGTGCAGAAGGACCACAGGGTCCTTAGTAGACCAGCTGAGGCTGTGGTGAAAGATATTGGAGAGGTTTGTGAAGGAAGGACTTAGGGCCTGCAGCTGGAGGGCTGGGTTAGGGGGAAACAATGCTAACTTTCTGGTCAGTCACCTGCTGGTGGAAGACCCTGGACCGCAGCAGTCATGTTCCACTCACATCCTGCTCCAAGCTGAGCTCATAGCTCTTGGGTGTACCTAGTACCTTGGAGCTGAGTTTCCTGATGCTTTGCTCATCCTTTTTACTTGGTATGGGAGAGGATGGGAAGAGTAGTGTTTCCATGGCTTGAATTGCAGTATGAAGCCATGAGCTGCTACGTGGTACAATAGGAAAATGGAAATCCACAGAACTGTGGGAGTCCATATAGGTTAGGGACTGTGTATTTGAAGGGATTTAGAATGGATATTCAGACTTCTTATTCAACCTCTTTTCAATAAGTCATTCAACCAACTTGGACTCACCATGATAGATTTTTAATTATATGCTACAACCAAGGACATCCAGATGCTCATAGGTACTCTGTTTACATGCTTTAGTATTATATTCTGAAAACGTTGTTGTTTACATTATGGGAAAGTGTGTTGAAGAGATACATGGTTTGGGATGATAATTGCATTAGGACTGAGGGATGTGTGTGTGTGTGTGTGTGTGTGTGTGTGTGTAAGCGCATGTGTGTGCATGTGCCCAGGGAATGTGTGTTTGTGTGTGAGACTTAGGGGTATTTGGGTATGGGATACTAAACTCTGGCTTTGGTTCAGAAATGTCATATCATAGGCCAGTATGTACTGATGTACTGTGCTTTTGGGGAGACAATTAATACCACTGTTCAATCTTGAGGTAGATTCTTTTCACTTTCTTGTTGAGGAAAGCTTAGGAGACTTCTGGGGTTTGAGTCTCTTTTGGAATTCGTTGTGTTAGTCAGGAATAGGACATCTCTTATGTTGAATGCATAATTCTTTGCTCTCTGAATTTCTAGTCCAGATGCAAGGAGAGGAACCATGACCCTTCCGTCAATAGCTCCATCTATGAAGAGGTAAGATTCTGGAACTCTCCGGAGTGGGTTTAGTGTCTATACCACAGCCCTGAAGACAAGCCATGAAGGGTGTACTTATGAAAAGGTCATCCATACAGTCTGATAGTTGTAGGATTGTAGGGGTTTTTAAATCCAAATCTTCATTTTAGAGATAAAGACATGAAGGTCCAAAGAGAGTGAGGGTGTCCCCCAATGTGACATCAGGTGTTCAGATCTGACTTTCAGCTTGTGTTCTAAATTAGGACTGTCCCCAAGCTAGTTCCCAGGCTATTGAGTACAAATTAGACATCTCCATTTAAAGGCTGCATGTGAGGGTGGGGTGGGAGAAATCCAGAGAGGGGAAAATAAGGAACTCTAAGTGATTTTCTAAATTAGCATGGCATTGGGAACCACTCTGGATGTGGATGATCTTCAGCTTCTGCTAAGGAAGACACTGTTTGAAGGTGACCACTGAGCCTGGTAGCTGAACTGATTCCCATGAGGCCATTTAGGGAGGAGAGAGGAGGAACTCGACAGTTCTTGGGGGATTATTATACATAAGACAATGTGCCATTGTCTTCACATGAACTATCTGATTTAATGCTTACAGAATGCTATAAGTTAGATATATTTTTTGGTAGTATTAGTGGTTGGTTGCATATACTAGGCAAATGCTCTACCATGGAGCTATGTCCCAAGCCCTTACCTTCACATTTATACCCAAAGAAATTCAGGCATGGATGTCACCTCTTCCTGTTAGCATCATGGCACACCCAAGCCTCCATCCATGACATGTTGTCTTTGATTGCATTGGAGATGGCAGGCGGGTACTTTCTGAGATTCCTGGCCCTTCAGCTATAGTTTTATATTAAAGCCAACTGGACAGACAGTTCAGGGGTATAGAGGATACTGTGTGGGCCCAAAGTAATGTGGGGGGTTACAAAGAAGCACAGTGTAGTTAAAAGATCCCTGGAATTGAAGGAAGAAAAACTGGATTCAGGTCCCCCTCTTTACTTCATGCTAGTCCTTGACCCTGCGTAATTTATTTTACCATTCTGAATTTCATTTTCATAATCTATAAAACAGTGAAAACAATTCATACACCATAGAATGATTATAAGGATCTTCTGTTGGGAGGGTCTGAAATTTCCCTTTTTCTTCTGCAGGTTGGAGCAAGAGAGTCCAGAGCCCGTAACCCTGCCCGGCTGAGCCGCAAAGAGCTGGACAACTTTGATATTTATTCCTAAATGCTATAGCTCTTTAGACCTTTCTTCCATATCCGCTTTGGTGCTGGGAATCAGCGGAATAGATGTTGCCACACACAAGAGTTTTTTTTTTTTTTTTTAAGAGTTCCTATTTGGGAGAGGATATGAAAGTCTATTTGTGGTCTTTATTTTGTTTTGAAAATGATTTCTAACAGCCATGATACAAGCAAGGTTGTGAAATAATATCTCCCAGCTTAGATACTAGACAAGAATGGGTGGAGAGGTTGGGTTGACCACATTCTGAGTACTTGTAATCTATCAAGTTATGTAAATGGAGGCTTGAGATTCCCTGGTCCTGGTTTTTCTAACCTGTTACTTGTCTCTCATCCTCTCTGATCTGGGATGCTGGTCTAGACTGCATTTCTAGACCCTCACCTCACCCAGGCCTACCTACCAAGCAAAAACAGGCGACAGTGACTCAGGGGAAGAGGAAGCAGGCTCCTCTGAAGCTGTACTTTCTGTTTGCTGGCAAGCAGGTTCTCACAGGTGGACCAGCACCTAGGTTGCAACTTGAATGCAGGTGAAAAATTTCCCCTAAACCTCAACACATTTACAGTGGCCGGTTGGTCACAAAGGAAGTGGGCAGACACAAGAACAGAGGGTGATGAGAAGCAAACTCTTCATTGGAAAGAAGAACCACCCAAAGCCTTTCTTGAGAACTGGGCAGTTAGACCAGTTTTGTCCAAAGTGTAATGTTTGATTTACAAAGACATATTATTAGAAATCTATTTGGCTCCTTTGTGGTAGAGGTCTGCCTCTCTTCTTGGAAAACCCATTCTATTTAAGTTCTGAGTCTTGATTAGTGTTGCCTTCCCACTGTATACCTTGGAGGGAGGGCTTGGGTACTCGGGTGCTAAAAGATGAGGCAGCTGGGAACCACATCTGTGCTGGGTGCCCCGAGTCTTTAGGTCAGCCCTCAACAAGGCTGGGACTCTGGATGAGCCCAGGAGAGGGGACTCAGAGACTACAGCAGGTGATAACTGCTCATAGCCTGGCTCTTCAGTGTCCTATCCTTCATTTAAAATATGTGTTTAATATAAAAATTTGGTGTTACACAGAGGCAGCCTAAATCCTTTGCCTGGATTAAATCTATGTATCTTCTCTACACTCTGCATTTGTACACTCTAAAGCAGTCAAAGGGGACTTATGGGCCATCTACAAACACATGCCTGTTTAATTCTGTTGGAGAAGGTTGTTACAAGCCATCCACGGGTTGTGTGTGTGAGCTATTGTGCATTGTAGCCAAATGAGGGGATAGGCCTGGCATTGCGGGCTCCATGCGATCAGGGAGTGATTGCATGATGCAGGTGTGCCTTCCCCTCTAGCTCTGCCTAAGATCCCACACAGCACCTCAGATGGGTGTGACTTGCCAAGATGTCAATCAATCTGCTGACCACAAGACCTTACGAAGCAAGACTCCACCCTTGAAGTCTTATCCCTGCCTCTGATGTCCCCCCTATAAAATAAACACGGGCTCATGCTCTCTTTCCAGTGCTTTCTTTCCAGCATGGAAGCTGACCCTTAAGGTCACAGAGCCGTCCCGCCCTCCATTTGAAAAACTTATCTCTGTGTTGTGTGATTTTTCACCGCTTTCTTAGCTTAATGTTGCAGCCAAAACCAATTCCTCTTGTCTGCACAGGTCATAGGCAAGAGAGGGATCTGACTTTCTGGTAAGCGGTCAGTGTCCCCTAGCTTTATTCACACTGGGACAGCAGAGAACCAGGTGCCTGGGACCATTCAGTATCACAAAGGATAGCTAAAACATGCACTTGCTCAAGTTGGCCTGATGTCTCTTCCTGGGGGCTGTGGCTAGCCTGGCTCCTTCCTAGAGGGAAGTCTGGATAGGCCACATATTGAAGTAAGCGTCAAGGGTTAAAAACCAGAGAAATATATTCAAAAGGAGTCTGGGCTCCTGAGGTAGGTATTGGTAGCTGAGTTGTAGAATCTAGGAGTTGGGTAAAGAGGCAGCAAGAAATGATGGGATAAGAACAGTCCAGATGAACACCAGAGTCACTGAACATTGACTGCTGCTGGCTTTTCAAGTGGCTTGAACTATGTAGACCTTGAACTGGTCACATGTATTTAAGGAGCAGAAGAAACCCTATGGGCCCCTGGACTTTTGGTATGCTGTATTCTGGAGAGTGATATGTATAGCATCGTATTGTGTGCCAGACTGTTGAACTTCCATGATAACACCTATAATTATCCATGCAATGAGGCAATGAATAAGCAATTATTAAATTCCTGCTGAATATGAAGCACTTTCTGAACCCCTGGGAGGATCCATCGCAGGTCCTAGAAGCCATACCGACTCCAAGGCCCATGGCCAGAAGGGTATGGCAGCAGAAACACATCATTAAAGGATATAAGTGGGCTGCAAAGTGCATGTAATCACAAATGTACACTATAGAATCACGAACATGTCAATATAGTGCATCTTACAGGCAGGGGGAGAGGTCTGCAGTCATAATTTGGGAAGAGGAGAGATACGGTGGCCAGATTGACAATAAGGAGGGAAGCTCTTTGAATAAATATGGGTATCTTACGTGAAAGAGCCATATAAACATTGTTTGAGAACTATCAATAGAGTAATACACATAGGGTTATAAAAAATCCAGCAATGCAAAAAAAAAAAAAGTATGCAGAAAAAAAATGGGATTTCTAGTTCCTCCCCAGGAGGTAAGATTTTTTTCCTTTTCTTCCAGAACTTCTTTATGCCTACCTGAACATATAGACATGTTTTCTAATACAACTAGTAGTATACAGTATGAACTGTCCTGGACTTTGTTCTTTGCAGTCAACAGTGTATTTTAGAGCTCATTCCATACTAGTATGTTAGTCTTTGCTTTCTTTCCAAGTGGTAGGGTTTATCCCTGCTTGGGTATATTATCATATATTTAACAAGACTCTCACAAAATGGACATTTAGATATTTTGCACTCTTTATTTTAAATACTATGTGAACATCATTTTATGTAGATCAAAGAAGGAGCCTGTGTCTGAAATAGTAATGGGTTTAGGAGGCCACAGGGGTGAGAAGTAGGGGGAGGGGTCAAACCGAGCATGTCTGAGTCGCTGCAGAAAGTCTGATGTGCTTCTATCTGTAGGAACACTCCACTTTTATAAGGTCCAGCTGCTTTTCCAATGACTGGGACCCAGGAAAGAGGTGGCAATTGTTTTTCTTTTCAGGTTAAATTTTCATAGGTAGGGATTTCAGGAGACTCAAGACCATCCTGTTGTGGGGGTGGCACCACCTGGGAGCCAAAAGAACACACAAGAATTTGATTAATAAATCCTTTCAAGATTTTGGTTCTCTTAGCCCTGTGCTGATGAGACAGAGGAAGGCAAGGCCAGACTATGGTTGGTCTATGCTGTAGGAGTAGGGTCATGTGAAAGGGCCTAGGTATTGAGCCATCAAGCAAGCACTTATGGAGATTCCTTTAATGATAAATGCTGTGGGCTGGACTCTCTACAAGGGCAATACTAGACATTTTAGTAGAGAAAATCCAGGAGATTAAAAAAATGACAATAAAATGCCTTGCCTTCAAGAAGCTACTGTTGAATGATCTCAATCTATGCACTAGCTGGAGAAACAAGGAAAACATTTATATGGAGATAATTCAGATAGTAGAGGTTAAGTTCCAAAGTAATGGTCAAGGTCATTCGATCTCCAGGTTCCAAGGGTTCTGAATCCCTCTCCTGAGAGAGCCCAGGGAAGGCTCTGAAGAACAGATGAAATCTGAGGAGGGGGAAGTTAGGTACCAAGATCAGCTTGGGAATAGCATAGACCTTCCTTGAGATATTGTGCAGAAGAATGTGTCAGAAAACTAAAGCAGGTTTAAGAATTTTCTTGATCAAGTAGGCAATAATGGCCTTAGAAAACCCAGAACTAGAATTCCTGGTCCTGAAAATTCGGAAAGACAGGGATAAATTCTTTCAAAATCTTGGCTGAGAAAATGCATTGATTTCCTCTTACACTGCAAGTGACAGTGGATTTAGGGGATCCAAGCCTCTGAATGGTGTGAGTGCCATAGAGGAATGACCAAGTGTGGCAACTCATGGTCATTGGGAAACTCAGCAGGAACTAATGACCTTAAAGTCCATGACCTTAAGTTTAACCCGTTTTGACCTAAACACAAAGGACCAGACCAGAGTGGAAAGCAGTTCTGGGAATGCAGAGAATAGAACAGATTTGGCCTGAAGGCCAAAGGTGAAGTCCTTTGCTGGCTAAGCATTCGATCCCAATCTTGGAAGTCAGGATGAGGCAGGTGATGGGTGAACTGAAATGTATATTTGAGCAAGTGTTTACTGAGCACATTGGATCCATCTTTAAAAGTCCTGTTTAAATTTCTTTTTCATGAAAACTTTCTGCAGTAATATCCATTACTTCTCCCACTTCTATTTGGAATGCCACACTTCTCCCTTTTCAGCTGATGGAATAAACTCTATCTGTCTTCTTTTTCTTGTATGTTTTCATACATGTACTTGGGGATAATGATGTCTGTCTCATTCTACTATCTTTTCTACCCTCATAACCCCTCTTCCCCTCCCTTCCCTTTGCCCTATCTAAAGTTTGTCTATTCCTCCCATGCTTCCCCCATCTCCATTGTGAATGAGCATCCTTATATCAGAGAAGACATTCAGCATTTGTTTTTTTGGGATTGGCTTATTTCACTTAGCATTATATTCTCCAGTTCCATCTATTTGCCTGCAAATGCCATGATTTTATTCTCTTTTAATGTTGAGTAATATTCCATTGTGTATATATACCACATTTTCTTTAGGTTGGATCCATAATTTAGCTATTGTGAATTGTGCTGCTATAAACATTGATGTGGCTGTGTCCCTGTAGTATGCTGTTTTTTTAAGTCCTTTGGGTATAAACTGAGGAGTGGAACAGCTGGGTCAAACAGTAGTTCCATTCCCAGTTTTCCAAGGAATTTCCATACTGCTTTCCAGATTGGTTGCACCAATTTGCAGTCCCACCAGTAATGTAAGAGTGTGCCCTTTCCCCCACATATTTTTAGTTGTAGATGGATACAATATCTTTATTTTATTTATTTATTTTTATGTGGTGCTGCTAAGATCCAATCCAGTTTCTCACATGTGCCAGGCAAGCGCTCTGCCACTGAGCTACAGTCCTGTCAAGGCCAAGGATGGTGCTTTAAACATGTCTGAGTCCCCATAGCACTTGGCCAGTTTCAGGCAGACAAAAGAGACTCAATAAATACCTAGTGATTGATTCATCAATTATAGATAAGTAGCATAATTAAAAAAAACTTTTAGAATTTTGTTTTTAAAACTCTTTTTTTGAATGTGTTACAAGGAGGGAATTTGGAGGTGGGGGAAATTTGGAAGCAAAAGCATGAATGGACTCCATGTTTTCAGGAAGGTGAAAATGGAGTGGCTAGCCAGATATGGATCAAAGTTAACTGTTAAGGATTATTCAAGATTTTCTTTAAACTCCTTGTGGTTCTCAGTACTGGAACTTCCAACGACTATCTGTGTGACTGTAGGCCAAATGTGCTTCTCTGAATCTCAGTTCCTTTAGCTCCCAAATGTGGATGACAGCATATTTCTAGAGGTGTTACAAAGATCAGAGGTGACAGTGTTTGTTCATGTTTTGTAAACTGTACAGATTAATATAAAAGTAATTATCATCATTATTATTTAAAGGTAAATTCTACCTTGAGGGATCTTTTTAACACTCTAATGAAACCTGTGTGCTGTAGTTTGTAGTACATATTCTTGACATAAAATTGTTGGCTAATTTCTAGTTGTTCTGGAAAGTCACTGTTTTGGTGGATTAGGATTAGGTATATATATATATATATATATATATATATATATATATATATATATATAATAAAATCACATCATATAGGATAGTATTTACATTTACATGTGTGTAGACACATATAGAACAGTGTTTGTGTTTATAGTCTCTCATTCTGGTCAAGATGAAGAATAATCAACATATCAAGATATTATTAAATTGATTGGAAATGTTCAACCTTTATTCACATAGATGCAAATCAGGAATATTTGTTTAAGCACCTTTGTTGCCCCTGGAATATATCAGAGTGATATCTAATTGGGTATAATCTAATCTCCTCAGTCATGGAAATCTACAACTTTTAGTTCAAAAGGTCTGAGAAATAGTTTCTTTCTTTCTTTTTTTGTACTGAGGATTGGGATTGAACTCAGGACACTTCGCCATTCAGCCACATCCCCAGCCCTTTTTATTTTTATTTTGAGTCATGGTCTCACTAAGTTGCTGAGGCTGGCTTTGAATTTACAATCCTCCTTCCTCAGTCTCCTGAGTTGCTTATAGGCATATGCTACCACCACTGGCTTTATGGGCTTTGGAAGACAGAAAATTGTTCTCACCTTTTGAGGTTTCTGTACAGAGCAATAGATTGTGGCTGAGTTCTCTTTCTTCTGAGGAATTGGGTTCTTTTCCTACAACAGAACAATGTCAGACTAGTTTTAATTTCCAAAGGAGAGAGAGTTTCACCTTCAACCACTGAGGAGAGAGGACATCCCACCAGGTTCTTGGCTCAGATAAAAGGTGGGAGCTGCTGCGGTTCAGTGGATAGGGCTCCTGGTTCTCCAACTCCTCCCTTATTAACATCCCAAGAATGGAAACTGAGGAGTCAATTTCTGCATTCCAAGGGACCCCAAGGTTTGGTAAACATAGATAGAGCCATGAGTTCCTGTTGGTATATCCCTTGTCCCACACCCAGCCTTGGTCCCTCAGTTTGGAGGAACTCATGATTCTGGATATTAATTAGATGGTCCTAGAAGTGGGTGGAGAAGTGTCACCAGCCATCTGTGGGCTGTATATGGACTGTGTTGCATGTCATAGCCTAGTGAGGGGATAAGTCTGACATTCGGAACTTCCCGTGGCACCCCCACAAGGATAGACCACCTGATGCAGGTGGATGTTCCCCTCAAGCTCTGCCAAAGATCCCACACAGCACGTGAGATGGGTGTGACCTGCCAAGATTCCAATCAACTTGCTGACTACAAGATATCACAAAGCAAGACTCTGCCCTTGGAACCTTATCCCTGCCGTTGATGTACCCCCTTAAACAAACCACCAGAGCCATCTTTCCTTTGTCTCGTTCCAGAGCACATGTGGACTAGATCTACCAGGGGCTCTGCTTTTGGTAAATATATTTCTGTGTTGTTTTTCACTAAATATTTGAGACTTTAAGTTTTCAGATGGCTTATACCCTCCTTGGCAAGAAGAAGAACCCCCCCCTCCAATGACATGCTGGCTCTCACCCCCATTAGAGAAGGGTGCATTGATCAGAAGGGCTCACCTGCAGATTAAGGACCACTTGTGTATACTCCAAATTCTTTCCGACCACAGATCCAACTGCTCTGTTATCTAGAATGACAAGCTCTGCTTGCCCCTCAGTGGCCAAGTCTTGTCCAATGTCTTTCTGAGTGACCGAGTCATTCACCTCATCTTTTCCATTGACAGAATTGTGCATCTGGGTCCTCTCCTCATCCTCTTCAGTCGTGATGCTGCTATTGGAGCTGGTGTCTGAGGGGGGCCTAGACCAAGGCCTGGCAGTTTTCGGGAGAGGGTCCAGCTTCTCATGTCCTTGGGAGATCACGGTGTATATGGTGTGGCCAGCCGTGGATTCTGGAGCACATAAGGGCACCAACCCCTACTGTTCTTTTGCTGCAAGGACTCAACCTGCTTTGCCCCGATGAGGCTGAATGAACTGAAGACTTTTTTCTATCTTCATTTAGGTTTTTCTCCCCTTCTCATTCCTTTCAAGCACTCATTTATTGATTTATCTGATACCCAGTATGACATATGATGTATTCAGCAATTTTTATCAGAGCTTTCTTAGTTGGATAAACCACATCAAGCAGTGGGAGACACTAAGATAAACTACAACTAGTTTTGGAGGAGTCCACTATCTAGTTGTGGTGGTCAGATCCACACATAAGTCAATTATTGTAAGGCCAGCTCTGACGTGTCACATGGAAAGGAGCAAAGTGCAGAAGGGAGAGGAGATGGTTTGTGGTTAGGAGAACCATGAGGCACTCTCTTGAAGTGGTAGAATAGAGTTTGCCTTGAAGTAGGGGCAAGATTTTGCCGAGAGGGAATCCTTGATGGAGGTAATAATGTGATTACAGGGGGTATAAATCTTAGAGAACCCTCACTTTTGGAAAGGGATGATATTCAAAATACTTAATGACTTCAATGGCCTGGGCAGAGTACAATCAGAATGGGCACCTGCTGTGAACAATTAGCATGTCACACCCAGTGAATATCAGCTTTGCCTCTGGACACATTGAATAGCCCATTTGACCTGAGTATGGGATAAACATGGCTCACATTTACTAAATGTCGATTTTGTATCAGGCACTGTTCTAAATGCTTTTCATGAGTAAGCTTATCTAAAACTCCATGAGGCACAGACAAGAGCTACGCTTATTTGTTATTTGCAGATGTTTGGAGCACATAAAGGTTAAGTGTGGGCCCAAGTAAGTGGTAGAGCCAGGATTTGAATGCAAGTAGCCTGGTCTCTGATGTTCTTAACCACTACTCAATACTGCCTCCTAGGGGTTTTGTGTAGGGAAAAAAGTAGATAAAGAATGGCTTGTCCCAATACTTAGCAATAATAGTGATTACTATCTATAGAGTGACCAACGTGGGCATCACTCCACTTGATTCACAAAGCAACTCTGGGAGGTAAATGCCTCCATTTCACAAGGTAAAGAAACTGAACTTCCCAAGATCACATCGTTGATAAGGAAGAGAGGTAGGGTATAAATACTGGATTCTCTAACCTCAGAACCCATAAACCTGACCACTAGGTTATGTTGCCTTTTAAACAACTGACAAAGGCCATGAGGAGTCATGGGTGGTTTTAGAGTAGGTCAAAGTTGAGCTTTGCAAAGTGGTGAGTAAAAAGTAGAGAGAGGAGGGGCTGAATGCAGTGGCACACTCCTGTAATCCCAGTGGCTCACGAGGCTGAGGCAGGAGGATTGCAAGCTCAAAGCCAACTTCAGCAATTTAATGAGGCCCTGAGCAATTCAGCAAGACCCTGTCTTGAAATGGAAAATTAAAAAAGGACTAGAGAGCAAAATTATAGCATTTGCCAGTAAATGGATGGAGCTGGAGAATATCATGCTAAGTAAAATAAGCAAATCCCATAAAACCAAAGGCCGAATGTTTTCTCTAATACGTGGATGCTAATTCACAATAAGGTGGGGGGCGCTAGGGAAGAATAACGTTACCTTAGATTAGGTAGAGGGAAGTGATGGGTGGGGAGGGAGGGGGTGTGGGGATAGGAAAGATAGTAGAATAAAACAGACATTGTTACTGTATGTATATATGTGACTACATGACCAATATGACTACAACATGTACACTCAGAAAAATGAGAAATTATATCCCATCTGTGTATAATATATCCAAGTGCATAAATGCATTCTACTGTCCTGTCCTAATTAAAACAAATAAAAAGTTAATTAAAAAAAGGACTAGGGATGTGGCTCAGTGGTTAAGCACCCTGGGTTCAATTATATATATATATATCTCCTGTAAATACATTAAGAGCATCTTAAAGGATTTTGATAAATATCATGCTTAGCAGTGATCTCTGTGGGAGACAGACCTGGAAACTGGGGGTTGAGATTTGGAAAGGTATTTACTTTTACCAGTATACCATGTGAATATATGACTTTTAAATTTTAAAAAAAACCTTTTCAACCAAATAAAAAATTGGTGACAGTATAAACTAAGGCAGTGGCAGTAACTGTACAGAATTAGACCTTGGAGAGAGGGGAGAGATTGGAGAAGCAAGGGTTCTTGGGGGTTGACGAGAGGTGCTGGGGGAGGGGGGAGGTCAGGAATGATGGTGCTGTTCTCAATCCATCTTTACTTCTACTCTTGTTGCAGAATTCAAGGAGGGGGGCCCAGACTGGGTGGAGGGATGAGGGTTCTGTCCTGCCAGATGTGAGGAGGGAGCCAGTGGGAAGATCTATGGTCTAACCTCATTGGCATTTCTTGACCCCATTGAGTTGGTTACACTTTCCTATCAGGAAAGTCTGCCATTGTCTGATGACTTGAGCCCCCAGCCTCCTGTCCCTCTTCTGATTGCATCTTCTTGGGGATACCCACCACGAAGACAAAAGCAGGGGGTGATCGAGTGGGCAGATTTGGGGGGTTCCTTAGTACTCTAGAGCTCTGGAGTTCAAAGTGGAAATTTAGGACATTGTTATTCCATCTGTCCTTTGTTTCTCTACCCCAAGAGTGGAGAACATAACTCCATCCTCAAGGTAGCCCACATTCAAGTGATGCCAGACAATGCTCAAAGAACCCGAGAGATCCCAGAGTGACCCTCCTAGCTCCAGTGACCATTTCAAAGGGGTCCATCTTGGTTGAGGTTTTTGATTCCAAACCACCCACCTTTAGTTTGTCCCTTCTTAAACTTCAGTGGGCATATGAATCACCTGTGGATCCTGCTAAGATGCAGACTTGTTTTCTGTATTCTGGGGTTAGTGCCCAAGACTCGGACAAGCTAACCAACTCCTGGGTGGTGCTCATGTTGCCAGTTGGCAGGCCACACTCTCAGCAGCCAGGCTTTGGAGCTTCTATCTCAATCTGGGGCCCCAAAGCCTATGTCATTGATATTACCTGGTGGGTCAGATGGGGCCTCAGCGTGGCTGGAACTGGAGGCTGGCACGGAATCTGGGAAACCAAGTTAAAGAAGGTTATCAAGATGGCTGTGTGGAGAGAGATATCTTTGATTCTGTGAGAGTCAATGGAGAGGGGAGAGACTTCTGGGGACACAGACACGGAAGAAACTTTAAGGAAGAGGGTGGACCCTGACCTGAGCACAAAACCATGGCAAGAGTTGACCAGAGTTTAGGCTCATCTTCAGCCGAGAGGAAAGCTGTGGAGTTTCCTGCCCTCCTTCTGAAAAAGGAGAGATCTAACTCCTCTGTCGTAGCCACTAATAGTAGTTTGCCTGCTCAAAGTAATTCTTTCAGAGGCCTCCCTGTTCTTTTCTGGAAATTCCTTCATTTCTACTTTAATACTAAGATTCTAGAGGGAACTGGCAACTCTAATAGTACATCCCCTCGACTATGGTGATTGGCCCACGGAGCAATCACATGACCTTAGCCTGGCCAATCAGAAATATTTCTGACATTTTTCAAATTGGAACTTTTCTGTGGTGTCCCGTTGTTAGTATGTGCGAGTCTGGAAACACCAGTTGTTGAGTTGTGGTAAATCTCTGCCCCTCACCTCCACCTTTGCCCTTCGGCTGTCTGTAGTAGGAGATCAAAAAGAAAAACAGAGATGAGAAATGGAGAGCTCGGGTGATTTTTGAGCCTCTGGTAACATTTGTACATTAAGGCCAACTCCATCCTCCTCTTCTCCACAGATTGATTATGTGAGTCCTGGAACAATAAATCATGTTCCCTGCCCCTCCCCACATCCCTTTTAAAGTCTAAGCTAATGTTAGTTGGGTTTCAATTATCCTTAACTGAGCGTCTCTACTAAAACTCATCCCCATATCACTTGGAGAAGCGAGGTCTTGGGATGGAAGGGATAAAAAAGGATTATATGAGGACAGAGGGGCCTCCAAAGGTCCTAGGGAAATGGACTCATGTTGGTGGATGCCATTAATCTCAGAAACCTACACAATCCTTTTTTCTTCCAAATGTACCAGCTGGAGATGCCCAAGATCAGAAGGATGATAACCGGGGAGAACCAAATCCAAAAATGTCTTTTTCTCTTAGACCCTTTGAAGAGGAAATGAATGAAATCAGTAAAAATAATGACAAAAGAGATCAGAGCAAAACATAGACAGAACAGGTCAGTGGCCATCTTACCTAACTCTTTCACTCCCTTGACATTGCCTAAAATGATTCTTTTCATTCACTTGTTCTATAACCATTTTTTAAAAGTAAGCATTGTTCTAGGTCAGAGATGACAGCAGTACATAAGGCAGATATGCTACCTTGGTAGAAAGATGTATGGCTTGCCCAGTGTCACAGTTTGAAGTATCTGGCCTGGGTTTTGAAGGCAGGCTGTCTGTCTAAGAGCTTCCTCCAAGTTCAAGGCCGAAAGAGTCCAGGTTCCTACAGAGCGGAACTCTAGGTTTGTCTGCCAGATATAGCTTGACCCCGTCTCGTAGGATCCTGTGTAGATCTTACCTTTTTTCTGCTTTCCTCCAGGGAACAGGAGAGTTTACTGTGTGACCTTGCTCAAGTACCTTATCCTTTCTGAGTCTCAGTTTCTTTGTCTATATACTGGGGAATAATAAGAATACCTGTTTTCTTTGATTCTTGAGAAGATTTTGCAAAATCTCAGAGATCTAGGCTAGTGCCTGGTATTTGATAAGACTTACCAGGGTTTCCTTTCTAGTTCCACTCACACAGCCTGTGTTCCTTTATTCTTCCTACACCAAGTCAGTTTCCCATCAATCTTGAACTTTTTTCTGTCCGATAGGGTAGACATAAGCCAAATATAAGCCTTTGAAATGTGGCTAGTGTGACTGAGAAGCTTTTGCTTATTTAATTTTAATTAATTTAAATTTAAATATTAAAATGGTTACTCAATTCCTTCTTTTTTAAAAAAATTTTTTTTTAGTTGTAGATGGACCCAATATCTTTACTTATTTTTTTTTAATGTGGTGCTAAGGATCGAACCCAGTGCCTCACACATGTGAGGCAAGTGTTCTTCCACTGAGCTACAATCCCAGCCCTCAATTCCTTCTTGAAAAACCGATCAGTATATTTGGGAAAATTGGCATATGAAAGGTTATTTCTTCAACTGTAAATCTTTTGAAATCTGAAAACAGATCCAATACTTCTGCTGAAAACTTAGCACCAGTATATATGCATACTGGCTTAAAAAAATAAGACAAAGTAAAAATACAGTAAACTGTCTTGTAAATAATTCCTGTCTTGAATAAACATGAAATGATTATATTTGATATTTGGGTTTGGGGTTAAGTAAAAAACATTATTAAAATTTTTTTTTCCTTCTTCTAATGTGGTTATTAGAATATTAAAAATTACACACATTTCTATCAAAATGTGCCATTCTCGAGGACTCTCACCCTCATTCCCTCACTGATTTTCATAAAGAACCACTTGGAACACAGACTCTCTTGGAACTGAGGCCCCAGGCCCTGTGACCTGAGTAAACAGGAAGAGCAACCTGAACAGATGTCCCCAGACAGAAACTGGCAGGAGCTGTTGCTGACGGGGTTTCTGGCGGTGCATGTGAGGTTGGGGTATTTTTCACCACTTCTCCAGGAGACATTGAGGTGCGAGCTCCCTTGGGACAGAATAGTGCCCTTCTGCATGGGGCTCCATGTGTAGGTCACATTGTTACCACCATCCTCCACTGAGCAGGTCAGGCTGAGCCTGCAGATGTCATCTTCAGTGTGCATGAGGCTCCAGGTGATGTTAGGCTTCTTCAGCCTCCCTGCGGGGGGAGAAAGGCAGAGCCATGAGGAGGGAGGCCTACAGCTTCGTTCATTCAAAACCTATTCATGAAGTTGTGTGTTGACCCTGTGCAGACAGTGCCCCCAGGAGTCACAAGTATTTAGGAGCATTCCTAACCACCTAATCATAGGCACACCATTTCCCTTCTGTGGCCCTTGATGGTCAGGTGTAAAATAAGGCAATTAATAAAGGGGGGAAAAAGAAAGAAACCATCTTATTCCATACACTATACCTGTGGAAAGTGAGCAAACCCATCAACACAAATAAGTCAATGCTTCCACTCACTTTGAAGGCCTGTTAAAGGTTCATTTGAGGTTCTATCATGTAATTTGTCTGCTTACATGAGAGAAGGAATATAAAGAGGTGAGCACAGCACCTAATTCGGAACAAGTGCTCAATAAACATTAGCACATTTAAAATGTTTCTTTTAAATGTTATTTAAAGCTGGGTGTGGTGACATATGCCTACAATCTTAGTGACTTGAAGGCTGAGGAAGGAGGATCACAAGTTGAGACCAGCCTCAGCAATTTAGTAAGACCCTCAATAACTTAGAGAGACCCTGTCAGACTGGGGATGTAGCCCAAAAGAAAAAAAGTGAAGGGGCTAGGGATGTGGCTCAAGCGGTAGCGTGTTTGCCTGGCATGCGTGCAGCCCAGGTTCAATCCTCAGCACCACATACAAAACAAAGATGTTGTGTCCGCCGAAAAAAACTAAGAAATAAATATTAAAATATTCTCTCTCAAAAAAGTGAAAATTTTATTTTAAGAAGAAACTTTATTAACTAAAGATTAAATTAAATATATTTTAAAATAAAGTTATTTTTAAAAGAAATAGGTTGATGCAGTTCTTAGTCTATTTTTTATATTTAATCTTGCTGGCTCTTTTATCATTTGAGTATATGCAATGAACATGGACTTGACCAACTTGTTGCATATTTTAACAGGTCAATGGATAGATGATGATTCTTTTCACAGGTACCCAGACACCAGTAAACTCAGTGGGGGGTTATGTCGACCATATCTGAATGGTACAGAAGAGTTAACCCATGCAGAATGTCACACTGAGTTCCTATGAGGTCCAGGGCCAAGGGGGAAGAATGTGCATCTGTCTTTCCCACTCAGCGGGGCTGGTGGCCCAACTTCTGGAGCACACAGTGTCTTTGACATCAAGGGTTTCTCCACAGACTCCTCTAATTCTGTCCCAGTCAGTTCTACCCTGATTCAAAATGATAATGGTTCACAAAAGTGCAGGTTCCTGGTGCCGTCTGAGAACCAATGCAAGAGGACAAGGCCGTTAATGAAAGCTGGGTGGTCGAGGGCTAATGTGAAGAGCAAGGGGCACCTTGATAGGTAGGTTTTGTTCTGCTGCTGGCTGTAATTTCTCCTCTTGTGAATTCACTGGTGTGAACTGAATAGCTGTCCTACTAGTTGGAGGTGTTTTGGTACAAAGAGAGGCCTAAGAGAAGGGGTGGGGGGGCATCAGAGGAGAAACTTCTCAGGGAGAGAAGTTTCACGTGATGGGCGCTCTACCCAGAGACTCACGGTAGACGAGCAGGATGACGTGTTTCATGCTGGTGACTCTGGAGGCCTTTGAGCACACATAGGCATGGTAGGGGCCAGCATCCTCCGTCTTGAGCTGGCCGATCTTCAGGGAGTAGTCTTGGCTGGAGACCCACACCCTGCTCTCATCAGAACCCTTGGGTGTAGCGAGTGGCTCTGCCGTTGCTGATCCTTTCCACTCTTTGCTGATAAGAGATGTGTTAAACATCCAGACAATGTTCTCTGTGTCTTGACTGGCTGGGAGGGCCAGGGGCAGGGTGACTGGCTCTCCCAGGGTCCCTACCACAGTCTCCCCCATTGTGTTTCCTTTGGAGGTTCCTAGAATTGCAGTCAGAGAAGAGATATTGCAGCTTTAGCCACTTTCCCCACCTCCCTTGACCCCCAGCCATCCTGAAGGGGCCTGGGCATCCTCCTCCTCTACCTCTCTCCCCCGGCTCCTCCTGTGATGTGGCATCCCCGCTGCTTCCCCATAACCACGTGTCTGGCCTGGCTCTGCCCATTGCATACTTGTCTAGTCCTCTTGGCCCTTCTGAGGAGACCACAGGGGACACCTCCACTCAAGCCAAGACCCATCTGGACCCCTCCGTGTACACTGTCTTCTCCCTTGCTCTACTCTTAAGAGTTTCACAGTGTCCTGAGAGTTCCCAAGTCCTGGTAGCCTATTTGAGGCTCTTGAGAGTGGACAACAGAGTTTGGGGGCCTGTCTTCTTCCTTCTCCATCCCATCTGAGTTCTCCCAGAACCCCGAGGTTTAGATCCCACAGTGGCTAGACTGTTTCTGGAACTCCCTGAAAGGCTTAAGTGGAGCTGTTACCTGCACAGAACTGCCAGGCATGCAGAGGGCGGGAGCTGCTCTGGCTGACTGGATTCCGGGCTGTGCAGGTGTATGACAGGCCTGGATCACAGGGCTTTGGGGAGACAGTGAGGATAGAGCTGCTATAGGATTCAGAAGTACTTGAGGTCCAGCTGAATTGGACACCATTTTCTGTACCATTCACAAAGCACATCAGGGTGATGTTACAGGAAGCATTCTCAGACACGGTTATGGACTTCAGGGTGACTTGAGGCTCCTGCACGTGCTCTGCAAGGACAATCACATTGAGAGGACACTCGGATCCCTTCCTCAGCAGGAAAGAACTGACAGAAGAAGCTGGGGGCAGCAGGGAGGCTGACGTTACTTGTTCCAGGGAAGTGTTTTCTGCAGCTTAGGTTGGGTGTTTCTCTTCTATGCCTCCATAATATCCTCTACAGGTGTTATTGTCATGGCTCAAGATGAATAGTAGCCTATTCATGAATTGTAGCCTATTTATATAGATTATTTTTTCTCTCTCCCCTAACTGTGTGCAGGCTCCTTAAGGACAGGGACCATGCCTGCATCTGAACATCCAACACCCAGCATGGTCCTTGGAAAATGCTCATGAATGTTTGTTGAATCAATGGATGAATGACCCAGCCCCAAACCCTAGGGAGAGGGGAGCTTAATCTCTAGAATCTGAGTTGTCCGTGCCTTTTGGTCTTAATTTAGGGCCTGCTGTGTTTCCAGACCTTCTTTCTGATTGTCTCCTTCCCATTTATTCCTTCTCTTCTGTTCAACCCATGTGTACATATATGTGTATATGGGTGTGTGGGTACATGTGCATGTGTGTATATTCTATTTCTTTTTCTTTGAACAGGTAATACATGCACAAAATTGAAAAGATAGAAAATGGTAAATAATGAAAGAAAAGTAAGTTCTTTTTTGCCTTCATTCACCTATTTCTTCTCAAGAATTTCTGTCCCTGGGCTGGGGATGTGGCTCAAGCGGTAGCGCGCTCGCCTGGCATGCGTGCGGCCCGGGTTCGATCCTCAGCACCACATACCAACAAAGATGTTGTGTCCGCGGAGAACTAAAAAATAAATATTAAAAATTCTCTCTCTCTCTCTCTCTCTCTCTCTCTCTCTCTCTCTCTCTCTCTCTCCTCTCTCTTAAAAAAAAAAAAAAGAATTTCTGTCCCTGGAAGCAGTTACTGTTAGTTTCTTGTTGATCTCTACAGAGAATATAAATATACACACAATATATATAATGTAATATATTGTATCATTTCACATTATAAATATATACTATATATAATGCATATTGTATAATATATACACACAAATATAATATAGTAGTTTTGTATAATATATATTTATATATAATGTATACAAATATATATTTATATCTATAATATATATATTTATATTATACATACCTATATATAATAGTGTAAAATAGTGTAATGTAAGACTCTCTGAAACCTTTTTAAAAAATTAAAAATAAGCTGGGTGCAGTGGCACTTTATTGTAATCCCAACTATCTAGGCTGAGGCAGGAGGATTGCAAGTTGGAAGCCAGACTGGGTAACTAAGTTGCAAGATCCTGTCTAAAAATAACTGAATACAAAATATAAAAGGGCTGGTGGTGAGGGGTGTAGCTAGGTAGTAGAGAGCTTGCCTAGCATGCTTGAGGCCCTGGATTCAATCTGAAAAAACATAATATATCTTGGAAATTGTATGTCAGTACATAATGAATTGGTTCATTCTAGTTCTATTAGCTATAGAGAATTCTATTTCCTGAATATATGAAGAGTATCCCACATATCAATAAAATGGTCAACTACCTGATAGAAAGTGTTATGACGTGAATCAAGAACCTTCAAAGTCCATATGTTGAAGTCCTAAACTTCAGTACCTCAGAATGTTACTGTATTTGGAGCTATGTCTGTACTTAGACAGTGCAATGATTCAATTAAAAGGGGGCCATGAGGGTGGGCCCTAATTGAGTATGACTGTATACTTACAAGAAGGAGAAATTAGGACAAGAGGACAGACGACAGTCATATGGGGACATAGAGCAAAGATGGCCATCTTCAAGCTAAGGAGAGACCTCAGAAGAAATCAAGCCTGCTGACATTTTGACTGGCCTCCAGAATTCTAAGAAAATGCATTTCTATTATTTTTTTTGGGGGGGGGGGCAGGTACTGGGGATTGAACTCAGGGGCACTCAACCCCTGAGTCACATCCCCAACTCTATTTTGTATTTAGAGACAGGGTCTCACTGAGTTGCATAAATTGCTGAGGCTGGCCTTGAACTCTCCATCCTCCTGCCTCAGCCTCCTGAACTGCTGGGATTATAGGCACACACCACTGTGTCCAGTTACATTTCTGTTAACTACTCTGTTTGTAGTAGGTTGTTTTGGAAACAAAACAAATACAGATTTGGATACCGGAAGAAGGGGGGTGCTGGTGTAACAAATACCAAAAAATATAGAAATATAGAAAGTGACTTGGGATCTGCTTAATGGCAAAGACTCGAAGAATTTTGAGGGTCATGTTAGGAAAAGTCTGGATTGTATTAAAGAGGCTTTTGGTAGAAATATAGATGTTAAAGGGATTCTGCTGAGGGCTTGGAAAGAAAACAGGGGAGCTGTAGGAAAATCTTCTATTATCCTAGAGCTACTTATGAGTCATCCTGAATGGAATGTTGGTGGAAATAAAAATACTTAAGGTGCTTCTGGTGAGGTCTCAGACAGAAATGAGGAATATGTTTGTGGAAACTAGGGGACATAAAGTGGCCTATGCCACTTGGCTGAATTGTGTTTGAGTCTTTTGTGGAAAACAGAAAGTTTTAATGACTAACATGGGTATTTAGCTGAGGATAAAACAAATATTATCTTAGAAATAATATATTTACTTATCTAAGTAAAATATTGAAGGTACTTCTTGTATCAGTACCTGCTGTTTACACAAAATGTCAGAGGAAAGAGATACCTTGAAGAAGGAATTATTACACAAGATGAAACCAGATACTTGAAGATCTGGGAAATTTTCAGCTATTCATATTGCAAAAATTAAGAAAGTGTGTTTGGAGGAAACACAGCATGTGGCTGGACAATGCTTGCTTAATAGGTTATGAGAGTGACTTATGGATCCAATCAACCGTATAGAGATGTTGTGTTATATTCTGGATCTGGAATGTCCCTAAAAGCTCACGTGCTGAAGGCTTGTCCCTGATCTGATTGAGCTGTGGGGAAGGGTGGAAGCTTTAGAAGGCGAAGCTTGATTGGAAGGGGTAGGCCACTTGGGGTGTGTCTCTGAAGAGTTTATTTTGTTCCTGTATTCTTCATCCCAGCCCCTCTCTGCTTCCTGGTCAGCAGGAGGAGAGCACCACCACAGCTTCCTGCCTCACCACAAGGTCACAGCAGCCGGGGCCAAGTGACTGATATCTCTGAAACCATGAGCCAAAAACAAAACACAAAAAAAACCAACCCCCCCCCCCCAAAAAAAAAAAAAACCCTTTCCTCCTCTAAGTTGTTTTTTCTTGGGTGTTTTGGCACGTGCCACAAGCTTGGACTGAGGGGACAGTTACAGGACAAACAAAGGAAGGCTGTCAGACTTCTGAACGAAGTCAATAGAACTCTACTGTAGTAAGGAAAAGAATAACACCAAAGTTCAGAGGTTGTCAGAGCTGCCACTGTCACCAGAGGCCTAGAGGACACAGGCCTGGGATAGGGTTGAACAGTTTTCTTCTTGATGCCCAGGGCCACGGGGATGGGGCGGTCACCCCAGTGGGCCTAGAGCATGAAGCCAAAGAGGATTGTTCTTTAGCCTTAACATTTAATGGAAATTGCCCTGCTAGATTTCAGACTTGCTTGGGACCAGTAACCCCTTTCTACTTTCCATTTTTTTCTCTTTTGAATGGTAGTATCAGTCCTATGATGTCCCAACACTGTTTTTTTTGGAAGTAGTTAACTTGTTTCACAGGTTCACAACCACAGAGGAATTTTGCCTCAGGATGAATAGTACCTCAAGTCTCATTCATACCCCATTTCAATGATATTCAGATGAGATTTTGGATTTAGAGTTGATGCTGGAGTGGGTTAAGACTTAAGGGGCTGTTCAGAGGGGGTGCGTGTATTTTGCATATGAGAAGGACATGAATTTTGGGGGAACAGAGGCCAGAGTTGTTAGGACTGAATCTGTCCTCCCCAACTTCATGTTAAAGTTCTCATACCAGTATCTCAGAATGTGACTGCATTTGGACATGGGGCTTTTAAAAAGGCAGTTATGTTAAAATGGGGTTGTTGGGGTGAGCCTTAATACAAAATGACTAGTGTCCTTATGTGAAGAGGAGATGAGGACACGGACAACATAGAACTCCTATATGAGAACAAAGTGAAAGGGCAGCCATCTAAGAGCCAAGGAGGCCTCAGGAAATATCTAGCAACATAAAAAAAATGCATACACTTTTTAAGTCAGCAACTTGCCTCCACAAATATATCCCTGTTTTCAGTAATTTTTTTTTTGTTGGATGACCAGTTTTATTTGGGTTTCAGAGATCACAGTCCATAGATGGCAGTCTCCCTTGCTCTGGGCCTGAGGGGAGGCAATACATCATGGGGGAAAGGCCAGTGGAGTCAGCAAGCAGGAGTGGGAGGTGAAGCAGGGGATGAATCCTCACACGGCAGACCCCAGTGACCCACTTCCTTTAGCCACAGGTCACCTGCGTACAGTTACCAACCAGTCAGTCTGTTCAAACTAGAGTGGACTGATTAGATACAGCTCTCATGATTTAATAATTTCACCTCTGAATATTTCTGCATTAACAGAGGCATTTGGGGGATACCTCATGTCCAAACTGTAGCAATCCTATAGATTTTCTTTCAGAATATAACCCACTCATATACACATGAAAAGACAGGTCAACAGGAATATTCAGTAGTAAAGCAGTGTTTGTCAGAGGAAACGATTGGAAATGATCTAAATGTTTATAAGTAAGAGATCGGTTACATAAATTATGGCAATTTTAAAACACATAAGGATTTTATGGTTATGTTTTCCACTCTTGATATCAGTGTCTATGGAATTGGGTTAAAATGATCAATATAGTGGTCATATTTATCCTAGAGAGACAAATAAATCTGTTTTTAAAAACAAAAGGTCAAAATCCCCACAAGCTCTCTAGAACTCACCATAGACGTGCAGGATGAATTCCTTCTTAGTGGTGACTTTAGAATTCTTTTGGTTTATTTGGGCTTTGTAGGATCCCTCATCTTTCTGGGTTAGGTGTCTCATGTACAAGGAGTAGTTTCCACTGATGTTCATTCGGCTCTCATAGCTTTTGACCAAAAAGATCGGATGTGTTCTAGGATGTGCTAAGACAAGAGCTTCATCAGGGCCAGTCCAGGCAACGTTTTCAATCTCCGTGTCGACTGAGATGTTCAGGGGGAAGATCACGGACCCCCCGAGGATCCCTGACACCACCATTGGGGTTGAGTCTTTTTCAGAGGCTCCTATTCCTGCAGAGACAGAAGAAGGACTTAGAGGAGCAGCTGGACTCCTCAAGCCAGCCTTCATTCACTCATCAACAAACATGTTTCAGGCAAAAATGCTAGATGTGAGAAAATGAAATGAGATTCCTTTTTTAGGTCCAGTGCCTAACAAAGTCATTCATTCATTCACCAAACACAGCTACAGCAACCAGAAAAACAGAACTTTTATGTTTCTGTCCCAACAGGGGAATTAGCCTTGTGACTTTGGGTGCATTTCAGAATTTTTCTGAGAATCAAGTTTATTTATCTACAGGATTGAAGGGCTCCAGTCCGCATCATCTTCCTCAAGGAATATGGTAAAAATTAAATGAAAGCAGTTGCTGTGAATTGGAAAGAATGGGTAAAGTTCTTTTAAAAACAATCTTAGTAGATGGATGCCTAGTGGGATGGTGAGAAGGAGAGGCAAGTGGTATAAGGGTAGAATCTAGGTGGGAGGCCTGTGAGTGCTCATTGCAAAATCTTTTCAATTTATCTGAGTGTTTGACAATTTTCATAACCAAGTGTTAGGAATAAAATGAGTTTCCTCACCTCTGTCTCAGCCTACCTTTCCCCTCATTGTCCAGGGGATCTCAGACGGACTTTGTCTAAGTCTGGGGGTTAGGAATAATTGATATCATTGATGCAGGCTCCTGATTTTATCATTTTAGGGAAGAAGCATATTTCTGATAAAACCTTGTTTCCAAGGCTGACCAGAGCCTGGCATTTGGCTAGTGTAGCTCATTTTCTCCTAGACACCTTATAGACATCTGCTGTATGGCCTACCCTGGGTTCTCGGAGCTCTGGGTTTCTCAGGCTCTGCTAGAACTCTGGAAATTGTAGACAAAATCAGGTAGGTTCAAGACCCAGGCTATTCCAGGAATTCTAGGTAGAAAAATACATAGAAGACAGAGAAAGAGGAGAGGCACAAATATATTGTGGAAGGGAGGAAGGAGGATGAGATGAACTCTGAAAACCCAGGGGCTTCAGAATCTATCTTTATTTACAGACAAGGAGCTGAAATTTAAAGAAATGAAAGAAATTAATCACTCCTATCTTGGAAGCCCAGAAGATGCTGGGTCTTGGCTGGGTGCATATAACCCACTTTGAATTCATATCTTCTCACATTAAAGCCTCATAGGCTGTCAGAAGAAGGAGCAGGATGTGGGTTTCACAGAACAGTGCCATGTAGCTCCCAGCATAGTGACAACATCACTTTTTTTGAACAGTACCATTTGACCAATACAAAAGGAGGGTTCAAAGATTGTAATAACTATATATGACTTACCCATCCCTTAATTGCTTTCAAAGAATGTACAAAACAGTAATTATCACAACAACAATCATAACTTCCACCAAGCACTTTATATATATCATCATAAAGCCTCCTGGGTTGCTGGGATTACAGGCATTACCACCATGCCCAGCCCAAAAGCTGGGACTTGATGGAGAGGAAGAATGTGGGGGGGAAAAAAGGTTATCCAGACAGAGGCTACCTTGCTCAGGGTCCCTGACCACCTCCAGATTCTCTGTGAAGTCTTAGTAGTACAGGATATGTGGAAAACAAGACAGGAAGTGGAAAGAAGGTCTAGCAGTGGTGACCCCTCTTTAGGGAATTGCCAGGTGGTTTTTCATCAGCAGAACTTCCCTGCATCTTTTGGTGGATGTATCCACACTGTACCAGAAACCAACTCATAACTCATAACTTAGCATTTCTTGGCAGGAAATGTGAGGGTGAGAAGAACTAGTTTGAGCCCAGAGTTGTTTGAGACTGGGGCTAGGAAAATCGCCTCTTCATGGTGTGTGAATGCGCGCGCGCGCGCACACACACACACACACACACACACACACACACACACAAACAGAACTCAAAATAAAGTGGAATCTGCAGAGTAATCACCACAAGGAGGTGAGTTTCTTGATTTTTATCAAATGAGAATCTTTCAGGCAGGAAATGTTACAAGCCTCCAAGGAATTCCACTAACAGGTGATGGTTGCCATAATGTGGACTTACCCACAAACAGGAAGAGGAGAGAGGTCCACAGCACAGAACGTATTTGCGGCTGACTCTCTTGTGGTTTATCGAAGAACGCTCCTACAGCCCAGTTGTCCGCATGATTCTCTGGGCCCTCCATGACCGTCGATTTTCAGATCTGAGGCTGAAGGAGGAAGCACTTACCTCAGCTTCCGGAAGTATGTGAGTATGTGTGCACGTTTGTGCATGCGTGGATGCGTGTGTTCCAGGAACCCTTGTCTGTGTTAGCACCACAGATCTCCTCAACTCCTCAGGCTGGGGTCAAGATTCAGATCTATTCCCAGCATTACTTGCTGTAGCATCAAGGCACTGGGGTTCTAACCCTGACCCCTGAAGATGACTGCTAACGATCTGCCCCTCCTGGCGTCATGCCCTTGGGTAATCATCTTTCCTCCAGTGAGGGCTGGATCCAGTGACGTGCTTATAGTGAACAGAATATGGATGTCGCTTCTGGTGAGAGTGACATGGAATGTCACTGATCCTAATCTTGGAAAACAGGATTGGGTCCTTGTTCCCCTGGTGTTGAAGATTAAACACCTGAGAAATGCTGAGGCAAGCATAAAAAATAAGTTCTATTTAAGAAACAGAACGGAGGGATCCAGAGCTGGTGCCTGTGGGAGTGGAGGTGTCTTGATTTTTCATAGATCCCCCACCTTCTTTCTTCCCTGTAGACAAAACTCCACTGCCTGCTAAAAGGAAGAGTTAAACACCTGATTGGCAAAGAATACAGAATGTGGTCCCCAGTTCTCCTAGTAAACATCAAAAGTAATAAATATGGAGACGGCGTGTGTCCTTTGTCCTTCTCTGCTTAGAGATGGCCCTCTCTCTTGAGAGTGCTCTCTGCTTGAGCCTCACTTTGCTTTTACTTTACTTTCACTTATAATAGAGTTCTCTTGCATGACTTTTGGTGTCTGACTTTAAATTTTCTGTCGTCAGAAAGCAAGATCCGAGGTTTGGAGTTTTAGTTCCTTGTTTTCTTGTGACAACCTGACTTCCACAATCCCCTTCTACTAAAGGGCCATTGTGACTTTGCATCTCTGAAAGCCACTCTGAAAGATCTGGTTATCTCCCCCTCCCCACCGCATCCATAGTTGGCCTTTTCAAGGGCTCTAAGTCCCTTGGGGGAAGATTGGGAGAAAAATTAACAGCATAAATTTTCACTAGGGTTTTGGGGTCCTTCCTGCAGGGGATTCAGCCTGTCCTTGTTCAAGGATTCTGAGTCTACAAACTGGCTCAAGTCTGGGAACCCATTGAGAGGCTGTGAGGTTCTGTCTTTTGGATTCTCCCAGTGTGAGCAAGTAGGTCTTAAATCACAAATCCACTCTAACAATCCAATAGTCCCAAGTCTGAGACATTTTTATCTACATTAAGCTAAAGGAGGTTAGGCTTTTCCAATTTGCTTGTGGTCGTTGATCTTTTGGTCCATATTTCATCTGACCAACCAACCAATAGAGACCTTTTAAATCCCTGGGTTGCAATATTAAGTGTAGTATCATCATAGTGAGCCTATATCAAGAAATTTGGCCTGATTTTATGTTCCTTATACCATTACCATAGTCTGGGTATCCATTCATACACATGGTCTTTGTATTTCTGCAGTATAAATGAAAAAACTCTAAGCAATTTTTTTTTGGTAATGTAATGTCTCACCAGCTGCCCACTCTTACAAGGTGAGCTGGGTTCAGAAGAGCTGGCTGCAACATTAAGATAAGAAAACAGCAAAGAAATCATGCAACATGCAGACGTGAGTTTCTCAGGTTGAGGGTGGAACTGCTCTGTGACCTCAAGGGTCCTCTTCCACGCTGGAAGGCAAGAGAGTGTGCCCCTAGAATGTCTTTATTTTATGGGGGGAACACACAAAGGAGCCTCAATGGAACGTTCTTCACTAAATAAGGCAGAGGATAGGGTTTCAAAGGGGAGTTATCGAATCCCATTGGTAATGCCCAAGTCCAGGGCGAGAGCAAACTTCTTTGCCGAGTGAAGGTGGAGGCCACTTTCTTTGCACAGTGCATGGCGTGTGATGCCGGACCAAACACCCGCCTTACTCAAGGCTGAGAGAGGATGCTCAGCCCGTGGGCAGGGTGGCCTCCCACAGTGTCATACTTTTTTTTTTTTAACTTTTTGTTTATTTATTTTTTTTATACAAATTGAGCAGAATTTTTCACTTTTATGGTTGTGCATGAGGTCACATCGTTCGCACATCATACATATATACACCTAGGGTAAATATGATCGTCTCATCCCATCATCTTTTCGGCCCCTTTGCCCTCCCCCTGCTTCCCTCTGCCCCATCCCAAGTTTCTCCACTTGTTCCATGCCCCCCATATGGATTAGCATCCACTTATCAGAGAAAACATTCAACCCCTGGTTTCTTGAGATTGGCTTATTTAATTTAGCATGATATTCTCCAACTCCATCCATTTACCTGCAAATACCATAGTTTTATTTCCTTTTAATGCTGAGTAATATTCCATTGTGTATATATAACACAATTTCTTTATTCATTCAGCTATCGAAGGGCATCTAGGTTGGTTCCCAGTTTAGTAATTGTGAATTGTGCCACTGTAAACATTGAAGAGGTTGCGTTACTGTAGTGTGCTGTTTCTAAGTCTTTAGGGTATGTTAGGTTCCTCACAACTAAAACACTCAGGGTCACTCCAGGTGAACTGAGATGCATGAAATAATCACACAAGAGACAGAGATTCCTTTTTCTTTGGGTCCTGTGATGGCTCCTCTGACCTTAGGGATCTATGAAAAGTAGAGAGACAGAGAGAGAGAGAGAGCATGTGTTGAACTCTTTTATTAAGGAGACACCTTCAAATGAGGCAAGGGGTCAGGGGGCTGAGTCTAGCTTCATGATGTCTGCTGTCAGCAGGTTGACTGACATGTAGGAAGGCCACACCCAAAGGCAGAGCAAGAGAAGGAGACACACAAAGAGCATTTCCTTGGAACATTCTATCCCAAACAGGGCAAAAGGGTAGGATTACAAAGGAATAGGTGAGTGTAGCTCCTAAAGACACGCCTTCTACTTCCTGGGCTGGGACAACGCCCAAGTCACCACAAAATGTAGTGATTGGTCAGAGCCTCTGGCTTCAGGATGGAAGGTGTGGGTCATTCAGAGTGGCTCCTCACAAGGGTATAGACTGAGAAAAGGGACAGCTGGGTCAAATGGTGGTTTTATTCCTAGTTTTCTAAGAAATCTCCATACTGCTTTTCAGAGTGGTTGCACCAATTTGCAATCCTACCAGCAATATATAAGTGTGCCTTTTCCCCCACATCCTTGCCAACACTTATTTTTGCTTGTATTCTCTATAATTGCCATTCTGACTGGCAAGAGATGAAATCTTAGGTTTGATTTTCATTTCTCTAATTACTAGATATGTTGAACATTTTTCAGTGTATTTGTTGATCAATTGTATATCTTCTTCTGAGAAGTGTCTGTTCAGCTCCTTAGCCCATTTATTGATTAGGTCATGTGGATTTTTTGGTGTTAAGTTTTTTGAGTTCTTTATATTTCCTGGAGATTAGTGCTCTATCTGATATGTGTGTGGCAAAAATTTGCTCCCCAAATGTAGGCTTTCTCTTCATGTCATTGATTATTTCTTTTGCTGAGAAGAAGCTTTTTAGTTTGAATCCATCCCACTTATTGATTCTTGATTTTAATTCTTGTGCTTTAGGAGTCTTGTTAAGGAAGTCGGGGCCTAATATGATGTGATGCAGATTTGGGCCTACTTTTTCCTCTGTAAGGTGCAGGGTCTCTGGTCTGATTCCTAGGTCCTTGATCCACTTTGAGTTGAGTTTTGTGCCTGGTGAAAGATAGGGGTTTAGTTTCATTTTGCTGCATATGCATTTTCAGTTTTCCCAGCACCATTTGTGATTGATGAAGCTGCTACCACTGTGGGTGGGGATGCTGCTGCCATTGGGTTGGGGAGTCCACTTCCACTGGGGTTGGGAAGCTAATTTTGCAGGGAATCACAAGCTGCATTCACTGCCCATGGGAAGCCTTCTTTCTGGTTAAGACTCATCAGAATCTGTAGCCTCGGTATCCCCAGCTCATCTGGGTCTTCTCAAACTTTGCTATGGTTTAGGTCATGAGCCCCCAAAGATCATGTGTTGAATGGAGGCGTGGCCCCAGTATAACAATGTTCAGAGCTGGGGATTTGGGGAAGTGATTGGATCATGAAGGCTTTAAACTCTCCAAAGGGTTGGCCCATTGACATATTGATGATTTGATGGAATTATTGGGAGGAGGCAGAAACTAGTAGAATCCAGTTGGAGGAAGTAGGTCATGGGGGCTTGCCCTGGAAGGGCTTGTCCTGTCTCTGGCCCCTTCTTTGCTTTCTCTCTGCTTCCTGGCTGTCATAATTTGGGCAGCTTTCCTTGGCCTTACGATTCTGCCACAATGTTCTGCTTCACCACAGGCCCAGAAAAAATGGAGCCTGCCAATCATGGGCTGAAAGCTCTACAACCATAATCCAAAGTTAGTCTTTCTTTCAACAGGACAATGGCATTGGTAAAAGTCATCTAATTTCCCACACAAAGTCTGTGAAATTAGTAGGTAGGGGCATTTTGACCCATTTTTAGTGTTAACTTTCTTTCCCTGAAGATCTCCAGGTAGAGGGAAAAAGATTATTATTATTGTTATTATTATTATTATTATTAAACCCAGGGGCACTTTAGCACTGAGTTACATCTTCCTTTAAGTTGTTTTTCTCAGGTATTTTGTCACAGTAACAGAAAGCTGACTAGCATCCATCTAGGATCCCATTTGCTCCAGTACCTGCTTTCATTGTTAAAGTAGACAACTTTCAAGACTGGGAATTTACTTTAGTCAGCTATTTTGTTACTATAACTAAAAGTTCTGACCAGAACAATTTCAGGGGAGGAAAAACTTATTTAGGGACTCATAGTTTCAGAGGTCTCAATCCATAGACAGTAGGCTTCAATCCTTGGGGCTCAAAGTGAGGCAGAACATCATGGTGGAAGAGTGTGACAAAGGGAACCAGCTCACATGATGATGATCAGGAAGCAAAGAGGGAGTGACTCCACTCACCAGATACAAATATATAGCCCAATGCCATGCCCCCAATGCCCCATCTTCTCTAGTCACCATTCAGTTTTCCCCATCAGGGGATTAATTCACTTATTGGGTTAAGGCTCTCACAACCCAATCATTTTACTCTGAACTTTCTCACACTGTCTCACCCATAAGCTTTTTGGCGACAAATCCCATCCAAACCATAAGAGAGTCCTACTTGCATTGTAGTTCAGCCAACAGAAGATGAGTTCAGTGTTTATTTTTCAGTAATTTCATCCCTGTGGCTACAGGAAATAATCTCTACTTCAGAGTCTGCACACAGGTTCTTACCTCATTTACGGAATCCTCGAGCTGGGAATTTGAATCCCTGAACTCTTTTCTTTCACCACTTTGTCCAGTAATATTAGGGCAAGCCAATCAACATCATTATATTACTTAGTTTTCCTAAAGTGCTTAAAAGTGTGATATACAGAGTCACTTGGCTCTTTGGAAATAAATTCATTATCATTTTAAATCTAATCAGATTAGAGAACCAATTTCAGGATTCCCAAAAACAACTCAGAGAACTCTTCCTTAGAGTTCTATGGGTACCATGGTGTACATCTGTAATCCCAGCAACTCAGGAGGCTGAGGAGGGAAGATTGAGTTCAAGGCCAGCCTGGGAGACATAGTGAAAACCCATCCCAAAACCAAACCAAACAAAGCTCTGCTTCTCTAGAACCACTCTCAGTAATATAATGCATAGAGAAACAGATTATATATATATATATATATTTGCCATATCATCTGAGATAGAAAGATTATTTTTAGGAATTGATTGATGCAATTATGAAGGGTGAGGTCCTGTGATTTGTCTGAGTCTGAAGGAAGGAAAACCAGGGAAGTTGATGGTTTAAGTCCCAGTCCAAATCCAAAGGCCTGAGAATTGGGAGGTGGGATGGCGGTAGATGTTTCCCATTCCACAACTGACGGCTGTATAAACATAGTTTGAGAGGTTCAGTTCATGGTTGGCCAGTCCCATCAATCTATGCTGGAGGTAAGGCAGAATATCACAGCAGAGGAGAGCTGCTCAACTCATTACAGCAGGGAAGTGGGGAAGAGAGTAACCACAGGGAAAACGAATGCTTCCAGGGTGTGCAACCATTGACCTCCCTCTTACCGCCATGCTCCACCTGCCTACAGCTACTACCCAGTCAATCTATTCAAATAGGATGGACTGGTTATGTTCCTATTCTTGCAATATAATCATTTCACTTCTGAAAATTCCTGCATCAACACAGGAGCTCTGGGGAGACACCTCACATCCAAACCATAACAAAGTCTAAAGAATAAGAGGTACCAAAATACAGGAGCAGGAGAATACGGATGTCTTGGCACCAAGACAGGTAGGGACAAGGATACTCCTATAAATGAAATTGCATGAGGGGTGGATGCCCCTGCCAAGCCTGGAGACCTTTTTTTCTGGGCAAGGTTACTCCCTACACCACTACTGTCAACACCCCGAGATCTCCTGGGTGATGCTGTCTCTGCAGCTGCAGCCTCTGCTGCTACTGTCCCACTACAACTGCCACTGATGCACCATCTGCTGCCACCAACCCCCACCACTACCACTACCACCATTCCCCAGAGGCCTACTGCCAGGGAGACTCCAGGTTTGGTTGCATGTGGCAGCATCCATCTTGGGATGTTGGCCAGGGCCTGTGGGGCCAGGGTGCCAGCAGGTTTGCTGCTGCAGCTGCCTCTGTCTGGGGACTCTGGCCAGGATGTGGCGGTCCAGTGTGGGAGTGCCTGTGGGTTTTGCTGTGCTTGGGGTCTTCCTGCTGGTAGTGCTGGTGGTCCCCATCTTGCTGCTGCTTCTCAGGGTTGCTCCTTTATGTGAGCATATCCCTGGTGGTCTCTCTGCAAGTGGGAGCAGCTGTTGAGATCTTGGGACTGCAGCGTGGCTGAGCCTTGGGTATCTGAAATCCAGATCCATGGGATAGTGAGTGGGTCTGCAAGGGCTGATCTGGGCCTTGAAATCCCCTGAGACATCAGAGACAGGCCTGAGAAAGTTTTGAACCAGGACAGAGACAGTTTAATTTCCATCAAGATTTATTTTATTTTTTATTCTCTAACATCTTTATCATATTTGGAGCAGGTTGTTTTTTAATGCATCAATGTGTGGAAGATGGTGATATATGAATGGTATTTTGCAGTTTTGTTGTATTGTTCCATTTTAAATTTTTTCTTTGTTTATATTCTTCTTCTCACTTGTCTTTTTCCTGGGTTCTCTCTCTATCTTTTCTCCCGCCAACAGCCAATCTCTGTCAGTTCCTCTTCCACCCAGTCAGTCTATTCAACTAAGATGTAAATTTTTGCCTCTAGCTTCTCTCTTACTCCCCCATGAATATTGTGTACTATGCTACTTCTGTTCTCTCATCCACCATTTGAAATTATAAACCATTTTAACAAATTTTCTGTTTATACTATAGACAGCTATTGAACTCAGCGTTTTGGTTTATTTCAAGAAAGTAGTAGATGCCTTAGTGGGAGCTATTAGGTATGAGGCTATATATTATTTACACCAAGTGTTGTTGATATTGGTCTTACCCTTAAAGGCGAGGTACTGGAAACCTTCAGGAACAATATAAGTTTACAGGGTAGAATCTGTGCTGCCTCAGGTCCACATTGCTAGATGGGAAAACACACAAACAACATGAAAAAACAAGGGAACAAAGCACATCACACAAAACAAGATGCTCCAATAACAAAATCCACTGACAACACAGTGGAAGAAATGTCTGAGAAGGAGTTTAGATTGTACATAAACTCATCTGTGAAGTAAAGGATGGCATAAAGAGTGGACTCAAAGAGAAAATACAGAAAGTGAAAGATCACTTCAATAAAGAATTAGAGATCACACACATACACACACACACACAAAGAATCAATAAATCAAATTATACATTCAATGGGAAGCATCACCAACAGACTAGATCTCTTGGAAGACAGAACCTCAGGCAATGAAGATAAAATGTATAATATTGAAAATAAAATTTACCATGCAGAGAAGATGGTAAGAATCCATAAAAAGAACTTTCAAGAATTATGGGATAACATGAAAAGACCAAAACTGAGAGTTATCAGGAGGGGCTGGGATTGTAGCTTAGTGGTTGAGCATTTGCCTTGCATGCGTGAGGCACTGGGTTCGATCCTCAGCACCACATAAAAAAAAATAAATAAAAAACAAAGATATTGTGTCCATCTACAACTAAAAAAAAACTTAAAAAAAGAATTATCAGGACAGATGAAGGAGCAAAGATACAAACTAAAGTAATGCACAATCTTTTCAATGACATAATATCTGAAAATTCCCCAAACCTGAAGAATGAAATGGAAAATCAAATACAAGAGGCTTACAGAACCCTGAATGCACAAAATTACAGCAGACCCACATAAACACATATTATAATGAGAATGACTAAAATACAGAATAAGGATAAAATCTTAAAGACCCGAGAAGAAAAAAAAATTATGTATGGGGGAACCAATTCAGATCTCAGCAGATTTCTCAACCCAGACCCTCAAGGTTAGGAGGTCCTGGAATAATATATTTCAAGCTCTGAAAGAAAATGATGCCAACCAAGAATTTCACATCCAGCAAAATTAAGCTGTGAATTTGATGACAAAATAAAAGCCTTCCGTAGTAAACAAAAGTTAAAAGAATTCACCATTAGAAAGCCTGCATTATGAAACATTCTCAACAAAATATTCCATGAGGATAAAGTGAAAAAAAATAGTGAAAATCAGCAAAGGGAGGAAGTACACTAAAGTCAATCAAAGGAAAAACTAAGTCAAATTAAAAATGAGAAATAAGTTAAAATAACAGAAAATACAAATCATATCTCAATAATAACATTGAATGTTAATGGCCTAAACTTATCAATCAAAAGACATAGACTGGTAGATTGGATTAAAAAGAAGACCCAACAGTATGTTGTCTCCAAGAGACTCATATCATAGGCAAATATATCCACAGACTGAAAGTAAAAGGCTGGGAAAAAATATCACTCATATGGATCGTGTTAAATAGCAGGGGTTTCCATCCTCACAGATAAAGTGGACTTCAAGCCAAAGTTAAATCAGAAGGTACAAAGAAGGACAGTTCATACTACTTAAGGGAATTATATATTAGCAAGACATAACAATTGTAAATATTTATGCCCCAAACAATGGAGCATCTATGTACATCAAACAAACCCTTCTCAATTTCAAGAATCAAATAGATCACAATACAATAATACTGGGTGACTTTAACACACCTCTCTTACTACCGGATAGATCCTCCAAACAAAAACTAAACAAAGAAACTATAGAAATAAATAATATAATAAATAACTTAGACTTAATAGACATATATAGAATATTTCATCCACCAGAAAGTGAATACACTTTCTTCTCAGCAGCACATGAATCCTTCCCTAAAATAGACCATATCTTGTGCCATAAAGCAACTCTTAGTAAATACAAAAAATTGGAGATAATATCCTGCATTCTATCAGATCATAATGGAATAAAATTAGAAGTCAATGATAGAATAAAAATAGAAGGTACTCCAACAAATGAAGACTAAATAATATATTATTGGATGATGAGTAGATAGTAGAAGAAATCAAGGATAAATAAAAAAATTCTTAGAGGACACTGACACAACATATCAAAATCTCTGGGACTCTATGAAGGCAGTACTAAGAGGAAAGATTATTGCAGTGAGCTCATTCATTAAAAGAATAAAAAGTCAACAAATAAATGACCTAACATTACATCTCAAAGCCCTAGAAAAGGAACAAATCACCACCAAAAGCAGTAGAAGAAACAAAATAATTAAAATCAGAGCTGAAATCAACAGAACTGAAACAAAAGAAACAATTGAAAAAATTGACAAAATGAAAGTTGGTTCTTTGAAAAAATAAATAAAATTGATAAATCCTTAGCCACACTAACAAATACAAGAGAGGAAAACTCATATTACTAAAATATGTTATAAAAAAGGAAATATCACACCAAACATATCTAAAATACAGAACATAATCAGAAGCTGTTTTGAAAATATATACTCCAATAAAATAAAATAGAAAATCTCAAAGACATTGACATATTTCTTGAAACATATGATCCACCCAAACTGAATGAGGAGGTCATACATGATTTAAACAGATAAATTTAAGTAATGAAATAGAAAACAACATAAAAGCCTACCAATCAAGGAAAGCCCAGGATCAGATGGATTCTCAGCCAGGTTCCAAAAAAGCTTCAAAGAAGAATTAACACCGATACTCTTCAAAGTATTGCATGAAATAGAAAAAGAGGGAACCCTTCCAAATTCATTCTATGACACTAATTATCACCCTGATACCAAAACCAGACAAAGACATATCAAGGAGGGAAAACTTCAGACCAATATTCCTGATGAACATGGGTACAAAAATTCTCAATAAAATACTGGAAAATCTCAGACAAAAACATATTAAAACTGTAGTGCACCATAATCAAGTGGGGTTCATCCCAGGGATGCAAGGTTGGTTCAACATATGAAAATCAATAAATGTAATTCACCATATCAATAGAAAAAACACTTGACAAAATACAGCATCCCTTCATGTTCAAAGCACTAAAAAACTAGGGATAGTAGAAATATACCTCAACATTGTGAAAGCTATGAATGCTAAACCCAAGGCCAGCATAATTCTAAACAGAGAAAAATGGAAAGAATTCCCTCTAAAAATTCAAACAAGACAAGGATGCCCTCTTTCACCACTTTTATTCAACATTATCCTTAAAACTCTAGTCAGAGAAATTAGAAGAAAGAAATTAAAAGGATACAAATAGGTAAAGAAGAACTCAAACTATCACTATTTGCTGATGACATGATTCTATACTTAGAGGATCCAAAATATTCCACCAGAAAATTTCTAGATCTAATAAATGAATTCAGCAAAGTAGCAGGATATAAAATCAACACCCATAAATCAAGTGAGTTCCTATACATCAGCAATGAATCCACTGAAAGAGAAATTTGAAAAACTACCTCATTCACAATAGTGTCAAAAAATAAATAAAATATTTGGCAATCAATCTAACAAAAGAGGTGAAAGACCTCTACAATGAAAACTACAGAACACTAAAGAAAGAAACTATAGAAGACCTTAGAAGATGGAAAGATCTCCCATGCTCCTGGATAGGCAGAATTAATATTGTTCAAATGGCCATACTACCAAAAGCATTTTACAGATTTAATAAAATTTCAACTAAAATCCCAACAACATTCTTCATATAAATAGAAAAAGCAATCATGAAATTGATTTGGAAAAATAAGAGAGCCATAATAGCCAAAGCCATCCTTCGAAAGAAAAGTGAAGCAGGTTGCATCACAATCCCAGACTTTATACAATACTACAGAACTATAGTCACAAAATCCGTATGATATGGGCACCAAAACGGATACATAGACCAATGGTACAGAATAGAAGACACAGAGACAAACCTACACAAATACACTTTCTCATACTAGATAAAGGTGCCAATGTTTATTCGCTGGAGAAAAGAGAGCCTATTCAACAAATGGTGCTGAGAAAAATGGAAAGCCACATGTAACAAAATGAAATTAAACCTCTGTCTCTCGTCATGCACAAAAATCAACTCAAAGTGGACCAAAGACTTAGGCACTAGAACAGACACCCTGTGCCTGATAGAAGGAAAAATAGGCCCAACTCTTAACCACATCAGCCTAAGATCTGACTTCCATAACAATATCCCTAAAGTCAAGAAATAAAATCAAGAATCAATGGATGGATTCAGACTAAAAAGTATCTTCTCAGTCAAAGAAACAATCAATAATGTGAAGAGAGAGCCTGCATTTTGGGAGCAAATTTTTTCTACTTTCAGGTCAGATAGAGCACTAATCTCCAGAATGTATAAAGAACTAAAAAAAAAAAAAACTTAACACACATACAAAAAAACAAATAACCCATCAATAAATGGGCTAAGGAGCTGAACAGACATTTCACAGAAGAAGAAATACAATGGATCAACAAATATATGAAAAAATACTCAATATCTTTAGCACTTAGAGAATTGCAAATCAAATCTACTCTAAGATCTTATCTCATTCCAGTCAGAATGGCAGTTATCAAGAATACAAGCAACAATAAGTGATGGCGGGTATGTGGGGAAAAAGATACACTGATTTATTGCTGGTGGGACTGCAAATTGGTGCAGCCACTATGGAAAGCAGGATGGAAATCCCTCAGGAAACTTGGAATGGAACTACCATTTGACCCAGCTATCCAACTCTTCAGTTTATACCCAAAGGGCTTAAAATCAGCATACTACAGTGACCACGTCAATGTTTATAGCAGCTCAATTCACAATAGCTAAACTATGGAACCAACTTAGGTGTCCTTCAATAGATGAATGCATAAAGAAAATGTGGTATATATATTCAGCTTTAAAGAGAATAAAATCATGGCATTTTCAGGTAAAATGGAGAAGGTTGCTAAGTGAAATAAGCCAATCCCCAAAATACAAAGGCCAAATGTTTTCTTTTATATGTGGATGCCATTTCACAATAAGGGGAGTGGTGCTAGGGAAAACTTGTATTATTAAATTAGGTAGAGGGAAGTGAAGGGAGAGGAGGGGTTATGGGGATAGGAAAGATTGTAAAATGAAACAGACATTATTACCTTATGTACATAAAATGACTGCATGACCCATGTGATTCTCTAACATGTTCAATCAGAAAAATGAGAAATTATACCCCATTTATGTATGATATATCAAAGTGCCTAAATGCATTTTACCATCATGTATAACTAATGAAAACAAATTTAAAAATTAAAAAAAATGAATTGCAGGTCAGATAGAGCACTAATTTCCAGGACTGGGGTTGTAGCTCAGTGGTTGAACGTTTTCCTAGCATGTGTGAGGCACTGGGTTCAATCCTCAGTACCACATAAAAATAAATAAATGTAATAAAGGTATTGTGCCCATCTACAACTTAACAAATAGTGAAAAGCAGGTGGGGACTGATTTAGAAGTATTCTGCATGACTGGAGTCACACAAGGTGTGACATTTGATGATGAAACATGAAGCTGGGATTGGGAACAAGATGCAAGCTGATCATAAAGGGCCTTGCCCACCGAGATTTTGATTTTGCACTTCTTCGCCTTGTAAGGGATAGTAGACCCCTGAAGGGTTTAAAGTAAGTCTGTGACATCATTAGTTTTGTGTTTGTTTTTTAATTAATTAATTTATTTTAATTAGGTATATAGGACAGCAGAATGCATTTGGACTCATTGTGCACAATTGCAGCTCAACTTTTCATTTCTCTGGTTGTACGTGATGTAGCCTCGCACCATATGTGCAGTGGTTTGGGTTTTTAAATAGCTCACTGTGGTGATTCTCATCCTTCCTTCTTTTGTGTCCCCCTCATCTTCACATCTTGTGACTTGAAAACTACGTATGATTAAAGTGGTGACACCAAATACAGGAAATGTTTGTGGGCTCACATTGTGGGCTCACATTCACACACACAATCTTCCTGCTGCTGCAAGGCTGGCCCATCCTTATGGCACCTTCTCTACCATGGTCTTGGCTCCTCCTTAGTCTTCTCATGGGTAAGTCCATCCCTCCCACCATCTTCTACCTGCCCTGCACAATGGTTTAGTCTAAGAATGGGCAATTTTCACTGAAGGTGCTACCTCTGTGGGAACCAGACTCTGTGTGTGTGTGTGTGTGTGTGTGCGCGCACGTGCGTGCATGTGCACACATGTGCTTACGCCTCTGCAAAAATCTCAGGTCATGCAGGCCCAGCCATGTCCTTGTGATCCCCACATTTCTTCTACTGATGTTGCTCAAGAACCCTGAACATTTCCAGAGAGGCTGAATGATGGGGGCACCAGACAGGGGATCAGCCACACCCACTTCCAGGACCTGCCTTTTCTGCTTCTTGCACTTTCAAGTGTGTTTCCTGAGACATTCAGGTTTTTAAGGACCCATAGGGATGCTGCTTGGGGTTTGTGTTCTGTAGTAGGTGCTCTGTGTCTTGTTCCACTTTTTACTTCTCCTGCTAGTCCCTAAGAGTCACCTCTCATGATGGATGGGGACTTCTATGTCCCCCAAATGACTTCAAGCCCAACGCCTTGTGGGCTCTTCCTGCTCCTCTGGATTCTCACTGCTTGCCCCGGATGAGGATCTGATCCCTGGCAGGAGATGGCTTGGCATGTGGGTTAAAAGAAGATAGTTCTTGAGAAATTTGTGGTGAGGGGCTGTGTTCTGGTCTATCTCCTGAGTTCCAAGCTTTCAGTTTTGTTCCCCCTTCAGGGTGAGTGGGGGTGGGAGTGGGGTGGGCAGGGGGTGGGGCCAGATTATACTGGCTATCAGAGTCACTTGCCTCCAAGATTGTCCCTACTCCCGCCTTTAACACGTTGATGAACCTCTTTACTGTGTTTAAAACTTGCAGATGATAAAGGCTTTCACTTATGTGTAAAAAATCTGGATCTCTAATGCAACACTAGGATGTGAATAAGGCAGGTAGTATTACACCAGGTTTTCAGATGATAGGGCTGGGAGCCTCAGTGACCATGCGCTGGCACAGGCAGGTGGTCAGTGAAACTGAAAGTCAGCACAGTGCAACTATTCAGCAGAATGCAACTATGGGAACAGGGCAGCAACAAGAGTCTCAGAGAACCACAGAGCCACCATTAAAGAGAGAACTGAAACCAGAAGCTGGATTCTTGTAACACCCTCCGCTTCAGCTGCAGAGCATGCACATGGAGCTGTCTCCATGTCATGGTTTCTGGTCAGGCCCTTCCTTAGTGATCACTGTGTGTGTTTTAGAAAAGGGGTGTCAGTGTGACATGGGGGAGGAATTCAGTGTGGGAAATTCTGCTGTTGACAGTACAGGGTAGCATACAGAGCATCAATTTTAGGGTCAGAAGCACCTGGGTTTTAGTTTGAACTCTACCCTCCCTAGCTGAGGAGTATGAGCGAGTTTCTTAAGTTCTTTAAATTTCATGATCTCCAAATGGAAATAGGGAAGAAGAATACCTACTTTACAAGTTTTTGAGGAGGATTAAATGAAATATGTGTACAGAGTGCTCAGCCAAGTGTCTGGCTGTTGGGATTTGTGTCCTGCCTCTGACTCCTTTGTATCACTTTCCTTTCATCGGTGTCAGAAAACAGGATTCACGCCAAGGAGCCTGACATCTACCCCACCACATCTACCCATGAGGTGAACCCACCCAGCCTGACTTGTTTTATTAGTCAGGCATTAATCCCTTTCACCATCTTCTCTCTTTGGGGAGCTATGGATCTGGGGATAGACACATTGCACACATATTTGTGTGAGGCAGAAGGAAGTACATGTTTAAAACAAAATTAGCCAATAAAATCTCAGAAAAAGGGAAGGCATGGCTGGGCTGGAAGTATGGAGCTTGGACAAGGCTGCATCAAGGGAATAGAACCTGAACTGAGCCCAGGGAGTTATTGTACTTGAGGGTTTAAGGGTGCACAAAGCTGCTTGTCCCTGGTTGGATTCCCCCAGGCTAGATATCAGACCTAGGGCCCGGTTTGGAGAGAGGAGGGTCTACTGGTCAGTATCACCCTGCTGTGGGATGCTTCCCACTAGTTGGCTCCAGGCAGAGCTAGCCTGAGCTGTCCAGTGGGTTCTGTGGTGAACACACCAAGATGCTGTGGTCCCCAGCGTGGTGTGCATCCTCCCACTCATGGTGACCACAGGACTTCTTGGTTCTACTTTTAACAAGGAGGCTCCTCATCTGACTTAGGTGTTAGTGATATGAGCAGTGCTTCCAAATCCAAGTTCAAATCAGGACACAGATCCCTCCCTGAGCCATGCTGCCTTTTCTCTCTAAATAACTGTGTGACAGACTTTGTGTCAGATTTTCTGCCTTCTGGGATTGCATGTGTATGTGGCAAAAACACAGAGATGGTCCATGCTACTGAGAAGTGGCAGCACAATTCATAACAACCAAGTTATGAAACCACCCTAGGTATCTCTCAATAGATAAATGGACACAGAAAATGTGGTATTTATACACAATGGAGTTTTACTCTGCCACAAAGAAGGAAATTATGTCATTTGAGGAAAAATGGATGAAACCGGACAGCATCTTGTTGAGTGAAACAAACCAGTCTCAGAAAGTCCAGGGTCAGGTGTTTTCTCTCCTATGTGGAAGTTAGAAAAACACTTAAAAAGAGACCTCACAAAAATTGAAAGGAGACCATTAGAGTTGAGGAAGGGAATCAGGGGGAAAGAGAAGGGAAAGAAGAGGTACTGGGGAATGAAACTGGTCAAGTTATGTCATGTGCGTGTACAAATACATCACAACAAAACCCACTATTGTATATGATCATAGTGCATGAATGAAAATTTTTAAAAATACTTAAAAAGTGTTCTACAAGGATGATGACTAGATTTAATGAAGTGCAAATTTGGTGCACTCACTAATTTATTCCAATGATGTTACGTATCTTTAAGAATACTAATAGTGCCAGGCACAGTGGTGCTTGCCTGTCATCTCAGTGATTGGGGAGACCGAGGCAGGAGGCTCACAAGTTCTAGACCAGCCTTAGCAATTTAGTGAGGCCTTAAGCAACTTAGTGAGTTTTGTCTTTTTGTCTCCAAGAAAAAAAATACTAATAGTGTACTTGAGAGGCTGAGGAAGGAGGATAGTGCAAGTTTGAGGTCAGCCTACGCAACCTAATAAGACCTTGTCAAAAAATTAAAAAATTTAAAAGAACTGGTAGAGCACTTGCCCTGCTTGTGCAACATCCTGTGTTCATTTCCCAGTCCTGAAAAGGGGGAGGGGGAAGAGGAAGAGAGGGAGGAGGAAGAGAAGGAATTCTAATAATTTACTCTAATAATTATTATAAGTACTAATATTAGATAATGTTTTCTTGCTTTATTTCATTTAACCTTTATGAAATCCTAGATGACATTTCTATTTTACAGGTGAAAAAACTGAGATTCAGAGGGCTACCTGCCTGAGATCACACAGCTAGTAGTGCAAAAGTTTGAACTTGAGCAGTCTGCCTGGTGCCTGAGGGCTTACACTCTTCTCTAAGTTCAGTGTAGGCTGGGATCTCAACCTCTGGCCCACTGAGCACCCTAAACTGGCTTGGCCAGCACTACACTCGTCCCTCTGCCCCAGAAAGATGCACTTCAGGAATCTTGATGGGCCTCACAGGAGCTGGTTTCTGTTTGAGAGGTGGCTGGACAGACAAACAATTCTGGGGATGCTGTAAGACAGACAGTCTATGTTGTAGATGGGGCTGGGTCGGGTGAGTTCTGACCTAGCCTGTCAGCCAGTGACAGCAGGGATCATCAGGTACTTCCCCAGAATTGCCCTAGTTTCCCTTCCACTGGGCACCTGGGAGTCCTTGGATAGCATTTGGGTAGCTATTTCATCATATGTTAATGAGTTTGATACTGAAGAAGAGCCTCCTGCGTGAAGGGGTGGGTACTCGCTCCTGCTCCAGTTCTACCACTAACTAGCTATGGAGCCTTGAGCAGGCCACCTCAATGCTTGAGGTCTCCGTTTTCTCATCTATGACACGGGGATGGTCATCCCTTTCCTGACTCAGGCCCATTGTAACCTCCTGGCTCAGTCAGAATGCCCTGAAGTTTTTCTTCTGTGTCCACAGGTCCAAGAATGTCCAGAGAGGACTCAGCACCTCTGGTGATAACTGGGACCCTAGGAGGGTCTGTCACTCTGCCCCTGCATGTGCTGCCAGAACAGCAGGTAGAGAGCATCTCCTGGATGTCCCGTTCAGTCCCTGGGGCAATTGCCACAGTCACCATAGTAGAAGGTGGAGGGCGAGACACCTTTTACCAGGCGGAGAGCCGGTACTGGGGCCGCATGAATGTGGTGGGTCCAGGCCACTCCCTGCAGATCGGCAATCTGAGCCAAGAGGATGCAGGGTACTACCGGGCCCACATTAACCTGAGGACTTCCCTTATCACTCATACCCAGGAGTACCAGCTGCAAGTCTTTGGTGAGTGTTCTGGGGCAGGTGGATGGGGGCCGTGTCAGTTTCACAGTCACCGTTAGTCAGATTTAGTAACCTTACTTTCCAATTAGAAGACTGACATATGCTTACTCTAAAAAAATATCTGAATTAAGGTTACCTGGGAGAATCTCCTAAAACATGTCAAAGCCTAGGTCAGCACCTGGCTGATGTGGAAGATACCTTGAGTCACTTTGTGATTCAGACAGTTCATTACTTATACAGATAGTCAAAGGAAGAAACACCAAAAGGCCTCCCCAGTTCCTTGTTCCACTCACCAGAAAAGATACCACTGGAGCAAAAGGAGTCAGATGACTGTGATGCAAGCTGTGAGACACATGATGCTGGGGAGTCTGTTCTTGCAATGAGGAGGTTTTATGGTCCACTGCTCTCTTCTGCAGGGGAAGCCGCATACCTCATTAGAGCCCAAGGCTACAAGGAAGTGTCTCCTGATTGCCTTCCAGGGAAGAGAGGGGGGGACAGAGGGAGAGACAGGGAGAGAGAGGGAGAAGGAGAGAGAGGGAGGGAGAGGGAGAGAGGGGGAGGGAGAGAGAGGGA